>NW_026947519.1:10100000-10700042 GCF_034190915.1 Cavia porcellus
ACGCAGAAACACTTGGAGATGACTACAGCAAGAGTTTCCCAATGGTGGAATTTCCACGGACCTACATGAAGTAATACTGCACAACTTCAAGTGAAGTGCACTGTCCCTTGACAATGGCAAGTCTGGGCAAACCTCTAGTAACTGAAAATGTTAGAAAGTCTGAAAGTGAGTGAATGAAAATGGGCCTCTCCACATTTAGACAGGGCCTCTCCTGAAGCACAAATTTGTGGAAAAAGTAAGTATGAGAGACGAATGAACTCCCAAAACGGAATGGAAATTTTCTTGTTTAGGCCTAGAACGCTATGGCCTGGAGCCCTGTGGTTCTAACTGGATGGGCAAAGAGTGAGCAGAGATCAAAGTAAAACACACACCATTTAGGCAACTCGATATTTAACCACGTGTCCAGAGTAGTGGCAAACTGTACTTGTGTCAATTTGCTCAAATCCTGTCTTCACAAGAAAGTACATTCCAGCACGACCAGTGATTAGAGGAGGATACATTTCAAAGGACTTGTAAAAAAAAGTCCAACACTGAATTTAGCGCAACACTGAATTTAGATGAAAAGTAAGAGTCTGTTAGTCTTTCAAGTTTTAATAGGAGAAACTTATAACATGTAATAGCTGTTACATGAATAACTTCAGAGCTTTTACAGAGGTCTAAATCACTATGAGTGAGGGCTTCCCTGACTCCCAATGTTAAAAATAGTAAAACAAACAATTTGAAAAACCAATCAACCAATTAAATACAAACACTAGGTCCAAAGGGTTTCACTGGTTTTAAAACCACTTATGGAATGCACAACTATTGATGAGGCTTACTCTGCATTCTGCTTTATTCAGGCCCGGTACATGAGCAACGTTGAAAGCAAAATTCAAAATGTTATGTGAAGTGACCATTTCATTGGTGAAACCATGACCCAATAGACATTTTCTCTTTTGAAACTCCGGACATTATGCCTATATGTTCTGAAAGGGAAGGAATACACAGGATTTAGATTGATATTTTTTTCAGTATTTTGTGTTCCACCAGATTTATTTGAAGATCTCCTCTGCTCCATCCACTGCCCAATGCAGAAGGCCACACATAGGATAACCAACATGAGAACTTCACTGCTACAGCCTGATTAAATGACCATGAGAATATGATTTTCCTTTCATCATCAAAGATTTTTACATCAAATTAACCAGCTCTCTTGCTTTCCCATGTTTTTCCCTGGTTTTGGTACCTTGAAATGGGGGTTCACTCTTCTCAGTCTTGATCTCCATCTTCCCCCTTATTTCCAAACATATTCATCTGGGAAACATGTAAAGATCTTATTTGGGGCTTCATTCATTGTTTTCAAATATCTGCCCTTGAAATTCAACTTCCACCACTGTCTCTCATATCCAAAGCTATGCGCTTTCAGAGGATTTCTGCTGAGAAATTTCACAGAAACTCTTATACTGCAGGTGAATGATTCCAGCAAGTCTTGACTGAATAGCTTAGGGAACAGGACTCAGCCAAATAACCGACATGACAAGGGAAAAGCATATGCTCAAGGATAGGACATGTCAGAGAACATCTGCCAGGCCCTGGCATATTTCATATCCCATTGAAAGTACATCCATGTGTAGATTGGCAAGCATTTCCATCCCCAAATTCTGAGCAGTGAACCCTTCAGTGAGAATCCTGTGGCATACCAGGCCAAGAATATTCATCCTATTTAAATCTTGCCCTACAAGGTCCTCTGTGCCACTGCGGTCTCCATGGCAACGCCCATCATTGTGACTCAAGTCTCCTACTGCACACTTGTATAATAGAGCCTAAAGTCCAGCACACAATGGTGCTCAGCCAATCACAGCTCAGTGTGGTTGCCTGGCAACCACATGCTTGTGGCGTTCTGTGAACTGTTTCAGCCCAACTCTGCAGCTTTCCACCTCATACAACCACAGCCATTCCAATCATGCAGTATTTGATTAGACTCTCTATGTTGCCTCAGAATTTTTTTTACAGTTGTAGTGATCAAGAAAATTTGACATATTTTGAGAAGTGGAGGGAAGTAATTGAAAGACCTTTTGGTCTGTCTGTGGTCGATGTGTTCCAAACTTGACTACCCCAGTCTTTTAAATTTTCAAACCTAGAGCCAAAAATCCTCCTAACAGTGATGTTCAGCCAATCTCAGCCCAGTGTGGTTGCCTGGCAACCACAAGCCTGTGGATTTCTGTGAACAGTTTCAGCCCAACTCTGCAGCTTTCCACCTCATACAACCACAGCCATTCCAATCAAGCTGTATTTGATTCACCTCTCTAAGTTGACTCAGAATTTTCTTTGAAGTTGTGGTGACCAAGCAAATTTGACATATTTTGACAAGTGGAGGGAAGTAATTGGCTCTGTCTTTAGCTCTGTTGGTGGTACGTGAGGGCCAAACCTGACTAGCCCAGTCTATTCAATTTTCAAACTTAGTAAGCCAAAAGATTCAGGGGAGGAAAGAAAACACCACAATGATTTGTGTTCTGCCAAGTTTCTGGTGGCTTGGGAAGCAAACCTGCAAACCATACATGCAGTCTCTGCTGGATTACTGCCACCATGGTAGTATCAGTTAGCACTAAAAGCCAGCAACCAGAAGATGAGTCCCAAAATGAAAGTGAATCCTTGCAGTGGATGAATATTTGGAGTGCCTGATTCAACTATCCAGCTTCCTCGGGTTCACTTGTCTGCAATAGCTATTTCAAGGAGGTCTGCAGCCATTCCAGCATAACCCTGAACACTAAACATGAGGTACTAGCTCAATACCTAAACCAACATAATGCTAGATAGCTTGTCACCAGCAGGTTTTCCCAGAATTCAAATGCAACATGGTGAAAGGCAAACCCTTAGAAAAGGGATGCAAATGCCCCTTTCACTAAAAATCCCAGGTATTTTCTCATGGCATGGAATATTTAGACTCCACAACTCATGTAGTGAACCCCGGGACCTAGACCAAGTGTGTCTAGTTTTCTGTTGTCCTCTTTTTGGAAACAGCATCTTATGTAGTTGTTGAAAGAGGCCTTGAGATAAATTCGTAGCCCATGATGGACTGGAACTCCCAAGGATCCATCCACATCAGCCCCCAGATTGCTGGGATTATAGGCATGATCGACCATGCCAAGCATGTGCACAGAGATTCTTACATAATTTGTGAAATCCCACTACTGGTCTATAGGTAGCTTCTGTGTTTCAGACTTTAGGAATATTCCTCTCTTTGTTTTGGCTCCCCTTGTTCAGGTATCCATTTCTATTGTGATAAGCTCCAAGGCCCCAGGCAAGGGGGTGGCTGCCCTTCCTCTGGTGTGTCCTTGGATGATTACAGCCCAGGTGAGCAGGGTTCAAATATATTGGATCCTGCGCATTTGAAGAGGAAATGAGTAAAGATTCATGAGTTAATGTGGACATGCCAGGGAATTGAGAGTCCATGATAGAGACAAAACTTCAGGCCATGGGCTTAAGGCTGAGGCTTCTGTACCTCTAGCTTCTTGAAGAGTGGTCCTGCTGAGCAATTGTGTGCTGTCAAATGTAATTTGATGGGTTTTGTTTTAATTTATTTTGTCTTTTGCTTTGGTTTTTTACATGGAAGGAACAGTACCATGGTTTGAAGAAACTGGAGTGTCTTACCTAAGAGAAATTTGAAAAAAGTGACAATTCAGCAGCAAAGAATTTCTCAAATGCCCTGGGCTTTTTAAAAAAATGTGACAAAAAGTTGAGCATGTCATATCCATGTCTCTTTACAAAAGATTTTACCTCCTATTTCATAGGAATTACTGTTTCTTTGAAAGACCAACCTGCACTGAAATAAAGATTATCCCTCCATTCCTCATTCTGCTTGAAACCACATCCTTTGTTGGTTATATTTTCTTATGCAGAAACACTTGGAGATGACTACAGCAAGAGTTTCCCATTGGTGGAATTTCCACGGACCTACATGAAGTAATACTGCACAACTTCAAGTGAAGTGCACTGTCCCTTGACAATCGCAAGTCTGGGCAAACCTCTAGTAACTGAAAATCTTAGAAAGTCTGAAAGTGAGTGAATGAAAATGGGCCTCTCCACATTTAGATAGGGCCTCTCCTGAAGCACACATTTGTGGAAAAAGTAAGTATGAGAGACGAATGAACTCCCAAAACGGAATGGAAATTTTCTTGTTTAGGCCTAGAATGCTATGGCCTGGAGCCCTGTGGTTCTAACTGGATGAGCAAAGAGTGAGCAGAGATCAAAGTAAAACACACACCATTAAGCAACTCGATATTTAACCAGGTGTCCAGAGTAGTGGCAAACTGTACTTGTGTCAATTTGCTCAAATCCTGTCTTCACAAGAAAGTACATTCCAGCACGACCAGTGACTAGAGGAGGATACATTTCAAAGGACTTGTAAAAAAAAGTCCAACACTGAATTTAGCGCAACACTTAATTTAGATGAAAAGTAAGAGTCTGTTAGTCTTTCAAGTTTTAATAGGAGAAACATAATATGTAATAGCTGTTACATGAATAAGTTCAGAGCTTTTGGAGAGGTCTAAATCACTATGAGTTAGGGCTTCCCTGACTCCCAAAGTTAAAAATAGTAAAACAAACAATTTGAAAAATCAATCAATCAATTAAATACAAACACTAGGTCCAAAGGGTTTCACTGGTTTTAAAACCACTTATGGAATGCACAACTATTGATGAGGCTTACTCTGCATTCTGCTTTACTCAGGCCCGGTACATGAGCAACTGTGAAAGCAAAATTCAAAATGTTACGTGAAGTGACCATTTCATTGGTGAAACTATGACCCAATAGACATTTTCTCTTTTGAAACTCCGGACATTATGCATATATGTTCTCAAAGGGAAGGAATACACAGGATTTAGATTGATATTTTTTTCAGTATTTTGTGTTCCACCAGATTTATTTGAAGATCTCCTGTCCTGCATCCACTGCCCAATGCAGAAGGCCACACATAGGACAACCAACAAGAGAACTTCACTGCTACAGCCTGATTAAATCACCATGAGAATATAATTTTCCTTTCATCATCAAAGATTTTTACATCAAATTAACCAGCTCTCTTGCTTTCCCATGTTTTTCCCTGGTTTTTGTACCTTGAAATGGGTGTTCACTCTTCTCAGTCTTGATCTCCATCTTCCCCCGTATTTCCAAACATATTCATCTGGGAAACATGTAAAGATCTTATTTGGGGCTTCTTTCATTGTTTTCAAATATCTGCCCTTGAAATTCAACTTCCACCACTGTCTCTCATATCCAAAGCTATGTGCTTGCAGAGGATTTCTGCTGAGAAATTTCACAGAAAGCTCTTATACTGCAGGTGAATGATTCCAGCAAGTCTTGACTGAATAGCTTAGGGAACAGGACTCAGCAAAATGACAGACATGACAAGGGAAAAGCATATGCTCAAGGATAGGACATGTCAGAGAACATCTGCCAGGCCCTGGCATATTTCATATCCCATTGAAAGTACATCCATGTGTAGATTGGCAAGCATTTCCATCCCCAAATTCTGAGCAGTGAAGCCTTCAGTGAGAATCCTGTGGCATACCAGGCTAAGAATATTATTCCTATTTAAATCTTGCCCTACAAGGTCCTCTGTGCCACTGAGGTCTCCATGGCAACGCCCAGCATTGTGACTCAGGTCTCCTACTGCACACTTGTATCCTAGAGCCTAAAGTCCAGCTCACAATGGTGCTCAGCCAATCACTGCCCAGTGTGGTTGCCTGGCAACCACAAGCTTGTGGCTTTCTGTGAACTGTTTCAGCCCAACTCTGCAGCTTTCCACCTCATACAACCACAGCCATTCCAATCAGGCAGTATTTGATTCACCTCTCTAAGTTGCCTCAGAATTTTCTTTGAAGTTGTGGTGACCAAACAAATTTGACATATTTTGACAAGTGGAGGGAAGTAATTGGCTCTGTCTTTAGCTCTGTTGGTGGTACGTGGGGTCCAAACCTGACTAGCCCAGTCTATTCAATTTTCAAACTTAGAAAGCCAAAAGTTTCAGGGGAGTAAAGAAAATGCCACAATGACTTGTGTTCTGCCAAGTTTCTGGTGGCTAGGGAAGCAAACCTGCAAAGCATACATGCAGTCTCTGCTGGATTACTGCCACCATGGTAGTATCAGTTAGCACTAAAAGCCAGCAACCAGAAGATGAGTCCCAAAATAAAAGTGAATCCTTGCAGTGCATGAATATTTGGAGTGCCTGCTGCAACTATTCAGCTTCCTCGGGGTTCACTTGGCTGCAATAGCTATTTCAAGGAGGTCTGCAGCCATTCCAGCATAACCCTGAACACTAAACATGAGGTACTAGCTCAATACCTAAACCAACATAATGCTAGATAGCTTGTCACCAGCAGGTTTTCCCAGAATTCAAATGTAACATGGTGAAAGGGAAACCCTTAGAAAAGGGATGCAAATGCCCCTTTCACAAAAATCCCAGGTATTTTCTCATGGCATGGAATATTTAGACTCCACAACTCATGTAGTGATCCCTGGGACCTAGACCAAGTGTGTCTAATTTTCTGTTGTCCTTTTTTTTGGAAACAGCATCTTATGTAGTTGTTGAAAGAGGCCTTGAGATAAATTCGTAGCCCACGATGGACTGGAACTCCCAAGGATCCATCCACATCAGCCCCCAGATTGCTGGGTTTATAGGCATGAGCGACCATGCCAAGCATGTGCACAGAGATTCTTACATAATTTGTGAAATATCACTACTGGTCTATAGGTAGCTTCTGTGTTTCAGGCTTTAGGAATATTCCTCTCTTTGTTTTGGCTCCCCTTGTTCAGGTTTCCATTTCTATTGTGATAAGCTCCAAGGCCCCAGGCAAGGGGTTGGCTGCCCTTCCTCTGGTGTGTCCTTGGATGATTACAGCCCAGGTGAACAGGGTTCAAATATATTGGATCCTGTGCATTTGAAGAGGAAATGAGTAAAGATTCATTTGTTAATGTGGACATGCCAGGGAATTGAGGGGCCATGATAGAGACAAAACTTCAGGCCATGGGCTGAAGGCTGAGGCTTCTGTACCTCTAGGTTCTTGAATAGTGGGCCTGCTGAGCAATTGTGTGCTCTCAAATGTAATTTGATGGGTTTTGTTTTAATTTATTTTGTTTTTTGCTTTGGTTTTTTACATGGAAAGAACAGTACCATGGTTTGAAGAAACTGGAGTGTCTTACCTAAGCGAAATTTGAAAAAAGGGACAATTCAGTAGCCAAGAATTTCTCAAATGCCCTTGGCATTTTAAAAAATGTGACATAAAGTTGAGCATGTCATATCCATGTCTCTTTACAAAAGATTTTACCTCCTATTTCATAGGAATTACTGTTTCTTTGAAAGGTCAACCTGAACTGAAATAAAGATTATCCCTCCATTCCTCATTCTGCTTGTAACCACATCCTTTGTTAGTTATATTTTCTTACGCAGAAACACTTGGAGATGACTACAGCAAGAATTTCCCATTGGTGGAATTTCCACGTAGACACATGAAGTAATACTGCACAACTTCAAGTGAAGTGCACTGTCCCTTGACAATGGCAAGTCTGGGCAAACCTCTAGTAACTGAAAATGTTAGAAAGTCTGAAAGTGAGTGAATGAAAATGGGCCTCTCCACATTTAGACAGGGACTCTCCTGAAGCACACATTTGTCGAAAAAGTAATTATGAGAGACGAATGAACTCCCAAAACGGAATGGAAATTTTCTTGTTTAGGCCTAGAACGCTATGCCCTGGAGCCCTGTGGTTCTAACTGGATGAGCAAAGTGTGAGCTGAGATCAAAGTAAAACACACACCATTTAGGCAACTCGATATTTAACCAGGTGTCCAGAGTAGTGGCAAACTGTACTTGTGTCAATTGCACAAATCCTGTCTTCATAAGAAAGTAAAATTCCAGCACGACCAGTGACTAGAGGAGGACACATTTCAAAGGACTTGTAAAAAAAAGTCCAACACTGAATTTAGCGCAACACTGAATTTAGATGAAAAGTAGCAGAGTCTGTTAGTCTTTCAAGTTTTAATAGGAGAAACTTATAACATGTAATAGCTGTTACATGAATAACTTCAGAGCTTTCGGAGAGGTATAAATCACTATGAGTGAGGGCTTCCCTGACTCCCAAAGTTAAAAATAGTAAAACAAACAATTTGAAAAACCAATCAACCAATTAAATACAAACACTAGGTCCAAAGGGTTTCACTGGTTTTAAAACCACTTATGGAATGCACAACTATTGATGAGGCTTACTCTGCATTCTGCTTTACTCAGGCCTGGTACATGAGCAACTGTGAAAGCAAAATTCAAAATGTTATGTGAAGTGACCATTTCATTGGGGAAACAATGACCCAATAGACATTTTCTCTTTTGAAACTCCGGACATTATCCATATATGTTCTCAAAGGGAAGGAATACACAGGATTTAGATTGATATTTTTTTCAGTATTTTGTGTTCCACCAGATTTATTTGAAGATCTCCTGTCCTGCATCCACTGCCCAATGCAGAAGGCCACACATAGGACAACCAACATGAGCACTTCACTGCTACAGCTTGATTAAATCACCATGAGAATATAATTTTCCTTTCATCATCAAAGATGTTTACATCAAATTAACCAGCTCTCTTGCTTTCCCATGTTATTCCCTGTTTTTTGTACGTTGAAATGGGTGTTCACTCTTCTCAGTCTTGATCTCCATCATCCCCCGTATTTCCAAACATATTCATCTGGGAAACATGTAAAGATCTTATTCGGGGTTTGTTTCATTGTTTTCAAATATCTGCCCTTGAAATTCAACTTCCACCACTGTCTCTCATATCCAAAGCTATGTGCTTGCAGAGGATTTCTGCTGAGAAATTTCACAGAAAGCTCTTAGACAGCATGTGAATGATTCCAGCAAGTCTTGACTGAATAGCTTAGGGAACAGGACTCAGCCAAATGACAGACATGACAAGGGAAAAGCATATGCTCAAGGATAGGACATGTCAGAGAACATCTGCCAGGCCCTGGCATATTTCATATCCCATTGAAAGTACATCCATGTGTAGATTGGCAAGCATTTCCATCCCCAAATTCTGAGCAGTGAAGCCTTCAGTGAGAATCCTGTGGCATACCAGGCCAAGAATATTCATCCTATTTAAATCTTGCCCTACAAGGTCCTCTGTGCCACTGAGGTCTCCATGGCAACGCCCAGCATTGTGACTCAGGTCTCCTACTGCACACTTGTATCCTAGAGCCTAAAATTCAGCTGACAATGGTGCTCAGCCAATCACAGCCCAGTGTGGTTGCCTGGCAACCACAAGCTTGTGGCTTTCTGTGAACTGTTTCAGCCCAACTCTGTAGCTTTCCTCCTCATACAACCACAGCCATTCCAATCATGCAGTATTTGATTAGCCTCTCTATGTTGCCTCAGAATTTTTTTTACAGTTGTAGTGATCAAGAAAATTTGACATATTTTGAGAAGTGGAGGGAAGTAATTGAAAGACCTTTTGGTCTGTCTGTGGTCGATGTGTTCCAAACTTGACTACCACAGTCTTTTAAATTTTCAATCCTAGAGCCTAAAATCCACCTCACAGTGATGTTCAGCCAATCTCCGCCCAGTGTGATTGCCTGGCAACCACAAGCCTTTGGATTTCTGTGAACAGTTTCAGCCCAACTCTGCAGCTTTCCTCCTCATACAACCACAGCCATTCCAATCAGGCAGTATTTGATTCACCTCTCTAAGTTGCCTCAGAATTTTTTTTGAAGTTGTGGTGACCAAGCAAATTTGACATATTTTGACAAGTGGAGGGAAGTAATTGGCTCTGTCTTTAGCTCTGTTAGTGGTATGTGTGGTCCAAACCCGACTAGCCCAGTCTATTCAATTTTCAAACTTAGATAGCCAAATATTTCAGGGGAGGAAAGAAAATGCCACAATGATTTGTGTTCTGCCAAGTTTCTGGTGGCTTGGGAAGCAAATCTGCAAACCATACATGCAGTCTCTGCTTGATTACTGTCACCATGGTAGTATCAGTTAGCACTAAAAGCCAGCAACCAGAAGATGAGTCCCAAAATGAAAGTGAATCCTTGCAGTGCATGTATATTTGGAGTGCCTGCTTCAACTATCCAGCTTCCTCTGGGTTCACTTGTCTGCAATATCTATTTCAAGGAGGTCTGCAGCCATTCCAGCATAACCCTGAACACTAAACATGAGGTACTAGCTCAATACCAAAACCAACATAATGCTAGATAGCTTGTCACCAGCAGGTTTTCCCAGAATTCAAAAGTAACATGGTGAAAGGGAAACCCTTAGAAAAGGGATGCAAATGCCCCTTTCACTAAAAATCCCAGGTATTTTCTCATGGCATGGAATATTTAGACTCCACAACTCATGTAGTGAACCCCGGGACCTAGACCAAGTGTGTCTAGTTTTCTGTTGTCCTCTTTTTGGAAACAGCATCTTATGTAGTTGTTGAAAGAGGCCTTGAGATAAATTCGTAGCCCACGATGGACTGGAACTCCCAATGATCCATCCAACTCAGCCCCCAGATTGATGGGATTATAGGCATGAGCGACCATGACAAGCATGTGCACAGAGATTCTTACATAATTTGTGAAATCCCACTACTGGTCTATAGGTAGCTTCTGTGTTTCAGACTTTAGGAATATTCCTCTCTTTGTTTTGGCTCCCCTTGTTCAGGTTTCCATTTCTATTGTGATAAGCTCCAAGGCCCCAGGAAAGGGAGTGTTTGCCCTTCCTCTGGTGTGTCCTTGGATGATTACAGCCCAGGTGAACAGGGTTCAAATATATTGGATCCTGTGCATTTGAAGAGGAAATGAGTAAAGATTCATGAGTTAATGTGGACATGCCAGGGAATTGAGGGGCCATGATAGACACAACACTTCAGGCAATGGGCTGAAGGCTGAGGCTTCTGTACCTCTAGCTTCTTGAATAGTGGGCCTGCTGAGCAATTGTGCGCTCTCAAATGTAATTTGATGGGTTTTGTTTTAATTTATTATGTTTTTTGCTTTGGTTTTTTACATGGAAGGAACAGTAACATGGTTTGAAGAAACTGGAGTGTCTTACCTAAGAGAAATTTGAAAAAAGGGACAATTCAGCAGCCAAGAATTTCTCAAATGCCCTTGGCTTTTTAAAAAATGTGACACAAATTGAGCATGTCATATCCATGTCTCTTTACAAAAGGTTTTACCTCCTATTTCATAGGAATTACTGTTTCATTGAAAGGTCAACTTGCACTGAAATAAAGATTATCCCTCCATTCCTCATTCTGCTTAAAACCACATCCTTTGTTAGTTATATTGTCTTATGCAGAAACACTTGGAGATGACTACAGCAAGAGTTTCCCATTGGTGGAATTTCCACGGAGACACATGAAGTAATACTGCACAAATTCAAGTGAAGTGCACTGTCCCTTGACGATGGCAAGTCTCGGCAAACCTCTAGTAACTGAAAATGTTAGAAAGTCTGAAAGTGAGTGAATGAAAATGGGCCTCTCCACATTTAGACAGGGACTCTCCTAAAGCACACATTTGTGGAAAAAGTATTTATGAGAGACGAATGAACTCCCAAAAAGGAATGGAAATTTTCTTGTTTAGCTCTAGAACGCTATGGCCTGGAGCCCTGTGGTTCTAACTGGATGAGCAAAGTGTGAGCAGAGATCAAAGTAAAACACACACCATTTAGGCAACTCGATATTTAACCATGTGTCCAGAGTAGTGGCAAACTGTACTTGTGTCAATTTGCACAAATCCTGTCTTCACAAGAAAGTACATTCCAGCATGAACAGTGACTAGAGGAGGACACATTTCAAAGGACTTGTAAAACAATTCCAACAGTGAATTTAGAGCAACACTGAATTTAGATGAAAAGTAGCAGACTCTGTTAGTCTTTTAAGTTTTAATAGGAGAAACTTATAACATGTAATAGCTGTTACATGAATAACTTCAGAGCTTTTGGAGAGGTCTAAATCACTATGAGTGAGGGCTTCCCTGACTCCCAAAGTTAAAAATAGTATAACAATCAATTTGAAAAACCAATCAACCAATTAAATACAAACACTAGTTCCAAAGGGTTTCACTGGTTTTAAAACCACTTATGGAATGCACAACTATTGATGAGGCTTACTCTGCATTCTGCTTTACTCAGGCCCAGTACATGAGCAAAGGTGAAAGCAAAATTCAAAATAATATGTGAAGTGACCATTTCATTGGTGAAACTATGACCCAATAGACATTTTCTCTTTTGAAACTCCGGACATTATCCATATATGTTCTCAAAGGGTAGTAATACACAGCATTTAGATTGATATTTTTTTCAGTATTTTGTGTTCCACCAGATTTATTTGAAGATCTCCTGTCCTGCATCCACTGCCCAATGCAGAAGGCCACACATAGGAAAACCAACAAGAGAACTTCACTGCTACAGCATGATTAAATCACCATGAGAATATAATTTTCTTTTCATCATCAAAGATTTTTACATCAAATTAACCAGCTCTCTTGCTTTCCCATGTTTTTCCCTGGTTTTTGTACCTTGAAATGGGTGTTCATTCTTCTCAGTCTTGATCTCCATCTTCCCCCGTATTTCCAAACATATTCATCTGGGAAACATGTAAAGATCTTATTTGGGGCTTGTTTCATTGTTTTCAAATATCTGCCCTTGAAATTCAACTTCCACCACTGTCTCTCATATCCAAAGCTATGTGCTTGCAGAGGATTTCTGCTGAGAAATTTCACAGAAAGCTCTTATACTGCAGGTGAATGATTCCAGCAAGTCTTGACTGAATAGCTTAGGGAACAGGACTCAGCCAAATGACAGACAGGACAAGGGAAAAGCATTTGCTCAAGGATAGGACATGTCAGAGAACATCTGCCAGGCCCTGGCATATTTCATATCCCATTGAAAGTACATCCATGTGTAGATTGTCAAGCATTTCCATCCCTAAATTCTGAGCAGTGAAGCGTTCAGTGAGAATCCTGTGGCATACCAGGCCAAGAATATTCATCCTATTTAATCTTGCCCTACAAGGTCCTCTGTGCCACCGAGGTCTCCATGGCAATGCCCAGCATTGTGACTCATGTCTCCTACTGCACACTTGTATCCTAGAGACTAAAGTCCAGCTCACAATGGTGCTTAGACAATCACAGCACAGTATGGTTGCCTGGCAACCACAAGCTTGTGGCTTTCTGTGAACTGTTTCAGCCCAACTCTGCAGCTTTCCACCTCATACAACCACATCCATTCCAATCATGCAGTATTTGATTAGCCTCTCTATGTTGCCTCAGAATTTTTTTTACAGTTTTAGTGATCAAGAAAATTTGACATATTTTGAGAAGTGGAGGGAAGTAATTGAAAGACCTTTTGGTCTGTCTGTGGTCGATGTGTTCCAAACTTGACTACCCCAGTCTTTTAAATTTTCAAACCTATAGCCTAAAATCCACCTCACAGTGATGTTCAGCCAATCTCAGCCCAATGTGGTTGCCTGGCAACCACAAGCCTGTGGATTTCTGTGAACAGTTTCAGCCCAACTCTGGAGCTTTCCACCTCATACAACCACAGCCATTCCAATCAGGCAGTATTTGATTCACCTCTCTAAGTTGCCTCAGAATTTTCTTTGAAGTTGTGGTGACCAAGCAAATTTGACATATTGACAAGCAGAGGGAAGTAATTGGCTCTGTCTTTAGCTCTGTTGGTGGTACGTGGGGTCCAAACCTGACTAGCCCAGGCTATTCAATTTTCAAACTTAGAAAGCCAAAAGTTTCAGGGGAGGAAAGAAAATGCAGACAATGATTTGTGTTCTGCCAAGTTTCTGGTGGCTTGGGAAGCAAACCTGCAAACCATAAATGCAGTCTCTGCTGGATTATTGCCACCATGGTAGTATCAGTTAGCACTAAAAGCCAGCAACCAGAAGATGAGTCCCAAAATGAAAGTGAATCCTTGCAGTGCATGAATATTTGGAGTGCCTGCTTCAACTATCCAGCTTCCTCGGGGTTCACTTGTCTGCAATAGCTATTTCAAGGAGGTCTGCAGCCATTCCAGCATAACCCTGAACATTAAACATGAGGTACTAGCTCAATACCTAAACCAACATAATGCTAGATAGCTTGTCACCAGCAGGTTTTCCCAGAAATCAAATGTAACATGGTGAAAGGGAAACCCTTAGAAAAGGGATGCAAATGCCCCTTTCACTAAAAATCCCAGGTATTTTCTCATTGCATGGAATATTTAGACTCCACAACTCATGTAGTGAACCCCGGGACCTAGACCAAGTGTGTCTAGTTTTCTGTTGTCCTCTTTTTGGAAACAGCATCTTATGTAGTTGTTGAAAGAGGCCTTGAGATAAATTCGTAGCCCACAATGGACTGGAACTCCCAAGGATCCATCCACCTCAGCCCCCAGATTGCTGGGATTATTGGCATGAGCCTCCATGACAAGCATGTGCACAGAGATTCTTACATAATTTGTGAAATCCCACTACTTGTCTATAGGTAGCTTCTGTGTTTCAGGCTTTAGGAATATGCCTCTCTTTGTTTTTACTCCCCTTATTCAGGTTTCCATTTCTATTGTGATAAGCTCCAAGGCCCCAAGCAAGGGGGTGGCTGCCCTTCCTCTGGTGTGTCCTTGGATGATTACAGCCCAGGTGAACAGGGTTCAAATATATTGGATCCTGTGCATTTGAGGAGGAAATGAGTAAAGATTCATGAGTTAATGTGGACATGCCAGGGAATTGAGGGTCCATGATAGAGACAAAACTTCAGGCCATGGGCTGAAGGCTGAGGCTTCTGTACTTCTAGCTTCTTGAATAGTGGGCCTGCTGAGCAATTGTGTGCTCTCAAATGTAATTTGATGGGTTTTGTTTTAATTTATTTTGTTTTTTGCTTTGGTTTTTTACATGGAAGGAACAGTACCATGGTTTGAAGAAACTGGAGTGTCTTACCTAAGAGAAATTTGAAAAAAGCGACAATTCAGCAGCCAAGAATTACTCAAATGCCCTTGGCTTTTTAAAAAATGTGACATAAAGTTGAGCATGTCATATCCATGTCCCTTTACAAAAGATTTTACCTCCTATTTCATAGGAATTACTGTTTCTTTGAAAGGTCAACCTGCAGTGAAATAAAGATTATCCCTCAATTCCTCATTCTGCTTGAAACCACATCCTTTGTTAGTTATAATTTCTTACGCAGAAACACTTGGAGATGACTACAGCAAGAGTTTCCCAATGGTGGAATTTCCACGGACCTACATGAAGTAATACTGCACAACTTCAAGTGAATTGCACTGTCCCTTGACAATGGCAAGTCTGGGCAAACCTCTAGTAACTGAAAATCTTAGAAAGTCTGAAAGTGAGTGAATGAAAATGGGCCTCTCCACATTTAGACAGGGCCTCTCCTGAAGCACAAATTTGTGGAAAAAGTAAGTATGAGAGACGAATGAACTCCCAAAACGGAATGGAAATTTTCTTGTTTAGGCCTAGAACGCTATGGCCTGGAGCCCTGTGGTTCTAACTGGATGGGCAAAGAGTGAGCAGAGATCAAAGTAAAACACACACCATTTAGGCAACTCGATATTTAACCACGTGTCCAGAGTAGTGGCAAACTGTACTTGTGTCAATTTGCTCAAATCCTGTCTTCACAAGAAAGTACATTCCAGCACGACCAGTGATTAGAGGAGGATACATTTCAAAGGACTTGTAAAAAAAAGTCCAACACTGAATTTAGCGCAACACTGAATTTAGATGAAAAGTAAGAGTCTGTTAGTCTTTCAAGTTTTAATAGGAGAAACTTATAACATGTAATAGCTGTTACATGAATAACTTCAGAGCTTTTACAGAGGTCTAAATCACTATGAGTGAGGGCTTCCCTGACTCCCAATGTTAAAAATAGTAAAACAAACAATTTGAAAAACCAATCAACCAATTAAATACAAACACTAGGTCCAAAGGGTTTCACTGGTTTTAAAACCACTTATGGAATGCACAACTATTGATGAGGCTTACTCTGCATTCTGCTTTATTCAGGCCCGGTACATGAGCAACTGTGAAAGCAAAATTCAAAATGTTATGTGAAGTGACCATTTCATTGGTGAAACCATGACCCAATAGACATTTTCTCTTTTGAAACTCCGGACATTATGCCTATATGTTCTGAAAGGGAAGGAATACACAGGATTTAGATTGATATTTTTTACAGTATTTTGTGTTCCACCAGATTTATTTGAAGATCTCCTCTGCTCCATCCACTGCCCAATGCAGAAGGCCACACATAGGATAACCAACATGAGAACTTCACTGCTACAGCCTGATTAAATGACCATGAGAATATGATTTTCCTTTCATCATCAAAGATTTTTACATCAAATTAACCAGCTCTCTTGCTTTCCCATGTTTTTCCCTGGTTTTGGTACCTTGAAATGGGGGTTCACTCTTCTCAGTCTTGATCTCCATCTTCCCCCTTATTTCCAAACATATTCATCTGGGAAACATGTAAAGATCTTATTTGGGGCTTCATTCATTGTTTTCAAATATCTGCCCTTGAAATTCAACTTCCACCACTGTCTCTCATATCCAAAGCTATGCGCTTTCAGAGGATTTCTGCTGAGAAATTTCACAGAAACTCTTATACTGCAGGTGAATGATTCCAGCAAGTCTTGACTGAATAGCTTAGGGAACAGGACTCAGCCAAATAACCGACATGACAAGGGAAAAGCATATGCTCAAGGATAGGACATGTCAGAGAACATCTGCCAGGCCCTGGCATATTTCATATCCCATTGAAAGTACATCCATGTGTAGATTGGCAAGCATTTCCATCCCCAAATTCTGAGCAGTGAATCCTTCAGTGAGAATCCTGTGGCATACCAGGCCAAGAATATTCATCCTATTTAAATCTTGCCCTACAAGGTCCTCTGTGCCACTGCGGTCTCCATGGCAACGCCCATCATTGTGACTCAAGTCTCCTACTGCACACTTGTATAATAGAGCCTAAAGTCCAGCACACAATGGTGCTCAGCCAATCACAGCTCAGTGTGGTTGCCTGGCAACCACATGCTTGTGGCGTTCTGTGAACTGTTTCAGCCCAACTCTGCAGCTTTCCACCTCATACAACCACAGCCATTCCAATCATGCAGTATTTGATTAGACTCTCTATGTTGCCTCAGAATTTTTTTTACAGTTGTAGTGATCAAGAAAATTTGACATATTTTGAGAAGTGGAGGGAAGTAATTGAAAGACCTTTTGGTCTGTCTGTGGTCGATGTGTTCCAAACTTGACTACCCCAGTCTTTTAAATTTTCAAACCTAGAGCCAAAAATCCTCCTAACAGTGATGTTCAGCCAATCTCAGCCCAGTGTGGTTGCCTGGCAACCACAAGCCTGTGGATTTCTGTGAACAGTTTCAGCCCAACTCTGCAGCTTTCCACCTCATACAACCACAGCCATTCCAATCAAGCTGTATTTGATTCACCTCTCTAAGTTGACTCAGAATTTTCTTTGAAGTTGTGGTGACCAAGCAAATTTGACATATTTTGACAAGTGGAGGGAAGTAATTGGCTCTGTCTTTAGCTCTGTTGGTGGTACGTGAGGGCCAAACCTGACTAGCCCAGTCTATTCAATTTTCAAACTTAGTAAGCCAAAAGATTCAGGGGAGGAAAGAAAACACCACAATGATTTGTGTTCTGCCAAGTTTCTGGTGGCTTGCGAAGCAAACCTGCAAACCATACATGCAGTCTCTGCTGGATTACTGCCACCATGGTAGTATCAGTTAGCACTAAAAGCCAGCAACCAGAAGATGAGTCCCAAAATGAAAGTGAATCCTTGCAGTGGATGAATATTTGGAGTGCCTGATTCAACTATCCAGCTTCCTCGGGTTCACTTGTCTGCAATAGCTATTTCAAGGAGGTCTGCAGCCATTCCAGCATAACCCTGAACACTAAACATGAGGTACTAGCTCAATACCTAAACCAACATAATGCTAGATAGCTTGTCACCAGCAGGTTTTCCCAGAATTCAAATGCAACATGGTGAAAGGCAAACCCTTAGAAAAGGGATGCAAATGCCCCTTTCACTAAAAATCCCAGGTATTTTCTCATGGCATGGAATATTTAGACTCCACAACTCATGTAGTGAACCCCGGGACCTAGACCAAGTGTGTCTAGTTTTCTGTTGTCCTCTTTTTGGAAACAGCATCTTATGTAGTTGTTGAAAGAGGCCTTGAGATAAATTCGTAGCCCATGATGGACTGGAACTCCCAAGGATCCATCCACATCAGCCCCCAGATTGCTGGGATTATAGGCATGATCGACCATGCCAAGCATGTGCACAGAGATTCTTACATAATTTGTGAAATCCCACTACTGGTCTATAGGTAGCTTCTGTGTTTCAGACTTTAGGAATATTCCTCTCTTTGTTTTGGCTCCCCTTGTTCAGGTATCCATTTCTATTGTGATAAGCTCCAAGGCCCCAGGCAAGGGGGTGGCTGCCCTTCCTCTGGTGTGTCCTTGGATGATTACAGCCCAGGTGAGCAGGGTTCAAATATATTGGATCCTGCGCATTTGAAGAGGAAATGAGTAAAGATTCATGAGTTAATGTGGACATGCCAGGGAATTGAGAGTCCATGATAGAGACAAAACTTCAGGCCATGGGCTTAAGGCTGAGGCTTCTGTACCTCTAGCTTCTTGAAGAGTGGTCCTGCTGAGCAATTGTGTGCTGTCAAATGTAATTTGATGGGTTTTGTTTTAATTTATTTTGTCTTTTGCTTTGGTTTTTTACATGGAAGGAACAGTACCATGGTTTGAAGAAACTGGAGTGTCTTACCTAAGAGAAATTTGAAAAAAGTGACAATTCAGCAGCAAAGAATTTCTCAAATGCCCTGGGCTTTTTAAAAAAATGTGACAAAAAGTTGAGCATGTCATATCCATGTCTCTTTACAAAAGATTTTACCTCCTATTTCATAGGAATTACTGTTTCTTTGAAAGACCAACCTGCACTGAAATAAAGATTATCCCTCCATTCCTCATTCTGCTTGAAACCACATCCTTTGTTGGTTATATTTTCTTATGCAGAAACACTTGGAGATGACTACAGCAAGAGTTTCCCATTGGTGGAATTTCCACGGACCTACATGAAGTAATACTGCACAACTTCAAGTGAAGTGCACTGTCCCTTGACAATCGCAAGTCTGGGCAAACCTCTAGTAACTGAAAATCTTAGAAAGTCTGAAAGTGAGTGAATGAAAATGGGCCTCTCCACATTTAGATAGGGCCTCTCCTGAAGCACACATTTGTGGAAAAAGTAAGTATGAGAGACGAATGAACTCCCAAAACGGAATGGAAATTTTCTTGTTTAGGCCTAGAACGCTATGGCCTGGAGCCCTGTGGTTCTAACTGGATGAGCAAAGAGTGAGCAGAGATCAAAGTAAAACACACACCATTAAGCAACTCGATATTTAACCAGGTGTCCAGAGTAGTGGCAAACTGTACTTGTGTCAATTTGCTCAAATCCTGTCTTCACAAGAAAGTACATTCCAGCACGACCAGTGACTAGAGGAGGATACATTTCAAAGGACTTGTAAAAAAAAGTCCAACACTGAATTTAGCGCAACACTTAATTTAGATGAAAAGTAAGAGTCTGTTAGTCTTTCAAGTTTTAATAGGAGAAACATAATATGTAATAGCTGTTACATGAATAAGTTCAGAGCTTTTGGAGAGGTCTAAATCACTATGAGTTAGGGCTTCCCTGACTCCCAAAGTTAAAAATAGTAAAACAAACAATTTGAAAAATCAATCAATCAATTAAATACAAACACTAGGTCCAAAGGGTTTCACTGGTTTTAAAACCACTTATGGAATGCACAACTATTGATGAGGCTTACTCTGCATTCTGCTTTACTCAGGCCCGGTACATGAGCAACTGTGAAAGCAAAATTCAAAATGTTATGTGAAGTGACCATTTCATTGGTGAAACTATGACCCAATAGACATTTTCTCTTTTGAAACTCCGGACATTATGCATATATGTTCTCAAAGGGAAGGAATACACAGGATTTAGATTGATATTTTTTTCAGTATTTTGTGTTCCACCAGATTTATTTGAAGATCTCCTGTCCTGCATCCACTGCCCAATGCAGAAGGCCACACATAGGACAACCAACAAGAGAACTTCACTGCTACAGCCTGATTAAATCACCATGAGAATATAATTTTCCTTTCATCATCAAAGATTTTTACATCAAATTAACCAGCTCTCTTGCTTTCCCATGTTTTTCCCTGGTTTTTGTACCTTGAAATGGGTGTTCACTCTTCTCAGTCTTGATCTCCATCTTCCCCCGTATTTCCAAACATATTCATCTGGGAAACATGTAAAGATCTTATTTGGGGCTTCTTTCATTATTTTCAAATATCTGCCCTTGAAATTCAACTTCCACCACTGTCTCTCATATCCAAAGCTATGTGCTTGCAGAGGATTTCTGCTGAGAAATTTCACAGAAAGCTCTTATACTGCAGGTGAATGATTCCAGCAAGTCTTGACTGAATAGCTTAGGGAACAGGACTCAGCAAAATGACAGACATGACAAGGGAAAAGCATATGCTCAAGGATAGGACATGTCAGAGAACATCTGCCAGGCCCTGGCATATTTCATATCCCATTGAAAGTACATCCATGTGTAGATTGGCAAGCATTTCCATCCCCAAATTCTGAGCAGTGAAGCCTTCAGTGAGAATCCTGTGGCATACCAGGCTAAGAATATTATTCCTATTTAAATCTTGCCCTACAAGGTCCTCTGTGCCACTGAGGTCTCCATGGCAACGCCCAGCATTGTGACTCAGGTCTCCTACTGCACACTTGTATCCTAGAGCCTAAAGTCCAGCTCACAATGGTGCTCAGCCAATCACTGCCCAGTGTGGTTGCCTGGCAACCACAAGCTTGTGGCTTTCTGTGAACTGTTTCAGCCCAACTCTGCAGCTTTCCACCTCATACAACCACAGCCATTCCAATCAGGCAGTATTTGATTCACCTCTCTAAGTTGCCTCAGAATTTTCTTTGAAGTTGTGGTGACCAAACAAATTTGACATATTTTGACAAGTGGAGGGAAGTAATTGGCTCTGTCTTTAGCTCTGTTGGTGGTACGTGGGGTCCAAACCTGACTAGCCCAGTCTATTCAATTTTCAAACTTAGAAAGCCAAAAGTTTCAGGGGAGTAAAGAAAATGCCACAATGACTTGTGTTCTGCCAAGTTTCTGGTGGCTAGGGAAGCAAACCTGCAAAGCATACATGCAGTCTCTGCTGGATTACTGCCACCACGGTAGTATCAGTTAGCACTAAAAGCCAGCAACCAGAAGATGAGTCCCAAAATAAAAGTGAATCCTTGCAGTGCATGAATATTTGGAGTGCCTGCTGCAACTATCCAGCTTCCTCGGGGTTCACTTGGCTGCAATAGCTATTTCAAGGAGGTCTGCAGCCATTCCAGCATAACCCTGAACACTAAACATGAGGTACTAGCTCAATACCTAAACCAACATAATGCTAGATAGCTTGTCACCAGCAGGTTTTCCCAGAATTCAAATGTAACATGGTGAAAGGGAAACCCTTAGAAAAGGGATGCAAATGCCCCTTTCACAAAAATCCCAGGTATTTTCTCATGGCATGGAATATTTAGACTCCACAACTCATGTAGTGATCCCTGGGACCTAGACCAAGTGTGTCTAATTTTCTGTTGTCCTTTTTTTTGGAAACAGCATCTTATGTAGTTGTTGAAAGAGGCCTTGAGATAAATTCGTAGCCCACGATGGACTGGAACTCCCAAGGATCCATCCACATCAGCCCCCAGATTGCTGGGTTTATAGGCATGAGCGACCATGCCAAGCATGTGCACAGAGATTCTTACATAATTTGTGAAATATCACTACTGGTCTATAGGTAGCTTCTGTGTTTCAGGCTTTAGGAATATTCCTCTCTTTGTTTTGGCTCCCCTTGTTCAGGTTTCCATTTCTATTGTGATAAGCTCCAAGGCCCCAGGCAAGGGGTTGGCTGCCCTTCCTCTGGTGTGTCCTTGGATGATTACAGCCCAGGTGAACAGGGTTCAAATATATTGGATCCTGTGCATTTGAAGAGGAAATGAGTAAAGATTCATTTGTTAATGTGGACATGCCAGGGAATTGAGGGGCCATGATAGAGACAAAACTTCAGGCCATGGGCTGAAGGCTGAGGCTTCTGTACCTCTAGGTTCTTGAATAGTGGGCCTGCTGAGCAATTGTGTGCTCTCAAATGTAATTTGATGGGTTTTGTTTTAATTTATTTTGTTTTTTGCTTTGGTTTTTTACATGGAAAGAACAGTACCATGGTTTGAAGAAACTGGAGTGTCTTACCTAAGCGAAATTTGAAAAAAGGGACAATTCAGTAGCCAAGAATTTCTCAAATGCCCTTGGCATTTTAAAAAATGTGACATAAAGTTGAGCATGTCATATCCATGTCTCTTTACAAAAGATTTTACCTCCTATTTCATAGGAATTACTGTTTCTTTGAAAGGTCAACCTGAACTGAAATAAAGATTATCCCTCCATTCCTCATTCTGCTTGTAACCACATCCTTTGTTAGTTATATTTTCTTACGCAGAAACACTTGGAGATGACTACAGCAAGAATTTCCCATTGGTGGAATTTCCACGTAGACACATGAAGTAATACTGCACAACTTCAAGTGAAGTGCACTGTCCCTTGACAATGGCAAGTCTGGGCAAACCTCTAGTAACTGAAAATGTTAGAAAGTCTGAAAGTGAGTGAATGAAAATGGGCCTCTCCACATTTAGACAGGGACTCTCCTGAAGCACACATTTGTCGAAAAAGTAATTATGAGAGACGAATGAACTCCCAAAACGGAATGGAAATTTTCTTGTTTAGGCCTAGAACGCTATGCCCTGGAGCCCTGTGGTTCTAACTGGATGAGCAAAGTGTGAGCTGAGATCAAAGTAAAACACACACCATTTAGGCAACTCGATATTTAACCAGGTGTCCAGAGTAGTGGCAAACTGTACTTGTGTCAATTGCACAAATCCTGTCTTCATAAGAAAGTAAAATTCCAGCACGACCAGTGACTAGAGGAGGACACATTTCAAAGGACTTGTAAAAAAAAGTCCAACACTGAATTTAGCGCAACACTGAATTTAGATGAAAAGTAGCAGAGTCTGTTAGTCTTTCAAGTTTTAATAGGAGAAACTTATAACATGTAATAGCTGTTACATGAATAACTTCAGAGCTTTCGGAGAGGTATAAATCACTATGAGTGAGGGCTTCCCTGACTCCCAAAGTTAAAAATAGTAAAACAAACAATTTGAAAAACCAATCAACCAATTAAATACAAACACTAGGTCCAAAGGGTTTCACTCGTTTTAAAACCACTTATGGAATGCACAACTATTGATGAGGCTTACTCTGCATTCTGCTTTACTCAGGCCTGGTACATGAGCAACTGTGAAAGCAAAATTCAAAATGTTATGTGAAGTGACCATTTCATTGGGGAAACAATGACCCAATAGACATTTTCTCTTTTGAAACTCCGGACATTATCCATATATGTTCTCAAAGGGAAGGAATACACAGGATTTAGATTGATATTTTTTTCAGTATTTTGTGTTCCACCAGATTTATTTGAAGATCTCCTGTCCTGCATCCACTGCCCAATGCAGAAGGCCACACATAGGACAACCAACATGAGCACTTCACTGCTACAGCCTGATTAAATCACCATGAGAATATAATTTTCCTTTCATCATCAAAGATGTTTACATCAAATTAACCAGCTCTCTTGCTTTCCCATGTTATTCCCTGTTTTTTGTACGTTGAAATGGGTGTTCACTCTTCTCAGTCTTGATCTCCATCATCCCCCGTATTTCCAAACATATTCATCTGGGAAACATGTAAAGATCTTATTCGGGGTTTGTTTCATTGTTTTCAAATATCTGCCCTTGAAATTCAACTTCCACCACTGTCTCTCATATCCAAAGCTATGTGCTTGCAGAGGATTTCTGCTGAGAAATTTCACAGAAAGCTCTTAGACAGCATGTGAATGATTCCAGCAAGTCTTGACTGAATAGCTTAGGGAACAGGACTCAGCCAAATGACAGACATGACAAGGGAAAAGCATATGCTCAAGGATAGGACATGTCAGAGAACATCTGCCAGGCCCTGGCATATTTCATATCCCATTGAAAGTACATCCATGTGTAGATTGGCAAGCATTTCCATCCCCAAATTCTGAGCAGTGAAGCCTTCAGTGAGAATCCTGTGGCATACCAGGCCAAGAATATTCATCCTATTTAAATCTTGCCCTACAAGGTCCTCTGTGCCACTGAGGTCTCCATGGCAACGCCCAGCATTGTGACTCAGGTCTCCTACTGCACACTTGTATCCTAGAGCCTAAAATTCAGCTGACAATGGTGCTCAGCCAATCACAGCCCAGTGTGGTTGCCTGGCAACCACAAGCTTGTGGCTTTCTGTGAACTGTTTCAGCCCAACTCTGTAGCTTTCCTCCTCATACAACCACAGCCATTCCAATCATGCAGTATTTGATTAGCCTCTCTATGTTGCCTCAGAATTTTTTTTACAGTTGTAGTGATCAAGAAAATTTGACATATTTTGAGAAGTGGAGGGAAGTAATTGAAAGACCTTTTGGTCTGTCTGTGGTCGATGTGTTCCAAACTTGACTACCACAGTCTTTTAAATTTTCAATCCTAGAGCCTAAAATCCACCTCACAGTGATGTTCAGCCAATCTCCGCCCAGTGTGATTGCCTGGCAACCACAAGCCTTTGGATTTCTGTGAACAGTTTCAGCCCAACTCTGCAGCTTTCCTCCTCATACAACCACAGCCATTCCAATCAGGCAGTATTTGATTCACCTCTCTAAGTTGCCTCAGAATTTTTTTTGAAGTTGTGGTGACCAAGCAAATTTGACATATTTTGACAAGTGGAGGGAAGTAATTGGCTCTGTCTTTAGCTCTGTTAGTGGTATGTGTGGTCCAAACCCGACTAGCCCAGTCTATTCAATTTTCAAACTTAGATAGCCAAATATTTCAGGGGAGGAAAGAAAATGCCACAATGATTTGTGTTCTGCCAAGTTTCTGGTGGCTTGGGAAGCAAATCTGCAAACCATACATGCAGTCTCTGCTTGATTACTGTCACCATGGTAGTATCAGTTAGCACTAAAAGCCAGCAACCAGAAGATGAGTCCCAAAATGAAAGTGAATCCTTGCAGTGCATGTATATTTGGAGTGCCTGCTTCAACTATCCAGCTTCCTCTGGGTTCACTTGTCTGCAATATCTATTTCAAGGAAGTCTGCAGCCATTCCAGCATAACCCTGAACACTAAACATGAGGTACTAGCTCAATACCAAAACCAACATAATGCTAGATAGCTTGTCACCAGCAGGTTTTCCCAGAATTCAAAAGTAACATGGTGAAAGGGAAACCCTTAGAAAAGGGATGCAAATGCCCCTTTCACTAAAAATCCCAGGTATTTTCTCATGGCATGGAATATTTAGACTCCACAACTCATGTAGTGAACCCCGGGACCTAGACCAAGTGTGTCTAGTTTTCTGTTGTCCTCTTTTTGGAAACAGCATCTTATGTAGTTGTTGAAAGAGGCCTTGAGATAAATTCGTAGCCCACGATGGACTGGAACTCCCAATGATCCATCCAACTCAGCCCCCAGATTGATGGGATTATAGGCATGAGCGACCATGACAAGCATGTGCACAGAGATTCTTACATAATTTGTGAAATCCCACTACTGGTCTATAGGTAGCTTCTGTGTTTCAGACTTTAGGAATATTCCTCTCTTTGTTTTGGCTCCCCTTGTTCAGGTTTCCATTTCTATTGTGATAAGCTCCAAGGCCCCAGGAAAGGGAGTGTTTGCCCTTCCTCTGGTGTGTCCTTGGATGATTACAGCCCAGGTGAACAGGGTTCAAATATATTGGATCCTGTGCATTTGAAGAGGAAATGAGTAAAGATTCATGAGTTAATGTGGACATGCCAGGGAATTGAGGGGCCATGATAGACACAACACTTCAGGCAATGGGCTGAAGGCTGAGGCTTCTGTACCTCTAGCTTCTTGAATAGTGGGCCTGCTGAGCAATTGTGCGCTCTCAAATGTAATTTGATGGGTTTTGTTTTAATTTATTATGTTTTTTGCTTTGGTTTTTTACATGGAAGGAACAGTAACATGGTTTGAAGAAACTGGAGTGTCTTACCTAAGAGAAATTTGAAAAAAGGGACAATTCAGCAGCCAAGAATTTCTCAAATGCCCTTGGCTTTTTAAAAAATGTGACACAAATTGAGCATGTCATATCCATGTCTCTTTACAAAAGGTTTTACCTCCTATTTCATAGGAATTACTGTTTCATTGAAAGGTCAACTTGCACTGAAATAAAGATTATCCCTCCATTCCTCATTCTGCTTAAAACCACATCCTTTGTTAGTTATATTGTCTTATGCAGAAACACTTGGAGATGACTACAGCAAGAGTTTCCCATTGGTGGAATTTCCACGGAGACACATGAAGTAATACTGCACAAATTCAAGTGAAGTGCACTGTCCCTTGACGATGGCAAGTCTCGGCAAACCTCTAGTAACTGAAAATGTTAGAAAGTCTGAAAGTGAGTGAATGAAAATGGGCCTCTCCACATTTAGACAGGGACTCTCCTAAAGCACACATTTGTGGAAAAAGTATTTATGAGAGACGAATGAACTCCCAAAAAGGAATGGAAATTTTCTTGTTTAGCTCTAGAACGCTATGGCCTGGAGCCCTGTGGTTCTAACTGGATGAGCAAAGTGTGAGCAGAGATCAAAGTAAAACACACACCATTTAGGCAACTCGATATTTAACCATGTGTCCAGAGTAGTGGCAAACTGTACTTGTGTCAATTTGCACAAATCCTGTCTTCACAAGAAAGTACATTCCAGCATGAACAGTGACTAGAGGAGGACACATTTCAAAGGACTTGTAAAACAATTCCAACAGTGAATTTAGAGCAACACTGAATTTAGATGAAAAGTAGCAGACTCTGTTAGTCTTTTAAGTTTTAATAGGAGAAACTTATAACATGTAATAGCTGTTACATGAATAACTTCAGAGCTTTTGGAGAGGTCTAAATCACTATGAGTGAGGGCTTCCCTGACTCCCAAAGTTAAAAATAGTATAACAATCAATTTGAAAAACCAATCAACCAATTAAATACAAACACTAGTTCCAAAGGGTTTCACTGGTTTTAAAACCACTTATGGAATGCACAACTATTGATGAGGCTTACTCTGCATTCTGCTTTACTCAGGCCCAGTACATGAGCAAAGGTGAAAGCAAAATTCAAAATAATATGTGAAGTGACCATTTCATTGGTGAAACTATGACCCAATAGACATTTTCTCTTTTGAAACTCCGGACATTATCCATATATGTTCTCAAAGGGTAGTAATACACAGCATTTAGATTGATATTTTTTTCAGTATTTTGTGTTCCACCAGATTTATTTGAAGATCTCCTGTCCTGCATCCACTGCCCAATGCAGAAGGCCACACATAGGAAAACCAACAAGAGAACTTCACTGCTACAGCATGATTAAATCACCATGAGAATATAATTTTCTTTTCATCATCAAAGATTTTTACATCAAATTAACCAGCTCTCTTGCTTTCCCATGTTTTTCCCTGGTTTTTGTACCTTGAAATGGGTGTTCATTCTTCTCAGTCTTGATCTCCATCTTCGCCCGTATTTCCAAACATATTCATCTGGGAAACATGTAAAGATCTTATTTGGGGCTTGTTTCATTGTTTTCAAATATCTGCCCTTGAAATTCAACTTCCACCACTGTCTCTCATATCCAAAGCTATGTGCTTGCAGAGGATTTCTGCTGAGAAATTTCACAGAAAGCTCTTATACTGCAGGTGAATGATTCCAGCAAGTCTTGACTGAATAGCTTAGGGAACAGGACTCAGCCAAATGACAGACAGGACAAGGGAAAAGCATTTGCTCAAGGATAGGACATGTCAGAGAACATCTGCCAGGCCCTGGCATATTTCATATCCCATTGAAAGTACATCCATGTGTAGATTGTCAAGCATTTCCATCCCTAAATTCTGAGCAGTGAAGCGTTCAGTGAGAATCCTGTGGCATACCAGGCCAAGAATATTCATCCTATTTAATCTTGCCCTACAAGGTCCTCTGTGCCACCGAGGTCTCCATGGCAATGCCCAGCATTGTGACTCATGTCTCCTACTGCACACTTGTATCCTAGAGACTAAAGTCCAGCTCACAATGGTGCTTAGACAATCACAGCACAGTATGGTTGCCTGGCAACCACAAGCTTGTGGCTTTCTGTGAACTGTTTCAGCCCAACTCTGCAGCTTTCCACCTCATACAACCACATCCATTCCAATCATGCAGTATTTGATTAGCCTCTCTATGTTGCCTCAGAATTTTTTTTACAGTTTTAGTGATCAAGAAAATTTGACATATTTTGAGAAGTGGAGGGAAGTAATTGAAAGACCTTTTGGTCTGTCTGTGGTCGATGTGTTCCAAACTTGACTACCCCAGTCTTTTAAATTTTCAAACCTATAGCCTAAAATCCACCTCACAGTGATGTTCAGCCAATCTCAGCCCAATGTGGTTGCCTGGCAACCACAAGCCTGTGGATTTCTGTGAACAGTTTCAGCCCAACTCTGGAGCTTTCCACCTCATACAACCACAGCCATTCCAATCAGGCAGTATTTGATTCACCTCTCTAAGTTGCCTCAGAATTTTCTTTGAAGTTGTGGTGACCAAGCAAATTTGACATATTGACAAGCAGAGGGAAGTAATTGGCTCTTTCTTTAGCTCTGTTGGTGGTACGTGGGGTCCAAACCTGACTAGCCCAGGCTATTCAATTTTCAAACTTAGAAAGCCAAAAGTTTCAGGGGAGGAAAGAAAATGCAGACAATGATTTGTGTTCTGCCAAGTTTCTGGTGGCTTGGGAAGCAAACCTGCAAACCATAAATGCAGTCTCTGCTGGATTATTGCCACCATGGTAGTATCAGTTAGCACTAAAAGCCAGCAACCAGAAGATGAGTCCCAAAATGAAAGTGAATCCTTGCAGTGCATGAATATTTGGAGTGCCTGCTTCAACTATCCAGCTTCCTCGGGGTTCACTTGTCTGCAATAGCTATTTCAAGGAGGTCTGCAGCCATTCCAGCATAACCCTGAACATTAAACATGAGGTACTAGCTCAATACCTAAACCAACATAATGCTAGATAGCTTGTCACCAGCAGGTTTTCCCAGAAATCAAATGTAACATGGTGAAAGGGAAACCCTTAGAAAAGGGATGCAAATGCCCCTTTCACTAAAAATCCCAGGTATTTTCTCATTGCATGGAATATTTAGACTCCACAACTCATGTAGTGAACCCCGGGACCTAGACCAAGTGTGTCTAGTTTTCTGTTGTCCTCTTTTTGGAAACAGCATCTTATGTAGTTGTTGAAAGAGGCCTTGAGATAAATTCGTAGCCCACAATGGACTGGAACTCCCAAGGATCCATCCACCTCAGCCCCCAGATTGCTGGGATTATTGACATGAGCCTCCATGACAAGCATGTGCACAGAGATTCTTACATAATTTGTGAAATCCCACTACTTGTCTATAGGTAGCTTCTGTGTTTCAGGCTTTAGGAATATGCCTCTCTTTGTTTTTACTCCCCTTATTCAGGTTTCCATTTCTATTGTGATAAGCTCCAAGGCCCCAAGCAAGGGGGTGGCTGCCCTTCCTCTGGTGTGTCCTTGGATGATTACAGCCCAGGTGAACAGGGTTCAAATATATTGGATCCTGTGCATTTGAGGAGGAAATGAGTAAAGATTCATGAGTTAATGTGGACATACCAGGGAATTGAGGGGCCATGATAGAGACAAAACTTCAGGCCATGGGCTGAAGGCTGAGGCTTCTGTACCTCTAGATTCTTGAATAGTGGCCCTGCTGAGCAATTGTGTGCTCTCAAATGTAATTTGATGGGTTTTGTTTTAATTTATTTTGTTTCTTGCTTTGGTATTTTACATGGAAGGAACAGTACCATAGTTTGAAGAAACTGGAGTGTCTTACCTAAGAGAAATTTGAAAAAAGGGACAATTCAGCAGCCAAGAATTTCTCAAATGCCCTTGGCTTTTTAAAAAATGTGACATGAAGTTGAGCATGTCATATCCATGTCTCTTTACAAAAGATTTTACCTCCTATTTCATAGGAATTACTGTTTCTTTGAAAGGTCAACCTGCACTGAAATAAAGATTATCCCTCCATTCCTCATTCTGCTTGAAACCACATCCTTTGTGAATTATATTTTCTTACACAGAAACACTTGGAGATGACTACAGCAAGAGTTTCCCATTGGTGGAATTTCCACGGAGACACATGAAGTAATACTGCACTACTTAAAGTGAAGTGCACTGTCCTTTGAAAATGGCAAGTCTCGGCAAACCTCTAGTAACTGAAAATCTTAGAAAGTCTGAAAGTGAGTGAATGAAAATGGGCCTCTCCACCTTTAGACAGGGCCTCTCCTGAAGCACACATTTGTGGAAAAAGTAATTATGAGAGAAGAATGAACTCCCAAAATGGAATGGAAATTTTCTTGTTTAGGCCTAGAACTCTATGGCCTGTAGCCCTGTGGTTCTAACTGGATGAGCAAAGTGTGAGCAGAGATCAAAGTAAAACACACACCATTTAGGCAACTCGATATTTAACCAGGTGTCCAGAGTAGTGGCAAACTGTACTTGTGTCAATATGCTCAAATCCTGTCTTCACAAGAAAGTACATTCCAGCACGACCAGTGTCTAGAGGAGGACACATTTCAAAGGACTTGTAAAAAAAAGTCCAACACTGAATTTAGCGCAACACTGAATTTAGATCAAAAGTAGCAGAATCTGTTAGTCTTTCAAGTTTTAATAGGAGAAACTTATAACATGTAATAGCTGTTACATGAATAACTTCAGAGCTTTTGGCGAGGTCTAAATCACTATGAGTGAGGGCTTCCCTGACTCCCAAAGTTAAAAATAGTAAAACAAACAATATGAAAAACCAATCAACCAATTAAATACAAACACTAGGTCCAAAGGGTTTCACTGGTTTTAAAACCACTTATGGAATGCACAACTGTTGATGAGGCTTACTCTGCATTCTGCTTTACTCAGGCCTGGCACATGAGCAACTGTGAAAGCAAAATTCAAAATGTTATGTGAAGTGACCATTTCATTGGTGAAACCATGACCCAATAGACATTTTCTCTTTTGAAACTCCGGACATTATCCATATATGTTCTCAAAGGGAAGGAATACACAGGATTTAGTTTGATATATTTTTCAGTATTTTGTGTTCCACCAGATTTATTTGAAGATCTCCTGTCCTGCATCCACTGCCCAATGCAGAAGGCCACACATAGGACAACCAACATGAGAACTTCACTGCTACAGCCTGATTAAATCACCATGAGAATATAATTTTTCCTTTCATCATCAAAGATTTTTACATATAATTAACCAGCTCTCTTGCTTTCCCATGTTTTTCTCTGGCTTTTGTACCTTGAAATAGGTGTTCACTCTTCTCAGTCTTGATCTCCATCTTCCCCCATATTTCCAAACATATTCATCTGGGAAACACGTAAAGATCTTATTTGGGGCTTGTTTCATTGTTTTCAAATATCTGCCCTTGAAATTCAACTTCCACCACTGTCTCTCATATCCAAAGCCATGTGCTTGCAGAGGATTTCTGCTGAGAAATTTCACAGAAAGCTCTTATACTGCAGGTGAATGATTCCAGCAAGTCTTGACTGAATAGCTTAGGGAACAGGACTCAGCCAAATGACAGACATGACAAGGGAAAAGCATATGCTCAAGGATACGACATGTCAGAGAACATCTGCCAGGCCCTGGCATATTTCATATCCCATTGAAAGTACATCCATGTGTAGATTGGCAAGCATTTCCATCCACAAATTCTGAGCAGTGAAGCCTTCAGTGAGAATCCTGTGGCATACCAGGCCAAGAATATTCATCCTATTTAAATCTTGCCCTACAAGGTCCTCTGTGCCACTGAGGTCTCCATGGCAACGCCCAGCATTGTGACTCAGGTCTCCTACTGCACACTTGTATCCTAGAGCCTAAAGTCCAGCTCACAATGGTGCTCAGCCAATCACAGCCCAATGTGGTTGCCTCGCAACCACAAGCTTGTGACTTTCTGTGAACTGTTTCAGCCCAACTCTGCAGCTTTACACCTCATACAACCACAGCCTATCAATCGTGCAGTATTTGATTAGTCTCTCTATGTTGCCTCAGAATTTTTTTTACAGTTGTAGTGATCAAGAAAATTTGACATATTTTGAGAAGTGGAGGGATTTAATTGAAAGACCTTTTGGTCTACTGGGGTCGATGTGTTCCAAACTTGACTACCGCAGTCTTTTAAATTTTCAAACCTAGAGCCTAAAATCCACCTCACAGTGATGTTCAGCCAATCTCAGCCCAGTGTGGTTGCCTGGCAACCACAAGCCTGTGGATTTCTGTGAACAGTTTCAGCCCAACTCTGCAGCTTTCCACCTCATACAACCACAGCCAATCCAATCAGGAAGTATTTGATTCACCTCTATACGTTGCCTCAGAATTTTCTTTGAAGTTGTGGTGACCAAGCAAATTTGACATATTTTGACAAGTGGAGGGAAGTAATTGGCTCTGTCTTTAGCTCTGTTGGTGGTACATGGGGTCCAAACCTCACTAGCCCAGTCTATTCAATTTTCAAATTTAGAAAGCCAAAAGTTTCAGGGGCGGAAAAGAATGCCACAATGATTTGTGTTCTGCCAACTTTCTGGTGGCTTGGGAAGCAAACCTGCAAACCATACATGCAGTCTCTGCTGGATTACTGCCACCATGGTAGTATAAGTTAGCACTAAAAGCCAGCAACCAGAAGATGAGTCCCAAAATGAAAGTGAATCCTTGCAGTGCATGAATATTTGGAGTGCCTGCTTCAACTATCCAGCTTCCTCGGGGTTCACTTGTCTGCAATAGCTTTTTCAAGGAGGTCTGCAGCCATTCCAGCATAACCCTGAACACTAAACATGCGGTACTAGCTCAATACCTAAAATAACATAATGCTAGATAGCTTGTCACCAGTAGGTTTTCCCAGAATTCAAATGTAACATGGTGAAAGGGAAACCCTTAGAAAAGGGATGCAAATGCCCCTTTCACTAAAAATCCCAGGTATTTTCTCATGGCATGGAATATTTAGACTCCACAACTCATGTAGTGAACCCCGGGACCTAGACCAAGTGTGTCTAGTTTTCTGTTGCCCTCTTTTTGGAAACAGCATCTTATGTAGTTGTTCAAAGAGGCCTTGAGATAAATTCGTAGCCCACGATGGACTGGAACTCCCAAGCATCCATCCACCACAGCCCCCAGATTGCTGGGATTATAGGCATGAGCGACCATGCCAAGCATGTGCACAGAGATTCTTACATAATTTGTGAAATCCCACTACTGGTCTATAGGTATCTTCTGTGTTTCAGGCTTTAGGAATATTCCTCTCTTTGTTTTGGCTCCCCTTGTTCAGGTTTCCATTTCTAATTCTATAAGCTCCAAGGCCCCAGGCAAGAGGGTGGCTGCCCTTCCTCTGGTGTGTCCTTGGATGATTACAGCCCAGGTGAACAGGGTTCAAATATATTGGATCCTGTGCATTTGAAGAGGAAATGAGTAAAGATTCATGAGTTAATGTGGACATGCCAGGGAATTGAGGAGCCATGATAGAGACAAAATTTCAGGCCATTGGCTGAAGGCTGAGGCTTCTGTACCTGTAGCTTCTTGAATAGTGGGCCTGCTGAGCAATAGTGTGCTCTCAAATGTAATTTGACGGGTTTGTTTTAATTTATTTTGTTTTTTGCTTTGGTTTGTTACATGTAAGGAACAGTACCATGGTTTGAAGACACAGGAGTGTCTTACCTAAGAGAAATTTGAAAAAAGGGACAATTCAGCAGCCACGAATTTCTCAAATGCCCTTGCCTTTTTAAAAAATGTGACATAAAGTTGAGCATGTCATATCCATGTCCCTTTACAAAAGATTTTACCTCCTATTTCATAGGAATTACTGTTTCTTTGAAAGGTCAACCTGCACTGAAATAAAATTTATCCCTCCATTCCTCATTCAGCTTGAAACCACATCCTTTGTTAGTTATATTGTCTTACGCAGAAACACTTGGAGATGACTACAGCAAGATTTTCCCATTGGTGGAATTTCCACGGAGACACATGAAGTAATACTGCACAACTTCAAGTGAAGTGCATTGTCCCTTGACAATGGCTGCCCTTCCTCTGGTGTGTCCTTGGATGATTACAGCCCAGGTGAACAGAGTTCAAATATATTGGATCCTGTGCATTTGAAGAGGAAATGAGTAAATATTCATGAGTTAATGTGGACATGCCAGGGAACTGAGGGGCCATGATAGAGACAAAACTTCAGGCCCTGGGCTGAAGGCAGAGGCTTCTGTACCTCTAGCTTCTTGAATAGTGGGCCTGCTGAGCAATTGTGTGCTGTCAAATGTAATTTGATGTGTTTTGTTTTAATTTATTTTGTTTTTTGTTTTGGCTTTTTACATGGAAGGAACAGTACCATGGTTTGAAGAAACTGGAGTGTCTTACCTAAGAGAAATTTGAAAAAAGGTACAATTCAGCAGCCAAGAATTTCTCCAATTCCCTTGGTGTTTTAAAAAAATGATGACATAAAGTTGAGCGTGTCATGTCCATGTCTCTTTACAAAAGATTTTACCTCTCATTCCATAGGAATTACTGTTTCTTTGAAAGGTCAACCTGCACTGAAATAAAGATTATCCTTCCATTCTTCATTCTGCTTGAAACCACATCCTTTGTTAGTTATATTTTCTTATGCAGAAACACTTGGAGATGACTACAGCAAGAGTTTCCCATTGGGGGAATTACCACGGAGACACATGAAGTAATACTGCACAACTTCAAGTGAAGTGCACTGTCCCTTGACAATGGCAAGTCTGGGCAAACCTCTAGTAACTGAAAATCTTAGAAAGACTGAAAGTGAGTGAATGAAAATGGGCCTCTCCACATTTAGACAGGGCCTCTCCTGAAGCACACATTTGTGGAAAAAGTAATTATGAGAGACGAATGAACTCCCAAAACGGAATGGAAATTTTCTTGTTTAGGCCTAGAACGCTATGGCCTGGAGCCCTGTGGTTCTAACTGGATGAGCAAAGTGTGAGCAGAGATCAAAGTAAAACACACACCATTTATGCAACTCGATATTTAACCAGGTGTCCAGAGTAATGGCAAACTGTACTTGTGTCAATTTGCTCAAATCCTGTCTTCCCAAGAAAGTACATTCCAGCACGACCAGTGACTAGAGGAGGACAAATTTCAAAGCACTTGTAAAAAAAGTCCAACACTGAATTTAGCGTAACACTGAATTTAGATCAAAAGTAGCAGAGTCTGTTAGTCTTTCAAGTTTTAATAGGAGAAACATATAACATGTAATAGCTGTTACATGAATAACTTCAGAGCTTTTGGAGAGGTCTAAATCACTATGAGTGAGGGCTTCCCTGACTCCCAAAGTTAAAAATAGTAAAACAAACAATTTGCAAAACCAATCAACCAATTAAATACAAACACTAGGTCCAAAGGGTTTCACTGGTTTTAAAACCACTTAATGAATGCAAAACTATTGATGAGGCTTACTCTGCATTCTGCTTTACTCAGGCCCGGTACATGAGCAACTGTGAAAACAAAATTCAAAATGTTATGTGAAGTGACCATTTCATTGGTGAAACCATGACCCAATAGACATTTCCTCTTATGTAACTCCGGACATTATCCATATATGTTCTCAAATGGAAGGAATACACAGGATTTAGATTGATATTTTTTTCACTATTTTGTGTTCCACCAGATTTATTTGAAGATCTCCTGTCCTGCATCCACTGCCCAATGCAGAAGGCCACACATAGGAGAACCAACATGAGAACTTCACTGCTACAGCCTGATTAAATCACCATGAGAATATAATTTTCCTTTCATCATCAAAGACTTTTACATCAAATTAACCAGCTCTCTTGCTTTCCCATGTTTTTCCCTGGCTTTTGTACCTTGAAATGGGTGTTCACTCTTCTCAGTCTTGATCTCCATCTTCCCCCGTATTTCCAAACATATTCATCTGGGAAACATGTAAAGATCTTATTCGGGGCTTGTTTCATTGTTTTCATATATCTGCCCTTGAAATTCAACTTCCACCACTGTCTCTCATATGCAAAGCTATGTGCTTGCGGAGGATTTCTGCTGAGAAATTTCACAGAAAGCTCTTATACTGCAGGTGAATGATTCCAGCAAGTCTTGACTGAATAGCTTAGGGAACAGGACTCAGCCAAATGACAGACATGACAAGGGAAAAGCATATGCTCAAGGATAGGACATGTCAGAGAACATCTGCCAGGCCCTGGCATATTTCATATACCATTGAAAGTACATCCATGTGTAGATTCGCAAACATGTCCATCCCCAAATTCTGAGCAGTGAAGCCTTCAGTGAGAATCCTGTGGCATACCAGGCAAAGAATATTCATCCTATTTAAATCTTGATCTACAAGGTCCTCTGTGCCACTGAGGTCTCCGTGGCAACGCCCAGCATTGTGACTCAGGTCTCCAACTGCACACTTGTATCCTAGAGCCTAAAGTCCAACTCACAATGGTGCTCAGCCAATCACAACTGAGTGTGGTTGCCTGGCAACCACAAGCTTGTGGCTCTCTGTGAACTGTTTCAGTCCAACTCTGTAGCTTTCCACCTCATGCAACCACAGCCATTCCAATCATGCAGTATTTGATTAGCCTCTCTATGTTGCCTCAGAATTTTTTTTACAGTTGTAGTGATCAAGAAAATTTGACATATTTTGAGAAGAGGAGGGAAGTAATTGAAAGACCTTTTGGTCTGTCTGTGGTAGATGTGTTCCAAACCTGATTACCCCAGTCTTTTAAATTTTCAAACCTAGAGCCTAAAATCCACCTCATAGTGATGTTCAGCCAATCTCAGCCCAGTGTGGTTGCCTGGCAACCACAAGCCTGTGGATTTATGTGAACAGTTTCAGCCCAACTCTGCAGCTTTCCACCTCATACAACCACAGCCATTCCAATCAGGCAGTATTTGATTCACCTCTCTAAGTTGCCTCACAATTTTCTTCGAAGTTGTGGTGACCAAGCAAATTCGGCATATTTTGACAAGTGGAGGGAAGTAATTGGCTCTGTCTTTAGCTCTGTTGGTGGTACATTGGGTCCAATCCTGACTAGATCAGTCTATTCAATTTTCAAACTTAGAAAGTCAAAAGTTTCAGGGGAGGAAAGAAAATGCCACAATGATTTGTGTTCTGCCAAGTTTCTGGTAGCTTGGGTAGCAAACTTGCAAACCATACATGCAGTCTCTGCTGGGTTACTGCCACCATTGTAGTATCAGTTAGCACTAAAAGCCAGCAACCAGAAGATGAGTCTCAAAATGAAAGTGAATCCTTGCAGTGCATGAATATTTGGAGTGCCTGCTTCAACTATCCAGCTTCCTCGGGGTTCAGTTGTCTGCAATCGCTATTTCAAGGAGGTCGGCAGCCATTCCAGCATAACCCTTAACACTAAACATGAGGTAGTAGCTCAATACCTAAAGCAACATAATGCTAGATAGCTTGTCACCAGCAGGTTTTCCCAGAAATCAAATGTAACATGGTGAAAGGGAAACCCTTAGAAAAGGGATGCAAATGCCCCTTTCACTAAAAATCCCAGGTATTTTCTCATGGCATGGAATATTTAGACTCCACAACTCATGTAGTGAACCCCGGGACCTAGACCAAGTGTGTCTAGTTTTCTGTTGTCCTCTTTTTGGAAACAGCATCTTATGTAGTTGTTGAAAGGGGCCTTGAGATAAATTCGTAGCCCACGATGGACTGGAACTCCCAAGGATCCATCCATATCAGCCCCCAGATTGTTGGGATTATAGGCATGAGCGACCATGCCAAGCATGTGCACAGAGATTCTTACATAATTTGTGAAATCCCACTACTGGTCTATAGGTAGCTACTGTGTTTCAGACTTTAGGAATATTCCTCTCTTTGTTTTGGCTCCCCTTGTTCAGGTTTCCATTTCTATTGTGATAAGCTCCAAGGCGCCAGGCAAGGGGGTGGCTGCCCTTCCTCTGGTGTGTCCTTGGATGATTACAGCCCAGGAGAACAGGGATCAAATATATTGGATCCTATGCATATGAAGAGGAAATGGGTAAAGATTCATGAGTTAATGTGGACATGCCAGGGAAATGAGGGGCCATGATAGAGACAAAACTTCAGGCCATGGGCTGAAGGCTGAGGCTTCTGTACCTCTAGCTTCTTGAATAGTGGGCCTGCTGAGCAATTGTGTGCTCTCAAATGTAATTTGATGGGTTTTGTTTTAATTTATTTTGTTTCTTGCTTTGGTTTTTTACATGGAAGGAACAGTACCATGGTTTGAAGAAACTGGAGTGTCTTACCTAAGAGAAATTTGAAAAAAGGGACAATTCAGCAGCCAAGAATTTCTCAAATGCCCTTGGCTTTTTAAAAAAATGTGACATTAAGTTGAGCATGTCATATCCATGTCTCTTTACAAAAGATTTTACCTCCTATTTCACAGGAATTACTGTTTCTTTGAAAGGTCAACCTGCACTGAAATAAAGATTATCCTTCCATTCTTCATTCTGCTTGAAACCACATCCTTTGTTAGTTATATTTTCTTATGCAGAAACACTTGGAGATGACTACAGCAAGAGTTTCCCATTGGGGGAATTACCACGGAGACACATGAAGTAATACTGCACAACTTCAAGTGAAGTGCACTGTCCCTTGACAATGGCAAGTCTGGGCAAACCTCTAGTAACTGAAAATCTTAGAAAGTCTGAAAGTGAGTGAATGAAAATGGGCCTCTCCACATTTAGACAGGGCCTCTCCTGAAGCACATATTTGTGGAAAAAGTAATTATGAGAGACGAATGAACTCCCAAAACGGAATGGAAATTTTGTTGTTTAGGCCTAGAACGCTATGGCCTGGAGCTCTGTGGTTCTAACTGGATGAGCAAAGTGTGAGCAGAGATCAAAGTAAAACACACACCATTTAGGCAACTCGATATTTAACCAGGTGTCCAGAGTAATGGCAAACTGTACTTGTGTCAATTTGCTCAAATCCTGTCTTCCCAAGAAAGTACATTCCAGCACGACCAGTGACTAGAGGAGGACAAATTTCAAAGCACTTGTAAAAAAAGTCCAACACTGAATTTAGCGTCACACTGAATTTAGATCAAAAGTAGCAGAGTCTGTTAGTCTTTCAAGTTTTAATAGGAGAAACATATAACATGTAATAGCTGTTACATGAATAACTTCAGAGCTTTTGGAGAGGTCTAAATCACTATGAGTGAGGGCTTCCCTGACTCCCAAAGTTAAAAATAGTAAAACAAACAATTTGCAAAACCAATCAACCAATTAAATACAAACACTAGGTCCAAAGGGTTTCACTGGTTTTAAAACCACATATGGAATGCACAACTATTGATGAGGCTTACTCTGCATTCTGCTTTACTCAGGCCCGGTACATGAGCAACTGTGAAAACAAAATTCAAAATGTTATGTGAAGTGACCATTTCATTGGTGAAACCATGACCCAATAGACATTTCCTCTTATGTAACTCCGGACATTATCCATATATGTTCTCAAATGGAAGGAATACACAGGATTTAGATTGATATTTTTTTCACTATTTTGTGTTCCACCAGATTTATTTGAAGATCTCCTGTCCTGCATCCACTGCCCAATGCAGAAGGCCACACATAGGAGAACCAACATGAGAACTTCACTGCTACAGCCTGATTAAATCACCATGAGAATATAATTTTCCTTTCATCATCAAAGACTTTTACATCAAATTAACCAGCTCTCTTGCTTTCCCATGTTTTTCCCTGGCTTTTGTACCTTGAAATGGGTGTTCACTCTTCTCAGTCTTGATCTCCATCTTCCCCCGTATTTCCAAACATATTCATCTGGGAAACATGTAAAGATCTTATTCGGGGCTTGTTTCATTGTTTTCATATATCTGCCCTTGAAATTCAACTTCCACCACTGTCTCTCATATGCAAAGCTATGTGCTTGCGGAGAATTTCTGCTGAGAAATTTCACAGAAAGCTCTTATACTGCAGGTGAATGATTCCAGCAAGTCTTGACTGAATAGCTTAGGGAACAGGACTCAGCCAAATGACAGACATGACAAGGGAAAAGCATATGCTCAAGGATAGGACATGTCAGAGAACATCTGCCAGGCCCTGGCATATTTCATATCCCATTGAAAGTACATCCATGTGTAGATTCGCAAACATGTCCATCCCCAAATTCTGAGCAGTGAAGCCTTCAGTGAGAATCCTGTGGCATACCAGGCAAAGAATATTCATCCTATTTAAATCTTGATCTACAAGGTCCTCTGTGCCACTGAGGTCTCCATGGCAACGCCCAGCATTGTGACTCAGGTCTCCAACTGCACACTTGTATCCTAGAGCCTAAAGTCCAGCTCACAATGGTGCTCAGCCAATCACAACTCAGTGTGGTTGCCTGGCAACCACAAGCTTGTGGCTCTCTGTGAACTGTTTCAGTCCAACTCTGTAGCTTTCCACCTCATGCAACCACAGCCATTCCAATCATGCAGTATTTGATTAGCCTCTCTATGTTGCCTCAGAATTTTTTTTACAGTTGTAGTGATCAAGAAAATTTGACATATTTTGAGAAGAGGAGGGAAGTAATTGAAAGACCTTTTGGTCTGTCTGTGGTCGATGTGTTCCAATCCTGATTACGCCAGTCTTTTAAAATTTCAAACCTAGAGCCTAAAATCCACCTCATAGTGATGTTCAGCCAATCTCAGCCCAGTGTGGTTGCCTGGCAACCACAAGCCTGTGGATTTCTGTGAACAGTTTCAGCCCAACTCTGCAGCTTTCCACCTCATACAACCACAGCCATTCCAATCAGGCAATATTTGATTCACCTCTCTAAGTTGCCTCAGAATTTTCTTCGAGGTTGTGGTGACCAAGCAAATTTGACATATTTTGACAAGTGGAGGGAAGTAATTGGCTCTGTCTTTAGCTCTGTTGGTGGTACATGGGGTCCAAACCTGACTAGCCCAGTCTATTCAATTTTCAAACTTATCCAAATGTGTCAGGGGAGGAAAGAAAATGCCACAATGATTTGTGTTCTGCCAAGTTTGTGGTGGCTTGGGAAGCAAACTTGCAAACCATACATGCAGTCTCTGCTGGATTACTGCCACCATGGTAGTATCAGTTAGCACTAAAAGCCAGCAACCAGAAGATGATCCCAAAATGAATGTGAATCCTTGCAGTGCATGTATATTTGGAGTGCCTGCTTCAACTATCCAGCTTCCTCGGGGTTCACTTGTCTGCAATAGCTATTTCAAGGAGGTCTGCAGCCATTCCAGCATAACCCTGAACACTAAACATGAGGTACTAGCTCAATACCTAAACCAACATAATGCTAGATAGCTTGTCACCAGCAGGTTTTCCGACAACTCAAATGTAACATGGTGAAAGGGAAACCATTATAAAAGGGATGCAAATGCCCCTTTCACTAAAAATCCCAGGTATTTTCTCATGGCATGGAATATTTAGACTCCACAACTCATGTAGTGAACCCCGGGACCTAGACCAAGTGTGTCTAGTTTTCTGTTGTCCTCTTTTTGGAAACAGCATCTTATGTAGTTGTTGAAAGAGGCCTTGAGAAAAATTCATAGCCCACGATGGACTGGAACTCCCAAGGATCCATCCACCTCAGCGCCCAGATTGCTGGGATTATAGGCATGAGCGACCATGCCAAGCATGTACACAGAGATTCTTACATAATTTGTGAAATCCCACTACTGGTCTATAGGTAGCTTCTGTGTTTCAGACTTTAGGAATATTCCTCACTTTGTTTTGGCTCCCCTTGTTCAGGTTTCCATTTCTATTGTGATAAGCTCCAAGGCCCCAGGCAAGGGGGTGGCTGCCCTTCCTCTGGTGTGTCCTTGGATGATTACAGCCCAGGTGAACAGGGTTCAAATATACTGGATCCTGTGCATTTGAAGAGGAAATGAGTAAAGATTCATGAGTTAATGTGGACATGCCAGGGAATTGAGGGGCCATGATAGAGACAAAACTTCAGGCCATGGGCTGAAGGCTGAGGCTTCTGTACCTCTAGCTTCTTGAATAGTGGGCCTGCTGAACAATTGTGTACTCTCAAATGTAATTTGATGGGTTTTGTTTTAATTTATTTTGTTTTTTCCTTTGGTTTTTTACATGGAAGGAACAGTACCATGGTTTGAAGAAACTGGAGTGTCTTACCTAAGAGAAATTTGAAAAAAGGGACAATTCAGCAGCCAAGAATTTCTCAAATGCCCTTGGCTTTTTAAAATATGTGACATAAAGGTGAGCATGTCATATCCATGTCTCTTTACAAAAGATTTTACCTCCTATTTCATAGGAATTACTGTTTCTTTGAAAGGTCAACCTGCACTGAAATAAAGATTATCCCTCCATTCCTCATTCTGCTTGAAACCACATCCTTTATTAATTATATTGTCTTACGCAGAAACACTTGGAGATGACTACATCAAGAGTTTCCCATTCCTGGAATTTCCAAGGAGACACAGGAAGTAATACTGCATGACTTCAAGTGAAGTACACTGTCCCTTGACAATGGCAAGTCTGGGCAAACCTCTAGTAACTGAAAATCTTAGAAAGTCTGAAAGTGAGTGAATGAAAATGGGCCTCTCCACATTTAGACAGGGCCTCTCCTGAAGCACACATTTGTGGAAAAAGTAATTATGAGAGCCAAATGAACTCCCAAAATGGAATGGAGATTTTCTTCTTTAGGCCTAGAACTCTATGGCATGGAGCCCTTTGGTTCTAACTGAATGAGCAAAGTGTGAGCAGAGATCAAAGTAAAACACACACCATTTAGGCAACTCGATATTTAACCAGGTGTCCAGAGTAGTGGCAAACTGTACTTGTGTCAATTTGCTCAAATCCTGTCTTCACAAGAAAGTACATTCCAGCACGACCAGTGACTAGAGGAGGACACATTTCAAAGGACTTGTAAAAAAAGGTCCAACACTGAATTTAGCGCAACACTGAATTTAGATGAAAATTAGCAGAGTCTGTTAGTCTTTCAAGTTTTAATAGGAGAAACTTATAACATGTAATAGCTGTTACATGAATAACTTCAGAGCTTTTGGAGAGGTCTAAATCATTATGAGTGAGGGCTTCCCTGACTCCCAAAGTTAAAAATAGTAAAACAAACAATTTGAAAAACCAATCAACCAATTAAATACAAACACTAGGTCCAAAGGGTTTCACTGGTTTTAAAACCACTTATGGAATGCACAACTATTGATGAGGCTTACTCTGCATTCTTCTTTACTCAGGCCCGGTACATGAGCAACTGTGAAAGCAAAATTCAAAATGTTATGTGAAGTGACCATTTCATTGGTGAAACCATGACCCAGTAGACATTTTCTCTTTTGAAACTCCGGACTTTATCCATATATGTTCTCAAAGGGAAGGAATAAACAGGATTTAGATTGATATTTTTTCACTATTTTGTGTTCCACCAGATTTATTTGAAGATCTCCTGTCCTGCATCCACTGCCCAATGCAGAAGGCTACACATAGGACAACCAACATGAGAACTTCACTGCTACAGCCTGATTAAATCACCATGAGAATATAATTTTCCTTTCATCATCAAAGATTTTTACATCAAATTAACCAGCTCTCTTGCTTTCCCAAGTTATTCCCTGGTTTTTGTACCTTGAAATGTGTGTTCACTCTTCTCAGTCTTGATCTCCATGTTCCCCTGTATTTCCAAACATATTCACCTGGGAAACATGGAAAGATCTTATTCGGGGCTTGTTTCATTGTTTTCAAATATCTGCCCTTGAAATTCAACTTCCACCACTGTCTCTCATATCCAAAGCTATGCACTTGCAGAGGATTTCTGCTGAGAAATTTCACTGAAAGCTTTTATACTGCAGGTGAATGATTCCAGCAAGTCTTGACTGAATAGCTTAGGGAACAGGACTCAGCCAAATGACAGACATGACAAGGGAAAAGCATATGCTCAAGGATAGGACATGTCAGAGAACATCTCCCAGTCCCTGGCATATTTCATATCCCATTGAAAGTACTTCCATGTGTAGATTGGCAAGCATTTCCATCCCCAAATTCTGAGCAGTGAAGCCTTCAGTGAGAATCCAGTGGCATACCAGGCCAGGAATATTCATCCTATTTAAATTTATACTACAAGTTCCTCGGTGCCACTGAGGTCTCCATGGCAACGCCCAGCATTGTGACTCAGGTCTCCTACTGCACACTTGTATGCTAGAGCCTAAAGTGCAGCTCATAATGGTGCTCAGCAAATCACAGCCCAATGTGGTTGCCTGGCAAAAACAAGCTTGTGGCTTTCTGTGAACTGTTTCAGCCCAACTCTGCAGCTTTCCACCTCGTACAACCACAGCCATTCCAATCATGCAGTATTTGATTAGCCTCTCTATGTTGCCTCAGAATTTTTTTTACAGTTGTAGTGATCAAGAAAATTTGACATATTTTGAGAAGTCAAGTTTAGTAATTGAAAGACCCTTTGGTCTGTCTGTGGTCGATGCCTTCCAACTTGACTACCCCAGTCTTTTACATTTTCAAACCTAGAGCCTAAAATCCACCTCCCAGTGATGTTGAGCCAATCTCAGCCCAGTGTGGTTGCCTGGCAACCACAAGCCTGTGGATTTCTGTGAACAGTTTCAGCCCAACTCTGCAGCTTTCCACCTCATACAACCACAGCCATTCCAATCAGGCAGTATTTGATTCACCTCTCTAAGTTGCCTCAGAATTTTCTTCGAAGTTGTGGTGACCAAGCAAATTTGACATATTTTGACAAGTGGAGGGAAGTAATTGGCTCTGTCTTTAGCTCTGTTGGTGGTACATGGGGTCCAAACCTGACTAGCCCAGTCTATTCAATTTTCAAACTTAGAAAGCCAAATGTTTCAGGGGAGGAAAGAAAATGCCACAATGCTTTTTGTTCTGCTAAGTTTCTGGTGGCTTGGGAAGCAAACCTGCAAACCATACATGCAGTCTCTGCTGGATTACTGCCACCATGGTAGTATCAGTTAGCACTAAAAGCCAGCAACCAGAAGATGAGTCCCAAAATGAAAGTGAATCCTTGCAGTGCATGAATATTTGGAGTGCCTGCTTCAACTATCCAGCTTCCTCGGGGTTCACTTGTCAGCAATAGCTACTTCAAGAGGTCTGCAGCCATTCCAGCATAACCCTGAACACTAAACATGAGGTACTAGCTCAATACCTAAACCAACATAATGCTAGATAGCTTGTCACCAGCAGGTTTTCCCAGAATTCAAATGTAACATGGTGAAAGGGAAACCCTTAGAAAAGGGATGCAAATGCCCCTTTCACTAAAAATCCCAGGTATTTTCTCATGGCATGGAATATTTAGACTCCACAACTCATGTAGTGAACCCCGGGACCTAGACCAAGTGTGTCTAGTTTTCTGTTGTCCTCTTTTTGGAAACAGCATCTTATGTAGTTGTTGAAAGAGGCCTTGAGATAAATTCGAAGCCCACGATGGACTGGAACTCCCAAGGATCCATCCACCTCAGCCTCCAGATTGCTTTGATTATAGGCATGAGGGACCATGACAAGCATGTGCACAGAGATTCTTACATAATTTGTGAAATCCCACTACTGGTCTATAGGTAGCTTCTGTGTTTCAGACTTTAGGAATATTCCTCACTTTGTTTTGGCTCCCCTTGTTCAGGTTTCCATTTCTATTGTGATAAGCTCCAAGGCCCCAGGCAAGGGGGTGGCTGCTCTTCCTCTGGTGTGTCCTTGGATGATTACAGCCCAGGTGAACAGGGTTCAAATATATTGGATCCTGTGCATTTGAAGAGGAAATGAGTAAAGGTTAATGAGTTAATGTGGACATAACAGGGAATTGAGGGGCCATGATAGAGACAAAACTTCAGGCCATGGGCTGAAGGCTGAGGCTTCTGTACCTCTAGCTTATTGAATAGTGGACCTGCTGAGCAATTGTGTGCTCTCAAATGTAATTTGATGGGTTTTGTTTTAATTTATTTTGTTTCTTGCTTTGGTTTTTTACTTGAAGGAACAGTACCATGGTTTGAAGAAACTGGAGTGTCTTACCTAAGAGAAATTTGAAAAAAGGGACAATTCAGCAGCCAAGAATTTCTCAAATGCCCTTGGCTTTTTAAAAAATGTGACATAAATTTGAGTATGTCATATCCATGTCTCTTTACAAAAGATTTTACCTCCTATTTCATAGGAATTACTGTTTCTTTGAAAGGTCAACCTGCACTGAAATAAAGATTATCCCTCCATTCCTCATTCTGCTTGAAACCACATCCTTTGTTAGTTATATTTTTTTATGCAGAAACACTTGCAGATGAGTACATCAAGAGTTTCCCATTGGTGGAAATTCCACGGAGACACATGAAGTAATACTGCACAACTTCCAGAGAAGTGCACTGTCCCTTGACAATGGCATGTCTGGGCAAACCTCTAGTAACTGAAAAATTTAGAAAGTCTGAAATTGAGTGAATGAAAATGGTCCTCTCCATATTTAGACATGGCCTCTCCTGAAGCACACATTTGTGGAAAAAGTAATTATGAGAGAACAATGAACTCCCAAAACGGAATGGAAATTTTCTTGTTTGGGCCTAGGACGCTATGGCGTGGAGCCCTGTGGTTCTAACTGGATGAGCAAAGTGTGAGCAGAGATCAAAGTAAAACACACACCATTTAGGCAACTCGATATTTAACCAGGTGTCCAGAGTAGTGGCAAACTGTACTTGTGTCAATTTGCTCAAATCCTGTCTTCACAAGAAAGTACATTCCAGCACGACCAGTGACTAGAGGAGGACACATTTCAAAGGACTTGTAAAAAAAAGTCCAACACTGAATTTAGCGCAACACTGAATTTAGATCAAAAGTAGCAGAGTCTGTTAGTCTTTCAAGTTTTAATAGGAGAAACTTATAACATGTAATAGCTGTTACATGAATAACTTCAGAGCTTTTGGAGAGGTCTAAATCACTATGAGTGAGGGCTTCCCTGACTCCCAAAGTTAAAAATAGTAAAACAAACAATTTGCAAAACCAATCAACCAATTAAATACAAACACTAGGTCCAAAGGGTTTCACTGGTTTTAAAACCACTAATGAATGCACAACTATTGATGAGGCTTACTCTGCATTCTGCTTTACTCAGGCCCGGTACATGAGCAACTGTGAAAGTAAAATTCAAAATGTTATCTAAAGTGACCATTTCATTGGTGAAACCATAACCCAATAGACATTTTCTCTTTTGAAACTCCGGATATTATCCATATATGTTCTCAAAGGGAAGGAATACACAGGATTTAGATTGATATTTTTTTCACTATTTTGTGTTCCACCAGATTTATTTGAAGATCCCCTGTCCTGCATCCACTGCCCAATGCAGAAGGCCACACATAGGACAACCAACATGAGAACTTCACTGCTACAGCCTGATTAAATCACCATGAGAATATAAGTTTCCTTTCATCATCAAAGATTTTTACATCAAATTAACCAGCTCTCTTGCTTTCCCATGTATTTCCCTGGTTTTTGTACCTTGAAATGGGGGTTCACTATTCTCAGACTTGATCTTCATCTTCCCCCGTATTTCCAAACATATTCATCTGGGAAACATGTAAAGATCTTATTCGGGGCTTGTTTCATTGTTTTTAAATATCTGCCCTTAAATTCAACTTCCACCACTGTCTCTCATATCCAAAGCTATGTGCTTGCAGAGGATTTCTGCTGAGAAATTTCACAGAAAGCTCTTGTACTGCAGGTGAATGATTCCAGCAAGTCTTGACTGAATAGCTTAGGGAACAGGACTCAGCTAAATGACAGACATGACAAGGGAAAAGCATATGCTCAAGGATAGGACATGTCAGAGAACATCTGCCAGGCCCTGGCATATTTCAGATCCCATTGAATGGACTTCCATGTGTAGATTGGCAAGCATTTCCATCCCCAAATTCTGAGCAGTGAAGCCTTCAGTAAGAATCCAGTGGCATACCACGCCAGGAATATTCATCCTATTTAAATCTTATACTACAAGTTCCTCTGTGCCACTGAGGTCTCCATGGCAACGCCCAGCATTGTGACTCAGGTCTCCTACTGCACACTTGTATGCTAGAGCCTAAAGTGCAGCTCACAATGGTACTCAGCAAATCACAGCCCAATGTGGTTGCCTGGCAACCACAAGCTTGTGGCTTTCTGTGAACTGTTTCAGCCCAACTCTGCAGCTTTCCACCTCATACAACCACAGCCATTTCAATCATGCAGTATTTGATTAGCCTCTCTATGTTGCCTTAGAATTTTTTTTACAGTTGTAGCGATCAAGAAAATTTGACATATTTTGAGAAGTGGAGGGTAGTAATTGAAAGACCCTTTGGTCTGTCTGTGGTCGATGTGTTCCAAACTTGACTACCCCAGTCTTTTACATTTTCAAACCTAGAGCCTAAAATCCACCTCCCAGTGATGTTGAGCCAATCTCAGCCCAGTGTGGTTGCCTGGCAACCACAAGCCTGTGGATTTCTGTGAACAGTTTCAGCCCAACTCTGCAGCTTTCCACCTCATACAACCACAGCCATTCCAATCAGGCAGTATTTGATTCACCTCTCTAAGTTGCCTCAGAATTTTCTTCGAAGTTGTGGTGACCAAGCAAATTTGACATATTTTGACAAGTAGAGCGAAGTAATTGGCTCTGTCTTTAGCTCTGTTGGTGGTACATGGGGTCCAAACCTGACTAGCCCAGTCTATTCAATTTTCAAACTTAGAAAGCCAAATGTTTCAGGGGAGGAAAGAAAATGCCACAATGCTTTGTGTTCTGCCAAGTTTCTGGTGGCTTGGGAAGCAAACCTGCAAACCATACATGCAGTCTCTGCTGGATTACTGCCACCATGGTAGTATCAGTTAGCACTAAAAGCCAGCAACCAGAAGATGAGTCCCAAAATGAAAGTGAATCCTTGCAGTGCATGAATATTTGGAGTGCCTGCTTCAACTATCCAGCTTCCTCGGGGTTCACTTGTCAGCAATAGCTATTTCAAGAGGTCTGCAGCCATTCCAGCATAACCCTGAACACTAAAAATGAGGTACTAGCTCAATACCTAAACCAACATAATGCTAGATAGCTTGTCACCAGCAGGTTTTCCCAGAATTCAAATGTAACATGGTGAAAGGGAAACCCTTAGAAAAGGGATGCAAATGCCCCTTTCACTAAAAATCCCAGGTATTTTCTCATGGCATGGAATATTTAGACTCCACAACTCATGTAGTGAACCCCGGGACCTAGACCAAGTGTGTCTAGTTTTCTGTTGTCCTCTTTTTGGAAACAGCATCTTATGTAGTTGTGGAAAGAGGCCTTGAGATAAATTCGTAGCCCACGATGGACTGGAACTCCAAGGATCCATCCACATCAGCCCCCAGATTGCTGGGATTATAGGATTGAGCGACCATGCCAAACATGTGCACAGAGATTCTTACATAATTTGTGAAATCCCACTACTGGTCTATAGGTAGTTTCTGTGTTTCAGGCTTTAGGAATATGCCTCTCTTTGTTTTGGCTCCCCTTGTTCAGGTTTCCATTTCTATTGTGATAAGCTCCAAGGCTCCAGGCAAGGGGGTGGCTGCCCTTCCTCTGGTGTGTCCTTGGATGATTACAGCCCAGGTGAACAGTGTTCAAATATATTGGATCCTGTGCATTTGAAGAGGAAATGAGTAAAGATTCATGAGTTAATGTGGACATGCCAGGGAATTGAGGGGCCATGATAGAGACAAAACTTCAGGCCATGGGCTGAAGGCTGAGGCTTCTGTACCTGTAGCTTCTTGAATAGTGGGCCTGCTGAGCAATTGTGTGCTCTCAAATGTAATTTGATGGGTTTTGTTTTAATTTATTTTGTTTTATGCTTTGGTTTTTTACATGGAAGGAACAGTACCATGGTTTCAAGAAACTGGAGTGTCTTACCTAAGAGAAATTTGAAAAAAGGGACAATTCAGCAGCCAAGAATTTCTCAAATGCCCTTGGATTTTTAAAAAATGTGACATAAAGTTTAGCATGTCATATCAATGTCTCTTTAGAAAAGATTTTACCTCCTATTTCATAGGAATCATTGTTTCTTTGAAAGGTCAACCTGCACTGAAATAAAGATTATCCCTCCATTCCTCATTCTGCTTGAAACCACATCCTTTGTTAGTTATATTTTCTTACCCAGAAACATTTGGAGATGACTACAGCAAGAGTTTCCCATTGTGGAATTTCCAAGGAGACACATGAAGTAATACTGCACAACTTCAAGTGAAGTGCACTGTCCCTTGACAATGGCAAGTCTGGGCAAACCTCTAGTAACTGAAAATCTTAGACAGTCTGAAAGTGAGTGAATGAAAATGGGCCTCTTCACATTTAGACAGGGACTCTCCTGAAGCACACATTTGTGGAAAAAGTAATTGTGAGGGACCAATGAACTCCCAAAACGGAATGGAAATTTTCTGTTTAGGCCTAGAATGCTATGGCCTGGAGCCCTGTGGTTCTAACTGGATGAGCAAAGTGTGAGCAGAGATCAAAGTAAAACACACACCATTTAGGCAACTCGATATTTAACCAGGTGTCCAGAGTAGTGGCAAACTGTACTTGTGTCATTTTGCTCAAATCCTGTCTTCACAAGAAAGTACATTCCAGCACGATCAGTGACTAGAGGAGGACACATTTCAAAGGACTTGTAGAGTCCAACACTGAATTTAGCGCAACACTGAATTTAGATCAAAAGTAGCAGAGTCTGTTAGTCTTTCAAGTTTTAATAGGAGAAACTTATAACATGTAATAGCTGTTACATGAATAACTTCAGAGCTTTTGGAGAGGTCTAAATCACTATGAGTGAGGGCTTCCCTGACTCCCAAAGTTAAAAAGACTAAAACAAACAATTTGCAAAACCAATCAACTAATTAAATACAAACACTAGGTCCAAAGGGTTTCACTGGTTTTAAAACCACTTATGGAATGCACAAGTATTGATGAGGCTTACTCTGCATTCTGCTTTACTCTGGCCCGGTACATGAGCAACTGTGAAAGCAAAATTCAAAATGTTATGTGAAGTGACCATTTCATTGGTGAAACCATGACCCAATAGACATTTTCTCTTTTGAAACTCCGGACGTTATCCATACATGTTCTCAAAGGGAAGGAATACACAGGATTTAGATTGATATTTTTTTCACTATTTTGTGTTCCACCAGATTTATTTGAAGATCTCATGTCCTGCATCCACTGCCCAATGCAGAAGGCCACACATAGGACAACCAACATGAGAACTTCACTGCTACAGCCTGATTAAATCACCATGAGAATATAGTTTTTCCTTTCATCATCAAAGATTTTTACATCAAATTAACCAGCTCTCTTGCTTTCCCATGTTTTTCCCTGGTTTTTGTACCTTGAAATGCGTGTGCACTCTTCTCAGTCTTGATCTCCATCTTCCCCAGTATTTCCAAACATATTCATCTGGGAAACATGTAAAGATCTTATTCGGGGCTTGTTTCATTGTTTTCAAATATCTGCCCTTGAAATTCAACTTCCACCACTGTCTCTCATATCCAAAGCTATGTGCTTGCAGAGGATTTCTGCTGAGAAATTTCACAGAAAGCTCTTGTACTGCAGGTGAATGATTCCAGCAAGTCTTGACTGAATAGCTTAGGGAACAGGACTCAGCCAAATGACAGACATGACAAGGGAAAAGCATATGCTCAAGGATAGGACATGTCAGAGAACATCTGCCAGGCCCTGGCATATTTCATATCCCATTGAAAGTACATCCATGTGTAGATTGGCAAGCATTTCCATCCCCAAATTCTGAGCAGTGAAGCCTTCAGTGAGAATCCTGTGGCATACCAGGCCAAGAATATTCATCCTATTTAAATCTTGCCCTACAAGGTCCTCTGTGCCACTGAGGTCTCCAGGGCAATGCCCAGCATTGTGACTCAGGTCTCCTACTGCACACTTGTATCCTAGAGCCTAAAGTCCAGCTCACAATGGTGCTCAGCCATTCACAGCCAAGTGTGGTTGCCTGGCAACCACAAGCTTGTGGCTTTCTGTGAACTGTTTCAGCCCAACTCTGCAGCTTTCCACCTCCTACAACCACAGCCATTCCAAAAATGCAGTATTTGATTAGCCTCTCTATGTTGCCTCAGAATTTTTTTTACAGTTGTAGTGATCAAGAAAATTTGACATATTTGGAGAAGTGGAGGGAAGTAATTGAAAGACCTTTTGGTCTGTCTGTGGTCGATGTGTTCCAAACTTGACTACCCCAGTCTTTTAAACTTTCAAACCTAGAGCCTAAAATCCACCTCACAGTGATGTTCAGCCAATCTCAGCCCAGTGTGGTTGCCTGGCAACCACAAGCCTGTGGATTTCTGTGAACAGTTTCAGCCCAACTCTGTAGCTTTCCACCTCATACAACCACAGCCATTCCAATCAGGCAGTATTTGATTCACCTCTCTAAGTTGCCTCAGAATTTTCTTTGAAGTTGCGGTGACCAAGCAAATTTGACATATTTTGACAAGTGGAGGCAAGTAATTGGCTCTGTCTTTAGCTCTGTTGGTGGTACATGTGGTCCAAACCTGACTAGCACAGTCTATTCAATTTTCAAACTTAGAAAGCCAAATGTTTCAGGGGAGGAAAGAAAATGCCACAATGATTTGTGTTCTGCCAAGTTTCTGGTGGCTTGGGAAGCAAACCTGCAATCCATACATGCAGTCTCTGCTGGATTACTGCCACCATGATAGTATCAGTTAGCACTAAAAGCCAGCAACCAGAAGATGAGTCCCAAAATGAAAGTGAATCCTTGCAGTGCATGAATATTTGGAATGCCTGCTTCAACTATCCAGTTTCCTCGGGGTTCACTTGTCTGCAATAGCTATTTCAAGGAGGTATGCAGCCATTCCAGCATAACCCTGAACACTAAACATGAGGTACTAGCTCAATACCTAAACCAACATAATGCTAGATAGCTTGTCACCAGCAGGTTTTCCCAGAATTCAAATGTAACATGGTGAAGGGAAACCCTTAGAAAAGGGATGCAAATGCCCCTTTCACTAAAAATCCCAGGTATTTTCTCATGGCATGGAATATTTAGACTCCACAACTCATGTAGTGAACCCCGGGACCTAGACCAAGTGTGTCTAGTTTTCTGTTGTCCTCTTTTTGGAAACAGCATCTTATGTAGTTGTTGAAACAGGCCTTGAGATAAATTCATAGCCCACGATGGACTGGAACTCCCAAGGATCCATCCACCTCAGCCCCCAGATTGCTGGGATTATAGGCATGAGCGACCATCCCAAGCATGTGCACAGACATTCTTACATAATTTGTGAAATCCCACTACTGGTCTATAGGTAGCTTCTGTGTTTCAGGCTTTAGGAATATTCCTCCCTTTGTTTTGGCTCGCCTTGTTCAGGTTTCCATTTCTATTGTGCTAAGCTCCAAGGCCCCAGGCAAGGGGCTGGCTACACTTCCTCTGGTGTGTCCTTGGATGATTACAGCCAAGGTGAACAGGGTTCAAATATATTGGATCCTGTGCATTTGAAGAGGAAATGAGTAAAGATTCATGAGTTAATGTGGACATGCCAGGGAATTGAGGGGCCATGATAGAGACAAAACTTCAGGCCATGGGCTGAAAGCTGAGGCTTCTGTACCTCTAGCTTCTTGAAGAGTGGTCCTGCTGAGCAATTGTGTGCTCTCAAATGTAATTTGATGGGTTTTGTTTTAATTTATTTTGATTTTTGCTTTGGTTTTTTACATGGAAGGAACAGTACCATGGTTTGAAGAAACTGGAGTGTCTTACCTAAGAGAAATTTGAAAAAAGGGACAATTCAGCAGCCATGAATTTCTCAAATGCCCTTGGCTTTAAAAAAAAATGTGACATAAAGTTGAGCATGTCATATCCATGTCTCTTTACAAAAGATTTTACCTCGTATTTCATAGGAATTACTGTTTCTTTGAAAGGTCAACCTGCACTGAAATAAAGATTATCCCTCCATTCCTCATTCTGCTTGAAACCACATCCTTTGTTAGTTATATTTTCTTACGCAGAAACATTTGGAGATGACTACAGCAAGAGTTTCCCATTGTGGAATTTCCACGGAGACACATGAAGTAATACTGCACAACTTCAAGTGAAGTGCACTGTCCCTTGACAATGGCAAGTCTGGGCAAACCTCTAGTAACTGAAAATCTTAGAAAGTCTGAAAGTGAGTGAATGAAAATGGGACTCTCCACATTTAGACAGGGAATCTCCTGAAGCACACATTTGTGAAAAAGTAATTATGAGAGACGAATGAACTCCCAAAACGGAATGGAAATTTTCTTGTTTAGGCCTAGAACGCTATGGCCTGGAGCCCTGTGGTTCTAACTGGATGAGCAAAGTGTGAGCAGAGATCAAAGTAAAACACACACCATTTAGGCAACTCGATATTTAACCAGGTGTCCAGAGTAGTGGCAAACTGTACTTGTGTCACTTTGCTCAAATCCTGTCTTCACAATAAAGTACATTCCAGCACGATCAGTGACTAGAGGAGGACACATTTCAAAGGACTTGTAAATAAAGTCCAACACTGAATTTAGCGCAACACTGAATTTAGATGAAAAGTAGCAGAGTCTGTTAGTCTTTCAAGTTTTAATAGGAGAAACTTATAACATGTAATAGCTGTTACATGAATAACTTCAGAGCTTTTGGAGAGGTCTAAATCACTATGAGTGAGGGCTTCCCTGACTCCCAAAGTTAAAAAGAGTGAAACAAACAATTTGCAAAACCAATCAACCAATTAAATACAAACAGTAGGTCCAAAGGGTTTCACTGGTTTTAAAAACATTTATGGAATGCACAACTATTGATGAGGCTTACTCTGCATTCTGCTTTACTCAGGCCTGGTACATGAGCAACTGTGAAAGCAAAATTCAAAATGTTATGTGAAGTGACAATTTCCTTGGTGAAACCATGACCCAATAGACATTTTCTCTTTTGAAACTCCGGACATTATCCATATATGTTCTCAAAGGGAAGGTATACACAGCATTTAGATTGATATTTTTTTCACTATTTTGTTTTCCACCAGATTTATTTGAAGATCTCCTGTCCTGCATCCACTGGCCAATGCAGAAGGCCATACATAGGACAAGCAACATGAGAACTTCACTGCTACAGCCTGATTAAATCACCATGAGAATATAATTTTCCTTTCATCATCAACGATTTTTACATCAAATTAACCAGCTCTCTTGCTTTATCATGTTTTTCCCTGGTTTTTGTACCTTGAAATGGGTGTTCACTCTTCTCAGTCTTGATCTCCATCTTCCCCCGTATTTCCAAACATATTCATCTGGGAAACATGTAAAGATCTTATTCGGGGCTTGTTTCATTGTTTTCACATATCTGGCCTTGAAATTCAACTTCCACCACTGTCGCTCATATCCAAAGCTATGTGCTTGCAGAGGATTTCTGCTGATAAATTTCACAGAAAGCTCTTGTACTGCAGGTGAATGATTCCAGCAAGTCTTGACTGAATAGCTTAGGGAACAGGACTCAGCCAAATGACAGACATGACAAGGGAAAAGCATATGCTCAAGGATAGGACATGTCAGAGAACATCTGCCAGGCCCTGGCATATTTCATATCCCATTGAAAGTACATCCATGTGTAGATTGGCAAGCATTTCCATCCCCAAATTCTGAGCAGTGAAGCCTTCAGTGAGAATCCTGTGGCATACCAGGCCAAGAATATTCATCCTATTTAAATCTTGCCCTACAAGGTCCTCTGTGCCACTGAGGTCTCCATGGCAACGCCCAGCATTGTGACTCAGGTCTCCAACTGCACACTTGTATCCTAGAGCCTAAAGTCCAGCTCACAATGGTGCTCAGCCAATCACAACTCAGTGTGGTTGCCTGGCAACCACAAGCTTGTGGCTCTCTGTGAACTGTTTCAGTCCAACTCTGTAGCTTTCCACCTCATGCAACCACAGCCATTCCAATCATGCAGTATTTGATTAGCCTCTCTATGTTGCCTCAGAATTTTTTTTACAGTTGTAGTGATCAAGAAAATTTGACATATTTTGAGAAGAGGAGGGAAGTAATTGAAAGACCTTTTGGTCTGTCTGTGGTCGATGTGTTCCAATCCTGATTACGCCAGTCTTTTAAATTTTCAAACCTAGAGCCTAAAATCCACCTCATAGTGATGTTCAGCCAATCTCAGCCCAGTGTGGTTGCCTGGCAACCACAAGCCTGTGGATTTCTGTGAACAGTTTCAGCCCAACTCTGCAGCTTTCCACCTCATACAACCACAGCCATTCCAATCAGGCAATATTTGATTCACCTCTCTAAGTTGCCTCAGAATTTTCTTCGAGGTTGTGGTGACCAAGCAAATTTGACATATTTTGACAAGTGGAGGGAAGTAATTGGCTCTGTCTTTAGCTCTGTTGGTGGTACATGGGGTCCAAACCTGACTAGCCCAGTCTATTCAATTTTCAAACTTATCCAAATGTGTCAGGGGAGGAAAGAAAATGCCACAATGATTTGTGTTCTGCCAAGTTTCTGGTGGCTTGGGAAGCAAACTTGCAAACCATACATGCAGTCTCTGCTGGATTACTGCCACCATGGTAGTATCAGTTAGCACTAAAAGCCAGCAACCAGAAGATGATAACAAAATGAATGTGAATCCTTGCAGTGCATGTATATTTGGAGTGCCTGCTTCAACTATCCAGCTTCCTCGGGGTTCACTTGTCTGCAATAGCTATTTCAAGGAGGTCTACAGCCATTCCAGCATAACCCTGAACACTAAACATGAGGTACTAGCTCAATACCTAAACCAACATAATGCTAGATAGCTTGTCACCAGCAGGTTTTCCGACAACTCAAATGTAACATGGTGAAAGGGAAACCATTATAAAAGGGATGCAAATGCCCCTTTCACTAAAAATCCCAGGTATTTTCTCATGGCATGGAATATTTAGACTCCACAACTCATGTAGTGAACCCCGGGACCTAGACCAAGTGTGTCTAGTTTTCTGTTGTCCTCTTTTTGGAAACAGCATCTTATGTAGTTGTTGAAAGAGGCCTTGAGATAAATTCATAGCCCACGATGGAGTGGAACTCCCAAGGATCCATCCACCTCAGTGCCCAGATTGCTGGGATTATAGGCATGAGCGACCATGCCAAGCATGTACACAGAGATTCTTACATAATTTGTGAAATCCCACTACTGGTCTATAGGTAGCTTCTGTGTTTCAGACTTTAGGAATATTCCTCACTTTGTTTTGGCTCCCCTTGTTCAGGTTTCCATTTCTATTGTGATAAGCTCCAAGGCCCCAGGCAAGGGGGTGGCTGCCCTTCCTCTGGTGTGTCCTTGGATGATTACAGCCCAGGTGAACAGGGTTCAAATATACTGGATCCTGTGCATTTGAAGAGGAAATGAGTAAAGATTCATGAGTTAATGTGGACATGCCAGGGAATTGAGGGGCCATGATAGAGACAAAACTTCAGGCCATGGGCTGAAGGCTGAGGCTTCTGTACCTCTAGCTTCTTGAATAGTGGGCCTGCTGAGCAATTGTGTACTCTCAAATGTAATTTGATGGGTTTTGTTTTAATTTATTTTGTTTTTTGCTTTGGTTTTTTACATGGAAGGAACAGTACCGTGGTTTGAAGAAACTGGAGTGTCTTACCTAAGAGAAATTTGAAAAAAGGGACAATTCAGCAGCCAAGAATTTCTCAAATGCCCTTGCCTTTTTAAAATATGTGACATAAAGGTGAGCATGTCATATCCATGTCTCTTTACAAAAGATTTTACCTCCTATTTCATAGGAATTACTGTTTCTTTGAAAGGTCAACCTGCACTGAAATAAAGATTATCCCTCCATTCCTCATTCTGCTTGAAACCACATCCTTTATTAATTATATTGTCTTACGCAGAAACACTTGGAGATGACTACATCAAGAGTTTCCCATTCCTGGAATTTCCAAGGAGACACAGGAAGTAATAATGCACGACTTCAAGTGAAGTACACTGTCCCTTGACAATGGCAAGTCTGGGCAAACCTCTAGTAACTGAAAATCTTAGAAAGTCTGAAAGTGAGTGAATGAAAATGGGCCTCTCCACATTTAGACAGGGCCTCTCCTGAAGCACACATTTGTGGAAAAAGTAATTATGAGAGCCAAATGAACTCCCAAAATGGAATGGAGATTTTCTTCTTTAGGCCTAGAACTCTATGGCATGGAGCCCTTTGGTTCTAACTGAATGAGCAAAGTGTGAGCAGAGATCAAAGTAAAACACACACCATTTAGGCAACTCGATATTTAACCAGGTGTCCAGAGTAGTGGCAAACTGTACTTGTGTCAATTTGCTCAAATCCTGTCTTCACAAGAAAGTACATTCCAGCACGACCAGTGACTAGAGGAGGACACATTTCAAAGGACTTGTAAAAAAAGGTCCAACACTGAATTTAGCGCAACACTGAATTTAGATGAAAATTAGCAGAGTCTGTTAGTCTTTCAAGTTTTAATAGGAGAAACTTATAACATGTAATAGCTGTTACATGAATAACTTCAGAGCTTTTGGAGAAGTCTAAATCATTATGAGTGAGGGCTTCCCTGACTCCCAAAGTTAAAAATAGTAAAACAAACAATTTGAAAAACCAATCAACCAATTAAATACAAACACTAGGTCCAAAGGGTTTCACTGGTTTTAAAACCACTTATGGAATGCACAACTATTGATGAGGCTTACTCTGCATTCTGCTTTACTCAGGCCCGGTACATGAGCAACTGTGAAAGCAAAATTCAAAATGTTATGTGAAGTGACCATTTCATTGGTGAAACCATGACCCAGTAGACATTTTCTCTTTTGAAACTCCGGACTTTATCCATATATGTTCTCAAAGGGAAGGAATAAACAGGATTTAGATTGATATTTTTTCACTATTTTGTGTTCCACCAGATTTATTTGAAGATCTCCTGTCCTGCATCCACTGCCCAATGCAGAAGGCCACACATAGGACAACCAACATGAGAACTTCACTGCTACAGCCTGATTAAATCACCATGAGAATATAATTTTCCTTTCATCATCAAAGATTTTTACATCAAATTAACCAGCTCTCTTGCTTTCCCATGTTATTCCCTGGTTTTTGTACCTTGAAATGTGTGTTCACTCTTCTCAGTCTTGATCTCCATGTTCCCCTGTATTTCCAAACATATTCACCTGGGAAACATGGAAAGATCTTATTCGGGGCTTGTTTCATTGTTTTCAAATATCTGCCCTTGAAATTCAACTTCCACCACTGTCTCTCATATCCTTAGCTATGCACTTGCAGAGGATTTCTGCTGAGAAATTTCACTGAAAGCTCTTATACTGCAGGTGAATGAGTCCAGCAAGTCTTGACTGAATAGCTTAGGGAACAGGACTCAGCCAAATGACAGACATGACAAGGGAAAAGCATATGCTCAAGGATAGGACATGTCAGAGAACATCTCCCAGTCCCTGGCATATTTCATATCCCATTGAAAGTACTTCCATGTGTAGATTGGCAAGCATTTCCATCCCCAAATTCTGAGCAGTGAAGCCTTCAGTGAGAATCCAGTGGCATACCAGGCCAGGAATATTCATCCTATTTAAATTTATACTACAAGTTCCTCGGTGCCACTGAGGTCTCCATGGCAACGCCCAGCATTGTGACTCAGGTCTCCTACTGCACACTTGTATGCTAGAGCCTAAAGTGCAGCTCATAATGGTGCTCAGCAAATCACAGCCCAATGTGGTTGCCTGGCAAAAACAAGCTTGTGGCTTTCTGTGAACTGTTTCAGCCCAACTCTGCAGCTTTCCACCTCGTACAACCACAGCCATTCCAATCATGCAGTATTTGATTAGCCTCTCTATGTTGCCTCAGAATTTTTTTTACAGTTGTAGTGATCAAGAAAATTTGACATATTTTGAGAAGTCAAGGGTAGTAATTGAAAGACCCTTTGGTCTGTCTGTGGTTGATGCCTTCCAACTTGACTACCCCAGTCTTTTACATTTTCAAACCTAGAGCCTAAAATCCACCTCCCAGTGATGTTGAGCCAATCTCAGCCCAGTGTGGTTGCCTGGCAACCACAAGCCTGTGGATTTCTGTGAACAGTTTCAGCCCAACTCTGCAGCTTTCCACCTCATACAACCACAGCCATTCCAATCAGGCAGTATTTGATTCACCTCTCTAAGTTGCCTCAGAATTTTCTTCGAAGTTGTGGTGACCAAGCAAATTTGACATATTTTGACAAGTGGAGGGAAGTAATTGGCTCTGTCTTTAGCTCTGTTGGTGGTATATGGGGTCCAAACCTGACTAGCCCAGTCTATTCAATTTTCAAACTTAGACAGCCAAATGTTTCAGGGGAGGAAAGAAAATGCCACAATGCTTTGTGTTCTGCTAAGTTTCTGGTGGCTTGGGAAGCAAACCTGCAAACCATACATGCAGTCTCTGCTGGATTACTGCCACCATGGTAGTATCAGTTAGCACTAAAAGCCAGCAACCAGAAGATGAGTCCCAAAATGAAAGTGAATCCTTGCAGTGCATGAATATTTGGAATGCCTGCTTCAACTATCCAGCTTCCTCGGGGTTCACTTGTCAGCAATAGCTACATCAAGAGGTCTGCAGCCATTCCAGCATAACCCTGAACACTAAACATGAGGTACTAGCTCAATACCTAAACCAACATAATGCTAGATAGCTTGTCACCAGCAGGTTTTCCCAGAATTCAAATGTAACATGGTGAAAGGGAAACCCTTAGAAAAGGGATGCAAATGCCCCTTTCACTAAAAATCCCAGGTATTTTCTCATGGCATGGAATATTTAGACTCCACAACTCATGTAGTGAACCCCGGGACCTAGACCAAGTGTGTCTAGTTTTCTGTTGTCCTCTTTTTGGAAACAGCATCTTATGTAGTTGTTGAAAGAGGCCTTGAGATAAATTCATAGCCCACGATGGAGTGGAACTCCCAAGGATCCATCCACCTCAGTGCCCAGATTGCTGGGATTATAGGCATGAGCGACCATGCCAAGCATGTACACAGAGATTCTTACATAATTTGTGAAATCCCACTACTGGTCTATAGGTAGCTTCTGTGTTTCAGACTTTAGGAATATTCCTCACTTTGTTTTGGCTCCCCTTGTTCAGGTTTCCATTTCTATTGTGATAAGCTCCAAGGCCCCAGGCAAGGGGGTGGCTGCCCTTCCTCTGGTGTGTCCTTGGATGATTACAGCCCAGGTGAACAGGGTTCAAATATACTGGATCCTGTGCATTTGAAGAGGAAATGAGTAAAGATTCATGAGTTAATGTGGACATGCCAGGGAATTGAGGGGCCATGATAGAGACAAAACTTCAGGCCATGGGCTGAAGGCTGAGGCTTCTGTACCTCTAGCTTCTTGAATAGTGGGCCTGCTGAGCAATTGTGTACTCTCAAATGTAATTTGATGGGTTTTGTTTTAATTTATTTTGTTTTTTGCTTTGGTTTTTTACATGGAAGGAACAGTACCGTGGTTTGAAGAAACTGGAGTGTCTTACCTAAGAGAAATTTGAAAAAAGGGACAATTCAGCAGCCAAGAATTTCTCAAATGCCCTTGGCTTTTTAAAATATGTGACATAAAGGTGAGCATGTCATATCCATGTCTCTTTACAAAAGATTTTACCTCCTATTTCATAGGAATTACTGTTTCTTTGAAAGGTCAACCTGCACTGAAATAAAGATTATCCCTCCATTCCTCATTCTGCTTGAAACCACATCCTTTGTTAGTTATATTTTTTTATGCAGAAACACTTGCAGATGAGTACATCAAGAGTTTCCCATTGGTGGAAATTCCACGGAGACACATGAAGTAATACTGCACAACTTCCAGAGAAGTGCACTGTCCCTTGACAATGGCATGTCTGGGCAAACCTCTAGTAACTGAAAAATTTAGAAAGTCTGAAATTGAGTGAATGAAAATGGTCCTCTCCATATTTAGACATGGCCTCTCCTGAAGCACACATTTGTGGAAAAAGTAATTATGAGAGAACAATGAACTCCCAAAACGGAATGGAAATTTTCTTGTTTAGGCCTAGGACGCTATGGCCTGGAGCCCTGTGGTTCTAACTGGATGAGCAAAGTGTGAGCAGAGATCAACGTAAAACACACACCATTTAGGCAACTCGATATTTAACCAGGTGTCCAGAGTAGTGGCAAACTGTACTTGTGTCAATTTGCTCAAATCCTGTCTTCACAAGAAAGTACATTCCAGCACGACCAGTGACTAGAGGAGGACACATTTCAAAGGACTTGTAAAAAAAAGTCCAACACTGAATTTAGCGCAACACTGAATTTAGATCAAAAGTAGCAGAGTCTGTTAGTCTTTCAAGTTTTAATAGGAGAAACTTATAACATGTAATAGCTGTTACATGAATAACTTCAGAGCTTTTGGAGAGGTCTAAATCACTATGAGTGAGGGCTTCCCTGACTCCCAAAGTTAAAAATAGTAAAACAAACAATTTGCAAAACCAATCAACCAATTAAATACAAACACTAGGTCCAAAGGGTTTCACTGGTTTTAAAACCACTAATGAATGCACAACTATTGATGAGGCTTACTCTGCATTCTGCTTTACTCAGGCCCGGTACATGAGCAACTGTGAAAGTAAAATTCAAAATGTTATCTAAAGTGACCATTTCATTGGTGAAACCATGACCCAATAGACATTTTCTCTTTTGAAACTCCGGATATTATCCATATATGTTCTCAAATGGAAGGAATACACAGGATTTAGATTGATATTTTTTTCACTATTTTGTGTTCCACCAGATTTATTTGAAGATCCCCTGTCCTGCATCCACTGCCCAATGCAGAAGGCCACACATAGGACAACCAACATGAGAACTTCACTGCTACAGCCTGATTAAATCACCATGAGATTATAAGTTTCCTTTCATCATCAAAGATTTTTACATCAAATTAACCAGCTCTCTTGCTTTCCCATGTATTTCCCTGGTTTTTGTACCTTGAAATGGGGGTTCACTATTCTCAGACTTGATCTCCATCTTCCCCCGTATTTCCAAACATATTCATCTGGGAAACATGTAAAGATCTTATTCGGGGCTTGTTTCATTGTTTTTAAATATCTGCCCTTAAATTCAACTTCCACCAGTGTCTCTCATATCCAAAGCTATGTGCTTGCAGAGGATTTCTGCTGAGAAATTTCACAGAAAGCTCTTGTACTGCAGGTGAATGATTCCAGCAAGTCTTGACTGAATAGCTTAGGGAACAGGACTCAGCTAAATGACAGACATGACAAGGGAAAAGCATATGCTCAAGGATAGGACATGTCAGAGAACATCTCCCAGGCCCTGGCATATTTCAGATCCCATTGAATGGACTTCCATGTGTAGATTGGCAAGCATTTCCATCCCCAAATTCTGAGCAGTGAAGCCTTCAGTAAGAATCCAGTGGCATACCACGCCAGGAATATTCATCCTATTTAAATCTTATACTACAAGTTCCTCTGTGCCACTGAGGTCTCCATGGCAACGCCCAGCATTGTGACTCAGGTCTCCTACTGCACACTTGTATGCTAGAGCCTAAAGTGCAGCTCATAATGGTACTCAGCAAATCACAGCCCAATGTGGTTGCCTGGCAACCACAAGCTTGTGGCTTTCTGTGAACTGTTTCAGCCCAACTCTGCAGCTTTCCACCTCATACAACCACAGCCATTTCAATCATGCAGTATTTGATTAGCCTCTCTATGTTGCCTTAGAATTTTTTTTACAGTTGTAGCGATCAAGAAAATTTGACATATTTTGAGAAGTGGAGGGTAGTAATTGAAAGACCCTTTGGTCTGTCTGTGGTCGATGTGTTCCAAACTTGACTACCCCAGTCTTTTACATTTTCAAACCTAGAGCCTAAAATCCACCTCCCAGTGATGTTGAGCCAATCTCAGCCCAGTGTGGTTGCCTGGCAACCACAAGCCTGTGGATTTCTGTGAACAGTTTCAGCCCAACTCTGCAGCTTTCCACCTCATACAACCACAGCCATTCCAATCAGGCAGTATTTGATTCACCTCTCTAAGTTGCCTCAGAATTTTCTTCGAAGTTGTGGTGACCAAGCAAATTTGACATATTTTGACAAGTAGAGCGAAGTAATTGGCTCTGTCTTTAGCTCTGTTGGTGGTACATGGGGTCCAAACCTGACTAGCCCAGTCTATTCAATTTTCAAACTTAGAAAGCCAAATGTTTCAGGGGAGGAAAGAAAATGCCACAATGCTTTGTGTTCTGCCAAGTTTCTGGTGGCTTGGGAAGCAAACCTGCAAACCATACATGCAGTCTCTGCTGGATTACTGCCACCATGGTAGTATCAGTTAGCACTAAAAGCCAGCAACCAGAAGATGAGTCCCAAAATGAAAGTGAATCCTTGCAGTGCATGAATATTTGGAGTGCCTGCTTCAACTATCCAGCTTCCTCGGGGTTCACTTGTCAGCAATAGCTATTTCAAGAGGTCTGCAGCCATTCCAGCATAACCCTGAACACTAAACATGAGGTACTAGCTCAATACCTAAACCAACATAATGCTAGATAGCTTGTCACCAGCAGGTTTTCCCAGAATTCAAATGTAACATGGTGAAAGGGAAACCCTTAGAAAAGGGATGCAAATGCCCCTTTCACTAAAAATCCCAGGTATTTTCTCATGGCATGGAATATTTAGACTCCACAACTCATGTAGTGAACCCCGGGACCTAGACCAAGTGTGTCTAGTTTTCTGTTGTCCTCTTTTTGGAAACAGCATCTTATGTAGTTGTGGAAAGAGGCCTTGAGATAAATTCGTAGCCCACGATGGACTGGAACTCCAAGGATCCATCCACATCATCCCCCAGATTGCTGGGATTATAGGATTGAGCAACCATGCCAAACATGTGCACAGAGATTCTTACATAATTTGTGAAATCCCACTACTGGTCTATAGGTAGCTTCTGTGTTTCAGGCTTTAGGAATATGCCTCTCTTTGTTTTGGCTCCCCTTGTTCAGGTTTCCATTTCTATTGTGATAAGCTCCAAGGCTCCAGGCAAGGGGGTGGCTGCCCTTCCTCTGGTGTGTCCTTGGATGATTACAGCCCAGGTGAACAGTGTTCAAATATATTGGATCCTGTGCATTTGAAGAGGAAATGAGTAAAGATTCATGAGTTAATGTGGACATGCCAGGGAATTGAGGGGCCATGATAGAGACAAAACTTCAGGCCATGGGCTGAAGGCTGAGGCTTCTGTACCTGTAGCTTCTTGAATAGTGGGCCTGCTGAGCAATTGTGTGCTCTCAAATGTAATTTGATGGGTTTTGTTTTAATTTACTTTGTTTTTTGCTTTGGTTTTTTACATGGAAGGAACAGTACCATGGTTTCAAGAAACTGGAGTGTCTTACCTAAGAGAAATTTGAAAAAAGGGACAATTCAGCAGCCAAGAATTTCTCAAATGCCCTTGGATTTTTAAAAAATGTGACATAAAGTTTAGCATGTCATATCCATGTCTCTTTACAAAAGATTTTACCTCCTATTTCATAGGAATCATTGTTTCTTTGAAAGTTCAACCTGCACTGAAATAAAGATTATCCCTCCATTCCTCATTCTGCTTGAAACCACATCCTTTGTTAGTTATATTTTCTTACCCAGAAACATTTGGAGATGACTACAGCAAGAGTTTCCCATTGTGGAATTTCCAAGGAGACACATGAAGTAATACTGCACAACTTCAAGTGAAGTGCACTGTCCCTTGACAATGGCAAGTCTGGGCAAACCTCTAGTAACTGAAAATGTTAGAAAGTCTGAAAGTGAGTGAATGAAAATGGGCCTCTTCACATTTAGACAGGGACTCTCCTGAAGCACACATTTGTGGAAAAAGTAATTATGAGAGACCAATGAACTCCCAAAACGGAATGGAAATTTTCTGTTTAGGACTAGAATGCTATGGCCTGGAGCCCTGTGGTTCTAACTGGATGAGCAAAGTGTGAGCAGAGATCAAATTAAAACACACAACATTTAGGCAACTCGATATTTAACCAGGTGTCCAGAGTAGTGGCAAACTGTACTTGTGTCAATTTGCTCAAATCCTGTCTTCACAAGAAAGTACATTCCAGCACGACCAGTGACTAGAGAAGGACACATTTCAACGGACTTGTAAAAAAAGTACAACACTGAATTTAGCGCAACACTGAATTTAGATGAAAAGTAGCAGAGTCTGTTAGTCTTTCAAGTTTTAATAGGAGAAACTTATAACATGTAATAGCTGTTACATGAATAACTTCAGAGCTTTTGGAGAGGTCTAAATCACTATGAGTGAGGGCTTCCCTGACTCCCAAAGTTAAAAAGACTAAAACAAACAATTTGCAAAACCAATCAACTAATTAAATACAAACACTAGGTCCAAAGGGTTTCACTGGTTTTAAAACCACTTATGGAATGCACAACTATTGATGAGGCTTACTCTGCATTCTGCTTTACTCTGGCCCGGTACATGAGCAACTGTGAAAGCAAAATTCAAAATGTTATGTGAAGTGACCATTTCATTGGTGAAACCATGACCCAATAGACATTTTCTCTTTTGAAACTCCGGACGTTATCCATACATGTTCTCAAAGGGAAGGAATACACAGGATTTAGATTGATATTTTTTTCACTATTTTGTGTTCCACCAGATTTATTTGAAGATCTCATGTCCTGCATCCACTGCCCAATGCAGAAGGCCACACATAGGACAACCAACATGAGAACTTCACTGCTACAGCCTGATTAAATCACCATGAGAATATAATTTTCCTTTCATCATCAAAGATTTTTACATCAAATTAACCAGCTCTCTTGCTTTCCCATGTTTTTCCCTGGTTTTTGTACCTTGAAATGCGTGTGCACTCTTCTCAGTCTTGATCTCCATCTTCCCCAGTATTTCCAAACATATTCATCTGGGAAACATGTAAAGATCTTTTCGGGGCTTGTTTCATTGTTTTCAAATATCTGCCCTTGAAATTCAACTTCCACCACTGTCTCTCATATCCAAAGCTATGTGTTTGCAGAGGATTTCTGCTGAGAAATTTCACAGAAAGCTATTATACTGCAGGTGAATGATTCCAGCAAGTCTTGACTGAATGGCTTAGGGAACAGGACTCAGCCAAATGACAGACATGACAAGGGAAAAGCATATGCTCAAGGATAGGACATGTCAGAGAACATCTGCCAGGCCCTGGCATATTTCATATCACATTGAAAGTACATCCATGTGTATATTGGCAGGCATTTCCATCCCCAAATTCTGAGCAGTGAAGCCTTCAGTGAGAATCCTGTGGCATACCAGGCCAAGAATATTCATCCTATTTAAATCTTGCCCTACAAGGTCCTCTGTGCAACTGAGGTCTCCATGGCAATGCCCAGCATTGTTACTCAGGTCTCCTACTGCACACTTGTATCCTAGAGCCTAAAGTCCAGCTCACAATGCTGCTCAGCCAATCACAGCCCAGTGTGGATGCCTGGCAACCACAAGCTTGTGGCTTTCTGTGAACTGTTTCAGCCCAACTCTGCAGCTTTCCACCTCATACAACCACAGCCATTCCAATCATGCAGTATTTGATTAGCCTCTTTATGTTGCCTCAGAATTTTTTTTACAGTTGTAGTGATCAAGAAAATTTGACATATTTGGAGAAGTGGAGGGAAGTAATTGAAAGACCTATTGTTCTGTCTGTGGTCGATGTGTTCCTAACTTGACTACCCCAGTCTTTTAAATTTTCAAACCTAGAGCCTAAAATCCACCTCACAGTGATGTTCCGCCCATCTCAGCCCAGTGTGGTTGCCTGGCAACCACAAGCCTGTGGATTTCTGTGAACAGTTTCAGCCCAACTCTGCAGCTTTCCACCTCATACAACCACAGCCATTCCAATCAGGCAATATTTAATTCACCTCTCTAAGTTGCCTCAGAATTTTCTTCGAAGTTGTGGTGACCAAGCAAATTTGACATATTTTGACAAGTGGAGGGAAGTAATTGGCTCTGTCTTTAGCTCTGTTGGTGGTACATGGGGTCCAAACCTGACTAGCCCAGTCTATTCAATTTTCAAACTTATCCAAATGTGTCAGGGGAGGAAAGAAAATGCCACAATGATTTGTGTTCTGCCAAGTTTCTGGTGGCTTGGGAAGCAAACCTGCAAACCATACATGCAGTCTCTGCTGGATTACTGCCACCATGGTAGTATCAGTTAGCACTAAAAGCCAGCAACCAGAAGATGATCCCAAAATGAATGTGAATCCTTGCAGTGCATGTATATTTGGAGTGCCTGCTTCAACTATCCAGCTTCCTCGGGGTTCACTTGTCTGCAATAGCTATTTCAAGGAGGTCTGCAGCCATTCCAGCATAACCCTGAACACTAAACATGAGGTACTAGCTCAATACCTAAACCAACATAATGCTAGATAGCTTGTCACCAGCAGGTTTTCCGACAATTCAAATGTAACATGGTGAAAGGGAAACCATTATAAAAGGGATGCAAATGCCCCTTTCACTAAAAATCCCAGGTATTTTCTCATGGCATGGAATATTTAGACTCCACAACTCATGTAGTGAACCCCGGGACCTAGACCAAGTGTGTCTAGTTTTCTGTTGTCCTCTTTTTGGAAACAGCATCTTATGTAGTTGTTGAAAGAGGCCTTGAGATAAATTCATAGCCCACGATGGACTGGAACTCCCAAGGATCCATCCACCTCAGCTCCCAGATTGCTGGGATTATAGGCATGAGCGACCATGCCAAGCATGTACACAGAGATTCTTACATAATTTGTGAAATCCCACTACTGGTCTATAGGTAGCTTCTGTGTTTCAGACTTTAGGAATATTCCACTCTTTGTTTTGGCTCCCCATGTTCAGGTTTCCATTACTATTGTGATAAGCTCCAAGGCCCCAGGCAAGGGGGTGGCTGCCCTTCCTCTGGTGTGTCCTTGGATGATTACAGCCCAGGTGAACAGGGTTCAAATATACTGGATCCTGTGCATTTGAAGAGGAAATGAGTAAAGATTCATGAGTTAATGTGGACATGCCAGGGAATTGAGGGGCCATGATAGAGACAAAACTTCAGGCCATGGGCTGAAGGCTGAGGCTTCTGTACCTCTAGCTTCTTGAATAGTGGGCCTGCTGAGCAATTGTGTACTCTCAAATGTAATTTGATGGGTTTTGTTTTAATTTATTTTGTTTTTTGCTTTGGTTTTTTACATGGAAGGAACAGTACCATGGTTTGAAGAAACTGGAGTGTCTTACCTAAGAGAAATTTGAAAAAAGGGACAATTCAGCAGCCAAGAATTTCTCAAATGCCCCTGGCTTTTTAAAATATGTGACATAAAGGTGAGCATGTCATATCCATGTCTCTTTACAAAAGATTTTACCTCCTATTTCATAGGAATTACTGTTTCTTTGAAAGGTCAACCTGCACTGAAATAAAGATTATCCCTCCATTCCTCATTCTGCTTGAAACCACATCCTTTATTAATTATATTGTCTTACGCAGAAACACTTGGAGATGACTACATCAAGAGTTTCCCATTCCTGGAATTTCCAAGGATACACATGAAGTAATAATGCACGACTTCAAGTGAAGTACACTGTCCCTTGACAATGGCAAGTCTGGGCAAACCTCTAGTAACTGAAAATCTTAGAAAGTCTGAAAGTGAGTGAATGAAAATGGGCCTCTCCACATTTAGACAGGGCCTCTCCTGAAGCACACATTTGTGGAAAAAGTAATTATGAGAGCCAAATGAACTCCCAAAATGGAATGGAGATTTTCTTCTTTAGGCCTAGAACTCTATGGCATGGAGCCCTTTAGTTCTAACTGAATGAGCAAAGTGTGAGCAGAGATCAAAGTAAAACACACACCATTTAGGCAACTCGATATTTAACCAGGTGTCCAGAGTAGTGGCAAACTGTACTTGTGTCAATTTGCTCAAATCCTGTCTTCACAAGAAAGTACATTCCAGCACGACCAGTGATTAGAGGAGGACACATTTCAAAGGACTTGTAAAAAAAGGTCCAACACTGAATTTAGCGCAACACTGAATTTAGATGAAAATTAGCAGAGTCTGTTAGTCTTTCAAGTTTTAATAGGAGAAACTTATAACATGTAATAGCTGTTACATGAATAACTTCAGAGCTTTTGGAGAGGTCTAAATCACTATGAGTGAGGGCTTCCCTGACTCCCAAAGTTAAAAATAGTAAAACAAACAATTTGAAAAACCAATCAACCAATTAAATACAAACACTAGGTCCAAAGGGTTTCACTGGTTTTAAAACCACTTATGGAATGCACAACTATTGATGAGGCTTACTCTGCATTCTGCTTTACTCAGGCCCGGTACATGAGCAACTGTGAAAGCAAAATTCAAAATGTTATGTGAAGTGACCATTTCATTGGTGAAACCATGACCCAGTAGACATTTTCTCTTTTGAAACTCCGGACTTTATCCATATATGTTCTCAAAGGGAAGGAATAAACAGGATTTAGATTGATATTTTTTCACTATTTTGTGTTCCACCAGATTTATTTGAAGATCTCCTGTCCTGCATCCACTGCCCAATGCAGAAGGCCACACATAGGACAACCAACATGAGAACTTCACTGCTACAGCATGATTAAATCACCACGAGAATATAATTTTCCTTTCATCATCAAAGATTTTTACATCAAATTAACCAGCTCTCTTGCTTTCCCATGTTATTCCCTGGTTTTTGTACCTTGAAGTGGGTGTTCACTCTTCTCAGTCTTGATCTCCATGTTCCCCTGCATTTCCAAACATATTCACCTGGGAAACATGTAAAGATCTTATTTGGGGCTTCTTTCATTGTTTTCAAATATCTGCCCTTGAAATTCAACTTCCACCACTGTCTCTCATATCCAAAGCTATGCACTTGCAGAGGATTTCTGCTGAGAAATTTCACTGAAAGCTCTTATACTGCAGGTGAATGATTCCAGCAAGTCTTGACTGAATAGCTTAGGGAACAGGACTCAGCCAAATGACAGACATGACAAGGGAAAAGCATATGCTCAAGGATAGGACATGTCAGAGAACATCTCCCAGTCCCTGGCATATTTCATATCCCATTGAAAGTACTTCCATGTGTAGATTGGCAAGCATTTCCATCCCCAAATTCTGAGCAGTGAAGCCTTCAGTGAGAATCCAGTGGCATACCAGGCCAGGAATATTCATCCTATTTAAATTTTATACTACAAGTTCCTCGGTGCCACTGAGGTCTCCATGGCAACGCCCAGCATTGTGACTCAGGTCTCCTACTGCACACTTGTATGCTAGAGCCTAAAGTGCAGCTCATAATGGTGCTCAGCAAATCACAGCCCAATGTGGTTGCCTGGCAAAAACAAGCTTGTGGCTTTCTGTGAACTGTTTCAGCCCAACTCTGCAGCTTTCCACCTCGTACAACCACAGCGATTCCAATCATGCAGTATTTGATTAGCCTCTCTATGTTGCCTCAGAAATTTTTTTACAGTTGTAGTGATCAAGAAAATTTGACATATTTTGAGAAGTGGAGGGTAGTAATTGAAAGACCCTTTGGTCTGTCTGTGGTCGATGCCTTCCAACTTGACTACCCCAGTCTTTTACATTTTCAAACCTAGAGCCTAAAATCCACCTCCCAGTGATGTTGAGCCAATCTCAGCCCAGTGTGGTTGCCTGGCAACCACAAGCCTGTGGATTTCTGTGAACAGTTTCAGCCCAACTCTGCAGCTTTCCACCTCATACAACCACAGCCATTCCAATCAGGCAGTATTTGATTCACCTCTCTAAGTGGCCTCAGAATTTTCTTCGAAGTTGTGGTGACCAAGCAAATTTGACATATTTTGACAAGTGGAGGGAAGTAATTGGCTCTGTCTTTAGCTCTGTTGGTGGTACATGGGGTCCAAACCTGACTAGCCCAGTCTATTCAATTTTCAAACTTAGAAAGCCAAATGTTTCAGGGGAGGAAAGAAAATGCCACAATGCTTTGTGTTCTGCCAAGTTTCTGGTGGCTTGGGAAGCAAACCTGCAAACCATACATGCAGTCTCTGCTGGATTACTGCCACCATGGTAGTATCAGTTAGCACTAAAAGCCAGCAACCAGAAGATGATCCCAAAATGAATGTGAATCCTTGCAGTGCATGTATATTTGGAGTGCCTGCTTCAACTATCCAGCTTCCTCGGGGTTCACTTGTCTGCAATAGCTATTTCAAGGAGGTCTGCAGCCATTCCAGCATAACCCTGAACACTAAACATGAGGTACTAGCTCAATACCTAAACCAACATAATGCTAGATAGCTTGTCACCAGCAGGTTTTCCGACAATTCAAATGTAACATGGTGAAAGGGAAACCATTATAAAAGGGATGCAAATGCCCCTTTCACTAAAAATCCCAGGTATTTTCTCATGGCATGGAATATTTAGACTCCACAACTCATGTAGTGAACCCCGGGACCTAGACCAAGTGTGTCTAGTTTTCTGTTGTCCTCTTTTTGGAAACAGCATCTTATGTAGTTGTTGAAAGAGGCCTTGAGATAAATTCATAGCCCACGATGGACTGGAACTCCCAAGGATCCATCCACCTCAGCGCCCAGATTGCTGGGATTATAGCCATGAGTGACCATGCCAAGCATGTACACAGAGATTCTTACATAATTTGTGAAATCCCACTACTGGTCTATAGGTAGCTTCTGTGTTTCAGACTTTAGGAATATTCCACTCTTTGTTTTGGCTCCCCATGTTCAGGTTTCCATTTCTATTGTGATAAGCTCCAAGGCCCCAGGCAAGGGGGTGGCTGCCCTTCCTCTGGTGTGTCCTTGGATGATTACAGCCCAGGTGAACAGGGTTCAAATATACTGGATCCTGTGCATTTGAAGAGGAAATGAGTAAAGATTCATGAGTTAATGTGGACATGCCAGGGAATTGAGGGGCCATGATAGAGACAAAACTTCAGGCCATGGGCTGAAGGCTGAGGCTTCTGTACCTCTAGCTTCTTGAATAGTGGGCCTGCTGAGCAATTGTGTACTCTCAAATGTAATTTGATGGGTTTTGTTTTAATTTATTTTGTTTTTTGCTTTGGTTTTTTACATGGAAGGAACAGTACCATGGTTTGAAGAAACTGGAGTGTCTTACCTAAGAGAAATTTGAAAAAAGGGACAATTCAGCAGCCAAGAATTTCTCAAATGCCCTTGGCTTTTTAAAATATGTGACATAAAGGTGAGCATGTCATATCCATGTCTCTTTACAAAAGATTTTACCTCCTATTTCATAGGAATTACTGTTTCTTTGAAAGGTCAACCTGCACTGAAATAAAGATTATCCCTCCATTCCTCATTCTGCTTGAAACCACATCCTTTATTAATTATATTGTCTTACGCAGAAACACTTGGAGATGACTACATCAAGAGTTTCCCATTCCTGGAATTTCCAAGGAGACACATGAAGTAATAATGCACGACTTCAAGTGAAGTACACTGTCCCTTGACAATGGCAAGTCTGGGCAAACCTCTAGTAACTGAAAATCTTAGAAAGTCTGAAAGTGAGTGAATGAAAATGGGCCTCTCCACATTTAGACAGGGCCTCTCCTGAAGCACACATTTGTGGAAAAAGTAATTATGAGAGCCAAATGAACTCCCAAAATGGAATGGAGATTTTCTTCTTTAGGCCTAGAACTCTATGGCATGGAGCCCTTTAGTTCTAACTGAATGAGCAAAGTGTGAGCAGAGATCAAAGTAAAACACACACCATTTAGGCAACTCGATATTTAACCAGGTGTCCAGAGTAGTGGCAAACTGTACTTGTGTCAATTTGCTCAAATCCTGTCTTCACAAGAAAGTACATTCCAGCACGACCAGTGACTAGAGGAGGACACATTTCAAAGGACTTGTAAAAAAAGGTCCAACACTGAATTTAGCGCAACACTGAATTTAGATGAAAATTAGCAGAGTCTGTTAGTCTTTCAAGTTTTAATAGGAGAAACTTATAACATGTAATAGCTGTTACATGAATAACTTCAGAGCTTTTGGAGAGGTCTAAATCACTATGAGTGAGGGCTTCCCTGACTCCCAAAGTTAAAAATAGTAAAACAAACAATTTGAAAAACCAATCAACCAATTAAATACAAACACTAGGTCCAAAGGGTTTCACTGGTTTTAAAACCACTTATGGAATGCACAACTATTGATGAGGCTTACTCTGCATTCTGCTTTACTCAGGCCCGGTACATGAGCAACTGTGAAAGCAAAATTCAAAATGTTATGTGAAGTGACCATTTCATTGGTGAAACCATGACCCAGTAGACATTTTCTCTTTTGAAACTCCGGACTTTATCCATATATGTTCTCAAAGGGTAGGAATAAACAGGATTTAGATTGATATATTTTCACTATTTTGTGTTCCACCAGATTTATTTGAAGATCTCCTGTCCTGCATCCACTGCCCAATGCAGAAGGCCACACATAGGACAACCAACATGAGAACTTCACTGCTACAGCCTGATTAAATCACCACGAGAATATAATTTTCCTTTCATCATCAAAGATTTTTACATCAAATTAACCAGCTCTCTTGCTTTCCCATGTTATTCCCTGGTTTTTGTACCTTGAAATGGGTGTTCACTCTTCTCAGTCTTGATCTCCATGTTCCCCTGTATTTCCAAACATATTCACCTGGGAAACATGTAAAGATCTTATTCGGGGCTTGTTTCATTGTTTTCAAATATCTGCCCTTGAAATTCAACTTCCACCACTGTCTCTCATATCCAAAGCTATGCACTTGCAGAGGATTTCTGCTGAGAAATTTCACTGAAAGCTCTTATACTGCAGGTGAATGATTCCAGCAAGTCTTGACTGAATAGCTTAGGGAACAGGACTCAGCCAAATGACAGACATGACAAGGGAAAAGCATATGCTCAAGGATAGGACATGTCAGAGAACATCTCCCAGTCCCTGGCATATTTCATATCCCATTGAAAGTACTTCCATGTGTAGATTGGCAAGCATTTCCATCCCCAAATTCTGAGCAGTGAAGCCTTCAGTGAGAATCCAGTGGCATACCAGGCCTGGAATATTCATCCTATTTAAATTTTATACTACAAGTTCCTCGGTGCCACTGAGGTCTCCATGGCAACGCCCAGCATTGTGACTCAGGTCTCCTACTGCACACTTGTATGCTAGAGCCTAAAGTGCAGCTCATAATGGTGCTCAGCAAATCACAGCCCAATGTGGTTGCCTGGCAAAAACAAGCTTGTGGCTCTCTGTGAACTGTTTCAGCCCAACTCTGCAGCTTTCCACCTCGTACAACCACAGCCATTCCAATCATGCAGTATTTGATTAGCCTCTCTTTGTTGCCTCAGAAATTTTTTTACAGTTGTAGTGATCAAGAAAATTTGACATATTTTGAGAAGTGGAGGGTAGTAATTGAAAGACCCTTTGGTCTGTCTGTGGTCGATGCCTTCCAACTTGACTACCCCAGTCTTTTACATTTTCAAACCTAGAGCCTAAAATCCACCTCCCAGTGATGTTGAGCCAATCTCAGCCCAGTGTGGTTGCCTGGCAACCACAAGCCTGTGGATTTCTGTGAACAGTTTCAGCCCAACTCTGCAGCTTTCCACCTCATACAACCACAGCCATTCCAATCAGGCAGTATTTGATTCACCTCTCTAAGTGGCCTCAGAATTTTCTTCGAAGTTGTGGTGACCAAGCAAATTTGACATATTTTGACAAGTGGAGGGAAGTAATTGGCTCTGTCTTTAGCTCTGTTGGTGGTACATGGGGTCCAAACCTGACTAGCCCAGTCTATTCAATTTTCAAACTTAGAAAGCCAAATGTTTCAGGGGAGGAAAGAAAATGCCACAATGCTTTGTGTTCTGCCAAGTTTCTGGTGGCTTGGGAAGCAAACCTGCAAACCATACATGCAGTCTCTGCTGGATTACTGCCACCATGGTAGTATCAGTTAGCACTAAAAGCCAGCAACCAGAAGATGATCCCAAAATGAATGTGAATCCTTGCAGTGCATGTATATTTGGAGTGCCTGCTTCAACTATCCAGCTTCCTCGGGGTTCACTTGTCTGCAATAGCTATTTCAAGGAGGTCTGCAGCCATTCCAGCATAACCCTGAACACTAAACATGAGGTACTAGCTCAATACCTAAACCAACATAATGCTAGATAGCTTGTCACCAGCAGGTTTTCCGACAATTCAAATGTAACATGGTGAAAGGGAAACCATTATAAAAGGGATGCAAATGCCCCTTTCACTAAAAATCCCAGGTATTTTCTCATGGCATGGAATATTTAGACTCCACAACTCATGTAGTGCACCCCGGGACCTAGACCAAGTGTGTCTAGTTTTCTGTTGTCCTCTTTTTGGAAACAGCATCTTATGTAGTTGTTGAAAGGGGCCTTGAGATAAATTCGTAGACCACGATGGACTGGAACTCCCAAGGATCCATCCACCTGAACCCCCAGATTGCTGGGATTATAGGCATGAGCGACCATGCCAAGCATGTACACAGAGATTCTTACATAATTTGTGAAATCCCACTACTGGTCTATAGGTAGCTTCTGTGTTTCAGACTTTAGGAATATTCCACTCTTTGTTTTGGCTCCCCATGTTCAGGTTTCCATTTCTATTGTGATAAGCTCCAAGGCCCCAGGCAAGGGGGTGGCTGCCCTTCCTCTGGTGTGTCCTTGGATGATTACAGCCCAGGTGAACAGGGTTCAAATATACTGGATCCTGTGCATTTGAAGAGGAAATGAGTAAAGATTCATGAGTTAATGTGGACATGCCAGGGAATTGAGGGGCCATGATAGAGACAAAACTTCAGGCCATGGGCTGAAGGCTGAGGCTTCTGTACCTCTAGCTTCTTGAATAGTGGGCCTGCTGAGCAATTGTGTACTCTCAAATGTAATTTGATGGGTTTTGTTTTAATTTATTTTGTTTTTTGCTTTGGTTTTTTACATGGAAGGAACAGTACCATGGTTTGAAGAAACTGGAGTGTCTTACCTAAGAGAAATTTGAAAAAAGGGACAATTCAGCAGCCAAGAATTTCTCAAATGCCCTTGGCTTTTTAAAATATGTGACATAAAGGTGAGCATGTCATATCCATGTCTCTTTACAAAAGATTTTACCTCCTATTTCATAGGAATTACTGTTTCTTTGAAAGGTCAACCTGCACTGAAATAAAGATTATCCCTCCATTCCTCATTCTGCTTGAAACCACATCCTTTATTAATTATATTGTCTTACGCAGAAACACTTGGAGATGACTACATCAAGAGTTTCCCATTCCTGGAATTTCCAAGGAGACACATGAAGTAATAATGCACGACTTCAAGTGAAGTACACTGTCCCTTGACAATGGCAAGTCTGGGCAAACCTCTAGTAACTGAAAATCTTAGAAAGTCTGAAAGTGAGTGAATGAAAATGGGCCTCTCCACATTTAGACAGGGCCTCTCCTGAAGCACACATTTGTGGAAAAAGTAATTATGAGAGCCAAATGAACTCCCAAAATGGAATGGAGATTTTCTTCTTTAGGCCTAGAACTCTATGGCATGGAGCCCTTTAGTTCTAACTGAATGAGCAAAGTGTGAGCAGAGATCAAAGTAAAACACACACCATTTAGGCAACTCGATATTTAACCAGGTGTCCAGAGTAGTGGCAAACTGTACTTGTGTCAATTTGCTCAAATCCTGTCTTCACAAGAAAGTACATTCCAGCACGACCAGTGACTAGAGGAGGACACATTTCAAAGGACTTGTAAAAAAAGGTCCAACACTGAATTTAGCGCAACACTGAATTTAGATGAAAATTAGCAGAGTCTGTTAGTCTTTCAAGTTTTAATAGGAGAAACTTATAACATGTAATAGCTGTTACATGAATAACTTCAGAGCTTTTGGAGAGGTCTAAATCACTATGAGTGAGGGCTTCCCTGACTCCCAAAGTTAAAAATAGTAAAACAAACAATTTGAAAAACCAATCAACCAATTAAATACAAACACTAGGTCCAAAGGGTTTCACTGGTTTTAAAACCACTTATGGAATGCACAACTATTGATGAGGCTTACTCTGCATTCTGCTTTACTCAGGCCCGGTACATGAGCAACTGTGAAAGCAAAATTCAAAATGTTATGTGAAGTGACCATTTCATTGGTGAAACCATGACCCAGTAGACATTTTCTCTTTTGAAACTCCGGACTTTATCCATATATGTTCTCAAAGGGAAGGAATAAACAGGATTTAGATTGATATATTTTCACTATTTTGTGTTCCACCAGATTTATTTGAAGATCTCCTGTCCTGCATCCACTGCCCAATGCAGAAGGCCACACATAGGACAACCAACATGAGAACTTCACTGCTACAGCCTGATTAAATCACCACGAGAATATAATTTTCCTTTCATCATCAAAGATTTTTACATCAAATTAACCAGCTCTCTTGCTTTCCCATGTTATTCCCTGGTTTTTGTACCTTGAAATGGGTGTTCACTCTTCTCAGTCTTGATCTCCATGTTCCCCTGTATTTCCAAACATATTCACCTGGGAAACATGTAAAGATCTTATTCGGGGCTTGTTTCATTGTTTTCAAATATCTGCCCTTGAAATTCAACTTCCACCACTGTCTCTCATATCCAAAGCTATGCACTTGCAGAGGATTTCTGCTGAGAAATTTCACTGAAAGCTCTTATACTGCAGGTGAATGATTCCAGCATGTCTTGACTGAATAGCTTAGGGAACAGGACTCAGCCAAATGACAGACATGACAAGGGAAAAGCATATGCTCAAGGATAGGACATGTCAGAGAACATCTCCCAGGCCCTGGCATATTTCATATCCCATTGAAAGTACTTCCATGTGTAGATTGGCAAGCATTTCCATCCCCAAATTTTGAGCAGTGAAGCCTTCAGTGAGAATCCAGTGGCATACCAGGCCTGGAATATTCATCCTATTTAAATTTTATACTACAAGTTCCTCGGTGCCACTGAGGTCTCCATGGCAACGCCCAGCATTGTGACTCAGGTCTCCTACTGCACACTTGTATGCTAGAGCCTAAAGTGCAGCTCATAATGGTGCTCAGCAAATCACAGCCCAATGTGGTTGCCTGGCAAAAACAAGCTTGTGGCTTTCTGTGAACTGTTTAAGCCCAACTCTGCAGCTTTCCACCTCGTACAACCACAGCCATTCCAATCATGCAGTATTTGATTAGCCTCTCTTTGTTGCCTCAGAAATTTTTTTACAGTTGTAGTGATCAAGAAAATTTGACATATTTTGAGAAGTGGAGGGTAGTAATTGAAAGACCCTTTGGTCTGTCTGTGGTCGATGCCTTCCAACTTGACTACCCCAGTCTTTTACATTTTCAAACCTAGAGCCTAAAATCCACCTCCCAGTGATGTTGAGCCAATCTCAGCCCAGTGTGGTTGCCTGGCAACCACAAGCCTGTGGATTTCTGTGAACAGTTTCAGCCCAACTCTGCAGCTTTCCACCTCATACAACCACAGCCATTCCAATCAGGCAGTATTTGATTCACCTCTCTAAGTGGCCTCAGAATTTTCTTCGAAGTTGTGGTGACCAAGCAAATTTGACATATTTTGACAAGTGGAGGGAAGTAATTGGCTCTGTCTTTAGCTCTGTTGGTGGTACATGGGGTCCAAACCTGACTAGCCCAGTCTATTCAATTTTCAAACTTAGAAAGCCAAATGTTTCAGGGGAGGAAAGAAAATGCCACAATGCTTTGTGTTCTGCCAAGTTTCTGGTGGCTTGGGAAGCAAACCTGCAAACCATACATGCAGTCTCTGCTGGATTACTGCCACCATGGTAGTATCAGTTAGCACTAAAAGCCAGCAACCAGAAGATGATCCCAAAATGAATGTGAATCCTTGCAGTGCATGTATATTTGGAGTGCCTGCTTCAACTATCCAGCTTCCTCGGGGTTCACTTGTCTGCAATAGCTATTTCAAGGAGGTCTGCAGCCATTCCAGCATAACCCTGAACACTAAACATGAGGTACTAGCTCAATACCTAAACCAACATAATGCTAGATAGCTTGTCACCAGCAGGTTTTCCGACAATTCAAATGTAACATGGTGAAAGGGAAACCATTATAAAAGGGATGCAAATGCCCCTTTCACTAAAAATCCCAGGTATTTTCTCATGGCATGGAATATTTAGACTCCACAACTCATGTAGTGCACCCCGGGACCTAGACCAAGTGTGTCTAGTTTTCTGTTGTCCTCTTTTTGGAAACAGCATCTTATGTAGTTGTTGAAAGGGGCCTTGAGATAAATTCGTAGACCACGATGGACTGGAACTCCCAAGGATCCATCCACCTGAACCCCCAGATTGCTGGGATTATAGGCATGAGCGACCATGCCAAGCATGTACACAGAGATTCTTACATAATTTGTGAAATCCCACTACTGGTCTATAGGTAGCTTCTGTGTTTCAGACTTTAGGAATATTCCACTCTTTGTTTTGGCTCCCCATGTTCAGGTTTCCATTTCTATTGTGATAAGCTCCAAGGCCCCAGGCAAGGGGGTGGCTGCCCTTCCTCTGGTGTGTCCTTGGATGATTACAGCCCAGGTGAACAGGGTTCAAATATACTGGATCCTGTGCATTTGAAGAGGAAATGAGTAAAGATTCATGAGTTAATGTGGACATGCCAGGGAATTGAGGGGCCATGATAGAGACAAAACTTCAGGCCATGGGCTGAAGGCTGAGGCTTCTGTACCTCTAGCTTCTTGAATAGTGGGCCTGCTGAGCAATTGTGTACTCTCAAATGTAATTTGATGGGTTTTGTTTTAATTTATTTTGTTTTTTGCTTTGGTTTTTTACATGGAAGGAACAGTACCATGGTTTGAAGAAACTGGAGTGTCTTACCTAAGAGAAATTTGAAAAAAGGGACAATTCAGCAGCCAAGAATTTCTCAAATGCCCTTGGCTTTTTAAAATATGTGACATAAAGGTGAGCATGTCATATCCATGTCTCTTTACAAAAGATTTTACCTCCTATTTCATAGGAATTACTGTTTCTTTGAAAGGTCAACCTGCACTGAAATAAAGATTATCCCTCCATTCCTCATTCTGCTTGAAACCACATCCTTTATTAATTATATTGTCTTACGCAGAAACACTTGGAGATGACTACATCAAGAGTTTCCCATTCCTGGAATTTCCAAGGAGACACATGAAGTAATAATGCACGACTTCAAGTGAAGTACACTGTCCCTTGACAATGGCAAGTCTGGGCAAACCTCTAGTAACTGAAAATCTTAGAAAGTCTGAAAGTGAGTGAATGAAAATGGGCCTCTCCACATTTAGACAGGGCCTCTCCTGAAGCACACATTTGTGGAAAAAGTAATTATGAGAGCCAAATGAACTCCCAAAATGGAATGGAGATTTTCTTCTTTAGGCCTAGAACTCTATGGCATGGAGCCCTTTAGTTCTAACTGAATGAGCAAAGTGTGAGCAGAGGTCAAAGTAAAACACACACCATTTAGGCAACTCGATATTTAACCAGGTGTCCAGAGTAGTGGCAAACTGTACTTGTGTCAATTTGCTCAAATCCTGTCTTCACAAGAAAGTACATTCCAGCACGACCAGTGACTAGAGGACGACACATTTCAAAGGACTTGTAAAAAAAGGTCCAACACTGAATTTAGCGCAACACTGAATTTAGATGAAAATTAGCAGAGTCTGTTAGTCTTTCAAGTTTTAATAGGAGAAACTTATAACATGTAATAGCTGTTACATGAATAACTTCAGAGCTTTTGGAGAGGTCTAAATCACTATGAGTGAGGGCTTCCCTGACTCCCAAAGTTAAAAATAGTAAAACAAACAATTTGAAAAACCAATCAACCAATTAAATACAAACACTAGGTCCAAAGGGTTTCACTGGTTTTAAAACCACTTATGGAATGCACAACTATTGATGAGGCTTACTCTGCATTCTGCTTTACTCAGGCCCGGTACATGAGCAACTGTGAAAGCAAAATTCAAAATGTTATGTGAAGTGACCATTTCATTGGTGAAACCATGACCCAGTAGACATTTTCTCTTTTGAAACTCCGGACTTTATCCATTTATGTTCTCAAAGGGAAGGAATACACAGGATTTAGATTGATATATTTTCACTATTTTGTGTTCCACCAGATTTATTTGAAGATCTCCTGTCCTGCATCCACTGCCCAATGCAGAAGGCCACACATAGGACAACCAACATAAGAACTTCACTGCTACAGCCTGATTAAATCACCACGAGAATATAATTTTCCTTTCATCATCAAAGATTTTTACATCAAATTAACCAGCTCTCTTGCTTTCCCATGTTATTCCCTGGTTTTTGTACCTTGAAATGGGTGTTCACTCTTCTCAGTCTTGATCTCCATGTTCCCCTGTATTTCCAAACATATTCACCTGGGAAACATGTAAAGATCTTATTCGGGGCTTGTTTCATTGTTTTCAAATATCTGCCCTTGAAATTCAACTTCCACCACTGTCTCTCATATCCAAAGCTATGCACTTGCAGAGGATTTCTGCTGAGAAATTTCACTGAAAGCTCTTATACTGCAGGTGAATGATTCCAGCAAGTCTTGACTGAATAGCTTAGGGAACAGGACTCAGCCAAATGACAGACATGACAAGGGAAAAGCATATGCTCAAGGATAGGACATGTCAGAGAACATCTCCCAGTCCCTGGCATATTTCATATCCCATTGAAAGTACTTCCATGTGTAGATTGGCAAGCATTTCCATCCCCAAATTCTGAGCAGTGAAGCCTTCAGTGAGAATCCAGTGGCATACCAGGCCAGGAATATTCATCCTATTTAAATTTTATACTACAAGTTCCTCGGTGCCACTGAGGTCTCCATGGCAATGCCCAGCATTGTGACTCAGGTCTCCTACTGCACACTTGTATGCTAGAGCCTAAAGTGCAGCTCATAATGGTGCTCAGCAAATCACAGCCCAATGTGGTTGCCTGGCAAAAACAAGCTTGTGGCTTTCTGTGAACTGTTTCAGCCCAACTCTGCAGCTTTCCACCTCGTACAACCACAGCCATTCCAATCATGCAGTATTTGATTAGCCTCTCTATGTTGCCTCAGAAATTTTTTTACAGTTGTAGTGATCAAGAAAATTTGACATATTTTGAGAAGTGGAGGGTAGTAATTGAAAGACCCTTTGGTCTGTCTGTGGTCGATGCCTTCCAACTTGACTACCCCAGTCTTTTACATTTTCAAACCTAGAGCCTAAAATCCACCTCCCAGTGATGTTGAGCCAATCTCAGCCCAGTGTGGTTGCCTGGCAACCACAAGCCTGTGGATTTCTGTGAACAGTTTCAGCCCAACTCTGCAGCTTTCCACCTCATACAACCACAGCCATTCCAATCAGGCAGTATTTGATTCACCTCTCTAAGTGGCCTCAGAATTTTCTTCGAAGTTGTGGTGACCAAGCAAATTTGACATATTTTGACAAGGGGAGGGAAGTAATTGGCTCTGTCTTTAGCTCTGTTGGTGGTACATGGGGTCCAAACCTGACTAGCCCAGTCTATTCAATTTTCAAACTTAGAAAGCCAAATGTTTCAGGGGAGGAAAGAAAATGCCACAATGCTTTGTGTTCTGCCAAGTTTCTGGTGGCTTGGGAAGCAAACCTGCAAACCATACATGCAGTCTCTGCTGGATTACTGCCACCATGGTAGTATCAGTTAGCACTAAAAGCCAGCAACCAGAAGATGAGTCCCGAAATGAAAGTGAATCCTTGCAGTGCATGAATATTTGGAGTGCCTGCTTCAACTATCCAGCTTCCTCGGGGTTCACTTGTCAGCAATAGCTATTTCGAGAGGTCTGCAGCCATTCCAGCATAACCCTGAACACTAAACATGAGGTACTAGCTCAATACCTAAACCAACATAATGCTAGATAGTTTGTCACCAGCAGGTTTTCCCAGAATTCAAATGTAACATGGTGAAAGGGAAACCCTTAGAAAAGGGATGCAAATGCTCCTTTCACTAAAAATCCCAGGTATTTTCTCATGGCATGGAATATTTAGACTCCACAACTCATGTAGTGAACCCCGGGACCTAGACCAAGTGTGTCTAGTTTTCTGTTGTCCTCTTTTTGGAAACAGCATCTTATGTAGTTGTTGAAAGAGGCCTTGAGATATATTCGAAGCCCACGATGGACTGGAACTCCCAGGGATCCATCCACCTCAGCCTCCAGATTGCTTTGATTATAGGCATGAGGGACCATGACAAGCATGTGCACAGAGATTCTTACATAATTTGTGAAATCCCACTACTGGTCTATAGGTAGCTTCTGTGTTTCAGACTTTAGGAATATTCCTCTCTTTGTTTTGGCTCCCCTTGTTCAGGTTTCCATTTCTATTGTGATAAGCTCCAAGGCCCCAGGCAAGGGATTGGCTGCTCTTCCTCTGGTGTGTCCTTGGATGATTACAGCCCAGGTGAACACGGTTCAAATATATTGGATCCTGTGAATTTGAAGAGGAAATGAGTAAAGGTTCATGAGTTAATGTGGACATAACAGGGAATTGAGGGGCCATGACAGAGACAAAACTTCAGGCCATGGGCTGAAGGCTGAGGCTTCTGTACCTCTAGCTTCTTGAATAGTGGACCTGCTGAGCAATTGTGTGCTCTCAAATGTAATTTGATGGGTTTTGTTTTAATTTATTTTGTTTCTTGCTTTGGTTTTTTACTTGAAGGAACAGTACCATGGTTTGAAGAAACTGGAGTGTCTTACCTAAGAGAAATTTGAAAAAAGGGACAATTCAGCAGCCAAGAATTTCTCAAATGCCCTTGGCTTTTTAAAAAATGTGACATAAAGTTGAGCATGTCATATCCATGTCTCTTTACAAAAGATTTTACCTCCTATTTCATAGGAATTACTGTTTCTTTGAAAGGTCAACCTGCACTGAAATAAAGATTATCCCTCCATTCCTCATTCTGCTTGAAACCACATCCTTTGTTAGTTATATTTTTTATGCAGAAACACTTGCAGATGAGTACATCAAGAGTTTCCCATTGGTGGAAATTCCACGGAGACACATGAAGTAATACTGCACAACTTCCAGAGAAGTGCACTGTCCCTTGACAATGGCATGTCTGGGCAAACCTCTAGTAACTGAAAAATTTAGAAAGTCTGAAATTGAGTGAATGAAAATGGTCCTCTCCATATTTAGACAGGGCCTCTCCTGAAGCACACATTTGTGGAAAAAGTAATTATGAGAGAACAATGAACTCCCAAAACGGAATGGAAATTTTCTTGTTTGTCCCAAGGACGCTATGGCCTGGAGCCCTGTGGTTCTAACTGGATGAGCAAAGTGTGAGCAGAGATCAAAGTAAAACACACACCATTTAGGCAACTCGATATTTAACCAGGTGTCCAGAGTAGTGGCAAACTGTACTTGTGTCAATTTGCTCAAATCCTGTCTTCACAAGAAAGTACATTCCAGCACGACCAGTGACTAGAGGAGGACACATTTCAAAGGACTTGTAAAAAAAAGTCCAACACTGAATTTAGCGCAACACTGAATTTAGATCAAAAGTAGCAGAGTCTGTTAGTCTTTCAAGTTTTAATAGGAGAAACTTATAACATGTAATAGCTGTTACATGAATAACTTCAGAGCTTTTGGAGAGGTCTAAATCACTATGAGTGAGGGCTTCCCTGACTCCCAAAGTTAAAAATAGTAAAACAAACAATTTGCAAAACCAATCAACCAATTAAATACAAACACTAGGTCCAAAGGGTTTCACTGGTTTTAAAACCACTAATGAACGCACAACTATTGATGTGGCTTACTCTGCATTCTGCTTTACTCAGGCCCGGTACATGAGCAACTGTGAAAGTAAAATTCAAAATGTTATCTAAAGTGACAATTTCATTGGTGAAACCATGACCCAATAGACATTTTCTCTTTTGAAACTGCGGATATTATCCATATATGTTCTCAAAGGGAAGGAATACACAGGATTTAGATTGATATTTTTTTCACTATTTTGTGTTCCACCAGATTTATTTGAAGATCCCCTGTCCTGCATCCACTGCCCAATGCAGAAGGCCACACATAGGACAACCAACATGAGAACTTCACTGCTACAGCCTGATTAAATCACCATGAGAATATAAGTTTCCTTTCATCATCAAAGATTTTTACATCAAATTAACCAGCTCTCTTGCTTTCCCATGTATTTCCCTGGTTTTTGTACCTTGAAATGGGGGTTCACTATTCTCAGTCTTGATCTCCATCTTCCCCCGTATTTCCAAACATATTCATCTGGGAAACATGTAAAGATCTTATTCGGGGCTTGTTTCATTGTTTTGAAATATCTGCCCTTAAATTCAACTTCCACCACTGTCTCTCATATCCAAAGCTATTTGCTTGCAGAGGATTTCTGCTGAGAAATTTCACAGAAAGCTCTTGTACTGCAGGTGAATGATTCCAGCAAGTCTTGACTGAATAGCTTAGGGAACAGGACTCAGCTAAATGACAGACTTGACAAGGGAAAAGCATATGCTCAAGGATAGGACATGTCAGAGAACATCTGCCAGGCCCTGGCATATTTCAGATCCCATTGAATGGACTTCCATGTGTAGATTGGCAAGCATTTCCATCCCCAAATTCTGAGCAGTGAAGCCTTCAGTGAGAATCCAGTGGCATACCACGCCAGGAATATTCATCCTATTTAAATCTTATACTACAAGTTCCTCTGTGCCACTGAGGTCTCCATGGCAACGCCCAGCATTGTGACTCAGGTCTCCTACTGCACACTTGTATGCTAGAGCCTAAAGTGCAGCTCACAATGGTACTCAGCAAATCACAGCCCAATGTGGTTGCCTGGCAACCACAAGCTTGTGGCTTTCTGTGAACTGTTTCAGCCCAACTCTGCAGCTTTCCACCTCATACAACCACAGCCATTTCAATCATGCAGTATTTGATTAGCCTCTCTATGTTGCCTTAGAATTTTTTTTACAGTTGTAGCGATCAAGAAAATTTGACATATTTTGAGAAGTGGAGGGATTTAATTGAAAGACCTTTTGGTCTGTCTGTGGTCGATGTGTTCCAAACTTGACTACCCCAGTCTTTTACATTTTCAAACCTAGAGCCTAAAACCCACCTCCCAGTGAAGTTGAGCCAATCTCAGCCCAGTGTGGTTGCCTGGCAAAAACAAGCCTGTGGATTTCTGTGAACAGTTTCAGCCCAACTCTGCAGCTTTCCACCTCATACAACCACAGCCATTCCAATCAGGCAGTATTTGATTCACCTCTCTAAGTTGCCTCAGAATTTTCTTCGAAGTTGTGGTGACCAAGCAAATTTGACATATTTTGACAAGTAGAGCGAAGTAATTGGCTCTGTCTTTAGCTCTGTTGGTGGTACATGGGGTCCAAACCTGACTAGCCCAGTCTATTCAATTTTCAAACTTAGAAAGCCAAATGTTTCAGGGGAGGAAAGAAAATGCCACAATGGTTTGTGTTCTGCCAAGTTTCTGGTGGCTTGGGAAGCAAACCTGCAAACCATACATGCAGTCTCTGCTGGATTACTGCCACCATGGTAGTATCAGTTAGCACTAAAAGCCAGCAACCAGAAGATGAGTCCCAAAATGAAAGTGAATCCTTGCAGTGCATGAATATTTGGAGTGCCTGCTTCAACTATCCAGCTTCCTCGGGGTTCACTTGTCAGCAATAGCTATTTCAAGAGGTCTGCAGCCATTCCAGCATAACCCTGAACACTAAACATGAGGTACTAGCTCAATACCTAAACCAACATAATGCTAGATAGCTTGTCACCAGCAGGTTTTCCCAGAATTCAAATGTAACATGGTGAAAGGGAAACCCTTAGAAAAGGGATGCAAATGCCCCTTTCACTAAAAATCCCAGGTATTTTCTCATGGCATGGAATATTTAGACTCCACAACTCATGTAGTGAACCCCGGGACCTAGACCAAGTGTGTCTAGTTTTCTGTTGTCCTCTTTTTGGAAACAGCATCTTATGTAGTTGTGGAAAGAGGCCTTGAGATAAATTCGTAGCCCACGATGGACTGGAACTCCAAGGATCCATCCACATCAGCCCCCAGATTGCTGGGATTATAGGATTGAGCGACCATGCCAAACATGTGCACAGAGATTCTTACATAATTTGTGAAATCCCACTACTGGTCTATAGGTAGCTTCTGTGTTTCAGGCTTTAGGAATATGCCTCTCTTTGTTTTGGCTCCCCTTGTTCAGGTTTCCATTTCTATTGTGATAAGCTCCAAGGCTCCAGGCAAGGGGGTGGCTGCCCTTCCTCTGGTGTGTCCTTGGATGATTACAGCCCAGGTGAACAGTGTTCAAATATATTGGATCCTGTGCATTTGAAGAGGAAATGAGTAAAGATTCATGAGTTAATGTGGACATGCCAGGGAATTGAGGGGCCATGATAGAGACAAAACTTCAGGCCATGGGCTGAAGGCTGAGGCTTCTGTACCTGTAGCTTCTTGAATAGTGGGCCTGCTGAGCAATTGTGTGCTCTCAAATGTAATTTGATGGGTTTTGTTTTAATTTACTTTGTTTTTTGCTTTGGTTTTTTACATGGAAGGAACAGTACCATGGTTTCAAGAAACTGGAGTGTCTTACCTAAGAGAAATTTGAAAAAAGGGACAATTCAGCAGCCAAGAATTTCTCAAATGCCCTTGGATTTTTAAAAAATGTGACATAAAGTTGAGCATGTCATATCCATGTCTCTTTACAAAAGATTTTACCTCCTATTTCATAGGAATCATTGTTTCTTTGAAAGGTCAACCTGCACTGAAATAAAGATTATCCCTCCATTCCTCATTCTGCTTGAAACCACATCCTTTGTTAGTTATATTTTCTTACCCAGAAACATTTGGAGATGACTACAGCAAGAGTTTCCCATTGTGGAATTTCCACGGAGACACATGAAGTAATACTGCACAACTTCAAGTGAAGTGCACTGTCCCTTGACAATGGCAAGTCTGGGCAAACCTCTAGTAACTGAAAATCTTAGACAGTCTGAAAGTGAGTGAATGAAAATGGGCCTCTTCACATTTAGACAGGGACTCTCCTGAAGCACACATTTGTGGAAAAAGTAATTATGAGAGACCAATGAACTCCCAAAACGGAATGGAAATTTTCTGTTTAGGCCTAGAATGCTATGGCCTGGAGCCCTGTGGTTCTAACTGGATGAGCAAAGTGTGAGCAGAGATCAAAGTAAAACACCCACCATTTAGGCAACTCGATATTTAACCAGGTGTCCAGAGTAGTGGCAAACTGTACTTGTGTCATTTTGCTCAAATCCTGTCTTCACAAGAAAGTACATTCCAGCACGATCAGTGACTAGAGGAGGACACATTTCAAAGGACTTGTAGAGTCCAACACTGAATTTAGTGCAACACTGAATTTAGATGAAAAGTAGCAGAGTCTGTTAGTCTTTCAAGTTTTAATAGGAGAAACTTATAACATGTAATAGCTGTTACATGAATAACTTCAGAGCTTTTGGAGAGGTCTAAATCACTATGAGTGAGGGCTTCCCTGACTCCCAAAGTTAAAAAGACTAAAACAAACAATTTGCAACACCAATCAACTAATTAAATACAAACAGTAGGTCCAAAGGGTTTCACTGGTTTTAAAACCACTTATGGAATGCACAAGTATTGATGAGGCTTACTCTGCATTCTGCTTTACTCTGGCCCGGTACATGAGCAACTGTGAAAGCAAAATTCAAAATGTTATGTGAAGTGACCATTTCATTGGTGAAACCATGACCCAATAGACATTTTCTCTTTTGAAACTCCGGACGTTATCCATACATGTTCTCAAAGGGAAGGAATACACAGGATTTAGATTGATATTTTTTTCACTATTTTGTGTTCCACCAGATTTATTTGAAGATCTCATGTCCTGCATCCACTGCCCAATGCAGAAGGCCACACATAGGACAACCAACATGAGAAGTTCACTGCAACAGCCTGATTAAATCACCATGAGAAAATAATTTTCCTTTCATCATCAAAGATTTTTACATCAAATTAACCAGCTCTCTTGCTTTCCCATGTTTTTCCCTGGTTTTTGTACCTTGAAATGCGTGTGCACTCTTCTCAGTCTTGATCTCCATCTTCCCCAGTATTTCCAAACATATTCATCTGGGAAACATGTAAAGATCTTATTCGGGGCTTGTTTCATTGTTTTCAAATATCTGCCCTTGAAATTCAACTTCCACCACTGTCTCTCATATCCAAAGCTATGTGCTTGCAGAGGATTTCTGCTGATAAATTTCACAGAAAGCTCTTGTACTGCAGGTGAATGATTCCAGCAAGTCTTGACTGAATAGCTTAGGGAACAGGACTCAGCCAAATGACAGACATGACAAGGGAAAAGCATATGCTCAAGGATAGGACATGTCAGAGAACATCTTCCAGGCCCTGGCATATTTCATATCCCATTGAAAGTACATCCATGTGTAGATTGGAAAGCATTTCCATCCCCAAATTCTGAGCAGTGAAGCCTTCAGTGAGAATCCTGTGGCATAGCAGGCCAAGAATATTCATCCTATTTAAATCTTGCCCTACAAGGTCCTCTGTGCCACTGAGGTCTCCATGGCAATGCCCAGCATTGTGACTCAGGTCTCCTACTGCACACTTGTATCCTAGAGCCTAAAGTCCAGCTCACAATGGTGCTCAGCCATTCACTGCCCAGTGTGGTTGCCTGGCAACCACAAGCTTGTGGCTTTCTGTGAAATGTTTCAGCCCAACTCTGCAGCTTTCCACCTCCTACAACCACAGCCATTCCAATCATGCAGTATTTGATTAGCCTCTCTATGTTGCCTCAGAATTTTTTTTACAGTTGTAGTGATCAAGAAAATTTGACATATTTGGAGAAGTGGAGGGAAGTAATTGAAAGACCTTTTGGTCTGTCTGTGGTCGATGTGTTCCAAACTTGACTACCCCAGTCTTTTAAACTTTCAAACCTAGAGCCTAAAATCCACCTCACAGTGACGTTCAGCCAATCTCAGCCCAGTGTGGTTGCCTGGCAACCACAAGCCTGTGGATTTCTGTGAACAGTTTCAGCCCAACTCTGTAGCTTTCCACCTCATACAACCACAGCCATTCCAATCAGGCAGTATTTGATTCACCTCTCTAAGTTGCCTCAGAATTTTCTTTGAAGTTGCGGTGACCAAGCAAATTTGACATATTTTGACAAGTGGAGGCAAGTAATTGGCTCTGTCTTTAGCTCTGTTGGTGGTACATGGGGTCCAAACCTGACTAGCACAGTCTATTCAATTTTCAAACTTAGAAAGCCAAATGTTTCAGGGGAGGAAAGAAAATGCCACAATGATTTGTGTTCTGCCAAGTTTCTGGTGGCTTGGGAAGCAAACCTGCAATCCATACATGCAGTCTCTGCTGGATTACTGCCACCATGGTAGTATCAGTTAGCACTAAAAGCCAGCAACCGGAAGATGAGTCCCAAAATGAAAGTGAATCCTTGCAGTGCATGAATATTTGGAATGCCTGCTTCAACTATCCAGTTTCCTCGGGGTTCACTTGTCTGCAATAGCTATTTCAAGGAGGTCTGCAGCCATTCCAGCATAACCCTGAACACTAAACATGAGGTACTAGCTCAATACCTAAACCAACATAATGCTAGATAGCTTGTCACCAGCAGGTTTTCCCAGAATTCAAATGTAACATGGTGAAGGGAAACCCTTAGAAAAGGGATGCAAATGCCCCTTTCACTAAAAATCCCAGGTATTTTCTCATGGCATGGAATATTTAGACTCCACAACTCATGTAGTGAACCCCGGGACCTAGACCAAGTGTGTCTAGTTTTCTGTTGTCCTCTTTTTGGAAACAGCATCTTATGTAGTTGTTGAAAGAGGCCTTGAGATAAATTCATAGCCCATGATGGACTGGAACTCCCAAGGATCCATCCACCTCAGCCCCCAGATTGCTGGGATTATAGGCATGAGCGACCATCCCAAGTATGTGCACAGACATTCTAACATAATTTGCGAAATCCCACTACTGGTCTATAGGTAGCTTCTGTGTTTCAGGATTTAGGAATATTCCTCTCTTTGTTTTGGCTCCCCTTGTTCAGGTTTCCATTTCTATTGTGCTAAGCTCCAAGGCCCCAGGCAAGGGGCTGGCTACCCTTCCTCTGGTGTGTCCTTGGATGATTACAGCCAAGGTGAACAGGGTTCAAATATATTGGATCCTGTGCATTTGAAGAGGAAATGAGTAAAGATTCATGAGTTAATGTGGACATGCCAGGGAATTGAGGGGCCATGATAGAGACAAAACTTCAGGCCATGGGCTGAAGGCTGAGGCTTCTGTACCTCTAGCTTCTTGAAGAGTGGTCCTGCTGAGCAATTGTGTGCTCTCAAATCTAATTTGATGGGTTTTGTTTTAATTTATTTTGATTTTTGCTTTGGTTTTTTACATGGAAGGAACAGTACCATGGTTTGAAGAAACTGGAGTGTCTTACCTAAGAGAAATTTGAAAAAAGGTACAATTCAGCAGACAGGAATTTCTCAAATGCCCTTGGCTTTTTAAAAAAATGTGACATAAAGTTGAGCATGTCATATCCATGTGTCTTTACAAAAGATTTTACCTCCTATTTCATAGGAATTACTGTTTCTTTGAAAGGTCAACCTGCACTGAAATAAAGATTATCCCTCCATTCCTCATTCTGCTTGAAACCACATCCTTTGTTAGTTATATTGTCTTAGGCAGAAACACTTGGAGATGACTACAGCAAGAGTTTCCCATTGGTGGAATTTCCACGGAGACACATGAAGTAATACTGCACAACTTCAAGTGAAGTGCACAGTCCCTTGACAATGGCAAGTCTGGGCAAACCTCTAGTAACTGAAAATCTTAGAAAGTCTGAAAGTGAGTGAATGAAAATGGGACTCTCCACATTTAGACAGGGAATCTCCTGAAGCACACATTTGTGAAAAAGTAATTATGAGAGACGAATGAACTCCCAAAACGGAATGGAAATTTTCTTGTTTAGGCCTAGAACGCTATGGCCTGGAGCCCTGTGGTTCTAACTGGATGAGCAAAGTGTGAGCAGAGATCAAAGTAAAACACACACCATTTAGGCAACTCGATATTTAACCAGGTGTCCAGAGTAGTGGCAAACTGTACTTGTGTCAATTTGCTCAAATCCTGTCTTCACAAGAAAGTACATTCCAGCACGATCAGTGACTAGAGGAGGACACATTTCAAAGGACTTGTAAATAAAGTCCAACACTGAATTTAGCGCAACCCTGAATTTAGATGAAAAGTAGCAGAGTCTGTTAGTCTTTCAAGTTTTAATAGGAGAAACTTATAACATGTAATAGCTGTTACATGAATAACTTCAGAGCATTTGGAGAGGTCTAAATCACTATGAGTGAGGGCTTCCCTGACTCCCAAAGTTAAAAATAGTAAAACAAACAATTTGCAAAACCAATCAACCAATTAAATACAAACACTAGGTCCAAAGGGTTTCACTGGTTTTAAAACCATTTATGGAATGCACAACTATTGTTGAGGCTTACTCTGAATTCTGCTTTACTCAGGCCCGGTACATGAGCAACTGTGAAAGCAAAATTCAAAATGTTATGTGAAGTGACCATTTCCTTGGTGAAACCATGACCCAATAGACATTTTCTCTTTTGAAACTCCGGACATTATCCATACATGTTCTCAAAGGGAAGGAATACACAGGATTTAGATTGATATTTTTTTCACTATTTTGTTTTCCACCAGATTTATTTGAAGATATCCTGTCCTGCATCCACTGGCCAATGCAGAAGGCCACACATAGGACAACCAACATGAGAACTTCACTGCTACAGCCTGATTAAATCACCATGAGAATATAGTTTTCCTTTCATCAACAAAGATTTTTACATCAAATTAACCAGCTCTCTTGCTTTCCCATGTTTTTCCCTGGTTTTTGTACCTTGAAATGCGTTTGCACTCTTCTCAGTCTTGATCTCCATCTTCCCCCATATTTCCAAACATATTCATCTGGGAAACATATAAAGATCTTATTCGGGGCTTGTTTCATTGTTTTCAAATATCTGCCCTTGAAATTCACCTTCAACCACTGTCTCTCATATCCAAAGCTATGTGCTTGCAGAGGATTTCTGCTGAGAAATTTCACAGAAAGCTCTTGTACTGCAGGTGAATGATTCCAGCAAGTCTTGACTGAATAGCTTAGAGAACAGGACTCAGCCAAATGACAGACATTACTAGGGAAAAGCATATGCTCAAGGATAGGACATGTCAGAGAACATCAGCCAGGCCCTGGCATATTTCATATCCCATTGAAAGTACATCCATGTGTAGATTGGAAAGCAATTCCATCCCCAAATTCTGAGCAGTGAAGCCTTCAGTGAGAATCCTGTGGCATACCAGGCTAAGAATATTCATCCTATTTAAATCTTGCCCTACAAGGTCCTCTGTGCCACTGAGGTCTCCATGGCAACGCCCAGCATTGTGACTCAGGTCCCTTACTGCACATTTGTATCCTAGAGCCTAAAGTCCAGCTAACAATGGTGCTCAGCCAATCACAGCCCAGTGTGGTTGCCTGGCAACCACAAGTTTGTGGCTTTCTGTGAACTGTTTCAGCCCAACTCTGCAGCTTTTCACCTCATACAACCACAGTCATTCCAATCATGCAGTATTTGATTAGCCTCTCTATGTTGCCTCAGAATTTTTTTTACAGTTGTAGTGATCAAGAAAATTTGACATATTTGGAGAAGTGGAGGGAAGTAATTGAAAGACCATTTGGTCTGTCTGTGGTCGATGTGTTCCAAACATGACTACCCGAGTCTTTTAAATTTTCAAACCTAGAGCATAAAATCCACCTCACAGTGATGTTCAGCCAATCTCAGCCCAGTGTGGTTGCCTGGAAACCACAATCCAGTGGATTTCTGTGAACAGTTTCAGCCCAACTCTGCAGCTTTCCACCTCATACAACCACAGCCATTCCAATCAGGCAGTATTTGATTCACCTCTCTAAGTTGCCTCAGAATTTTCTTTGAAGTTGTGGTGACCAAGCAAATTTGACATATTTTGATAAGTGGAGGGAAGTAATTTGCTCTGTCTTTAGCTCTGTTAGTGGTACATGGGGTCCAAACCTGACTAGAAAAGTCTATTCAATTTTCAAACTTAGAAAGCCAAATGTTTCAGGGGAGGAAAGAAAATGCCACAATGATTTGTGTTCTGCCAAGTTTCTGGTGGCTTGGGAAGCAAACCTGCAAACCATACATGCAGTCTCTGCTGGATTACTGCCACCATGGTAGTATCAGTTAGCACTAAAAGCCAGCAACCAGAAGATGAGTCCCAAAATGAAAGTGAATCCTTGCAGTGCATGAATATTTGGAGTGCCTGCTTCTACTATCCAGCTTCCTCGGGGTTCACTTGTCTGCAATAGCTATTTCAAGGAGTTCTGCAGCCATTCCAGCATAACCGTGAACACTAAACATGAGGTACTAGCTCAATAACTAAACCACCCTAATGCTAGATAGCTTGTCACCAGCAGGTTTTCCCAGAATTCAAATGTAACATGGTGAAAGGGAAACCCTTAGAAAAGGGATGCAAATGCCCCTTTCACTAAAAATCCCAGGTATTTTCTCATGGCATGGAATATTTAGACTCCACAACTCATGTAGTAAACCCCGGGACCTAGACCAAGTGTGTCTAGTTTTCTGTTGTCCTCTTTTTGATAACTGCATCTTATGCAGTTGTGGAAAGAGGCCTTGAGATAAATTCATAGCCCACAATGGACTGGAACTCCCAAGGATGCATCCACCTCAGCCCCCAGATTGCTGGGATTATAGGCATGAGCGACCATGCCAAGCATGTGCACAGAGATTCTTACATAATTTGAGAAATCCCACTACTGGTCTATAGGTAGCTTCTGTGTTTCAGGCTATAGGAATATTACTCTCTTTGTTTTGGCTCCCCTTGTTCAGGTTTCCATTTCTATTGTGATAAGCTCCAAGGCCCCAGGCAAGAGGCTGGATGCCCTTCCTCTGGTGTGTCCTTGGATGATTACAGCCCAGGTGAACAGGGTTCAAATATATTGGATCCTGTGCATTTGAAGAGGAAATGAGTAAAGATTCATTTGTTAATGTGGACATGCCAGGGAATTGAGGGGCCATGATAGAGACAAAACTTCAGGCCATGGGCTGAAGGCTGAAGCTTCTGTACCTCTAGCTTCTTGAAGAGTGGTCCTGCTGAGCAATTGTGTGCTCTCAAATGTAATTTGATGGGTTTTGTTTTAATTTATTTTGTTTTTTGCTTTGGTATTTTACATGGAAGGAACAGTACCATGGTTTGAAGAAACTGGAGTGTCTTACCTAAGAGAAATTTGAAAAAAGGGACAATTCAGCAGCCAAGAATTTCTCAAATGCCCTTGGCTTTTAAAAAAATGTGACATAAAGTTGAGCATGTCATATCCATGTCTCTTTACAAAAGATTTTACCTCCTATTTCATAGGAATTACTGTTTCTTTGAAAGGTCAACCTGCACTGAAATAAAGATTATCCCTCCATTCCTCATTCTGCTTGAAACCACATCCTTTGTTAGTTATATTTTCTTATGCAGAAACATTTGGAGATGACTACAGCAAGAGTTTCCCATTGTGGAATTTCCACGGAGACACATGAAGTAATACTGCACAACTTCAAGTGAAGTGCACTGTCCCTTGACAATGGCAAGTCTGGACAAACCTCTAGTAACTGAAAATCTTAGAAAGTCTGAAAGTGAGTGAATGAAAATGGGCCTCTCCACATTTAGACAGGGAATCTCCTGAAGCACACATTTGTGGAAAAAGTAATTATGAGAGACGAATGAACTCCCAAAATGGAATGGAAATTTTCTTGTTTAGGCCTAGAACGCTCTGGCCTGGAGCCCAGTGGTTCTAACTGGATGAGCAAAGTGTGAGCAGAGATCAAAGTAAAACACGCACCATTTAGGCAACTCGATATTTTACCAGGTGTCCAGAGTAGTGGCAAACTGTACTTGTGTCAATTTGCTCAAATCCTGTCTTCACAAGAAAGTACATTCCAGCACGACCAGTGACTAGAGGAGGACACATTTCAAAGGACTTGTAAAAAAAAGGGCAACACTGAATTAGCGCAACACTGAATTTAGATGAAAAGTAGCAGAGTCTGTTAGTCTTTCAAGTTTTAATAGGAGAAACTTATAACATGTAATAGCTGTTACATGAATAACTTCAGAGCTTTTGGAGAGGTCTAAATCACTATGAGTGAGGGCTTCCCTGACTCCCAAAGTTAAAAAGAGTAAAACAAACAATTCGCAAAACCAATCAACCAATTAAATACAAACACTTTGTCCAAAGGGTTTCTCTGGTTTTAAAACCATTTATGGAATGCACAACTATTGATGAGGCTTACTCTGCATTCTGCTTTACTCAGGCCCGGTACATGAGCAACTGTGAAAGCAAAATTCAAAATGTTATGTGAAGTGACCATTTCATTGGTGAAACCATGACCCAATAGACATTTTGTCTTTTCAAACTCCGGACAGTATCCATATATGTTCTCAAAGGGAAGGAATACACAGGATTTAGATTGATATTTTTTTCAATATTTTGTGTTCTACCAGATTGATTTGAAAGTCTCATGTCCTGCATTTACTGCCCAATGCAGAAAGGCACACATAGGACAACCAACATGAGAACTTCACTGCTACAGCCTGATTAAATCCCCAAGAGAATATAATTTTCCTTTCATCATCAAAGATTTTTACATCAAATTAACCAGCTCTCTTGCTTTCCCATGTTTTTCCCTGGTTTTTGTACCTTGAAATGCATGTGCACTGTTCTCAGTCTTGATCTCCATCTTCCCCCGTATTTCCCAACATATTCATCTGGGAAACATGTAAAGATCTTATTCGGGGCTTGTTTCATTGTTTTCAAATATCTGCCCTTGAAATTCAACTTCCACCCTGTCTCTCATATCCAAAGCTATGTGCTTGCAGAGGATTTCTGCTGAGAAATTTCACAGAAAGCTCTTATACTGCAGGTGAATGATTCCAGCAAGTCTTGACTGAATAGCTTAGGGAACAGGACTCAGCCAAATGACAGACATGACAAGGGAAATGCATATGCTCAAGGATAGGACATGTCAGAGAACATCTGCCAGGCCCTGTCATATTTCATATCCCATTGAAAGTACATCCATGTGTAGATTGGCAAGCACTTCCATAACCAAATTCTGAGCAGTGAAGCCTTCAGTGAAAATCCTGTGGCATACCAGGCCAAGAATATTCATCCTATTTAAATCTTGCCCTACAAGGTCCTCTGTACCACTGAGGTCTCCATGGCAATGCCCAGCATTGTGACTCAGGTCTCCTACTGCACACTTGTATCCTAGAGCCTAAAGTCCAGCTCACAATGGTGCTCAGCCAATCACAGCCCAGTGTGGTTGCCTGGCAACCACAAGCTTGTGGCTTTCTGTGAACTGTTTCAGCCCAACTCTGAAGCTTTCCACCTCCTACAACCACAGCCATTCCAATCATGCAGTATTTGATTAGCCTCTCTATGTTGCCTCAGAATTTTTTTTTACAGTTGTAGTGATCAAGAAAATTTGACATATTTTGAAAAGTGGAGGGAAGTAATTGAAAGACCTTTTGGTCTGTCTGTGGTCGATGTGTTCCAAACTTGACTACCCCAGTCTTTTAAATTTTCAAACCTAGAGCCTAAAATCCACCTCACAGTGATGTTCAGCCAATCTCAGCCCAGTGTGGTTGCCTGGCAACCACAAGCCTGTGGATTTCTGTGAACAGTTTCCGCCCAACTCTGCAGCTTTCCACCTCATACAACCCCAGCCATTCCAATCAGGCTGTATTTGATTCACCTCTCTAAGTTGCCTCAGAATTTTCTTTGAATTTGTGGTGATCAAGCAAATTTGACATATTTTGACAAGTGGAGGGAAGTAATTGGCTCTGTCTTTAGCTCTGTTGGTGGTACATGGAGTCCAAACCTGAATAGCCCACTCTATTCAATTTTCAAACTTAGAAAGCCAAATATTTCAGGGGAGGAAAGAAAATGCCACAATGATTTGTGTTCTGCCAAGTTTCTGGTGGCTTGGGAAGCAAACCTGCAAACCATACATGCAGTCTCTGCTGGATTACTGCCACCATGGTAGTATCAGTTAGCACTAAAAGCCAGCAACCAGAAGATGAGTCCCAAAATGAAAGTGAATCCTTGCAGTGCATGAATATTTGGAGTTCCTGGTTCAACTATGCAGCTTCCTCGGGGTTCACTTGTCTGCAATAGCTATTTCAAGGAGGTCTGCAGCCATTCCAGCATAACCCTGAACACTAAACATGCGGTACTAGCTCAATACCTAAACCAACATAATGCTAGATAGCTTGTCACCAGCAGGTTTTCCCAGAATTCAAATGTAACATGGTGAAAGGGAAACCCTTAGAAAACGGATGCAAATGCCCCTTTCACTAAAAATCCCAGGTATTTTCTCATGGCATGGAACATTTAGACTCCACAACTCATGTAGTGAACCCCGGGAAGTAGACCAAGTGTGTCTAGTTTTCTGTTGTCCTCTTTTTGGAAACAGCATCTTATGTAGTTGTTGAAAGAGGCCTTGAGATAAATTCGTAGCCCAGGATGGACTCGAACTCCCAAGGATCCATCCACCTCAGCCCCCAGATTGCTGGGATTATAGGCATGAGGGACCATGCCAAGCATGTGCACAGAGATTCTTACATAATTTGTGAAATCCCACTACTGGTCTATAGGTAGCTTCTGTGTTTCAGGCTATAGGAATATTACTCTCTTTGTTTTGGCTCCCCTTGTTCAGGTTTCCATTTCTATTGTGCTAAGCTTCAAGGCCCCAGGCAAGGGGTGGCTGCCCTTCCTCTAGTGTGTTCTTGGATGATTACAGCCCAGGTGAACAGGGTTCAAATATATTGGATCCTGTGCATTTGAAGAGGAAATGAGTAAATATTCATTAGTTAATGTGGACATGCCAGGGAATTGAGGGGCCATGATAGAGACAAAACTTCAGGCCATGGGCAGAAGACTGAGGCTTCTGTACCTCCATCTTCTTGAATAGTGGGCCTGCTGAGCAATTGTGTGCTCTCAAATGTAATTTGATGTGTTTTGTTTTAATTTATTTTGTTTTTTGCTTTGGTTTTTTACATGGAAGGAACAGTACCATGTTTTGAAGAAACTGGAGTGTCTTACCTAAGAGAAATTTGAAAAAAGGGACAATTCAGCAGCCAAGAATTTCTCAAATGCCCTTGGCTTTTTAAAAAATGTGACATAAATTTGAGCATGTCATATCCATGTCTCTTTACAAAAGATTTTACGTCCTATTTCATAGGAATTACTGTTTCTTTGAAAGGTCAACCTGCACTGAAATAAAGATTATCCCTCCATTCCTCATTCTGCTTGAAACCACATCCTTTGTTAGTTATATTGTCTTACGCAGAAACACTTGGAGATGACTACAGCAAGAGTTTCCCATTGGTGGAATTTCCACGGACACACATGAAGTAATACTGCACAACTTCAAGTGAAGTGCACTGTCCCTTGACAATGGCAAGTCTGGACAAACCTCTAGTAACTGAAAATCTTAGAAAGTCTGAAAGTGAGTGAATGAAAATGGGCCTCTCCACATTTAGACAGGGAATCTCCTGAAGCACACATTTGTGGAAAAAGTAATTATGAGAGACGAATGAACTCCCAAAATGGAATGGAAATTTTCTTGTTTAGGCCTAGAACGCTCTGGCCTGGAGCCCAGTGGTTCTAACTGGATGAGCAAAGTGTGAGCAGAGATCAAAGTAAAACACGCACCATTTAGGCAACTCGATATTTTACCAGGTGTCCAGAGTAGTGGCAAACTGTACTTGTGTCAATTTGCTCAAATCCTGTCTTCACAAGAAAGTACATTCCAGCACGACCAGTGACTAGAGGAGGACACATTTCAAAGGACTTGTAAAAAAAAGTCCAACACTGAATTTAGTGCAACACTGAATTTAGATGAAAAGTAGCAGAGTCTGTTAGTCTTTCAAGTTTTAACAAGAGAAACTTATAACATGTAATAGCTGTTAAATGAATAACTTCAGAGCTTTCGGAGAGGTCTAAATCACTATGAGTGAGGGCTTCCCTGACTCCCAAAGTTAAAAATAGTAAAACAAACAATTTGAAAAACCAATCAACCAATTAAATACAAACTCTAGGTCCAAAGGGTTTCACTGGTTTTAAAACCACTTATGGAATGCACAACTATTGATGAGGCTTACTCTGCCTTCTGCTTTACTCAGGCTGGTACATGAGCAACTGTGAAAGCAAAATTCAAAACGTTTTGTGAAGTGACAATTTCATTGGTGAAACCATGACCCAATAGACATTTTCTCTTTTGAAACTCCGGACATTATCCATATATGTTCTCAAAGGGAAGGAATACACAGGATTTAGCTTGATATTTTTTTCACTATTTTGTGTTCCACCAGTTTTATTTGAAGATCTCCTGTCCTGCATCCACTGCACAATGCAGAAGGCCACACATAGGACAACCAACATGAGAACTTCACTGCTACAGCCTGATTAAATCACCATGAGAATATAATTTTCCTTTCATCATCAAAGATTTTTACATCAAATTAACCAGCTCTCTTCCTTGCCCATGTTTTTCCCTGGTTTTTGTACCTTGAAATGGGTGTGCACACTTCTCAGTCTTGATCTCCATATTCCCCCGTATTTCCAAACATATTCATCTGGGAAACATGTAAAGATCTTATTCGGGGCTTGTTTCATGGTTTTCAAATATGTGCCCTTGAAATTCAACTTCCACCACTGTCTCTCATATCCAAAGCTATGTGCTTGTAGAGGATTTCTGCTGAGAAATTTCACAGAAAGCTCTTATACTGCAGGTGAATGATTCCAGCAAGTCTTGACTGAATAGCTTAGGGAACAGGACTCAGCCAAATGACAGACATGACAAGGGAAAAGCACATGCTCAAGGATAGGACATGTCAGAGAACATCTGCCAGGCCCTGGCATATTTCATATCCCATTGAAAGTACATCCTTGTGTAGATTGGCAAGCACTTCCATCCCTAAATTCTGAGCAGTGAAGCCTTCAGTGAGAATCCTGTGGCATACCAGGCCAAGAATATTCATCCTATTTAAATCTTGCCCTACAAGGTCCTCTGTGCCACTGAGGTCTCCATGGCAATGCCCAGCATTGTGACTCAGGTCTCCTATTGCACACTTGTATCCTAGAGCCTAAAGTCCAGCTCACAATGGTGCTCAGCCAATCACAGCCCAGTGTGGTTGCCTGGCAACCACAAGCTTGTGGCTTTCTGTGAACTGTTTCAGCCCAACTCTGCAGCTTTCCACCTCCTACAACCACAGCCATTCCAATCATGCAGTATTTGATTAGCCTCTCTATGTTGCCTCAGAATTTTTTTTTACAGTTGTAGTGATCAAGAAAATTTGACATATTTTGAGAAGTGGAGGGAAGTAATTGAAAGACCTTTTGGTCTGTCTGTGGTCGATGTTTTCCAAACTTGACTACACCAGTCTTTTAAATTTTCAAACCTAGATCCTAAAATCCACCTCACAGTGATGTTCAGCCAATCTCAGCCCAGTGTGGTTGCCTGGAAACCACAAGCCTGTGGATTTCTGTGAACAGTTTCCGCCCAACTCTGCAGCTTTCCACCTCATACAACCACAGCCATTCCAATCAGGCAGTATTTGATTCACCTCTTTAAGTTGCCTCAGAATTTTCTTTGAAGTTGTGGTGACCAAGCAAATTTGACATATTTTGACAAGTGGAGGGAAGTAATTGGCTCTGTCTTTAGTTTTGTTGGTGGTACATTGGGTCCAAACCTGACTAGCCCAGTCTATTCAATTTTCAAACTTAGAAAGCCAAATGTTTCAGGGGAGGAAAAAAAATGCCACAATGATTTGGGTTCTTTCAAGTTTCTGGTGACTTGGGAAGTAAACCTGCAAACCATACATGCAGTCTCTGCTGGATTACTGCCACCATGGTAGTATCAGTTAGCACTAAAAGCCAGCAACCAGAAGATGAGTCCCAAAATGAAAGTGAATCCTTGCAGTGCATGAATATTTGGAGTGCCTGCTTCAACTATCCAGCTTCCTCGGGGTTCACTTGTCTGCAATAGCTATTTCAAGGAGGTCTGCAGCCATTCCAGCATAACCCTGAACACTAAACATGAGGTACTAGCTCAATACCTAAACCAACATAATGCTAGATAGCTTGTCACCAGCAGGTTTTCCCAGAATTCAAATGTAACATGGTGAAAGGGAAACCCTTAGAAAACGGATGCAAATGCCCCTTTCACTAAAAATCCCAGGTATTTTCTCATGGCATGGAACATTTAGACTCCACAACTCATGTAGTGAACCCCGGGGAACTAGACCAAGTGTGTCTAGTTTTCTGTTGTCCTCTTTTTGGAAACAGCATCTTATGTAGTTGTTGAAAGAGGCCTTGAGATAAATTCGTAGCCCACGATGAACTCGAACTCCCAAGGATCCATCCACCTCAGCCCCCAGATTGCTGGGATTATAGGCATGAGCGACCATGCCAAGCATGTGCACAGAGATTCTTACATAATTTGTGAAATCCCACTACTGGTCTATAGGTAGCTTCTGTGTTTCAGACTTTAGGAATATTCCTCTCTTTGTTTTGGGTCCCCTTGTTCAGGTTCCCATTTCTATTGTGCTAAGCTCCAAGGGCACAGGCAAGGGGTGGCTGCCCTTCCTCTGGTGTGTTCTTGGATGATTACAGCCCAGGTGAACAGGGTTCAAATATATTGGATCCTGTGCATTTGAAGAGGAAATGAGTGAATATTCATGAGTTAATGTGGACATGACAGGCAATTGAGGGGCCATGATAGAGACAAAACTTCAGGCCATGGGCAGAAGACTGAGGCTTCTGTTCCTCTAGCTTCTTGAATAGTGAGCCTGCTGAGCAATTGTGAGCTCTCAAATGTAATTTCATGTGTTTTGTTTTAATTAATTTTGTTTTTTGCTTTGGTTTTTTACATGGAAGGAACAGTACCATGTTTTGAAGAAACTGGAGTGTCTTACCTAGGAGAAATTTGAAAAAAGGGACAATTCAGCAGCCAAGAATTTCTCAAATGCCCTTGGCTTTTTAAAAAATGTGACATAAATTTGAGCATGTCATATCCATGTCTCTTTACAAAAGATTTTACGTCCTATTTCATAGGAATTACTGTTTCTTTGAAAGGTCAACCTGCACTGAAATAAAAATTATCCCTCCATTCCTCATTCTGCTTGAAACCACATCCTTTGTTAGTTATATTGTCTTACGCAGAAACACTTGGAGATGACTACAGCAAGAGTTTCCCATTGGTGGAATTTCCACGGACACATGAAGTAATACTGCACAACTTCAAGTGAAGTGCACTGTCCCTTGACAATGGCAAGTCTGGGCAAACATATAGTAACTGAAAATCTTAGAAAGTCTGAAAGTGAGAGAAGGAAAATGGGCCTCTCCACATTTAGACCGGGCCTCTCCTGAAGCACACATTTGTGGAAATAGTAATTATGAGAGACGAATGAACTCCCAAAACGGAATGGAAATTTTCTTGTTTAGGCCTAGAACGCTATGGCCTGGAGCCATGTGGTTCTAACTGGATGAGCAAAGTGTGAGCAGAGATCAAAGTAAAACACACACGATTTAGGCAACTCGATATTTAACCAGGTGTCCAGAGTAGTGGCAAACTGTACTTGTGTCACTTTGCTCAAATCCTGTCTTCACAAAAAGTACATTCCAGCACGACCAGTGACTAGAGGAGGACACATTTCAAAGGACTTGTAAAAAAAAGTCCAACACTGAATTTAGCGCAACACTGAATTTAGATGAAAAGTAGCAGAGTCTGTTAGCCTTTCAAATTTTAATAAGAGAAACTTATAACATGTAATAGCTGTTACATGAATAACATCAAAGCTTTTGGAGAGGTCTAAATCACTATGAGTGAGGGCTTCACTGAATCCCAAAGTTAAAAATAGTAAAACAAACAATTTGAAAAACCAATCAACCAATTAAATACAAACACTAGGTCCAAAGGGTTTCACTGGTTTTAAAACCACTTATGGAATGCACAACTATTGATGAGGCTTACTCTGCATTCTGCTTTACTCAGGCCCGGTACATGAGCAACTGTGAAAGCAAAATTCAAAATGTTATGTGAAGTGACCATTTCATTGGTGAAACCATGACCCAATAGACATTTTCTCTTTTGAAACTCCGGATATTATCCATATATGTTCTCAAAGGGAAGGAATACACAGGATTTAGCTTGAGATTTTTTTCACTATTTTGTGTTCCACGAGATTTATTTGAAGATCTCCTGTCCTGCATCCACTGCCCAATGCAAAAGGCCACACATAGCACAACCAACATGAGAACTTCACTGCTACAGCCTGATTAAACCACCATGAGAATATAATTTTCCTTTCATCATCAAAGATTTTTACATCAAATTAACCACCTCTCTTGCTTTCCCATGTTTTTCCCTGGTTTTTGTACCTTGAAATGGGTGTGCACTGTTCTCAGACTTGATCTCCATCTTCCCCCATATTTCCAAACATATTAATCTGGGAAACATGTAAAGATCTTATTCGGGGCTTGTTTCATTGTTTTCAAATATCTGCCCTTGAAATTCAACTTCCACCACTGTCTCTCATATCCAAAGCTATGTGCTTGCAGAGTATTTCTGCTGAGAAATTTCACAGAAAGCTCTTATACTGCAGGTGAATGATTCCAGAAAGTCTTGACTGAATAGCTTAGGGAACAGGACTCAGCCAAATGACAGACATGACAAGGGAAAAGCATATGCTCAAGGATAGGACATGTCAGAGAACATCTGCAAGGCCCTGGCATATTTCATATCCCATTGAAAGTACATCCATGTGTAGATTGGCAAGCACTTCCATCCCTAAATTCTGAGCAGTGAAGCCTTCAGTGAGAATCCTGTGGCATAGCAGGCCAAGAATATTCATCCTATTTAAATCTTGTCCTACAAGGTCCTCTGTGCCACTGAGGTCTCCATGGCAACGCCCAGCATTATGACTCAGGTCTCCTACTGCACACTTGTATCCTAGAGCCTAAAGTCCAGCTCACAATGGTGCTCAGCCAATCACAGCCCAGTGTGGTTGCCTGGCAACCACAAGCTTGTGGCTTTCTGTGAACTCTTTCAGCCCTACTCTGCAGCTTTCCACCTCCTACAACCACAGCCATTCCAATCATGCAGTATTTGATTAGCCTCTCTATGTTGCCTCAGAATTTTTTTTACAGTTGTAGTGATCAAGAAAATTTGACATATTTTGAGAAGTGGAGGGAAGTAATTGAAAGACCTTTTGGTCTGTCTGTGGTCGATGTGTTCCAAACTTGACTACACCAGTCTTTTATATTTTCAAACCTAGAGCCTAAAATCCACCTCACAGTGATGTTCAGCCAATCTCAGCCCAGTGTGGTTGCCTGGCAACCACAAGCCTGTGGATTTCTGTGAACAGTTTCAGCCCAACTCTGCAGCTTTCCACCTCATACAACCACAGCCATTCCAATCAGGCACTATTTGATTCACCTCTCTAAGTTGCCTCAGAATATTTTGAAGTTGTGCTGACCAAGCAAATTTGACATATTTTGACAAGTGGAGGGAAGTAATTGGCTCTGTTTTTAGCTCTGTTGTTGGTACATGGGGTCAAAATCTGACTAGCCCAGTCTATTCAAATTTCAAACTTAGAAAGCTAAATGTTTCAGGGGAGGAAAGAAAGTGACACAAAGATTTGTGTTCTGCCAAGTTTCTGGTGGCTTGGGAAGCAAACTTGCAATCCATACATTCAGTCTCTGCTGGATTACTGCCTCCATGGTAGTATCAGTTAGCACTAAAAGCCAGCAACCAGAAGATGAGTCCCAAAATGAAAGTGAATCCTTGCAGTGCATGAATATTTGGAGTGCCTGCTTCAACTATCCAGCTTACTCTGGGTTCACTTGTCTGCAATAGCTATTTCAAGGAGGTCTGCAGCCATTCCAGCATAACCCTGAACACTAAACATGAGGTACTAGTTCAATACCTAAACCAACATAATGCTAGATAGCTTGTCACCAGCAGGTTTTCCCAGAATTCAAATGTAACATGGTGAAAGGGAAACCATTAGAAAAGGGATGCAAATACCCCTTTCACTAAAAATCCCAGGTATTTTCTCATGGCATGGAATATTTAGACTCCACAACTCATGTAGTGAACCCCGGGACCTAGTCCACGTGTGTCTAGTTTTCTGTTGTCCTCTTTTTGGAAACAGCACCTTATGTAGTTGTTGAAAGAGGCCTTGAGATAAATTCGAAGCCCACGATGGACTGGAACTCCCAATGATCCATCCACCTCAGCCCCCAGATTGCTGGGATTATAGGCATGAGCGACCATGCCAAGCATGTGCACAGAAATTCTTACATCATTTGTGAAATCCCACTACTGGTCTATAGGTAGCTTCTGTGTTTCAGACTTTAGGAATATTCCTCTCTTTGTTTTGGCTCCCCTTGTTCAGGTTTCCATTTCTATTGTGCTAACTCCAAGGCCCCAGGCAAGGGGGTGGCTGCCCTTCCTCTGGTGTGTTCTTGGATGATTACAGCCCAGGTGAACAGGGTTCAAATATATTGGATCCTGTGCATTTGAAGAGGAAATGAGTAAAGATTCATGAGTTAATGTGGACATGCCAGGGAATTGAGGGGCCATGATAGAGACAAAACTTCAGGCCATGGGCTGAAGGCTGAGGTTACTGTACCTCTAGCTCCTTGAATAGTGGGCCTGCTGAGCAATTGTGTGCTGTCAAATGTAATTAGATGTGTTTTGTTTTAATTTATTTTGTTTTTTGCTTTGGTTTTTTACATGGAAGGAACAGTACCATGGTTTGAAGAAACTGGAGTGTCTTACCTAAGAGAAATTTGAAAAAAGGGACAATTCAGCAGCCAAGAATTTCTCAAATGCCCTTGGCTTTTTAAAAAATGTGACATAAAGTTGAGCATGTCATATCCATGTCTCTTTACAAAAGATTTTGCCTCCTATTTCATAGGAATTACTGTTTCTTTGAAAGGTCAACGTGCACTGAAATAAAGATTATCCCTCCATTCCTCAGTCTGCTTGAAAACACATCCTTTGTTAGTTATATTGTCTTACGCAGAAACACTTGGAGATGACTACAGCAAGAGTTTCCCATTGGTGGAATTTCCACGGACACACATGAAGTAATACTGCACAACTTCAAGTGAAGTGCACTGTCCCTTGACAATGGCAAGTCTGGGCAAACCTATAGTAACTGAAAATCTTAGAAAGTCTGAAAGTGAGAGAAGGAAAATGGGCCTCTCCACATTTAGACCGGGCCTCTCCTGAAGCACACATTTGTGGAATAAGTAATTATGAGAGACGAATGAACTCCCAAAACGGAATGGAAATTTTCTTGTTTAGGCCTAGAACGCTATGGCCTGGAGCCATGTGGTTCTAACTGGATGGGCAAAGTGTGAGCAGAGATCAAAGTAAAACACACACCATTTAGGCAACTCGATATTTAACCAGGTGTCCAGAGTAGTTTCAAACTGTATTTGTGTCACTTTGCTCAAATCCTGTCTTCACAAAAAGTACATTCCAGCACGACCAGTGACTAGAGAGTACACATTTCAATGGACTTGTAAAAAAAAGTCCAACACTGAATTTAGCGCAACACTGAATTTAGATGAAAAGTAGCAGAGTCTGTTAGCCTTTCAAGTTTTAATAGGAGAAACTTATAACATGTAATAGCTGTTACATGAATAACTTCAAAGCTTTTGGAGAGGTCTAAATCACTATGAGTGAGGGCTTCCCTGACTCCCAAAGTTAAAAATAGTAAAACAAACAATTTGAAAAACCAATCAACCAATTAAATACAAACACTAGGTCCAAAGGGTTTCACTGGTTTTAAAACCACTTATGGAATGCACAACTATTGATGAGGCTTACTCTGCATTCTGCTTTACTCAGGCCCGGTACATGAGCAACTGTGAAAGCAAAATTCAAAATGTTATGTGAAGTGACCATTTCATTGGTGAAACCATGACCCAATAGACATTTTCTCTTTTGAAACTCCGGATATTATCCATATATGTTCTCAAAGGGAAGGAATACACAGGATGTAGCTTGATATTTTTTTCACTATTTTGTGTTCCACCAGATTTATTTGAATATCTCCTGTCCTGCATCCACTGCCCAATGCAGAAGGACACACATAGGACAACCAACATGAGAACTTCACTGCTACAGCCTGATTAAACCACCATGAGAATATAATTTTCCTTTCATCATCAAAGATTTTTACATCAAATTAACCACCTCTCTTGCTTTCCCATGTTTTTCCCTGGTTTTTGTACCTTGAAATGGGTGTGCACTGTTCTCAGACTTGATCTCCATCTTCCCCCGTATTCCAAAACATATTCATCTGGGAAACATGTAAAGATCTTATTCGGGGCTTGTTTCATTGTTTTCAAATATCTGCCCTTGAAATTCAACTTCCACCACTGTCTCTCATATCCAAAGCTATGTGCTTGCAGAGTATTTCTGCTGAGAAATTTCACAGAAAGCTCTTATACTGCAGGTGAATGATTCCAGCAAGTCTTGACTGAATAGCTTAGGGAACAGGACTCAGCCAAATGACAGACATGACAAGGGAAAAGCATATGCTCAAGGATAGGGCATGTCAGAGAACATCTGCCAGGCCCTGGCATATTTCATATCCCATTGAAAGTACATCCATGTGTAGATTGGCAAGCACTTCCATCCCTAAATTCTGAGCAGTGAAGCTTTCAGTGAGAATCCTGTGGCATACCAGGATAAGAATATTCATCCTATTTAAATCTTGCCCTACAATATCCTCTGTGCCACTGAGGTCTCCATGGCAATGCCCAGCATTGTGACTCAGGTCTCCAACTGCACACTTGTATTATAGAGCCTAAAGTCCAGCTCACAATGATGCTCAGCCAATCACAGCCCAGTGTGGTTGCCTGGCAACCACAAGCTTGTGGCTTTCTGTGAACTCTTTCAGCCCTACTCTGCAGCTTTCCACCTCCTACAACCACAGCCATTCCAATCATGCAGTATTTGATTAGCCTCTCTATGTTGCCTCAGAATTTTTTTTACAGTTGTAGTGATCAAGAAAATTTGACATATTTTGAGAAGTGGAGGGAAGTAATTGAAAGACCTTTTGGTGTGTCTGTGGTCGATGTGTTCCAAACTTGACTACACCAGTCTTTTAAATTTTCAAACCTAGAGCCTAAAATCCACCTCACAGTGATGTTCAGCCAATCTCAGCCCAGTGTGGTTGCCTGGCAACCACAAGCCTGTGGATTTCTGTGAACAGTTTCAGCCCAACTCTGCAGCTTTCCACCTCATACAACCACAGCCATTCCAATCAGGCAGTATTTGATTCACCTCTCTAAGTTGCCTCAGAATATTTTGAAGTTGTGGTGACCAAGCAAATTTGACATATTTTGACAAGTGGAGGGAGGTAATTGGCTCTGTTTTTAGCTCTGTTGGTGGTACATGGGGTCAAAATCTGACTAGCCCAGTCTATTCAAATTTCAAACTTAGAAAGCTAAATGTTTCAGGGGAGGAAAGAAAGTGACACAAAGATTTGTGTTCTGCCAAGTTTCTGGTGGCTTGGGAAGCAAACTTGCAAACCATACATTCAGTCTCTGCTGGATTACTACCTTCATGGTAGTATCAGTTAGCACTAAAAGCCAGCAACCAGAAGATGAGTCCCAAAATGAAAGTGAATCCTTGCAGTGCATGAATATTTGGAGTGCCTGCTTCAACTATCCAGCTTCCTCGGGGTTCACTTGTCTGCAATATCTATTTCAAGGATGTCTGCACCCATTCCAGCATAACCCTGAACACTAAACATGAGGTACTAGTTCAATACCTAAACCAACATAATGCTAGATAGCTTGTCACCAGCAGGTTTTCCCAGAATTCAAATGTAACATGGTGAAAGGGAAACCATTAGAAAAGTGACGCAAATACCCCTTTCACTAAAAATCCCAGGTATTTTCTCATGGCATGGAATATTTAGACTCCACAACTCATGTAGTGAACCCCGGGACCTAGACCACGTGTGTCTAGTTTTCTGTTGTCCTCTTTTTGGAAACAGCACCTTATGTAGTTGTTGAAACAGGCCTTGAGATAAATTCGAAGCCCACGATGGACTGGAACTCCCAATGATCCATCCACCTCAGCCCCCAGATTGCTGGGATTATAGGCATGAGCGACCATGCCAAGCATGTGCACAGAGATTCTTACATAATTTGTGAAATCCCACTACTGGTCTATAGGTAGCTTCTGTGTTTCAGACTTTAGGAATATTCCTCTCTTTGTTTTGGCTCCCCTTGTTCAGGTTTCAATTTCTATTGTGCTAACTCCAAGGCCCCAGGCAAGGGGGTGGCTGCCCTTCCTCTGGTGTGTTCTTGGATGATTACAGCCCAGGTGAACAGGGTTCAAATATATTGGATCCTGTTCATTTGAAGAGGAAATGAGTAAAGATTCATGAGTTAATGTGGACACGCCAGGGAATTGAGGGGCCATGATAGAGACAAAACTTCAGGCCATGGGCTGAAGGCTGAGGCTACTGTACATCTAGCTTCTTGAATAGTGGGCCTGCTGAGCAATTGTGTGCTGTCAAATGTAATTAGATGTGTTTTGTTTTAATTTATTTTGTTTTTTGCTTTGGTTTTTTACATGGAAGGAACAGTACCATGGTTTGAAGAAACTGGAGTGTCTTACCTAAGAGAAATTTGAAAAAAGGGACAATTCAGCAGCCAAAAATTTCTCAAATGCCCTTGGCTTTTTAAAAAATGTGACAAAAAGTTGAGCATGTCATATCCATGTCTCTTTACAAAAGATTTTACCTCCTATTTCATAGGAATTACTGTTTCTTTGAAAGGTCAACCTGCACTGAAATAAAGATTATCCCTCCATTCCTCATTCTGCTTGAAAACACGTCCTTTGTTAGTTATATTGTCTTACGCAGAAACACTTGGAGATGACTACAGCAAGAGTTTCCCATTGGTGGAATTTCCACGGACACACATGAAGTAATACTGCACAACTTCAAGTGAAGTGCACTGTCCCTTAACAATGGCAAGTCTGGGCAAACCTATAGTAACTGAAAATCTTAGAAAGTCTGAAAGTGAGAGAAGGAAAATGGGCCTCTCCTCATTTAGACCGGGCCTCTCCTGAAGCACACATTTGTGGAAAAAGTAATTATGAGAGACGAATGAACTCCCAAAACGGAATGGAAATTTTCTTGTTTAGGCCTAGAACGCTATGGCCTGGAGCCATGTGGTTCTAACTGGATGAGCAAAGTGTGAGCAGAGATCAAAGTAAAACACACACCATTTAGGCAACTCGATATTTAACCAGGTGTCCAGAGTAGTGGCAAACTGTACTTGTGTCACTTTGCTCAAATCCTGTCTTCACAAAAAGTACATTCCAGCACGACCAGTGACTAGAGGAGGACACATTTCAAAGGACTTGTAAAAAAAAACTCCAACACTGAATTTAGCGCAACACTGAATTTAGATGAAAAGTAGCAGAGTCTGTTAGCCTTTCAAGTTTTAATAGGAGAAACTTATAACATGTAATAGCTGTTACATGAATAACTTCAGAGCTTTTGGAGAGGTCTAAATCACTATGAGTGAGGGCTTCCCTGACTCCCAAAGTTAAAAATAGTAAAACAAACAATTTGAAAAACCAATCAACCAATTAAATACAAACACTAGGTCCAAAGGGTTTCACTGGTTTTAAAACCACTTATGGAATGCACAACTATTGATGAGGCTTACTCTGCATTCTGCTTTACTCAGGCCCGGTACATGAGCAACTGTGAAAGCAAAATTCAAAATGTTATGTGAAGTGACCATTTCATTGGTGAAACCATGACACAATAGACATTTTCTCTTTTGAAACTCCGGATATTATCCATATATGTTCTCAAAGGGAAGGAATACACAGGATGTAGCTTGATATTTTTTTCACTATTTTGTGTTCCACCAGATTTATTTGAAGATCTCCTGTCCTGCATCCACTGCCCAATGCAGAAGGACACACATAGGACAACCAACATGAGAACTTCACTGCTACAGCCTGATTAAACCACCATGAGAATATAATTTTCCTTTCATCATCAAAGATTTTTACATCAAATTAACCACCTCTCTTGCTTTCCCATGTTTTTCCCTGGTTTTTGTACCTTGAAATGGGTGTGCACTGTTCTCAGACTTGATCTCCATCTTCCCCCGTATTCCCAAACATATTCATCTGGGAAACATGTAAAGATCTTATTCGGGGCTTGTTTCATTGTTTTCAAATATCTGCCCTTGAAATTCAACTTCCACCACTGTCTCTCATATCCAAAGCTATGTGCTTGCAGAGTATTTCTGCTGAGAAATTTCACAGAAAGCTCTTATACTGCAGGTGAATGATTCCAGCAAGTCTTGACTGAATAGCTTAGGGAACAGGACTCAGCCAAATGACAGACATGACAAGGGAAAAGCATATGCTCAAGGATAGGGCATGTCAGAGAACATCTGCCAGGCCCTGGCATATTTCATATCCCATTGAAAGTACATCCATGTGTAGATTGGCAAGCACTTCCATCCCTAAATTCTGAGCAGTGAAGCCTTCAGTGAGAATCCTGTGGCATACCAGGCCAAGAATATTCATCCTATTTAAATCTTGCCCTACAAGGTCCTCTGTGCCACTGAGGTCTCCATGGCAATGCCCAGCATTGTGACTCAGGTCTCCAACTGCACACTTGTATTATAGAGCCTAAAGTCCAGCTCACAATGATGCTTAGCCAATCACAGCCCAGTGTGGTTGACTGGCAACCACAAGCTTGTGGCTTTCTGTGAACTGTTTCAGCCCTACTCTGCAGCTTTCAACCTCCTACAACCACAGCCATTCCAATCATGCAGTATTTGATTAGCCTCTCTATGTTGCCTCAGAATTTTTTTTACAGTTGTAGTGATCAAGAAAATTTGACATATTTGGAGAAGTGGAGGGAAGTAATTGAAAGACCTTTTGGTGTGTCTGTGGTCGATGTGTTCCAAACTTGACTACACCAGTCTTTTAAATTTTCAAACCTAGAGCCTAAAATCCACCTCACAGTGATGTTCAGCCAATCTCAGCCCAGTGTGGTTGCCTGGAAACCACAAGCCTGTGGATTTCTGTGAACAGTTTCAGCCCAACTCTGCAGCTTTCCACCTCATAAAACCACAGCCATTCCAATCAGGCAGTATTTGATTCACCTCTCTAAGTTGCCTCAGAATATTTTGAAGTTGTGGTGATCAAGCAAATTTGACATATTTTGACAAGTGGAGGGAGGTAATTGGCTCTGTTTTTAGCTCTATTGGTGGTACATGGGGTCAAAATCTGACTAGCCCAGTCTATTCAAATTTCAAACTTAGAAAGCTAAATGTTTCAGGGGAGGAAAGAAAGTGACACAAAGATTTGTGTTCTGCCAAGTTTCTGGTGGCTTGGGAAGCAAACTTGCAAACCATACATTCAGTCTCCTGGATTACTGCCTTCATGGTAGTATCAGTTAGCACTAAAAGCCAGCAACCAGAAGATGAGTCCCAAAATGAAAGTGAATCCTTGCAGTGCATGAATATTTGGAGTGCCTGCTTCAACTATCCAGCTTCCTCGGGGTTCACTTGTCTGCAATATCTATTTCAAGGAGGTCTGCAGCCATTCCAGCATAACCCTGAACACTAAACATGAGGTACTAGTTCAATACCTAAACCAACATAATGCTAGATAGCTTGTCACCAGCAGGTTTTCCCAGAATTCAAATGTAACATGGTGAAAGGGAAACCATTAGAAAAGGGATGCAAATACCCCTTTCACTAAAAATCCCAGGTATTTTCTCATGGCATGGAATATTTAGACTCCACAACTCATGTAGTGAACCCCGGGACCTAGACCACGTGTGTCTAGTTTTCTGTTGTCCTCTTTTTGGAAACAGCATCTTATGTAGTTGTTGAAAGAGACCTTGAGATAAATTCGAAGCCCACGATGGACTGGAACTCCCAATGATCCATCCACCTCAGCCCCCAGATTGCTGGGATTATAGGCATGAGCGACCATGCCAAGCATGTGCACAGAGATTCTTACATCATTTGTGAAATCCCACTACTGGTCTATAGGTAGCTTCTGTGTTTCAGACTTTAGGAATATTCCTCTCTTTGTTTTGGCTCCCCTTGTTCAGGTTTCAATTTCTATTGTGCTAACTCCAAGGCCCCAGGCAAGGGGGTGGCTGCCCTTCCTCTGGTGTGTTCTTGGATGATTACAGCCCAGGTGAACAGGGTTCAAATATATTGGATCCTGTGCATTTGAAGAGGAAATGAGTAAAGATTCATGAGTTAATGTGGACATGCCAGGGAATTGAGGGGCCATGATAGAGACAAAATTTCAGGCCATGGGCTGAAGGCTGAGGCTACTGTACATCTAGCTTCTTGAATAGTGGGCCTGCTGAGCAATTGTGTGCTGTCAAATGTAATTAGATGTGTTTTGTTTTAATTTATTTTGTTTTTTGCTTTGGTTTTTTACATGGAAGGAACAGTACCATGGTTTGAAGAAACTGGAGTGTCTTACCTAAGAGAAATTTGAAAAAAGGGACAATTCAGCAGCCAAGAATTTCTCAAATGCCCTTGGCTTTTTAAAAAAGGTGACATAAAGTTGAGCATGTCATATCCATGTCTCTTTACAAAAGATTTAGCCTCCTATTTCATAGGAATTACTGTTTCTTTGAAAGGTCAACCTGCACTGAAATAAAGATTATCCCTCCATTCCTCAGTCTGCTTGAAAACACATCCTTTGTTAGTTATACTGTCTTACGCAGAAACACTTGGAGAAGACTACAGTAAGAGTTTCCCATTGGTGGAATTTCCACAGACACACATGAAGTAATACTGCACAACTTCAAGTGAAGTGCACTGTCCCTTGACAATGGCAACTCTGGGCAAACCTATAGTAACTGAAAATCTTAGAAAGTCTGAAAGTGAGAGAAGGAAAATGGGCCTCTGCACATTTAGACCGGGCCTCTCCTGAAGCACACATTTGTGGAAAAAGTAATTATGAGAGACGAATGAACTCCCAAAACGGAATGGAAATTTTCTTGTTTAGGCCTAGAACACTATGGCCTGGAGCCATGTGGTTCTAACTGGATGAGCAAAGTGTGAGCAGAGATCAAAGTAAAACACACACCATTTAGGCAAATCGATATTTAACCAGGTGTCCAGAGTAGTGGCAAACTGTACTTGTGTCACTTTGCTCAAATCCTGTCTTCACAAAAAGGACATTCCAGCACGACCAGTGACTAGAGGAGGACACATTTCAAAGGACTTGTAAAAAAAAAATCCAACACTGAATTTAGCGCAACACTGAATTTAGATGAAAAGTAGCAGAGTCTGTTAGCCTTTCAAGTTTTAATAGGAGAAACTTATAACATGTAATAGCTGTTACATGAATAACTTCAGAGCTTTTGGAGAGGTCTAAATCACTATGAGTGAGGGCTTCCCTGACTCCCAAAGTTAAAAATAGTAAAACAAACAATTTGAAAAACCAATCAACCAATTAAATACAAACACTAGGTCCAAAGGGTTTCACTGGTTTTAAAACCACTTATGGAATGCACAACTATTGATGAGGCTTACTCTGCATTCTGCTTTACTCAGGCCCGGTACATGAGCAACTGTGAAAGCAAAATTCAAAATGTTATGTGAAGTGACCATTTCATTGGTGAAACCATGACCCAATAGACATTTTCTCTTTTGAAACTCCGGATATTATCCATATATGTTCTCAAAGGGAAGGAATACACAGGATTTAGCTTGATATTTTTTTCACTATTTTGTGTTCCACAAGATTTATTTGAAGATCTCCTGTCCTGCATCCACTGCCCAATGCAGAAGGACACACATAGGACAACCAACATGAGAACTTCACTGCTACAGCCTGATTAAACCACCATGAGAATATAATTTTCCTTTCATCATCAAAGATTTTTACATCAAATTAACCACCTCTCTTGCTTTCCCATGTTTTTCCCTGGTTTTCGTACCTTGAAATGGGTGTGCACTGTTCTCAGACTTGATCTCCATCTTCCCCCGTATTCCCAAACATATTCATCTGGGAAACATGTAAAGATCTTATTCGGGGCTTGTTTCATTGTTTTCAAATATCTGCCCTTGAAATTCAACTTCCACCACTGTCTCTCATATCCAAAGCTATGTGCTTGCAGAGTATTACTGCTGAGAAATTTCACAGAAAGCTCTTATACTGCAGGTGAATGATTCCAGCAAGTCTTGACTGAATAGCTTAGGGAACAGGACTCAGCCAAATGACAGACATGACAAGGGAAAAGCATATGCTCAAGGATAGGGCATGTCAGAGAACATCTGCAAGGCCCTGGCATATTTCATATCCCATTGAAAGTACATCCATGTGTAGATTGGCAAGCACTTCCATCCCTAAATTCTGAGCAGTGAAGCCTTCAGTGAGAATCCTGTGGCATACCAGGCCAAGAATATTCATCCTATTTAAATCTTGCCCTACAAGGTCCTCTGTGCCACTGAGGTCTCCATGGCAATGCCCAGCATTGTGACTCAGGTCTCCAACTGCACACTTGTATTATAGAGCCTAAAGTCCAGCTCACAATGATGCTTAGCCAATCACAGCCCAGTGTGGTTGACTGGCAACCACAAGCTTGTGGCTTTCTGTGAACTGTTTCAGCCCTACTCTGCAGCTTTCAACCTCCTACAACCACAGCCATTCCAATCATGCAGTATTTGATTAGCCTCTCTATGTTGCCTCAGAATTTTTTTTACAGTTGTAGTGATCAAGAAAATTTGACATATTTGGAGAAGTGGAGGGAAGTAATTGAAAGACCTTTTGGTGTGTCTGTGGTCGATGTGTTCCAAACTTGACTACACCAGTCTTTTAAATTTTCAAACCTAGAGCCTAAAATCCACCTCACAGTGATGTTCAGCCAATCTCAGCCCAGTGTGGTTGCCTGGAAACCACAAGCCTGTGGATTTCTGTGAACAGTTTCAGCCCAACTCTGCAGCTTTCCACCTCATAAAACCACAGCCATTCCAATCAGGCAGTATTTGATTCACCTCTCTAAGTTGCCTCAGAATATTTTGAAGTTGTGGTGATCAAGCAAATTTGACATATTTTGACAAGTGGAGGGAGGTAATTGGCTCTGTTTTTAGCTCTATTGGTGGTACATGGGGTCAAAATCTGACTAGCCCAGTCTATTCAAATTTCAAACTTAGAAAGCTAAATGTTTCAGGGGAGGAAAGAAAGTGACACAAAGATTTGTGTTCTGCCAAGTTTCTGGTGGCTTGGGAAGCAAACTTGCAAACCATACATTCAGTCTCCTGGATTACTGCCTTCATGGTAGTATCAGTTAGCACTAAAAGCCAGCAACCAGAAGATGAGTCCCAAAATGAAAGTGAATCCTTGCAGTGCATGAATATTTGGAGTGCCTGCTTCAACTATCCAGCTTCCTCGGGGTTCACTTGTCTGCAATATCTATTTCAAGGAGGTCTGCAGCCATTCCAGCATAACCCTGAACACTAAACATGAGGTACTAGTTCAATACCTAAACCAACATAATGCTAGATAGCTTGTCACCAGCAGGTTTTCCCAGAATTCAAATGTAACATGGTGAAAGGGAAACCATTAGAAAAGGGATGCAAATACCCCTTTCACTAAAAATCCCAGGTATTTTCTCATGGCATGGAATATTTAGACTCCACAACTCATGTAGTGAACCCCGGGACCTAGACCACGTGTGTCTAGTTTTCTGTTGTCCTCTTTTTGGAAACAGCATCTTATGTAGTTGTTGAAAGAGACCTTGAGATAAATTCGAAGCCCACGATGGACTGGAACTCCCAATGATCCATCCACCTCAGCCCCCAGATTGCTGGGATTATAGGCATGAGCGACCATGCCAAGCATGTGCACAGAGATTCTTACATCATTTGTGAAATCCCACTACTGGTCTATAGGTAGCTTCTGTGTTTCAGACTTTAGGAATATTCCTCTCTTTGTTTTGGCTCCCCTTGTTCAGGTTTCAATTTCTATTGTGCTAACTCCAAGGCCCCAGGCAAGGGGGTGGCTGCCCTTCCTCTGGTGTGTTCTTGGATGATTACAGCCCAGGTGAACAGGGTTCAAATATATTGGATCCTGTGCATTTGAAGAGGAAATGAGTAAAGATTCATGAGTTAATGTGGACATGCCAGGGAATTGAGGGGCCATGATAGAGACAAAATTTCAGGCCATGGGCTGAAGGCTGAGGCTACTGTACATCTAGCTTCTTGAATAGTGGGCCTGCTGAGCAATTGTGTGCTGTCAAATGTAATTAGATGTGTTTTGTTTTAATTTATTTTGTTTTTTGCTTTGGTTTTTTACATGGAAGGAACAGTACCATGGTTTGAAGAAACTGGAGTGTCTTACCTAAGAGAAATTTGAAAAAAGGGACAATTCAGCAGCCAAGAATTTCTCAAATGCCCTTGGCTTTTTAAAAAAGGTGACATAAAGTTGAGCATGTCATATCCATGTCTCTTTACAAAAGATTTAGCCTCCTATTTCATAGGAATTACTGTTTCTTTGAAAGGTCAACCTGCACTGAAATAAAGATTATCCCTCCATTCCTCAGTCTGCTTGAAAACACATCCTTTGTTAGTTATACTGTCTTACGCAGAAACACTTGGAGAAGACTACAGTAAGAGTTTCCCATTGGTGGAATTTCCACAGACACACATGAAGTAATACTGCACAACTTCAAGTGAAGTGCACTGTCCCTTGACAATGGCAACTCTGGGCAAACCTATAGTAACTGAAAATCTTAGAAAGTCTGAAAGTGAGAGAAGGAAAATGGGCCTCTGCACATTTAGACCGGGCCTCTCCTGAAGCACACATTTGTGGAAAAAGTAATTATGAGAGACGAATGAACTCCCAAAACGGAATGGAAATTTTCTTGTTTAGGCCTAGAACACTATGGCCTGGAGCCATGTGGTTCTAACTGGATGAGCAAAGTGTGAGCAGAGATCAAAGTAAAACACACACCATTTAGGCAAATCGATATTTAACCAGGTGTCCAGAGTAGTGGCAAACTGTACTTGTGTCACTTTGCTCAAATCCTGTCTTCACAAAAAGGACATTCCAGCACGACCAGTGACTAGAGGAGGACACATTTCAAAGGACTTGTAAAAAAAAAATCCAACACTGAATTTAGCGCAACACTGAATTTAGATGAAAAGTAGCAGAGTCTGTTAGCCTTTCAAGTTTTAATAGGAGAAACTTATAACATGTAATAGCTGTTACATGAATAACTTCAGAGCTTTTGGAGAGGTCTAAATCACTATGAGTGAGGGCTTCCCTGACTCCCAAAGTTAAAAATAGTAAAACAAACAATTTGAAAAACCAATCAACCAATTAAATACAAACACTAGGTCCAAAGGGTTTCACTGGTTTTAAAACCACTTATGGAATGCACAACTATTGATGAGGCTTACTCTGCATTCTGCTTTACTCAGGCCCGGTACATGAGCAACTGTGAAAGCAAAATTCAAAATGTTATGTGAAGTGACCATTTCATTGGTGAAACCATGACCCAATAGACATTTTCTCTTTTGAAACTCCGGATATTATCCATATATGTTCTCAAAGGGAAGGAATACACAGGATTTAGCTTGATATTTTTTTCACTATTTTGTGTTCCACAAGATTTATTTGAAGATCTCCTGTCCTGCATCCACTGCCCAATGCAGAAGGACACACATAGGACAACCAACATGAGAACTTCACTGCTACAGCCTGATTAAACCACCATGAGAATATAATTTTCCTTTCATCATCAAAGATTTTTACATCAAATTAACCACCTCTCTTGCTTTCCCATGTTTTTCCCTGGTTTTCGTACCTTGAAATGGGTGTGCACTGTTCTCAGACTTGATCTCCATCTTCCCCCGTATTCCCAAACATATTCATCTGGGAAACATGTAAAGATCTTATTCGGGGCTTGTTTCATTGTTTTCAAATATCTGCCCTTGAAATTCAACTTCCACCACTGTCTCTCATATCCAAAGCTATGTGCTTGCAGAGTATTACTGCTGAGAAATTTCACAGAAAGCTCTTATACTGCAGGTGAATGATTCCAGCAAGTCTTGACTGAATAGCTTAGGGAACAGGACTCAGCCAAATGACAGACATGACAAGGGAAAAGCATATGCTCAAGGATAGGGCATGTCAGAGAACATCTGCAAGGCCCTGGCATATTTCATATCCCATTGAAAGTACATCCATGTGTAGATTGGCAAGCACTTCCATCCCTAAATTCTGAGCAGTGAAGCCTTCAGTGAGAATCCTGTGGCATACCAGGCCAAGAATATTCATCCTATTTAAATCTTGCCCTACAAGGTCCTCTGTGCCACTGAGGTCTCCATGGCAATGCCCAGCATTGTGACTCAGGTCTCCAACTGCACACTTGTATTATAGAGCCTAAAGTCCAGCTCACAATGATGCTTAGCCAATCACAGCCCAGTGTGGTTGACTGGCAACCACAAGCTTGTGGCTTTCTGTGAACTGTTTCAGCCCTACTCTGCAGCTTTCAACCTCCTACAACCACAGCCATTCCAATCATGCAGTATTTGATTAGCCTCTCTATGTTGCCTCAGAATTTTTTTTACAGTTGTAGTGATCAAGAAAATTTGACATATTTGGAGAAGTGGAGGGAAGTAATTGAAAGACCTTTTGGTGTGTCTGTGGTCGATGTGTTCCAAACTTGACTACACCAGTCTTTTAAATTTTCAAACCTAGAGCCTAAAATCCACCTCACAGTGATGTTCAGCCAATCTCAGCCCAGTGTGGTTGCCTGGAAACCACAAGCCTGTGGATTTCTGTGAACAGTTTCAGCCCAACTCTGCAGCTTTCCACCTCATAAAACCACAGCCATTCCAATCAGGCAGTATTTGATTCACCTCTCTAAGTTGCCTCAGAATATTTTGAAGTTGTGGTGATCAAGCAAATTTGACATATTTTGACAAGTGGAGGGAGGTAATTGGCTCTGTTTTTAGCTCTATTGGTGGTACATGGGGTCAAAATCTGACTAGCCCAGTCTATTCAAATTTCAAACTTAGAAAGCTAAATGTTTCAGGGGAGGAAAGAAAGTGACACAAAGATTTGTGTTCTGCCAAGTTTCTGGTGGCTTGGGAAGCAAACTTGCAAACCATACATTCAGTCTCCTGGATTACTGCCTTCATGGTAGTATCAGTTAGCACTAAAAGCCAGCAACCAGAAGATGAGTCCCAAAATGAAAGTGAATCCTTGCAGTGCATGAATATTTGGAGTGCCTGCTTCAACTATCCAGCTTCCTCGGGGTTCACTTGTCTGCAATATCTATTTCAAGGAGGTCTGCAGCCATTCCAGCATAACCCTGAACACTAAACATGAGGTACTAGTTCAATACCTAAACCAACATAATGCTAGATAGCTTGTCACCAGCAGGTTTTCCCAGAATTCAAATGTAACATGGTGAAAGGGAAACCATTAGAAAAGGGATGCAAATACCCCTTTCACTAAAAATCCCAGGTATTTTCTCATGGCATGGAATATTTAGACTCCACAACTCATGTAGTGAACCCCGGGACCTAGACCACGTGTGTCTAGTTTTCTGTTGTCCTCTTTTTGGAAACAGCATCTTATGTAGTTGTTGAAAGAGACCTTGAGATAAATTCGAAGCCCACGATGGACTGGAACTCCCAATGATCCATCCACCTCAGCCCCCAGATTGCTGGGATTATAGGCATGAGCGACCATGCCAAGCATGTGCACAGAGATTCTTACATCATTTGTGAAATCCCACTACTGGTCTATAGGTAGCTTCTGTGTTTCAGACTTTAGGAATATTCCTCTCTTTGTTTTGGCTCCCCTTGTTCAGGTTTCAATTTCTATTGTGCTAACTCCAAGGCCCCAGGCAAGGGGGTGGCTGCCCTTCCTCTGGTGTGTTCTTGGATGATTACAGCCCAGGTGAACAGGGTTCAAATATATTGGATCCTGTGCATTTGAAGAGGAAATGAGTAAAGATTCATGAGTTAATGTGGACATGCCAGGGAATTGAGGGGCCATGATAGAGACAAAATTTCAGGCCATGGGCTGAAGGCTGAGGCTACTGTACATCTAGCTTCTTGAATAGTGGGCCTGCTGAGCAATTGTGTGCTGTCAAATGTAATTAGATGTGTTTTGTTTTAATTTATTTTGTTTTTTGCTTTGGTTTTTTACATGGAAGGAACAGTACCATGGTTTGAAGAAACTGGAGTGTCTTACCTAAGAGAAATTTGAAAAAAGGGACAATTCAGCAGCCAAGAATTTCTCAAATGCCCTTGGCTTTTTAAAAAAGGTGACATAAAGTTGAGCATGTCATATCCATGTCTCTTTACAAAAGATTTAGCCTCCTATTTCATAGGAATTACTGTTTCTTTGAAAGGTCAACCTGCACTGAAATAAAGATTATCCCTCCATTCCTCAGTCTGCTTGAAAACACATCCTTTGTTAGTTATACTGTCTTACGCAGAAACACTTGGAGAAGACTACAGTAAGAGTTTCCCATTGGTGGAATTTCCACAGACACACATGAAGTAATACTGCACAACTTCAAGTGAAGTGCACTGTCCCTTGACAATGGCAACTCTGGGCAAACCTATAGTAACTGAAAATCTTAGAAAGTCTGAAAGTGAGAGAAGGAAAATGGGCCTCTGCACATTTAGACCGGGCCTCTCCTGAAGCACACATTTGTGGAAAAAGTAATTATGAGAGACGAATGAACTCCCAAAACGGAATGGAAATTTTCTTGTTTAGGCCTAGAACACTATGGCCTGGAGCCATGTGGTTCTAACTGGATGAGCAAAGTGTGAGCAGAGATCAAAGTAAAACACACACCATTTAGGCAAATCGATATTTAACCAGGTGTCCAGAGTAGTGGCAAACTGTACTTGTGTCACTTTGCTCAAATCCTGTCTTCACAAAAAGGACATTCCAGCACGACCAGTGACTAGAGGAGGACACATTTCAAAGGACTTGTAAAAAAAAAATCCAACACTGAATTTAGCGCAACACTGAATTTAGATGAAAAGTAGCAGAGTCTGTTAGCCTTTCAAGTTTTAATAGGAGAAACTTATAACATGTAATAGCTGTTACATGAATAACTTCAGAGCTTTTGGAGAGGTCTAAATCACTATGAGTGAGGGCTTCCCTGACTCCCAAAGTTAAAAATAGTAAAACAAACAATTTGAAAAACCAATCAACCAATTAAATACAAACACTAGGTCCAAAGGGTTTCACTGGTTTTAAAACCACTTATGGAATGCACAACTATTGATGAGGCTTACTCTGCATTCTGCTTTACTCAGGCCCGGTACATGAGCAACTGTGAAAGCAAAATTCAAAATGTTATGTGAAGTGACCATTTCATTGGTGAAACCATGACCCAATAGACATTTTCTCTTTTGAAACTCCGGATATTATCCATATATGTTCTCAAAGGGAAGGAATACACAGGATTTAGCTTGATATTTTTTTCACTATTTTGTGTTCCACAAGATTTATTTGAAGATCTCCTGTCCTGCATCCACTGCCCAATGCAGAAGGACACACATAGGACAACCAACATGAGAACTTCACTGCTACAGCCTGATTAAACCACCATGAGAATATAATTTTCCTTTCATCATCAAAGATTTTTACATCAAATTAACCAGCTCTCTTGCTTTCCCATGTTTTTCCCTGGTTTTCGTACCTTGAAATGGGTGTGCACTGTTCTCAGACTTGATCTCCATCTTCCCCCGTATTCCCAAACATATTCATCTGGGAAACATGTAAAGATCTTATTCGGGGCTTGTTTCATTGTTTTCAAATATCTGCCCTTGAAATTCAACTTCCACCACTGTCTCTCATATCCAAAGCTATGTGCTTGCAGAGTATTACTGCTGAGAAATTTCACAGAAAGCTCTTATACTGCAGGTGAATGATTCCAGCAAGTCTTGACTGAATAGCTTAGGGAACAGGACTCAGCCAAATGACAGACATGACAAGGGAAAAGCATATGCTCAAGGATAGGGCATGTCAGAGAACATCTGCAAGGCCCTGGCATATTTCATATCCCATTGAAAGTACATCCATGTGTAGATTGGCAAGCACTTCCATCCCTAAATTCTGAGCAGTGAAGCCTTCAGTGAGAATCCTGTGGCATACCAGGCCAAGAATATTCATCCTATTTAAATCTTGCCCTACAAGGTCCTCTGTGCCACTGAGGTCTCCATGGCAATGCCCAGCATTGTGACTCAGGTCTCCAACTGCACACTTGTATTATAGAGCCTAAAGTCCAGCTCACAATGATGCTCAGCCAATCACAGCCCAGTGTGGTTGCCTGGCAACCACAAGCTTGTGGCTTTCTGTGAACTGTTTCAGCCCTACTCTGCAGCTTTCCACCTCCTACAACCACAGCCATTCCAATCATGCAGTATTTGATTAGCCTCTCTATGTTGCCTCAGAATTTTTTTTACAGTTGTAGTGATCAAGAAAATTTGACATATTTTGAGAAGTGGAGGGAAGTAATTCAAAGACCTTTTGGTGTGTCTGTGGTCGATGTGTTCCAAACTTGACTACACCAGTCTTTTAAATTTTCAAACCTAGAGCCTAAAATCCACCTCACAGTGATGTTCAGCCAATCTCAGCCCAGTGTGGTTGCCTGGAAACCACAAGCCTGTGGATTTCTGTGAACAGTTTCAGCCCAACTCTGCAGCTTTCCACCTCATACAACCACAGCCATTCCAATCAGGCAGTATTTGATTCACCTCTCTAAGTTGCCTCAGAATATTTTGAAGTTGTGGTGACCAAGCAAATTTGACATATTTTGACAAGTGGAGGGAGGTAATTGGCTCTGTTTTTAGCTCTGTTGGTGGTACATGGGGTCAAAATCTGACTAGCCCAGTCTATTCAAATTTCAAACTTAGAAAGCTAAATGTTTCAGGGGAGGAAAGAAAGTGACACAAAGATTTGTGTTCTGCCAAGTTTCTGGTGGCTTGGGAAGCAAACTTGCAAACCATACATTCAGTCTCCTGGATTACTGCCTTCATGGTAGTATCAGTTAGCACTAAAAGCCAGCAACCAGAAGATGAGTCCCAAAATGAAACTGAATCCTTGCAGTGCATGAATATTTGGAGTGCCTGCTTCAACTATCCAGCTTCCTCGGGGTTCACTTGTCTGCAATATCTATTTCAAGGAGGTCTGCAGCCATTCCAGCATAACCCTGAACACTAAACATGAGGTACTAGTTCAATACCTAAACCAACATAATGCTAGATAGCTTGTCACCAGCAGGTTTTCCCAGAATTCAAATGTAACATGGTGAAAGGGAAACCATTAGAAAAGGGATGCAAATACCCCTTTCACTAAAAATCCCAGGTATTTTCTCATGGCATGGAATATTTAGACTCCACAACTCATGTAGTGAACCCCGGGACCTAGTCCACGTGTGTCTAGTTTTCTGTTGTCCTCTTTTTGGAAACAGCACCTTATGTAGTTGTTGAAAGAGGCCTTGAGATAAATTCGAAGCCCACGATGGACTGGAACTCCCAATGATCCATCCACCTCAGCCCCCAGATTGCTGGGATTATAGGCATGAGCGACCATGCCAAGCATGTGCACAGAAATTCTTACATCATTTGTGAAATCCCACTACTGGTCTATAGGTAGCTTCTGTGTTTCAGACTTTAGGAATATTCCTCTCTTTGTTTTGGCTCCCCTTGTTCAGGTTTCCATTTCTATTGTGCTAACTCCAAGGCCCCAGGCAAGGGGGTGGCTGCCCTTCCTCTGGTGTGTTCTTGGATGATTACAGCCCAGGTGAACAGGGTTCAAATATATTGGATCCTGTGCATTTGAAGAGGAAATGAGTAAAGATTCATGAGTTAATGTGGACATGCCAGGGAATTGAGGGGCCATGATAGAGACAAAACTTCAGGCCATGGGCTGAAGGCTGAGGTTACTGTACCTCTAGCTCCTTGAATAGTGGGCCTGCTGAGCAATTGTGTGCTGTCAAATGTAATTAGATGTGTTTTGTTTTAATTTATTTTGTTTTTTGCTTTGGTTTTTTACATGGAAGGAACAGTACCATGGTTTGAAGAAACTGGAGTGTCTTACCTAAGAGAAATTTGAAAAAAGGGACAATTCAGCAGCCAAGAATTTCTCAAATGCCCTTGGCTTTTTAAAAAATGTGACATAAAGTTGAGCATGTCATATCCATGTCTCTTTACAAAAGATTTTGCCTCCTATTTCATAGGAATTACTGTTTCTTTGAAAGGTCAACCTGCACTGAAATAAAGATTATCCCTCCATTCCTCAGTCTGCTTGAAAACACATCCTTTGTTAGTTATATTGTCTTACGCAGAAACACTTGGAGATGACTACAGCAAGAGTTTCCCATTGGTGGAATTTCCACGGAGACACATGAAGTAATACTGCACAACTTCAAGTAAAGTGCACTGTCCCTTGACAATGGCAAGTCTGGGCAAACCTATAGTAACTGAAAATCTTAGAAAGTCTGAAAGTGAGAGAAGGAAAATGGGCCTCTGCACATTTAGACAGGGCCTCTCCTGAAGCACACATTTTTGGAAAAAGTAATTATGAGAGACGAATGAACTCCCAAAACGGAATGGAAATTTTCTTGTTTAGGCCTAGAACGCTATGGCCTGGAGCCATGTGGTTCTAACTGGATGGGCAAAGTGTGAGCAGAGATCAAAGTAAAACACACACCATTTAGGCAACTCGATATTTAACCAGGTGTCCAGAGTAGTTTCAAACTGTATTTGTGTCACTTTGCTCAAATCCTGTCTTCACAAAAAGTACATTCCAGCACGACCAGTGACTAGAGAGTACACATTTCAATGGACTTGTAAAAAAAAGTCCAACACTGAATTTAGCGCAACACTGAATTTAGATGAAAAGTAGCAGAGTCTGTTAGCCTTTCAAGTTTTAATAGGAGAAACTTATAACATGTAATAGCTGTTACATGAATAACTTCAAAGCTTTTGGAGAGGTCTAAATCACTATGAGTGAGGGCTTCCCTGACTCCCAAAGTTAAAAATAGTAAAACAAACAATTTGAAAAACCAATCAACCAATTAAATACAAACACTAGGTCCAAAGGGTTTCACTGGTTTTAAAACCACTTATGGAATGCACAACTATTGATGAGGCTTACTCTGCATTCTGCTTTACTCAGGCCCGGTACATGAGCAACTGTGAAAGCAAAATTCAAAATGTTATGTGAAGTGACCATTTCATTGGTGAAACCATGACCCAATAGACATTTTCTCTTTTGAAACTCCGGATATTATCCATATATGTTCTCAAAGGGAAGGAATACACAGGATGTAGCTTGATATTTTTTTCACTATTTTGTGTTCCACCAGATTTATTTGAATATCTCCTGTCCTGCATCCACTGCCCAATGCAGAAGGACACACATAGGACAACCAACATGAGAACTTCACTGCTACAGCCTGATTAAACCACCATGAGAATATAATTTTCCTTTCATCATCAAAGATTTTTACATCAAATTAACCACCTCTCTTGCTTTCCCATGTTTTTCCCTGGTTTTTGTACCTTGAAATGGGTGTGCACTGTTCTCAGACTTGATCTCCATCTTCCCCCGTATTCCAAAACATATTCATCTGGGAAACATGTAAAGATCTTATTCGGGGCTTGTTTCATTGTTTTCAAATATCTGCCCTTGAAATTCAACTTCCACCACTGTCTCTCATATCCAAAGCTATGTGCTTGCAGAGTATTTCTGCTGAGAAATTTCACAGAAAGCTCTTATACTGCAGGTGAATGATTCCAGTAAGTCTTGACTCAATAGCTTAGGGAACAGGACTCAGCCAAATGACAGACATGACAAGGGAAAAGCATATGCTCAAGGATAGGGCATGTCAGAGAACATCTGCCAGGCCCTGGCATATTTCATATCCCATTGAAAGTACATCCATGTGTAGATTGGCAAGCACTTCCATCCCTAAATTCTGAGCAGTGAAGCCTTCAGTGAGAATCCTGTGGCATACCAGGATAAGAATATTCATCCTATTTAAATCTTGCCCTACAATATCCTCTGTGCCACTGAGGTCTCCATGGCAATGCCCAGCATTGTGACTCAGGTCTCCAACTGCACACTTGTATTATAGAGCCTAAAGTCCAGCTCACAATGATGCTCAGCCAATCACAGCCCAGTGTGGTTGCCTGGCAACCACAAGCTTGTGGCTTTCTGTGAACTGTTTCAGCCCTACTCTGCAGCTTTCCACCTCCTACAACCACAGCCATTCCAATCATGCAGTATTTGATTAGCCTCTCTATGTTGCCTCAGAATTTTTTTTACAGTTGTAGTGATCAAGAAAATTTGACATATTTTGAGAAGTGGAGGGAAGTAATTGAAAGACCTTTTGGTGTGTCTGTGGTCGATGTGTTCCAAACTTGACTACACCAGTCTTTTAAATTTTCAAACCTAGAGCCTAAAATCCACCTCACAGTGATGTTCAGCCAATCTCAGCCCAGTGTGGTTGCCTGGCAACCACAAGCCTGTGGATTTCTGTGAACAGTTTCAGCCCAACTCTGCAGCTTTCCACCTCATACAACCACAGCCATTCCAATCAGGCAGTATTTGATTCACCTCTCTAAGTTGCCTCAGAATATTTTGAAGTTGTGGTGACCAAGCAAATTTGACATATTTTGACAAGTGGAGGGAGGTAATTGGCTCTGTTTTTAGCTCTGTTGGTGGTACATGGGGTCAAAATCTGACTAGCCCAGTCTATTCAAATTTCAAACTTAGAAAGCTAAATGTTTCAGGGGAGGAAAGAAAGTGACACAAAGATTTGTGTTCTGCCAAGTTTCTGGTGGCTTGGGAAGCAAACTTGCAAACCATACATTCAGTCTCTGCTGGATTACTACCTTCATGGTAGTATCAGTTAGCACTAAAAGCCAGCAACCAGAAGATGAGTCCCAAAATGAAAGTGAATCCTTGCAGTGCATGAATATTTGGAGTGCCTGCTTCAACTATCCAGCTTCCTTGGGGTTCACTTGTCTGCAATATCTATTTCAAGGATGTCTGCACCCATTCCAGCATAACCCTGAACACTAAACATGAGGTACTAGTTCAATACCTAAACCAACATAATGCTAGATAGCTTGTCACCAGCAGGTTTTCCCAGAATTCAAATGTAACATGGTGAAAGGGAAACCATTAGAAAAGTGACGCAAATACCCCTTTCACTAAAAATCCCAGGTATTTTCTCATGGCATGGAATATTTAGACTCCACAACTCATGTAGTGAACCCCGGGACCTAGACCACGTGTGTCTAGTTTTCTGTTGTCCTCTTTTTGGAAACAGCACCTTATGTAGTTGTTGAAAGAGGCCTTGAGATAAATTCGAAGCCCACGATGGACTGGAACTCCCAATGATCCATCCACCTCAGCCCCCAGATTGCTGGGATTATAGGCATGAGCGACCATGCCAAGCATGTGCACAGAGATTCTTACATAATTTGTGAAATCCCACTACTGGTCTATAGGTAGCTTCTGTGTTTCAGACTTTAGGAATATTCCTCTCTTTGTTTTGGCTCCCCTTGTTCAGGTTTCAATTTCTATTGTGCTAACTCCAAGGCCCCAGGCAAGGGGGTGGCTGCCCTTCCTCTGGTGTGTTCTTGGATGATTACAGCCCAGGTGAACAGGGTTCAAATATATTGGATCCTGTGCATTTGAAGAGGAAATGAGTAAAGATTCATGAGTTAATGTGGACATGCCAGGGAATTGAGGGGCCATGATAGAGACAAAACTTCAGGCCATGGGCTGAAGGCTGAGGCTACTGTACCTCTAGCTTCTTGAATAGTGGGCCTGCTGAGCAATTGTGTGCTGTCAAATGTAATTAGATGTGTTTTGTTTTAATTTATTTTGTTTTTTGCTTTGGTTTTTTACATGGAAGGAACAGTACCATGGTTTGAAGAAACTGGAGTGTCTTACCTAAGAGAAATTTGAAAAAAGGGACAATTCAGCAGCCAAAAATTTCTCAAATGCCCTTGGCTTTTTAAAAAATGTGACAAAAAGTTGAGCATGTCATATCCATGTCTCTTTACAAAAGATTTTACCTCCTATTTCATAGGAATTACTGTTTCTTTGAAAGGTCAACCTGCACTGAAATAAAGATTATCCCTCCATTCCTCATTCTGCTTGAAAACACGTCCTTTGTTAGTTATATTGTCTTACGCAGAAACACTTGGAGATGACTACAGCAAGAGTTTCCCATTGGTGGAATTTCCACGGACACACATGAAGTAATACTGCACAACTTCAAGTGAAGTGCACTGTCCCTTAACAATGGCAAGTCTGGGCAAACCTATAGTAACTGAAAATCTTAGAAAGTCTGAAAGTGAGAGAAGGAAAATGGGCCTCTCCTCATTTAGACCGGGCCTCTCCTGAAGCACACATTTGTGGAAAAAGTAATTATGAGAGACGAATGAACTCCCAAAACGGAATGGAAATTTTCTTGTTTAGGCCTAGAACGCTATGGCCTGGAGCCATGTGGTTCTAACTGGATGAGCAAAGTGTGAGCAGAGATCAAAGTAAAACACACACCATTTAGGCAACTCGATATTTAACCAGGTGTCCAGAGTAGTGGCAAACTGTACTTGTGTCACTTTGCTCAAATCCTGTCTTCACAAAAAGGACATTCCAGCACGACCAGTGACTAGAGGAGGACACATTTCAAAGGACTTGTAAAAAAAAACTCCAACACTGAATTTAGCGCAACACTGAATTTAGATGAAAAGTAGCAGAGTCTGTTAGCCTTTCAAGTTTTAATAGGAGAAACTTATAACATGTAATAGCTGTTACATGAATAACTTCAGAGCTTTTGGAGAGGTCTAAATCACTATGAGTGAGGGCTTGCCTGACTCCCAAAGTTAAAAATAGTAAAACAAACAATTTGAAAAACCAATCAACCAATTAAATACAAACACTAGGTCCAAAGGGTTTCACTGGTTTTAAAACCACTTATGGAATGCACAACTATTGATGAGGCTTACTCTGCATTCTGCTTTACTCAGGCCCGGTACATGAGCAACTGTGAAAGCAAAATTCAAAATGTTATGTGAAGTGACCATTTCATTGGTGAAACCATGACACAATAGACATTTTCTCTTTTGAAACTCCGGATATTATCCATATATGTTCTCAAAGGGAAGGAATACACAGGATGTAGCTTGATATTTTTTTCACTATTTTGTGTTCCACCAGATTTATTTGAAGATCTCCTGTCCTGCATCCACTGCCCAATGCAGAAGGACACACATAGGACAACCAACATGAGAACTTCACTGCTACAGCCTGATTAAACCACCATGAGAATATAATTTTCCTTTCATCATCAAAGATTTTTACATCAAATTAACCACCTCTCTTGCTTTCCCATGTTTTTCCCTGGTTTTTGTACCTTGAAATGGGTGTGCACTGTTCTCAGACTTGATCTCCATCTTCCCCCGTATTCCCAAACATATTCATCTGGGAAACATGTAAAGATCTTATTCGGGGCTTGTTTCATTGTTTTCAAATATCTGCCCTTGAAATTCAACTTCCACCACTGTCTCTCATATCCAAAGCTATGTGCTTGCAGAGTATTTCTGCTGAGAAATTTCACAGAAAGCTCTTATACTGCAGGTGAATGATTCCAGCAAGTCTTGACTGAATAGCTTAGGGAACAGGACTCAGCCAAATGACAGACATGACAAGGGAAAAGCATATGCTCAAGGATAGGGCATGTCAGAGAACATCTGCCAGGCCCTGGCATATTTCATATCCCATTGAAAGTACATCCATGTGTAGATTGGCAAGCACTTCCATCCCTAAATTCTGAGCAGTGAAGCCTTCAGTGAGAATCCTGTGGCATACCAGGCCAAGAATATTCATCCTATTTAAATCTTGCCCTACAAGGTCCTCTGTGCCACTGAGGTCTCCATGGCAATGCCCAGCATTGTGACTCAGGTCTCCAACTGCACAATTGTATTATAGAGCCTAAAGTCCAGCTCACAATGATGCTTAGCCAATCACAGCCCAGTGTGGTTGACTGGCAACCACAAGCTTGTGGCTTTCTGTGAACTGTTTCAGCCCTACTCTGCAGCTTTCCACCTCCTACAACCACAGCCATTCCAATCATGCAGTATTTGATTAGCCTCTCTATGTTGCCTCAGAATTTTTTTTACAGTTGTAGTGATCAAGAAAATTTGACATATTTGGAGAAGTGGAGGGAAGTAATTGAAAGACCTTTTGGTGTGTCTGTGGTCGATGTGTTCCAAACTTGACTACACCAGTCTTTTAAATTTTCAAACCTAGAGCCTAAAATCCACCTCACAGTGATGTTCAGCCAATCTCAGCCCAGTGTGGTTGCCTGGAAACCACAAGCCTGTGGATTTCTGTGAACAGTTTCAGCCCAACTCTGCAGCTTTCCACCTCATAAAACCACAGCCATTCCAATCAGGCAGTATTTGATTCACCTCTCTAAGTTGCCTCAGAATATTTTGAAGTTGTGGTGACCAAGCAAATTTGACATATTTTGACAAGTGGAGGGAGGTAATTGGCTCTGTTTTTAGCTCTATTGGTGGTACATGGGGTCAAAATCTGACTAGCCCAGTCTATTCAAATTTCAAACTTAGAAAGCTAAATGTTTCAGGGGAGGAAAGAAAGTGACACAAAGATTTGTGTTCTGCCAAGTTTCTGGTGGCTTGGGAAGCAAACTTGCAAACCATACATTCAGTCTCCTGGATTACTGCCTTCATGGTAGTATCAGTTAGCACTAAAAGCCAGCAACCAGAAGATGAGTCCCAAAATGAAAGTGAATCATTGCAGTGCATGAATATTTGGAGTGCCTGCTTCAACTATCCAGCTTCCTCGGGGTTCACTTGTCTGCAATATCTATTTCAAGGACGTCTGCAGCCATTCCAGCATAACCCTGAACACTAAACATGAGGTACTAGTTCAATACCTAAACCAACATAATGCTAGATAGCTTGTCACCAGCAGGTTTTCCCAGAATTCAAATGTAACATGGTGAAAGGGAAACCATTAGAAAAGGGATGCAAATACCCCTTTCACTAAAAATCCCAGGTATTTTCTCATGGCATGGAATATTTAGACTCCACAACTCATGTAGTGAACCCCGGGACCTAGACCAAGTGTGTCTAGTTTTCTGTTGTCCTCTTTTTGGAAACAGCATCTTATGTAGTTGTTGAAAGAGACCTTGAGATAAATTCGAAGCCCACGATGGACTGGAACTCCCAATGATCCATCCACCTCAGCCCCCAGATTGCTGGGATTATAGGCATGAGCGACCATGCCAAGCATGTGCACAGAGATTCTTACATCATTTGTGAAATCCCACTACTGGTCTATAGGTAGCTTCTGTGTTTCAGACTTTAGGTATATTCCTCTCTTTGTTTTGGCTCCCCTTGTTCAGGTTTCAATTTCTATTGTGCTAACTCCAAGGCCCCAGGCAAGGGGGTGGCTGCCCTTCCTCTGGTGTGTTCTTGGATGATTACAGCCCAGGTGAACAGGGTTCAAATATATTGGATCCTGTGCATTTGAAGAGGAAATGAGTAAAGATTCATGAGTTAATGTGGACATGCCAGGGAATTGAGGGGCCATGATAGAGACAAAATTTCAGGCCAAGGGCTGAAGGCTGAGGCTACTGTACATCTAGCTTCTTGAATAGTGGGCCTGCTGAGCAATTGTGTGCTGTCAAATGTAATTAGATGTGTTTTGTTTTAATTTATTTTGTTTTTTGCTTTGGTTTTTTACATGGAAGGAACAGTACCATGGTTTGAAGAAACTGGAGTGTCTTACCTAAGAGAAATTTGAAAAAAGGGACAATTCAGCAGCCAAGAATTTCTCAAATGCCCTTGGCTTTTTAAAAAAGGTGACATAAAGTTGAGCATGTCATATCCATGTCTCTTTACAAAAGATTTAGCCTCCTATTTCATAGGAATTACTGTTTCTTTGAAAGGTCAACCTGCACTGAAATAAAGATTATCCCTCCATTCCTCATTCTGCTTGAAAACACGTCCTTTGTTAGTTATATTGTCTTACGCAGAAACACTTGGAGATGACTACAGCAAGAGTTTCCCATTGGTGGAATTTCCACGGACACACATGAAGTAATACTGCACAACTTCAAGTGAAGTGCACTGTCCCTTAACAATGGCAAGTCTGGGCAAACCTATAGTAACTGAAAATCTTAGAAAGTCTGAAAGTGAGAGAAGGAAAATGGGCCTCTCCTCATTTAGACCGGGCCTCTCCTGAAGCACACATTTGTGGAAAAAGTAATTATGAGAGACGAATGAACTCCCAAAACGGAATGGAAATTTTCTTGTTTAGGCCTAGAACGCTATGGCCTGGAGCCATGTGGTTCTAACTGGATGAGCAAAGTGTGAGCAGAGATCAAAGTAAAACACACACCATTTAGGCAAATCGATATTTAACCAGGTGTCCAGAGTAGTGGCAAACTGTACTTGTGTCACTTTGCTCAAATCCTGTCTTCACAAAAAGGACATTCCAGCACGAATAGTGACTAGAGGAGGACACATTTCAAAGGACTTGTAAAAAAAAAATCCAACACTGAATTTAGCGCAACACTGAATTTAGATGAAAAGTAGCAGAGTCTGTTAGCCTTTCAAGTTTTAATAGGAGAAACTTATAACATGTAATAGCTGTTACATGAATAACTTCAGAGCTTTTGGAGAGGTCTAAATCACTATGAGTGAGGGCTTCCCTGACTCCCAAAGTTAAAAATAGTAAAACAAACAATTTGAAAAACCAATCAACCAATTAAATACAAACACTAGGTCCAAAGGGTTTCACTGGTTTTAAAACCACTTATGGAATGCACAACTATTGATGAGGCTTACTCTGCATTCTGCTTTACTCAGGCCCGGTACATGAGCAACTGTGAAAGCAAAATTCAAAATGTTATGTGAAGTGACCATTTCATTGGTGAAACCATGACCCAATAGACATTTTCTCTTTTGAAACTCCGGATATTATCCATATATGTTCTCAAAGGGAAGGAATACACAGGATTTAGCTTGATATTTTTTTCACTATTTTGTGTTCCACAAGATTTATTTGAAGATCTCCTGTCCTGCATCCACTGCCCAATGCAGAAGGACACACATAGGACAACCAACATGAGAACTTCACTGCTACAGCCTGATTAAACCACCATGAGAATATAATTTTCCTTTCATCATCAAAGATTTTTACATCAAATTAACCAGCTCTCTTGCTTTCCCATGTTTTTCCCTGGTTTTCGTACCTTGAAATGGGTGTGCACTGTTCTCAGACTTGATCTCCATCTTCCCCCGTATTCCCAAACATATTCATCTGGGAAACATGTAAAGATCTTATTCGGGGCTTGTTTCATTGTTTTCAAATATCTGCCCTTGAAATTCAACTTCCACCACTGTCTCTCATATCCAAAGCTATGTGCTTGCAGAGTATTTCTGCTGAGAAATTTCACAGAAAGCTCTTATACTGCAGGTGAATGATTCCAGCAAGTCTTGACTGAATAGCTTAGGGAACAGGACTCAGCCAAATGACAGACATGACAAGGGAAAAGCATATGCTCAAGGATAGGGCATGTCAGAGAACATCTGCAAGGCCCTGGCATATTTCATATCCCATTGAAAGTACATCCATGTGTAGATTGGCAAGCACTTCCATCCCTAAATTCTGAGCAGTGAAGCCTTCAGTGAGAATCCTGTGGCATACCAGGCCAAGAATATTCATCCTATTTAAATCTTGCCCTACAAGGTCCTCTGTGCCACTGAGGTCTCCATGGCAATGCCCAGCATTGTGACTCAGGTCTCCTACTGCACACTTGTATCCTAGAGCCCAAAGTCCAGCTCACAATGATGCTCAGCCAATCACAGCCCAGTGTGGTTGCCTGGCAACCACAAGCTTGTGGCTTTCTGTGAACTGTTTCAGCCCTACTCTGCAGCTTTCCACCTCCTACAACCACAGCCATTCCAATCATGCAGTATTTGATTAGCCTCTCTATGTTGCCTCAGAATTTTTTTTACAGTTGTAGTGATCAAGAAAATTTGACATATTTTGAGAAGTGGAGGGAAGTAATTCAAAGACCTTTTGGTGTGTCTGTGGTCGATGTGTTCCAAACTTGACTACACCAGTCTTTTAAATTTTCAAACCTAGAGCCTAAAATCCACCTCACAGTGATGTTCAGCCAATCTCAGCCCAGTGTGGTTGCCTGGAAACCACAAGCCTGTGGATTTCTGTGAACAGTTTCAGCCCAACTCTGCAGCTTTCCACCTCATACAACCACAGCCATTCCAATCAGGCAGTATTTGATTCACCTCTCTAAGTTGCCTCAGAATATTTTGAAGTTGTGGTGACCAAGCAAATTTGACATATTTTGACAAGTGGAGGGAGGTAATTGGCTCTGTTTTTAGCTCTGTTGGTGGTACATGGGGTCAAAATCTGACTAGCCCAGTCTATTCAAATTTCAAACTTAGAAAGCTAAATGTTTCAGGGGAGGAAAGAAAGTGACACAAAGATTTGTGTTCTGCCAAGTTTCTGGTGGCTTGGGAAGCAAACTTGCAAACCATACATTCAGTCTCCTGGATTACTGCCTTCATGGTAGTATCAGTTAGCACTAAAAGCCAGCAACCAGAAGATGAGTCCCAAAATGAAAGTGAATCCTTGCAGTGCATGAATATTTGGAGTGCCTGCTTCAAGTATCCAGCTTCCTCGGGGTTCACTTGTCTGCAATATCTATTTCAAGGAGGTCTGCAGCCATTCCAGCATAACCCTGAACACTAAACATGAGGTACTAGTTCAATACCTAAACCAACATAATGCTAGATAGCTTGTCACCAGCAGGTTTTCCCAGAATTCAAATGTAACATGGTGAAAGGGAAACCATTAGAAAAGGGATGCAAATACCCCTTTCACTAAAAATCCCAGGTATTTTCTCATGGCATGGAATATTTAGACTCCACAACTCATGTAGTGAACCCCAGGACCTAGACCACGTGTGTCTAGTTTTCTGTTGTCCTCTTTTTGGAAACAGCATCTTATGTAGTTGTTGAAAGAGACCTTGAGATAAATTCGAAGCCCACGATGGACTGGAACTCCCAATGATCCATCCACCTCAGCCCCCAGATTGCTGGGATTATAGGCATGAGCGACCATGCCAAGCATGTGCACAGAGATTCTTACATCATTTGTGAAATCCCACTACTGGTCTATAGGTAGCTTCTGTGTTTCAGACTTTAGGAATATTCCTCTCTTTGTTTTGGCTCCCCTTGTTCAGGTTTCAATTTCTATTGTGCTAACTCCAAGGCCCCAGGCAAGGGGGTGGCTGCCCTTCCTCTGGTGTGTTCTTGGATGATTACAGCCCAGGTGAACAGGGTTCAAATATATTGGATCCTGTGCATTTGAAGAGGAAATGAGTAAAGATTCATGAGTTAATGTGGACATGCCAGGGAACTGAGGGGCCATGATAGAGACAAAACTTCAGGCCATGGGCTGAAGGCTGAGGCTACTGTACATCTAGCTTCTTGAATAGTGGGCCTGCTGAGCAATTGTGTGCTGTCAAATGTAATTAGATGTGTTTTGTTTTAATTTATTTTGTTTTTTGCTTTGGTTTTTTACATGGAAGGAACAGTACCATGGTTTGAAGAAACTGGAGTGTCTTACCTAAGAGAAATTTGAAAAAAGGGACAATTCAGCAGCCAAGAATTTCTCAAATGCCCTTGGCTTTTTAAAAAAGGTGACATAAAGTTGAGCATGTCATATCCATGTCTCTTTACAAAAGATTTAGCCTCCTATTTCATAGGAATTACTGTTTCTTTGAAAGGTCAACCTGCACTGAAATAAAGATTATCCCTCCATTCCTCAGTCTGCTTGAAAACACATCCTTTGTTAGTTATACTGTCTTACGCAGAAACACTTGGAGATGACTACAGTAAGAGTTTCCCATTGGTGGAATTTCCACGGAGACACATGAAGTAATACTGCACAACTTCAAGTAAAGTGCACTGTCCCTTGACAATGGCAAGTCTGGGCAAACCTATAGTAACTGAAAATCTTAGAAAGTCTGAAAGTGAGAGAAGGAAAATGGGCCTCTGCACATTTAGACAGGGCCTCTCCTGAAGCACACATTTTTGGAAAAAGTAATTATGAGAGACGAATGAACTCCCAAAACGGAATGGAAATTTTCTTGTTTAGGCCTAGAACGCTATGGCCTGGAGCCATGTGCTTCTAACTGGATGAGCAAAGTGTGAACAGAGATCAAAGTAAAACACACACCATTTAGGCAACTCGATATTTAACCAGGTGTCCAGAGTAGTGGCAAACTGTACTTGTGTCCCTTTGCTCAAATCCTGTCTTCACAAAAAGTACATTCCAGCACGACCAGTGACTAGAAGAGGACACATTTCAAAGGACTTGTAAAAAAAAAATGCAACACTGAATTTAGATGAAAAGTAGCAGAGTCTGTTAGCCTTTCAAGTTTTAATAGGAGAAACTTATAACATGTAATAGCTGTTACATGAATAACTTCAAAGCTTTTGGAGAGGTCTAAATCACTATGAGTGAGGGCTTCCCTGACTCCCAAAGTTAAAAATAGTACAACAAACAATTTGACAAACCAATCAACCAATTAAATACAAACACTAGGTCCAAAGGGTTTCACTGGTTTTAAAACCACTTATGGAATGCACAACTATTGATGAGGCTTACTATGCATTCTGGTTTACTCAGGCCCGGTACATGAGCAACTGTGAAAGCAAAATTCAAAATGTTATGTGAAGTGACCATTTCATTGGTGAAACCATGACCCAATAGACATTTTCTCTTTTGAAACTCCGGACATTATCCATATATGTTCTCAAAGGGAAGGAATACACAGGATTTAGCTTGATATTTTTTTCACTATTTTGTGTTCCACCAGATTTATTTGAAGATCTCCTGTCCTGCATCCACTGCCCAATGTAGAAGGCCACGCATAGGACAACCAACATGAGAACTTTACTGCTACAGCCTGATTAAACCAGCATGAGAATATAATTTTCCTTTCATCATCAAAGATTTTTACATCAAATTAACCACCTCTCTTGCTTTCCCATATTTTTCCCTGGTTTTGTACCTTGAAATGGGTGTGCACTGTTCTCAGACATGATCTCCATCTTCCCCCATATTCCCAAACATATTCATCTGGGAAACATGTAAAGATCTTATTCGGGGCTTATTTCATTGTTTTCAAATATCTGCCCTTGAAATTCAACTTGCACCACTGTCTCTCATATCCAAAGCTATGTGCTTGCAGAGGATTTCTGCTGAGAAATTTCACAGAAAGCTTTATACTGCAGGTGAATGATTCCAGCAAGTCTTGACTGAATAGCTTAGGGAACAGGACTCAGCCAAATGACAGACATGACAAGGGTAAAGCATATGCTCAAGGATAGGACATGTCAGAGAACATCTGCCAGGCCCTGGCATATTTCATATCCCATTGAAAGTACATCCATGTGTAGATTGGCAAGCACTTCCATCCCTAAATTCTGAGCAGTGAAGCCATCAGTGAGAATCCTGTGGCATACCAGGCCTAGAATATTCATCCTATTTAAATCTTGCCCTACAAGGTCCTCTGTGCCACTGAGGTCTCCATGGCAACGCCCAGCATTGTGACTCAGGTCTCCTACTGAACACTTGTATCCTAGAGCCTAAATTCCAGCTCAGAATGGTGCTCAGCCAATCACAGCCCAGTGTGGTTGCCTGGCAACCACAAGCTTGTGGCTTTCTGTGAACTGTTTCAGCCCTACTCTGCAGCTTTCCACCTCCTACAACCACAGCCATTCCAATCATGCAGTATTTGATTAACCTCTCTATGTTGCCTCAGAAATTTTTTTTACAGTTGTAGTGATCAAGAAAATTTGACATATTTTGAGAAGTGGAGGAAAGTAATTGAAAGAACTTTTGGTCTGTCTGTGGTCCATGTGTTCCAAACTTGACTACACCAGTCTTTTAAATTTTCAAACCTAGAGCCTAAAATCCACCTCACAGTGATGTTCAGCCAATCTCAGCCCAGTGTGGTTGCCTGGCAACCACAAGCCTGTGGATTTCTGTGAACAGTTTCAGCCCAACTCTGCAGCTTTCCACCTCATACAACCACAGCCATTCCAATCAGGCAGTATTTGATTCACCTCTCTAAGTTGCCTCAGAATTTTCTTTGAAGTTGTGGTGACCAAGCAAATTTGACATATTTTGACAAGCGGAGGGAAGTAATTGGCTCTGTCTTTAGCTCTGTTTGTGGTATATGGGGGCCAAACCTGACTAGCCCAGTCTATTCAATTTTCAAACTTAGAAAGCCAAATGTTTCAGGGGAGGAAAAAAAATGCCACAATGATTTGTGTTCTGCCAAGTTTCTGGTGGCTTGGGAAGCAAACTTGCAAACCATACATGCAGTCTCTGCTGGATTACTGCCTCCATGGTAGTATCAGTTAGCAATAAAAGCCAGCAACCAGAAAATGAGTCCCAAAAATGAAACTGAATCCTTGCAGTGCATGAATATTTGGAGTGCCTGCTTCAGATATGCAGCTACCTCGGGGTTCACTTGTCTGCAATAGCTATTTCAAGGAGGTCTGCAACCATTCCAGCATAACCCTGAACACTAAACATGAGGTACTAGTTCAATACCTAAACCAACATAATGCTAGATAGCTTGTCACCAGCAGGTTTTCCCAGAATTCAAATGTAACATGGTGAAAGGGAAACCCTTAGAAAAGGGATGCAAATGCCCCTTTCACTAACAATCCCAGGTATTTTCTCATGGCATGGAATATTTAGACTCCACAACTCATGTAGTGAACCCCGGGACTTAGACCACGTGTGTCTAGTTTTCTGTTGTCCTCTTTTTGGAAACAGCATCTTATGTAGTTGTTGAAAGAGGCCTTGAGATAAATTCGTAGCCCACGATGGACTGGAACTCCCAATGATCCATCCACCTCAGACCCCAGATTCCTAGGATTATAGGCATGAGCGACCATGCCAAGCATGTGCACAGAGATTCTTACATAATTTGTGAAATCCCACTACTGGTCTATAGGTAGCTTCTGTGTTTCAGACTTCAGGAATATTCCTCTCTTTGTTTTGGCTCCCCTTGTTCAGGTTTCCATTTCTATTGTGCTAAGCTCCAAGGCCCCAGGCAAGGGGGTGGCTGCCCTACCTCTGGTGTGTTCTTGGATGATTACAGCCCAGGTGAACAGGGTTCAAATATATTGGATCCTGTGCATTTGAAGAGGAAATGAGTAAAGATTCATGAGTTAATGTGGACATGCCAGGGAATTGAGGGGCCATGATAGAGACAAAACTTCAGGCCATGGGCTGAAGGCTGAGGCTTCTGTACCTTTAGCTTCTTGAATAGTGGGCCTGCTGAACAATTGTGTGCTGTCAAATGTAATTTGATGTGTTTTGTTTTAATTTATTTTGTTTTTTGCTTTGGTTTTTTACATGGAAGGAACAGTACCATGGTTTGAAGAAACTGGAGTGTCTTACCTAAGAGAAATTTGAAAAAAGGGACAATTCAGCAGCCAAGAATTTCTTAAATGCCCTTGGCTTTTTAAAAAATGTGACATAAAGTTGAGCATGTCATATCCATGTCTCTTTACAAAAGATTTTACCTCCTATTTCATAGGAATTACTGTTTCTTTGAAAGGTCAACCTGCACTGAAATAAAGATTATCCCTCCATTCCTCAGTCTGCTTGAAAACACATCCTTTGTTAGTTATATTGTCTTAAGCAGAAACACTTGGAGATGACTACAGCAAGAGTTTCCCATTGGTGGAATTTCCACGGACACACATGAAGTAATACTGCACAACTTCAAGTGAAGTGCACTGTCCCTTGACAATGGCAAGTCTGGGCAAACCTATAGAAACGGAAAATCATAGAAAGTCTGAAAGTCAGAGAAGGAAAATGGGCCTCTCCACATTTAGACCGGGCCTCTCCTGAAGCACACATTTGTGGAAAAAGTAATTATGAGAGACGAATGAACTCCCAAAACGGAATGGAAATTTTCTTGTTTAGGCCTAGAACGCTATGGCCTGGAGCCATGTGGTTCTAACTGGATGAGCAAAGTGTGAGCAGAGATCAAAGTAAAACACACACCATTTAGGCAACTCGATATTTAACCAGGTGTCCAGAGTGCTGGCAAACTGTACTTGTGTCACTTTGCTCAAATCCTGTCTTCACAAAAAGTACATTCCAGCACGACCAGTGACTAGAGGAGGACACATTTCAAAGGACTTGTAAAAAAAATCCAACACTGAATTTAGCACAACACTGAATTTAGATGAAAAGTAGCAGAGTCTGTTAGCCTTTCAAGTTTTAATAGGAGAAACTTATAACATGTAATAGCTGTTACATGAATAACTTCAAAGCTTTTGGAGAGGTCTTAATCACTACGAGTGAGGGCTTCCCTGACTTCCAAAGTTAAAAATAGTACAACAAACAATTTGAAAAACCAATCAACCAACTAAATACAAACACTAGGTCCAAAGGGTTTCACTGGTTTTAAAACCACTTATGGAATGCACAACTATTGATGAGGCTTACTCTGCATTCTGCTTTACTCAGGCGCGGTACATGAGCAACTGTGAAAGCAAAATTCAAAATGTTATGTGAAGTGACCATTTCATTGGTGAAACCATGACCCCATAGACATTTTCTCTTTTGAAACTCCGGATATTATCCATATATGTTCTCAAAGGGAAGGAATACACAGGATTTAGCTTGATATTTTTTTCACTATTTTGTGTTCCACCAGATTTATTTGAAGATCTCCTGTCCTGCATCCACTGCCCAATGTAGAAGGCCACACATAGGACAACCAACATGAGAACTTTACTGCTACAGCCTGATTAAACCAGCATGAGAATATAATTTTCCTTTCATCATCAAAGATTTTTACATCAAATTAACCACCTCTCTTGCTTTCCCATGTTTTTCCCTGGTTTTTGTACCTTGAAATGGGTGTGCACTGTTCTCAGACTTGATCTCCATCTTCCCCCATATTCCCAAACATATTCATCTGGGAAACATGTAAAAATCTTATTCGGGGCTTATTTCATTGTTTTCAAATATCTGCCCTTGAAATTCATCTTGCACCACTGTCTCTCATATCCAAAGCTATGTGCTTGCAGAAGATTTCTGCTGAGAAATTTCACAGAAAGCTCTTATACTGCAGGTGAATGATTCCAGCAAGTGTTGACTGAATAGCTTAGGGAACAGGACTCAGCCAAATGACAGACATGACAAGGGAAAAGCATATGCTCAAGGATAGGACATGTCAGAGAACATCTGCCAGGCCCTGGCATATTTCATATCCCATTGAAAGTACATCCATGTGTAGATTGGCAAGCATTTCCATCCCTAAATTCTTTTGCAGTGAAACCTTCAGTGAGAATCCTGTGGCATACCAGGCCAAGAATATTCATCCTATTTAAATCTTGCCCTACAAGGTCCTCTGTGCCACTGAGGTCTCCATGGCAACGCCCAGCATTGTGACTCAGGTCTCCTACTGCACACTTGTATCCTAGAGCCTAAAGTCCAGCTCACAATGGTGCTCAGCCAATCACAGCCCAGTGTGGTTGCCTGGCAACCACAAGCTTGTGGCTTTCTGTGAACTGTTTCAGCCCTACTCTGCAGCTTTCCACCTCGTACAACCACAGCCATTCCAATCATGCAGTATTTGATTAGCCTCTCTATGTTGCCTCAGAAATTTTTCTTACAGTTGTAGTGATCAAGACAATTTGACATATTTTGAGAAGTGGAGGGAAGTAATTGAAAGACCTTTTGGTCTGTCTGTGGTCGATGTGTTCCAAACTTGACTACACCAGTCTTTTAAATTTTCAAACCTAGAGCCTAAAATCCACCTCACAGTGATGTTCAGCCAATCTCAGCCCAGTGTGGTTGCCTGGCAACCACAAGCCTGTGGATTTCTGTGAACAGTTTCAGCCCAACTCTGCAGCTTTCCACCTCATACAACCACAGCCATTCCAATCAGGCAGTATTTGATTCACCTCTCTAAGTTGCCTCAGAATTTTCTTTGAAGTTGTGGTGACCAAGCAAATTTGACATATTTTGACAAGTGGAGGGAAGTAATTGGCTCTGTCTTTAGCTCTGTTAGTGGTACATGGGGTCCAAACCTGACTAGCCCAGTCTATTCAATTTTCAAACATAGAAAGCCAAATGTTTCAGGGGAGTAAAAAAAATGCCACAATGATTTGTGTTCTGCCAAGTTTCTGGTGGCTTGGGAAGCAAACTTGCAAACCATACATGCAGTCTCTGCTGGATTACTGCCTCCATGGTAGTATCAGTTAGCACTAAAAGCCAGCAACCAGAAGATGAGTCCCAAAATGAAACTGAATCCTTGCAGTGCATGAATATTTGGAGTGCCTGCTTCAGATATGCAGCTACCTCGGGGTTCACTTGTCTGCAATAGCTATTTCAAGGAGGTCTGCAGCCATTCCAGCATAACCCTGAACACTAAACATGAGGTACTAGCTCAATACCTAAACTAACATAATGCTAGATAGCTTGTCACCAGCAGGTTTTCCCAGAATTCAAATGTAACATGGTGAAAGAGAAACCCTTAGAAAAGGGATGCAAATGCCCCTTTCACTAAACATCCCAGGTATTTTCTCATGGCATGTAATATTTAGATTCCAAAACTCATGTAGTGAACCCCGGGGAACTAGACCAAGTGTTTCTAGTTTTCTGTTGTCCTCTTTTTGGAAACAGCATCTTATGTAGTTGTTGAAAGAGGCCTTGAGATAAATTCGTAGCCCACGATGGACTGAAACTCCCAAGGATCCATCCACCTCAGCCCCCAGATTGCTGGGATTATAGGCATGAGCGACCATGCCAAGCATGTGCACAGAGATTCTTACATAATTTGTGAAATCCCACTACTTGTCTATAGGTAGCTTCTGTGTTTCAGACTTTAGGAATATTCCTCTCTTTGTTTTGGCTCCCCTTGTTCAGGTTTCCATTTCTATTGTGCTAAGCTCCAAGGCCCCAGGCAAGGGGGTGGCTGCCCTTCCTCTGGTGTGTTCTTGGATGATTACAGCCCAGGTGAGCAGGGTTCAAATATATTGGATCCTGTGCATTTGAAGAGGAAATGAGTAAAGATTCATGAGTTAATGTGGACATGCCAGGGAATTGAGGGGCCATGATAGAGACAAAACTTCAGGCCATGGGCTGAAGGCTGAGGCTTCTGTACCTCTAGCTTCTTGAATAGTGGGCCTGCTGAGCAATTGTGTGCTGTCAAATGTAATTTGATGTGTTTTGTTTTAATTTATTTTGTTTTTTGCTTTGGTTTTTTACATGGAAGGAACAGTACCATGGTTTGAATAAACTGGAGTGTCTTACCTAAGAGAAATTTGAAAAAAGGGACAATTCAGCAGCCAAGAATTTCTCAAATGCCCTTGGCTTTTTAAAAAATGTGAAATAAAGTTGAGCATGTCATATCCATGTCTCTTTACAAAAGATTTTACCTCCTATTTCATAGGAATTACTGTTTCTTTGAAAGGTCAACCTGCACTGAAATAAAGATTATCCCTCCATTCCTCAGTCTGCTTGAAAACACATCCTTTGATAGTTATATTGTCTTATGCAGAAACACTTGGAGATGACTACAGCAAGAGTTTCCCATTGGTGGAATTTCCACGGACACACATGAAGTAATACTGCACAACTTCAAGTGAAGTGCACTGTCCCTTGACAATGGCAAGTCTGGGCAAACCTATAGTAACTGAAAATCATAGAAAGTCTGAAAGTGAGAGAAGGAAAATGGGCCTCTCCACATTTAGACCAGGCCTCTCCTGAAGCACACATTTGTGGAAAAAGTAATTATGAGAGACGAATGAACTCCCAAAATGGAATGGAAATTTTCTTGTTTAGGCCTAGAACGCTATGGCCTGGAGCCATGTGGTTCTAACTGGATGAGCAAAGTGTGAGCAGAGATCAAAGTAAAACACACACCATTTAGGCAACTCGATATTTAACCAGGTGTCCAGAGTGCTGGCAAACTGTACTTGTGTCACTTTGCTCAAATCCTGTCTTCACAAAAAGTACATTCCAGCACGACCAGTGACTAGAGGAGGACACATTTCAAAGGACTTGTAAAAAAAATCCAACACTGAATTTAGCACAACACTGAATTTAGATGAAAAGTAGCAGAGTCTGTTAGCCTTTCAAGTTTTAATAGGAGAAACTTATAACATGTAATAGCTGTTACATGAATAACTTCAAAGCTTTTGGAGAGGTCTAAATCACTATGAGTGAGGGCTTCCCTGACTCCCAAAGTTAAAAATAGTACAACAAACAATTTGAAAAACCAATCAACCAATTAAATACAAACACTAGGTCCAAAGGGTTTCACTGGTTTTAAAACCACTTATGGAATGCACAACTATTGATGAGGCTTACTATGCATTCTGCTTTACTCAGGCCCGGTACATGAGCAACTGTGAAAGCAAAATTCAAAATGTTATGTGAAGTGACCATTTCATTGGTGAAACCATGACCCAATAGACATTTACTCTTTTGAAACTCCGGATATTATCGATATATGTTCTCAAAGGGAAGGAATACACAGGATTTAGCTTGATATTTTTTTCACTATTTTGTGTTAAACCAGATTTATTTGAAGATATCCTGTCCTGCATCCACTGCCCAATGTAGAAGGCCACACATAGGACAACCAACATGAGAACTTTACTGCTACAGCCTGATTAAATCAGCATGAGAATATAATTTTCCTTTCATCATCAAAGATTTTTACATCAAATTAACCACCTCTCTTGCTTTCCCATGTTTTTCCCTGGTTTTTGTACCTTGAAATGGGTATGCACTGTTCTCAGACTTGATCTCCATCTTCCCCCATATTCCCAAACATATTCATCTGGGAAACATGTAAAGATCTTATTCGGGGCTTATTTCATTGTTTTCAAATATCTGCCCTTGAAATTCAACTTGCACCACTGTCTCTCATATCCAAAGCTATGTGCTTGCAGAGGATTTCTGCTGAGAAATTTCACAGAAAGCTCTTATACTGCAGGTGAATGATTCCAGCAAGTCTTGACTGAATAGCTTAGGGAACAGGACTCAGCCAAATGACAGACATGACAAGGGAAAAGCATATGCTCAAGGATAGGACATGTCAGAGAACATCTGCCAGGCCCTGGCATATTTCATATCCCATTGAAAGTACATCCATGTGTAGATTGGCAAGCACTTCCATCCCTAAATTCTGAGCAGTGAAGCCTTCAGTGAGAATCCTGTGGCATACCAGGCCAAGAATATTCATCCTATTTAAATCTTGCCCTACAAGGTCCTCTGTGCCACTGAGGTCTCCATGGCAACGTCCAGCATTGTGACTCAGGTCTCCTACTGCACACTTGTATCCTAGAGCCTAAAGTCCAGCTCACAATGGTGCTCAGCCAATCACAGCCCAGTGTGGTTGCCTGGCAACCACAAGCTTGTGGCTTTCTGTGAACTGTTTCAGCCCTACTCTGCAGCTTTCCACCTCCTACAACCACAGCCATTCCAATCATGCAGTATTTGATTAGCCTCTCCATGTTGCCTCAGAAATTTTTTTTACAGTTGTAGTGATCAAGACAATTTGACATATTTTGAGAAGTGGAGGGAAGTAATTGAAAGAACTTTTGGTCTGTCTGTGGTCGATGTGTTCCAAACTTGACTACACCAGTCTTTAAAATTTTCAAACCTAGAGCCTAAAATCCACCTCACAGTGATGTTCAGCCAATCTCAGCCCAGTGTGGTTGCCTGGCAACCACAAGCCTGTGGATTTCTGTGAACAGTTTCAGCCCAACTCTGCAGCTTTCCACCTCATACAACCACAGCCATTCCAATCTGGCAGTATTTGATTCACCTCTCTAATTTGCCTCAGAATTTTCTTTGAAGTTGTGGTGACCAAGCAAATTTGACATATTTTGACAAGTGGAGGGAAGTAATTGGCTCTGTCTTTAGCTCTGTTGGTGGTACATGTGGTCCAAACCTGACTAGCCCAGTCTATTCAATTTTCAAACTTAGAAAGCCAAATGTTTCAGGGGAGGAAAAAAATTAACACAATGATTTGTGTTCTGCCAAGTTTCTGGTGGCTTGGGAAGCAAACTTGCAAACCATACATGCAGTCTCTGCTGGATTACTGCCTCCATGGTAGAATCAGTTAGCAATAAAAGCCAGCAACCAGAAGATGAGTCCCAAAATGAAATTGAATCCTTGCAGTGCATGAATATTTGGAGTGCCTGCTTCAGATATGCAGCTACCTCGGGGTTCACTTGTCTGCAATAGCTATTTCAAGGAGGTCTGCAGCCATTCCAGCATAACCCTGAACACTAAACATGCGGTACTAACTCAGTACCTAAACCAACATAATGCTAGATAGCTTGTCACCAGCAGGTTTTCCCAGAATTCAAATGTAACATGGTGAAAGCGAAACCCTTAGAAAAGGGATGCAAATGCCCCTTTCACTAAAAATCCCAGGGATTTTCTCATGGCATGGAATATTTAGACTCCACAACTCATGTAGTGAACCCCGGGGAACTAGACCAAGTGTGTCTAGCTTACAGTTGTCCTCTTTTTGGAAACAGCATATTATGTAGTTGTTGAAAGAGGCCTTGAGATAAATTCGTAGCCTACGATGGACTGGAACTCCCAAGGATGCATCCACCTCAGCCCCCAGATTGCTGGGATTATAGGCATGAGCGACCATGCCAAGCATGTGCACAGAGATTCTTACATAATTTGTGAAATCCCACTACTGGTCTATAGATAGCTTCTGTGTTTCAGACTTTAGGAATATTCCTCTCTTTGTTTTGGCTCCCCTTGTTCAGGTTTCCATTTCTATTGTGCTAAGCTCCAAGGCCCCAGGCAAGGGGTGGCTGCCCTTCCTCTGGTGTGTTCTTGGATGATTACAGCCCAGGTGAACAGGGTTCAAATATATTGGATCCTGTGCATTTGAAGAGGAAATGAGTAAAGATTCATGAGTTAATGTGGACATGCCAGGGAATTGAGGGGCCATGATAGAGAGAAAACTTCAGGCCATGGGCTGAAGGCTGAGGCTTCTGTACATCTAGCTTCTTGAATAGTGGGCCTGCCGAGCAATTGTGTGCTGTCAAATGTAATTTGATGTGTTTTGTTTTAATTTATTTTGTTTTTTGCTTTGGTTTTTTACTTGGAAGGAACAGTACCATGGTTTGAAGAAACTGGAGTGTCTTACCTAAGAGAAATTTGAAAAAAGGGACAATTCAGCAGCCAAGAATTTCTCAAATGTCCTTGGCTTTTTAAAAAATGTGACATAAAGTTGAGCATGTCATATCCATGTCTCTTTACAAAAGATTTTACCTCCTATTTCATAGGAATTACTGTTTCTTTGAAAGGTCAACCTGCACTGAAATAAAGATTATCACTCCATTCCTCATTCTGCTTGAAACCACATCCTTTGTTAGTTATATTTTCTTACGCAGAAACATTTGGAGATGACTACAGCAAGAGTTTCCCATTGTGGAATTTCCACGGAGACACATGAAGTAATACTGCACAACTTCAAGTGAAGTGCACTGTCCCTTGACAATGGCAAGTCTGGGCAAACCTCTAGTAACTGAAAATCTTAGAAAGTCTGAAAGTGAGTGAATGAAAATGGGCCTCTCCACATTTAGGCAGGGCCTCTCAAAGTAAAACACACACCATTTAGGCAACTCGATATTTAACCAGGTGTCCAGAGCAGTGGCAAACTGTACTTGTGTCAATTTGCTCAAATCCTGTCTTCACAAGAAAGTACATTCCAGCACGACAAGTGCCTAGAGGAGGACACATTTCAAAGGACTTGTAAAAAAAGTCCAACACTGAATTTAGCGCAACACTGTACTTAGATGAAAAGTAGCAGAGTCTGTTAGTCTTTCAAGTTTTAATAGGAGAAACTTATAACATGTAATAGCTGTTACATGAATAACTTCAGAGCTTTGGAGAGATCTAAATCACTATGAGTGAGGGCTTCCCTGACTCCCAAAGTTAAAAATAGTACAACAAACAATTTGAAAAGCCAATCAACCAATTAAATACAAACACTAGGTCCAAAGGGTTTCACTGGTTTTAAAACCTCTTATGGAATGCACAACTATTGATGAGGTTTACTCTGCATTCTGCTTTACTCAGGCCCGGTACATGAGCAACTGTGAAAGCAAAATTCAAAATGTTATGTGAAGTGACCATTTCATTGGTGAAACCATGACCCAATAGACATTTTCTCTTTTGAAACTCCGGACATTATCCATATATGTTCTCAAAGGGAAGGAATACACAGGGTTTAGCTTGATATTTTTTTCACTATTTTGTGTTCCTATAGATTTATTTGAAGATCTCCTGTCCTGCATCCACTGCCCAATGCAGAAGGCCACACATAGGACAACCAACATGAGAACTTCACTGTTACAGCCTGATTAAATCACCATGAGAATATAATTTTCCTTTCATCATCAAAGATTTTTACATCAAATTAACCAGCTCTCTTGCTTTCCCATGTTTTTCCCTGGTTTTTGTAACTTGAAATGGGTGTTCACTCTTCTCAGTTTTGATCTCCATCTTCCCCAATATTTCCAAACATATTCATCTGGGAAACATGTAAAGATCTTATTCGGGGCTTGTTTCATTGTTTTCAAATATCTGCCCTTGAAATTCAACTTCCACCACTGTCTCTCATGTCCAAAGCTATGTGCTTGCAGAGGATTTCTGCTGAGAAATTTCACAGAAAGCTCTTATACTGCAGGTGAATGATTCCAGCAAGTCTTGACTGAATAGCTTAGGGAACAGGACTCAGCCAAATGACAGACATGACAAGGGAAAAGCATATGCTCAAGGATAGGACATGTCAGAGAACATCTGCCAGGCCCTGGCATATTTCATATCCCATTGAAAGTACATCCATGTGTAGATTGGCAGGCATTTCCATCCACAAATTCTGAGCAGTGAAGCCTTCAGTGAGAATCCTGTGGCATACCAGGCCAAGAATATTCATCCTATTTAAATCTTGCCCTACAAGGTCCTCTGTGCCACTGAGGTCTCCATGGCAACGCCCAGCATTGTGACTCAGGTCTCCTACTGCACACTTGTATCCTAGAGCCCAAAGTCCAGCTCACAATGGTGCACAGCCAATCACAGCCCAGTGTGGTTGCCTGGCAACCACAAGCTTGTGGCTTTCTGTGAACTGTTTCAGCCCAACTCTGCAGCTTTCCACCTCATACAACCACAGCCATTCCAATCATGCAGTATTTGATTAGCTTCTCTATGTTGCCTCAGAATTCTTTTTACAGTTGTAGTGATCAAGAAAATTTGACATATTTTGAGAAGTGGAGGGAAGTAATTGAAAGACCTTTTGGTCTGTCTGTGGTCGATGTGTTCCAAACTTGACTACACCAGTCTTTTAAATTTTCAAACTTAGAGCCTAAAATCCACCTCACAGTGATGTTCAGCCAATCTCAGCCCAGTGTGGTTGCCTGACAACCACAAGCCTGTGGATTTCTGTGAACAGTTTCAGCCCAACTCTGCAGCTTTCCACCTCATACAACCACAGCCATTCCAATCAGGCAGTATTTGATTCACCTCTCTAATTCGCCTCAGAATTTTCTTTGAAGTTGTGGTGACCAAGCAAATTTGACATATTTTGACAAGTGGAGGGAAGTAATTGGCTCTGTCTTTAGCTCTGTTGGTGGTACATGGGGTCCAAACCTGACTAGACCAGTCTATTCAATTTTCAAACATAGAAAGCCAAATGTTTCAGGGGAGGAAAGAAAATGCCACAATGATTTGTGTTCTGCCAAGTTTCTGGTGGCTTGGAAGCAAACCTGCAAACCATACATGCAGTCTCTGCTGGATTACTGCCACCATGGTAGTATCAGTTAGCACTAAAAGCCAGCAACCAGAAGATGAGTCCCAAAATGAAAGTGAATCCTTGCAGTGCATGAATATTTGTAGTGCTGCTTCTACTATCCAGCTTCCTCGGGGTTCACTTGTCTGCAATAGCTATTTCAAGGATGTCTGCAGCCATTCCAGCATAACCCTGAACACTAAACATGAGGTACTAGCTCAATACCTAAACCAACATAATGCTAGATAGCTTGTCACCAGCAGGTTTTCCCAGAATTCAAATGTAACATGGTGAAAGGGAAACCCTTAGAAAACGGATGCAAATGCCCCTTTCACTAAAAATCCCAGGTATTTTCTCATGGCATGTAATATTTCGACTCCACAACTCATGTAGTGAACCCCGGGACCTAGACCAAGTGTGTCTAGTTTTCTGTTGTCCTCTTTTTGGAAACAGCATCTTATGTAGTTGTTTAAAGAAGCCTTGAGATAAATTCATAGCCCACGATGGACTGGAAGTCCCAAGGATGCATCCACCTCAGCCCCCAGATTGCTGGGATTATAGGCATGAGCGACCATGCCAAGCATGTGCACAGAGATTCTTACATAATTTGTGAAATCCCACAACGGGTCTATAGGTAGCTTCTGTGTTTCAGGCTTTAGGAATATTCCTCTCTTTGTTTTGGCTCCCCTTGTTCAGGTTTCCATTTCTATTGTGACAAGCTCCAAGGTCCCAGGCAAGGGGGTGACTGCCCTTCCTCTGGTGTGTCCTTGGATGATTACAGTCCAGGTGAACAGAGTTCAAATATATTGGATCCTGTGAATTTGAAGAGGAAATGAGTAAATATTCATGAGTTAATGTGGACATGCCAGGGAACTGAGGGGCCATGATAGAGACAAAACTTCAGGCCATGGGCTGAAGGCTGAGGCTTCTGTACCTCTAGCTTCTTGAATAGTGGGCCTGCTGAGCAATTGTGTGCTCTCAAATGTAATTTGATGGGTTTTGTTTTAATTTATTTTGTTTTTGCTTTGGTTTTTTACATGGAAGGAACAGTACCATGGTTTGAAGAAACTGGAGTGTCTTACCTAAGAGAAATTTGAAAAAAGGGACAATTCAGCAGCCAAAAATTTCTCAAATGCCCTTGGCTTTTTAAAAAATGTGACATAAAGTTGAGCATGTCATATCCATGTCTCTTTACAAAAGATTTTACCTCCTATTTCAAAGGAATTACTGTTTCTTTCAAAGGTCAACCTGCACTGAAATAAAGATTATCCCTCCATTCCTCATTCTGCTTGAAACCACATCCTTTGTTAGTTATATTTTCTTATGCAGAAACACTTGGAGATGCCTACAGCAAGAGTTACCCATTGGTGGAATTTCCACGGAGACCCATGAAGTAATACTGCACAACTTCAAGTGAAGTTCACTGTCCCTTGAAAATGGCAAGTCTGGGCTAACCTCTACTAACTGAAAATCTTAGAAAGTCTGAAAGTGAATGAATGAAAATGGGCCTCTCCAGATTTAGACAGGGACTCTCCTGAAGCACACATTTGTGGAAAAAGTAATTATGAGAGACGAATGAACTCCAAAAACGGAATGGAAATTTTCTAGTTTAGGCCTAGAACGCTATGGCCTGGAGCCCTGTGGTTCTAACTGGATTAGCAAAGTGTGAGCAGAGATCAAAGTAAAACACACACCATTTAGGCAACTCGATATTTAACCAGGTGTCCAGAGTAGTGGCAAACTGTACTGGTGTCAATTTGCTCAAATCCTGTCTTCAAAAGAAAGTACATTCCAGCACAACCGGTGACTAGAGGAGGACACATTTCAAAGGACTTGTAAAAAAAAGTCCACCACTGAATTTAGCACAACACTGAATTTAGATGAAAAGTAGCAGAGTCTGTTTGTCTTTCAAGTTTTAATAGGAGAAACTTATAACATGTAATAGCTGTTACATGAATAACTTCAGAGTTTTTGGAGAGGTCTAAATCACTATGTGTGAGGGCTTCCCTGACTCCCAAAGTTAAAAATAGTAAAACAAACAATTTGAAAAACCAATCAACCAATTAAATACAAACACTAGGTCCAAAGGGTTTCACTGGTTTTAAAACTACTTATGGAATGCACAACTATTGATGAGGCTTACTCTGCATTCTGCTTTACTCAGGCCCGGTACATGAGCAACTGTGAAAGCAAAATTCAAAATGTTATGTGAAGTGACCATTTCATTGGTGAAACCATGACCCAATAGACATTTTGTCTTTTGAAACTCCGGATATTATCCATATATGTTCTCAAAGGGAAGGAATACACAGGATTTAGATTGATATTTTTTGACTATTTTGTGTTCCACCAGATTTATTTGAAGATCTCCTGTCCTGCATCCACTGCCCAATGCAGAAGGCCACACATAGGACAACCAACATGAGAACTTCACTGCTACAGCCTGATTAAATCTTCATGAGAATATAATTTTCCTTTCATCATCAAAGATTTTTACATCAAATTAACCAGCTCTCTTGCTTTCCCATGTTTTCCCCTGGTTTTTGTAACTTGAAATGGGTGATCACTCTTCTCAGTTTTGATCTCCATCTTCCCCCATATTTCCAAACATATTCATCTGGGAAACATGTAAAGATCTTATTCGGGGCTTGTTTCATCGTTTTCAAATATCTGCCCTTGAAATTCAACTTCCACCACTGTCTCTCATATCCAAAGCTATGTGCTTGCAGAGGATTTCTGCTGAGAAATTTCACAGAAAGCTCTTATACTGCAGGTGAATGATTCCAGCAAGTCTTGATTGAATAGCTTAGGGAACAGGACTCAGCCAAATGACAGACATGACAAGGGAAAAGCATATGCTCAAGGATAGGACATGTCAGAGAACATCTGCCAGGCCCTGGCATATTTCATATCCCATTGAAAGTACATCCATGTGTAGATTGGCAGGCATTTCCATCCACAAATTCTGAGCAGTGAAGCCTTCAGTGAGAATCCTGTGGCATACCAGGCCAAGAATATTCATCCTATTTAAATCTTGCCCTACAAGGTCCTCTGTGCCACTGAGGTCTCCATGACAACGCCCAGCATTGTGACTCAGGTCTCCTACTGCACACTTGTATCCTAGAGCCCAAAGTCCAGCTCACAATGGTGCACAGCCAATCACAGCCCAGTGTGGTTGCCTGGCAACCACAAGCTTGTGGCTTTCTGTGAACTGTTTCAGCCCAACTCTGCAGCTTTCCACCTCATACAACCACAGCCATTCAAATCATGCAGTATTTGATTAGCTTCTCTATGTTGCCTCAGAATTCTTTTTACAGTTGTAGTGATCAAGAAAATTTGACATATTTTGAGAAGTGGAGGGAAGTAATTGAAAGACCTTTTGGTCTGTCTGTGGTCGATGTGTTCCAAACTTGACTACCCCAGTCTTTTAAATTTTCAAACTTAGAGCCTAAAATCCACCTCACAGTGATGTTCAGCCAATCTCAGCCCAGTGTGGTTGCCTGGCAACCACAAGCCTGTGGATTTCTGTGAACAGTTTCAGCCCAACTCTGCAGCTTTCCACCTCATACAACCACAGCCATTCCAATCAGGCAGTATTTGATTCACCTCTCTAATTTGCCTCAGAATTTTCTTTGAAGTTGTGGTGACCAAGCAAATTTGACATATTTTGACAAGTGGAGGGAAGTAATTGGCTCTGTCTTTAGCTCTGTTGGTGGTACATGGGGTCCAAACCTGACTAGACCAGTCTATTCAATTTTCAAACATAGAAAGCCAAATGTTTCAGGGGAGGAAAGAAAATGCCACAATGATTTGTGTTCTGCCAAGTTTCTGGTGGCTTGGAAGCAAACCTGCAAACCATACATGCAGTCTCTGCTGGATTACTGCCACCATGGTAGTATCAGTTAGCAGTAAAAGCCAGCAACCAGAAGATGAGTCCCAAAATGAAAGTGAATCCTTGCAGTGCATGAATATTTGTAGTGCTGCTTCAACTATCCAGCTTCCTCGGGGTTCACTTGTCTGCAATAGCTATTTCAAGGATGTCTGCAGCCATTCCAGCATAACCCTGAACACTAAACATGAGGTACTAGCTCAATACCTAAACCAACATAATGCTAGATAGCTTGTCACCAGCAGGTTTTCCCAGAATTCAAATGTAACATGGTGAAAGGGAAACCCTTAGAAAAGGGATGCAAATGCCCCTTTCACTAAAAATCCCAGGTATTTTCTCATGGCATGTAATATTTAGACTCCACAACTCATGTAGTGAACCCCGGGACCTAGACCAAGTGTGTCTAGTTTTCTGTTGTCCTCTTTTTGGAAATAGCATCTTATGTAGTTGTTTAAAAAGCCTTGAGATAAATTCATTGCCCACAATGGACTGGAAGTCCCAAGGATGCATCCACCTCAGCCCCCAGATTGCTGGGATTATAGGCATGAGCGACCATGCCAAGCATGTGCACAGAGATTCTTACATAATTTGTGAAATCCCACAACGGGTCTATAGGTAGCTTCTGTGTTTCAGGCTTTAGGAATATTCCTCTCTTTGTTTTGGCTCCCCTTGTTCAGGTTTCCATTTCTATTGTGACAAGCTCCAAGGCCCCAGGCAAGGGGGTGACTGCCCTTCCTCTGGTGTGTCCTTGGATGATTACAGCCCAGGTGAACAGAGTTCAAATATATTGGATCCTGTGCATTTGAAGAGGAAATGAGTAAAGATTCATGAGTTAATGTGGACATGCCAGGGAACTGAGGGGCCATGATAGAGACAAAACTTCAGGCCATGGGCTGAAGGCTGAGGCTTCTGTACCTCTAGCTTCTTGAATAGTGGGCCTGCTGAGCAATTGTGTGCTCTCAAATGTAATTTGATGGGTTTTGTTTTAATTTATTTTGTTTTTGCTTTGGTTTTTTACATGGAAGGAACAGTACCATGGTTTGAAGAAACTGGAGTGTCTTACCTAAGAGAAATTTGAAAAAAGGGACAATTCAGCAGCCAAAAATTTCTCAAATGCCCTTGGCTTTTTAAAAAATGTGACATAAAGTTGAGCATGTCATATCCATGTCTCTTTACAAAAGATTTTACCTCCTATTTCATAGGAATTACTGTTTCTTTGAAAGGTCAACCTGCACTGAAATAAAGATTATCCCTCCATTCCTCATTCTGCTTGAAACCGCATCCTTTGTTAGTTATATTTTCTTATGCAGAAACACTTGGAGATGCCTACAGCAAGAGTTACCCATTGGTGGAATTTCCACGGAGACCCATGAAGTAATACTGCACAACTTCAAGTGAAGTGCACTGTCCCTTGAAAATGGCAAGTCTGGGCTAACCTCTACTAACTGAAAATCTTAGAAAGTCTGAAAGTGAATGAATGAAAATGGGCCTCTCCAGATTTAGACAGGGACTCTCCTGAAGCACACATTTGTGGAAAAAGTAATTATGAGAGACGAATGAACTCCAAAAACGGAATGGAAATTTTCTAGTTTAGGCCTAGAACGCTATGGCCTGGAGCCCTGTGGTTCTAACTGGATTAGCAAAGTGTGAGCAGAGATCAAAGTAAAACACACACCATTTAGGCAACTCGATATTTAACCAGGTGTCCAGAGTAGTGGCAAACTGTACTTGTGTCAATTTGCTCAAATCCTGTCTTCAAAAGAAAGTACATTCCAGCACAACCGGTGACTAGAGGAGGACACATTTCAAAGGACTTGTAAAAAAAAGTCCAACACTGAATTTAGCGCAACACTGAATTTAGATGAAAAGTAGCAGAGTCTGTTTGTCTTTCAAGTTTTTATAGGAGAAACTTATAACATGTAATAGCTGTTACATGAATAACTTCAGAGTTTTTGGAGAGGTCTAAATCACTATGTGTGAGGGCTTCCCTGACTCCCAAAGTTAAAAATAGTAAAACAAACAATTTGAAAAACCAATCAACCAATTAAATACAAACACTAGGTCCAAAGGGTTTCACTGGTTTTAAAACTACTTATGGAATGCACAACTATTGATGAGGCTTACTCTGCATTCTGCTTTACTCAGGCCCGGTACATGAGCAACTGTGAAAGCAAAATTCAAAATGTTATGTGAAGTGACCATTTCATTGGTGAAACCATGACCCAATAGACATTTTGTCTTTTGAAACTCCGGATATTATCCTTATATGTTCTCAAAGGGAAGGAATACACAGGATTTAGATTGATATTTTTTGACTATTTTGTGTTCCACCAGATTTATTTGAAGATCTCCTGTCCTGCATCCACTGCCCAATGCAGAAGGCCACACATAGGACAACCAACATGAGAACTTCACTGCTACAGCCTGATTAAATCTTCATGAGAATATAATTTTCCTTTCATCATCAAAGATTTTTACATCAAATTAACCAGCTCTCTTGCTTTCCCATGTTTTCCCCTGGTTTTTGTAACTTGAAATGGGTGTTCACTCTTCTCAGTTTTGATCTCCATCTTCCCCCATATTTCCAAACATATTCATCTGGGAAACATGTAAAGATCTTATTCGGGGCTTGTTTCATTGTTTTCAAATATCTGCCCTTGAAATTCAACTTCCACCACTGTCTCTCATATCCAAAGCTATGTGCTTGCAGAGGATTTCTGCTGAGAAATTTCACAGAAAGCTCTTATACTTCAGGTGAATGATTCCAGCAAGTCTTGACTGAATAGCTTAGGGAACAGGACTCAGCCAAATGACAGACATGACAAGCGAAAAGCATATGCTCAAGGATAGGATATGTCAGAGAACATCTGCCAGGCACTGGCATATTTCATATCCCATTGAAAGTACATCCATGTGTAGATTGGCATTCATTTCCATCCACAAATTCTGAGCAGTGAAGCCTTCAGTGAGAATCCTGTGGCATACCAGGCCAAGAATATTCATCCTATTTAAATCTTGCCCTACAAGGTCCTCTGTGCCACTGAGGTCTCCATGGCAACACACAGCATTGTGACTCAGGTCTCCTACTGCACACTTGTATCCTAGAGCCCAAAGTCCAGCTCACAATGGTGCACAGCCAATCACAGCCCAGTGTGGTTGACTGGCAACCACAAGCTTGTGGCTTTCTGTGAACTGTTTCAGCCCAACTCTGCAGCTTTCCACCTCATACAACCACAGCCATTCCAATCATGCAGTATTTGATTAGCTTCTCTATGTTGCCTCAGAATTCTTTTTAAAGTTGTAGTGATCAAGAAAATTTGACATATTTTGAGAAGTGGAGGGAAGTAATTGAAAGACCTTTTGGTCTGTCTGTGGTCGATGTGTTCCAAACTTGACTACCCCAGTCTTTTAAATTTTCAAACTTAGAGCCTAAAATCCACCTCACAGTGATGTTCAGCCAATCTCAGCCCAGTGTGGTTGCCTGGCAACCACAAGCCTGTGGATTTCTGTGAACAGTTTCAGCCCAACTCTGCAGCTTTCCACCTCATACAACCACAGCCATTCCAATCAGGCAGTATTTGATTCGCCTCTCTAATTTGCCTCAGAATTTTCTTTGAAGTTGTGGTGACCAAGCAAATTTGACATATTTTGACAAGTGGAGGGAAGGAATTGGCTCTGTCTTTAGCTCTGTTGGTGGTACATGGGGTCCAAACCTGACTAGACCAGTCTATTCAATTTTCAAACATAGAAAGCCAAATGTTTCAGGGGAGGAAAGAAAATGCCACAATGATTTGTGTTCTGCCAAGTTTCTGGTGGCTTGGAAGCAAACCTGCAAACCATACATGCAGTCTCTGCTGGATTACTGCCACCATGGTAGTATAAGTTAGCACTAAAAGCCAGCAACCAGAAGATGAGTCCCAAAATGAAAGTGAATCTTTGCAGTGCATGAATATTTGTAGTGCTGCTTCAACTATCCAGCTTCCTCGGGGTTCACTTGTCTGCAATAGCTATTTCAAGGATGTCTGCAGCCATTCCAGCATAACCCTGAACACTAAACATGAGGTACTAGCTCAATACCTAAACCAACATAATGCTAGATAGCTTGTCACCCGCAGGTTTTCCCAGAATTCAAATGTAACATGGTGAAAGGGAAACCCTTAGAAAAGGGATGCAAATGCCCCTTTCACTAAAAATCCCAGGTATTTTCTCATGGCATGTAATATTTAGACTCCACAACTCATGTAGTGAACCCCGGGACCTAGACCAAGTGTGTCTAGTTTTCTGTTGTCCTCTTTTTGGAAATAGCATCTTATGTAGTTGTTTAAAAAGCCTTGAGATAAATTCATAGCCCACAATGGACTGGAAGTCCCAAGGATGCATCCACCTCAGCCCCCAGATTGCTGGGATTATAGGCATGAGCGACCATGCCAAGCATGTGCACAGAGATTCTTACATAATTTGTGAAATCCCACAACGGGTCTATAGGTAGCTTCTGTGTTTCAGGCTTTAGGAATATTCCTCTCTTTGTTTTGGCTCCCCTTGTTCAGGTTTCCATTTCTATTGTGACAAGCTCCAAGGCCCCAGGCAAGGGGGTGACTGCCCTTCCTCTGGTGTGTCCTTGGATGATTACAGCCCAGGTGAACAGAGTTCAAATATATTGGATCCTGTGCATTTGAAGAGGAAATGAGTAAAGATTCATGAGTTAATGTGGACATGCCAGGGAACTGAGGGGCCATGATAGAGACAAAACTTCAGGCCATGGGCTGAAGGCTGAGGCTTCTGTACCTCTAGCTTCTTGAATAGTGGGCCTGCTGAGCAATTGTGTGCTCTCAAATGTAATTTGATGGGTTTTGTTTTAATTTATTTTGTTTTTGCTATGGTTTTTTACATGGAAGGAACAGTACCATGGTTTGAAGAAACTGGAGTGTCTTACCTAAGAGAAATTTGAAAAAAGGGACAATTCAGCAGCCAAAAATTTCTCAAATGCCCTTGGCTTTTTAAAAAATGTGACATAAAGTTGAGCATGTCATATCCATGTCTCTTTACAAAAGATTTTACCTCCTATTTCATAGGAATTACTGTTTCTTTGAAAGGTCAACCTGCACTGAAATAAAGATTATCCCTCCATTCCTCATTCTGCTTGAAACCGCATCCTTTGTTAGTTATATTTTCTTATGCAGAAACACTTGGAGATGCCTACAGCAAGAGTTACCCATTGGTGGAATTTCCACGGAGACCCATGAAGTAATACTGCACAACTTCAAGTGAAGTGCACTGTCCCTTGAAAATGGCAAGTCTGGGCTAACCTCTACTAACTGAAAATCTTAGAAAGTCTGAAAGTGAATGAATGAAAATGGGCCTCTCCAGATTTAGACAGGGACTCTCCTGAAGCACACATTTGTGGAAAAAGTAATTATGAGAGACGAATGAACTCCAAAAACGGAATGGAAATTTTCTAGTTTAGGCCTAGAACGCTATGGCCTGGAGCCCTGTGGTTCTAACTGGATTAGCAAAGTGTGAGCAGAGATCAAAGTAAAACACACACCATTTAGGCAACTCGATATTTAACCAGGTGTCCAGAGTAGTGGCAAACTGTACTTGTGTCAATTTGCTCAAATCCTGTCTTCAAAAGAAAGTACATTCCAGCACAACCGGTGACTAGAGGAGGACACATTTCAAAGGACTTGTAAAAAAAAGTCCAACACTGAATTTAGCGCAACACTGAATTTAGATGAAAAGTAGCAGAGTCTGTTTGTCTTTCAAGTTTTTATAGGAGAAACTTATAACATGTAATAGCTGTTACATGAATAACTTCAGAGTTTTTGGAGAGGTCTAAATCACTATGTGTGAGGGCTTCCCTGACTCCCAAAGTTAAAAATAGTAAAACAAACAATTTGAAAAACCAATCAACCAATTAAATACAAACACTAGGTCCAAAGGGTTTCACTGGTTTTAAAACTACTTATGGAATGCACAACTATTGATGAGGCTTACTCTGCATTCTGCTTTACTCAGGCCCGGTACATGAGCAACTGTGAAAGCAAAATTCAAAATGTTATGTGAAGTGACCATTTCATTGGTGAAACCATGACCCAATAGACATTTTGTCTTTTGAAACTCCGGATATTATCCTTATATGTTCTCAAAGGGAAGGAATACACAGGATTTAGATTGATATTTTTTGACTATTTTGTGTTCCACCAGATTTATTTGAAGATCTCCTGTCCTGCATCCACTGCCCAATGCAGAAGGCCACACATAGGACAACCAACATGAGAACTTCACTGCTACAGCCTGATTAAATCTTCATGAGAATATAATTTTCCTTTCATCATCAAAGATTTTTACATCAAATTAACCAGCTCTCTTGCTTTCCCATGTTTTCCCCTGGTTTTTGTAACTTGAAATGGGTGTTCACTCTTCTCAGTTTTGATCTCCATCTTCCCCCATATTTCCAAACATATTCATCTGGGAAACATGTAAAGATCTTATTCGGGGCTTGTTTCATTGTTTTCAAATATCTGCCCTTGAAATTCAACTTCCACCACTGTCTCTCATATCCAAAGCTATGTGCTTGCAGAGGATTTCTGCTGAGAAATTTCACAGAAAGCTCTTATACTGCAGGTGAATGATTCCAGCAAGTCTTGACTGAATAGCTTAGGGAACAGGACTCAGCCAAATGACAGACATGACAAGCGAAAAGCATATGCTCAAGGATAGGATATGTCAGAGAACATCTGCCAGGCACTGGCATATTTCATATCCCATTGAAAGTACATCCATGTGTAGATTGGCATTCATTTCCATCCACAAATTCTGAGCAGTGAAGCCTTCAGTGAGAATCCTGTGGCATACCAGGCCAAGAATATTCATCCTATTTAAATCTTGCCCTACAAGGTCCTCTGTGCCACTGAGGTCTCCATGGCAACACACAGCATTGTGACTCAGGTCTCCTACTGCACACTTGTATCCTAGAGCCCAAAGTCCAGCTCACAATGGTGCACAGCCAATCACAGCCCAGTGTGGTTGACTGGCAACCACAAGCTTGTGGCTTTCTGTGAACTGTTTCAGCCCAACTCTGCAGCTTTCCACCTCATACAACCACAGCCATTCCAATCATGCAGTATTTGATTAGCTTCTCTATGTTGCCTCAGAATTCTTTTTAAAGTTGTAGTGATCAAGAAAATTTGACATATTTTGAGAAGTGGAGGGAAGTAATTGAAAGACCTTTTGGTCTGTCTGTGGTCGATGTGTTCCAAACTTGACTACCCCAGTCTTTTAAATTTTCAAACTTAGAGCCTAAAATCCACCTCACAGTGATGTTCAGCCAATCTCAGCCCAGTGTGGTTGCCTGGCAACCACAAGCCTGTGGATTTCTGTGAACAGTTTCAGCCCAACTCTGCAGCTTTCCACCTCATACAACCACAGCCATTCCAATCAGGCAGTATTTGATTCGCCTCTCTAATTTGCCTCAGAATTTTCTTTGAAGTTGTGGTGACCAAGCAAATTTGACATATTTTGACAAGTGGAGGGAAGGAATTGGCTCTGTCTTTAGCTCTGTTGGTGGTACATGGGGTCCAAACCTGACTAGACCAGTCTATTCAATTTTCAAACATAGAAAGCCAAATGTTTCAGGGGAGGAAAGAAAATGCCACAATGATTTGTGTTCTGCCAAGTTTCTGGTGGCTTGGAAGCAAACCTGCAAACCATACATGCAGTCTCTGCTGGATTACTGCCACCATGGTAGTATAAGTTAGCACTAAAAGCCAGCAACCAGAAGATGAATCCCAAAATGAAAGTGAATCTTTGCAGTGCATGAATATTTGTAGTGCTGCTTCAACTATCCAGCTTCCTCGGGGTTCACTTGTCTGCAATAGCTATTTCAAGGATGTCTGCAGCCATTCCAGCATAACCCTGAACACTAAACATGAGGTACTAGCTCAATACCTAAACCAACATAATGCTAGATAGCTTGTCACCCGCAGGTTTTCCCAGAATTCAAATGTAACATGGTGAAAGGGAAACCCTTAGAAAAGGGATGCAAATGTCCCTTTCACTAAAAATCCCAGGTATTTTCTCATGGCATGTAATATTTAGACTCCACAACTCATGTAGTGAACCCCTGGACCTAGACCAAGTGTGTCTAGTTTTCTGTTGTCCTCTTTTTGGAAACAGCATCTTATGTAGTTGTTTAAAGAAGCCTTGAGATAAATTCATAGCCCACGATGGACTGGAAGTCCCAAGGATGCATCCACCTCAGCCCCCAGATTGCTGGGATTATAGGCATGAGCGACCATGCCAAGCATGTGCACAGAGATTCTTACATAATTTGTGAAATCCCACAACGGGTCTATAGGTAGCTTCTGTGTTTCAGACTTTAGGAATATTCCTCTCTTTGTTTTGGCTCCCCTTGTTCAGGTTTCCATTTCTATTGTGACAAGCTCCAAGGCCCCAGGCAAGGGGGTGACTGCCCTTCCTCTGGTGTGTCCTTGGATGATTACAGCCCAGGTGAACAGAGTTCAAATATATTGGATCCTGTGCATTTGAAGAGGAAATGAGTAAAGTTTCATGAGTTAATGTGGACATGCCAGGGAACTGAGGGGCCATGATAGAGACAAAACTTCAGGCCATGGGCTGAAGGCTGAGGCTTCTGTACCTCTAGCTTCTTGAATAGTGGGCCTGCTGAGCAATTGTGTGCTCTCAAATGTAATTTGATGGGTTTGTTTTAATTTATTTTGTTTTTGCTTTGATTTTTTACATGGAAGGAACAGTACCATGGTTTGAAGAAACTGGAGTGTCTTACCTAAGAGAAATTTGAAAGAAGGGACAATTCAGCAGCCAAAAATTTCTCAAATGCCCTTGGCTTTTTAAAAAATGTGACATAAAGTTGAGCATGTCATATCCATGTCTCTTTACAAAAGATTTTACCTCCTATTTCATAGGAATTACTGTTTCTTTGAAAGGTCAACCTGCACTGAAATAAGGATTATCCCTCCATTCCTCATTCTGCTTGAAACCACATCCTTTTTTAGTTATATTTTCTTATGCAGAAACACTTGGAGATGCCTACAGCAAGAGTTACCCATTGGTGGAATTTCCACGGAGACCCATGAAGCAATACTGCACAACTTCAAGTGAAGTGCACTGTCCCATGACAATGGCAAGTCTGGGCTAACATCTACTAACTGAAAATCTTAGAAAGTCTGAAAGTGAATGAATGAAAATGGGCCTCTCCAGATTTAGACAGGGACTCTCCTGAAGCACACATTTGTGGAAAAAGTAATTATGAGAGACGAATGAACTCCAAAAACGGAATCGAAATTTTCTAGTTTAGGCCTAGAACCCTATGGCCTGGAGCCCTGTGGTTCTAACTGGATTAGCAAAGTGTGAGCAGAGATCAAAGTAAAACACACACCATTTAGGCAACTCGATATTTAACCAGGTGTCCAGAGTAGTGGCAAACTGTACTTGTGTCAATTTGCTCAAATCCTGTCTTCAAAAGAAAGTACATTCCAGCACAACCGGTGACTAGAGGAGGACACATTTCAAAGGACTTGTAAAAAAAAGTCCAACACTGAATTTAGCGCAACACTGAATTTAGATGAAAAGTAGCAGAGTCTGTTTGTCTTTCAAGTTTTAATAGGAGAAACTTATAACATGTAATAGCTGTTACATGAATAACTTCAGAGTTTTTGGAGAGGTCTAAATCACTATGTGTGAGGGCTTCCCTGACTCCCAAAGTTAAAAATATTAAAACAAACAATTTGAAAAACCAATCAACCAATTAAATACAAACACTAGGTCCAAAGGGTTTCACTGGTTTTAAAACTACTTATGGAATGCACAACTATTGATGAGGCTTACTCTGCATTCTGCTTTACTCAGGCCCGGTACATGAGCAACTGTGAAAGCAAAATTCAAAATGTTATGTGAAGTGACAATTTCATTGGTGAAACCATGACCCAATAGACATTTTGTCTTTTGAAACTCCGGATATTATCCATATATGTTCTCAAAGGGAAGGAATACACAGGATTTAGATTGATATTTTTTGACTATTTTGTGTTCCACCAGATTTATTTGAAGATCTCCTGTCTTGCATCCACTGCCCAATGCAGAAGGCCACACATAGGACAACCAACATGAGAACTTCACTGCTACAGCCTGATTAAATCTTCATGAGAATATAATTTTCCTTTCATCATTAAAGATTTTTACATCAAATTAACCAGCTCTCTTGCTTTCCCATGTTTTCCCCTGGTTTTTGTAACTTGAAATGGGTGTTCACTCTTCTCAGTTTTGATCTCCATCCTCCCCCATATTTCCAAACATATTCATCTGGGAAACATGTAAAGATCTTATTCGGGGCTTGTTTCATTGTTTTCAAATATCTGCCCTTGAAATTCAACTTCCACCACTGTCTCTCATATCCAAAGCTATGTGCTTGCAGTGGATTTCTGCTGAGAAATTTCACAGAAAGCTCTTATACTGCAGGTGAATGATTCCAGCAAGTCTTGACTGAATAGCTTAGGGAACAGGACTCAGCCAAATGACAGACATGACAAGGGAAAAGCATATGCTCAAGGATAGGACATGTCAGAGAACATCTGCCAGGCCCTGGCATATTTCATATCCCATTGAAAGTACATCCATTTGTAGATTGGCAGGCATTTCCATCCACAAATTCTGAGCAGTGAAGCCTTCAGTGAGAATCCTGTGGCATACCAGGCCAAGAATATTCATCCTATTTAAATCTTGCCCTACAAGGTCCTCTGTGCCACTGAGGTCTCCATGGCAACGCCCAGCATTGTGACTCAGGTCTCCTACTGCACACTTGTATCCTAGAGCCCAAAGTCCAGCTCACAATGGTGCACAGCCAATCACAGCCCAGTGTGGTTGCCTGGCAACCACAAGCTTGTGGCTTTCTGTGAACTGTTTCAGCCCAACTCTGCAGCTTTCCACCTCATACAACCACAGCCATTCCAATCATGCAGTATTTGTTTAGCTTCTCTATGTTGCCTCAGAATCCTTTTTACAGTTGTAGTGATCAAGACAATTTGACATATTTTGAGAAGTGGAGGGAAGTAATTGAAAGACCTTTTGGTCTGTCTGTGGTCGATGTGTTCCAAACTTGACTACACCAGTCTTTTAAATTTTCAAACTTAGAGCCTAAAATCCACCTCACAGTGATGTTCAGCCAATCTCAGCCCAGTGTGGTTCCCTGGCAACCACAAGCCTGTGGAATTCTGTGAACAGTTTCAGCCCAACTTTGCAGATTTCCACCTCATACAACCACAGCCATTCCAATCAGGCAGTATTTGATTCACCTCTCTAATTTGCCTCAGAATTTTCTTTGAAGTTGTGGTGACCAAGCAAATTTGACATATTTTGACAAGTGGAGGGAAGTAATTGGCTCTGTCTTTAGCTCTGTTGGTGGTACATGGGGTCCAAACCTGACTAGACCAGTCTATTCAATTTTCAAACATAGAAAGCCAAATGTTTCAGGGGAGGAAAGAAAATGCCACAATGATTTGTGTTCTGCCAAGTTTCTGGTGGCTTGGAAGCAAACCTGCAAACCATACATGCAGTCTCTGCTGGATTACTGCCACCATGGTAGTATCAGTTAGCACTAAAAGCCAGCAACCAGAAGATGAGTCCCAAAATGAAAGTGAATCCTTGCAGTGCATGAATATTTGTAGTGCTGCTTCAACTATCCAGCTTCCTCGGAGTTCACTTGTCTGCAATAGCTATTTCAAGGATGTCTGCAGCCATTCCAGCATAACCCTGAACACTAAACATGAGGTACTAGCTCAATACCTAAACCAACATAATGCTAGATAGCTTGTCACCAGCAGGTTTCCCAGAATTCAAATGTAACATGGTGAAAGGGAAACCCTTAGAAAAGGGATGCAAATGCCCCTTTCACTAAAAATCCCAGGTATTTTCTCATGGCATGTAATATTTAGACTCCACAACTCATGTCGTGAACCCCGGGACCTAGACCAAGTGTGTCTAGTTTTCTGTTGTCCTCTTTTTGGAAACAGCATCTTATGTAGTTGTTTAAAGAAGCCTTGAGATAAATTCATAGCCCACGAGGGACTGGAAGTCCCAAGGATGCATCCACCTCAGCCCCCAGATTGCTGGGATTATAGGCATGAGCGACCATGCCAAGCATGTGCACAGAGATTCTTACATAATTTGTGAAATCCCACAACGGGTCTATAGGTAGCTTCTGTGTTTCAGGCTTTAGGAATATTCCTCTCTTTGTTTTGGCTCCCCTTGTTCAGGTTTCCATTTCTATTGTGCTAAGCTCCAAGGCCCCAGGCAAGGGGGTGACTGCCCTTCCTCTGGTGTGTCCTTGGATGATTACAGCCCAGGTGAACAGAGTTCAAATATATTGGATCCTGTGAATTTGAAGAGGAAATGAGTAAAGATTCATGAGTTAATGTGGACATGCCAGGGAACTGAGGGGCCATGATAGAGACAAAACTTCAGGCCATGGGCTGAAGGCTGAGGCTTCTGTACCTCTAGCTTCTTGAATAGTGGGCCTGCTGAGCAATTGTGTGCTCTCAAATGTAATTTGATGGGTTTTGTTTTAATTTATTTTGTTTTTGCTTTGGTTTTTTACATGGAAGGAACAGTACCATGGTTTGAAGAAACTGGAGTGTCTTACCTAACAGAAATTTGAAAAAAGGGACAATTCAGCAGCCAAAAATTTCTCAAATGCCCTTGGCTTTTTAAAAAATGTGACATAAAGTTGAGCATGTCATATCCATGTCTCTTTACAAAAGATTTTACCTCCTATTTCATAGGAATTACTGTTTCTTTCAAAGGTCAACCTGCACTGAAATAAAGATTATCCCTCCATTCCTCATTCTGCTTGAAACCAAATTCTTTGTTAGTTATATTTTCTTATGCAGAAACACTTGGAGATGCCTACAGCAAGAGTTACCCATTGGTGGAATTTCCACGGAGACCCATGAAGTAATACTGCACAACTTCAAGTGAAGTGCACTGTCCCTTGAAAATGGCAAGTCTGGGCTAACCTCTACTAACTGAAAATCTTAGAAAGTCTGAAAGTGAATGAATGAAAATGGGCCTCTCCAGATTTAGACAGGGACTCTCCTGAAGCACACATTTGTGGAAAAAGTAATTATGAGAGACGAATGAACTCCAAATATGGAATGGAAATTTTCAAGTTTAGGCCTAGAACGCTATGGCCTGGAGCCCTGTGGTTCTAACTGGATTAGGAAAGTGTGAGCAGAGATCAAAGTAAAACACACACCATTTAGGCAACTCGATATTTAACCAGGTGTCCAGAGTAGTGGCAAACTGTACTTGTGTCAATTTGCTCAAATCCTGTCTTCAAAAGAAAGTACATTCCAGCACAACCGGTGACTAGAGGAGGACACATTTCAAAGGACTTGTAAAAAAAAGTCCAACACTGAATTTAGCGCAACACTGAATTTAGATGAAAAGTAGCAGAGTCTGTTTGTCTTTCAAGTTTTAATAGGAGAAACTTATAACATGTAATAGCTGTTACATGAATAACTTCAGAGATTTTGGAGAGGTCTAAATCACTATGTGTGAGGGCTTCCCTGACTCCCAAAGTTAAAAATAGTAAAACAAACAATTTGAAAAACCAATCAACCAATTAAATACAAACACTAGGTCCAAAGGGTTTCACTGGTTTTAAAACTACTTATGGAATGCACAACTATTGATGAGGCTTACTCTGCATTCTGCTTTACTCAGGCCCGGTACATGAGCAACTGTGAAAGTAAAATTCAAAATGTTATGTGAAGTGACCATTTTATTGGTGAAACCATGACCCAATAGACATTTTGTCTTTTGAAACTCCGGATATTATCCATATATGTTCTCAAAGGGAAGGAATACACAGGATTTAGATTGATATTTTTTGACTATTTTGTGTTCCACCAGATTTATTTGAAGATCTCCTGTCTTGCATCCACTGCCCAATGCAGAAGGCCACACATAGGACAACCAACATGAGAACTTCACTGCTACAGCCTGATTAAATCTTCATGAGAATATAATTTTCCTTTCATCATCAAAGATTTTTACATCAAATTAACCAGCTCTCTTGCTTTCCCATGTTTTCCCCTGGTTTTTGTAACTTGAAATGGGTGTTCACTCTTCTCAGTTTTGATCTCCATCCTCCCCCATATTTCCAAACATATTCATCTGGGAAACATGTAAAGATCTTATTCGGGGCTTGTTTCATTGTTTTCAAATATCTGCCCTTGAAATTCAACTTCCACCACTGTCTCTCATATCCAAAGCTATGTGCTTGCAGTGGATTTCTGCTGAGAAATTTCACAGAATGCTCTTATACTGCAGGTGAATGATTCCAGCAAGTCTTGACTGAATAGCTTAGGGAACAGGACTCAGCCAAATGACAGACATGACAAGGGAAAAGCATATGCTCAAGGATAGGACATGTCAGAGAACATCTGACAGGCCCTGGCATATTTCATATCCCATTGAAAGTACATCCATGGGTAGATTGGCAGGCATTTCCATCCACAAATTCTGAGCAGTGAAGCCTTCAGTGAGAATCCTGTGGCATACCAGGCCAAGAATATTCATCCTATTTAAATCTTGCCCTACAAGGTCCTCTGTGCCACTGAGGTCTCCATGGCAACGCCCAGCATTGTGACTCAGGTCTCCTACTGCACACTTGTATACTAGAGCCCAAAGTCCAGCTCACAATGGTGCACAGCCAATCACAGCCCGCTGTGGTTGACTGGCAACCACAAGCTTGTGGCTTTCTGTGAACTGTTTCAGCCCAACTCTGCAGCTTTCCACCTCATACAACCACAGCCATTCCAATCATGCAGTATTTGATTAGCTTCTCTATGTTGCCTCAGAATTCTTTTTACAGTTGTAGTGATCAAGAAAATTTGACATATTTTGAGAAGTGGAGGGAAGTAATTGAAAGACCTTTTGGTCTGTCTGTGGTCAATGTGTTCCAAACTTGACTACCCCAGTCTTTTAAATTTTCAAACTTAGAGCCTAAAATCCACCTCACAGTGATGTTCAGCCAATCTCAGCCCAGTGTGGTTGCCTGGCAACCACAAGCCTGTGGATTTCTGTGAACAGTTTAGGCCCAACTCTGCAGCTTTCCACCTCATACAACCACAGCCATTCCAATCAGGCAGTATTTGATTCACCTCTCTAATTTGCCTCAGAATTTTCTTTGAAGTTGTGGTGACCAAGCAAATTTGACATATTTTGACAAGTGGAGGGAAGTAATTGGCTCTGTCTTTAGCTCTGTTGGTGGTACATGGGGTCCAAACCTGACTAGACCAGTCTATTCAATTTTCAAACATAGAAAGCCAAATGTTTCAGGGGAGGAAAGAAAATGCCACAATGATTTGTGTTCTGCCAAGTTTCTGGTGGCTTGGAAGCAAACCTGCAAACCATACATGCAGTCTCTGCTGGATTACTGCCACCATGGTAGTATCAGTTAGCACTAAAAGCCAGCAACCAGAAGATGAGTCCCAAAATGCAAGTGAATCCTTGCAGTGCATGAATATTTGTAGTGCTGCTTCAACTATCCAGCTGCCTCGGGGTTCACTTGTCTGCAATAGCTATTTCAAGAATGTCTGCAGCCATTTCAGCATAACCCTGAACACTAAACATGAGGTACTAGCTCAATACCTAAACCAACATAATGCTAGATAGCTTGTCACCAGCAGGTTTTCCCAGAATTCAAATGTAACATGGTGAAAGGGAAACCCTTAGAAAAGGGATGCAAATGCCCCTTTCACTAAAAATCCCAGGTATTTTCTCATGGCATGTAATATTTAGACTCCACAACTCATGTCGTGAACCCCGGGACCTAGACCAAGTGTGTCTAGTTTTCTGTTGTCCTCTTTTTGGAAACAGCATCTTATGTAGTTGTTTAAAGAAGCCTTGAGATAAATTCATAGCCCACGATGGACTGGAAGTCCCAAGGATGCATCCACCTCAGCCCCCAGATTGCTGGGATTATAGGCATGAGCGACCATGCCAAGCATGTGCACAGAGATTCTTACATAATTTGTGAAATCCCACAACGGGTCTATAGGTAGCTTCTGTGTTTCAGGCTTTAGGAATATTCCTCTCTTTGTTTTGGCTCCCCTTGTTCAGGTTTCCATTTCTATTGTGACAAGCTCCAAGGCCCCAGGCAAGGGGGTGACTGCCCTTCCTCTGGTGTGTCCTTGGATGATTACAGCCCAGGTGAACAGAGTTCAAATATATTGGATCCTGTGCATTTGAAGAGGAAATGAGTAAAGATTCATGAGTTAATGTGGACATGCCAGGGAACTGAGGGGCCATGATAGAGACAAAACTTCAGGCCATGGGCTGAAGGCTGAGGCTTCTGTACCTCTAGCTTCTTGAATAGTGGGCCTGCTGAGCAATTGTGTGCTCTCAAATGTAATTTGATGGGTTTTGTTTTAATTTATTTTGTTTTTGCTTTGGTTTTTTACATGGAAGGAACAGTACCATGGTTTGAATAAACTGGAGTGTCTTACCTAAGAGAAATTTGAAAAAAGGGACAATTCAGCAGCCAAAAATTTCTCAAATGCCCTTAGCTTTTTAAAAAATGTGACATAAAGTTGAGCATGTCATATCCATGTCTCTTTACAAAAGATTTTACCTCCTATTTCATAGGAATTACTGTTTCTTTGAAAGGTCAACCTGCACTGAAATAAAGATTATCCCTCCATTCCTCATTCTGCTTGAAACCACATCCTTTGTTAGTTATATTTTCTTATGCAGAAACACTTGGAGATGCCTACAGCAAGAGTTACCCATTGGTGGAATTTCCACGGAGACCCATGAAGTAATACTGCACAACTTCAAGTGAAGTGCACTGTCCCTTGAAAATGGCAAGTCTGGGCTAACCTCTACTAACTGAAAATCTTAGAAAGTCTGAAAGTGAGTGAATGAAAATGGGCCTCTCCACATTTAGGCAGGGCCTCTCAAAGTAAAACACACACCATTTAGGCAACTCGATATTTAACCAGGTGTCCAGAGCAGTGGCAAACTGTACTTGTGTCAATTTGCTCAAATCCTGTCTTCACAAGAAAGTACATTCCAGCACGACCAGTGCCTAGAGGAGGACACATTTCAAAGGACTTGTAAAAAAAGTCCAACACTGAATTTAGCGCAACACTGTACTTAGATGAAAAGTAGCAGAGTCTGTTAGTCTTTCAAGTTTTAATAGGAGAAACTTATAACATGTAATAGCTGTTACATGAATAACTTCAGAGCTTTGGAGAGATCTAAATCACTATGAGTGAGGGCTTCCCTGACTCCCAAAGTTAAAAATAGTACAACAAACAATTTGAAAAGCCAATCAACCAATTAAATACAAACACTAGGTCCAAAGGGTTTCACTGGTTTTAAAACCTCTTATGGAATGCACAACTATTGATGAGGTTTACTCTGCATTCTGCTTTACTCAGGCCCGGTACATGAGCAACTGTGAAAGCAAAATTCAAAATGTTATGTGAAGTGACCATTTCATTGGTGAAACCATGACCCAATAGACATTTTCTCTTTTGAAACTCCGGACATTATCCATATATGTTCTCAAAGGGAAGGAATACACAGGGTTTAGCTTGATATTTTTTTCACTATTTTGTGTTCCTATAGATTTATTTGAAGATCTCCTGTCCTGCATCCACTGCCCAATGCAGAAGGCCACACATAGGACAACCAACATGAGAACTTCACTGTTACAGCCTGATTAAATCACCATGAGAATATAATTTTCCTTTCATCATCAAAGATTTTTACATCAAATTAACCAGCTCTCTTGCTTTCCCATGTTTTTCCCTGGTTTTTGTAACTTGAAATGGGTGTTCACTCTTCTCAGTTTTGATCTCCATCTTCCCCAATATTTCCAAACATATTCATCTGGGAAACATGTAAAGATCTTATTCGGGGCTTGTTTCATTGTTTTCAAATATCTGCCCTTGAAATTCAACTTCCACCACTGTCTCTCATGTCCAAAGCTATGTGCTTGCAGAGGATTTCTGCTGAGAAATTTCACAGAAAGCTCTTATACTGCAGGTGAATGATTCCAGCAAGTCTTGACTGAATAGCTTAGGGAACAGGACTCAGCCAAATGACAGACATGACAAGGGAAAAGCATATGCTCAAGGATAGGACATGTCAGAGAACATCTGCCAGGCCCTGGCATATTTCATATCCCATTGAAAGTACATCCATGTGTAGATTGGCAGGCATTTCCATCCACAAATTCTGAGCAGTGAAGCCTTCAGTGAGAATCCTGTGGCATACCAGGCCAAGAATATTCATCCTATTTAACTCTTGCCCTACAAGGTCCTCTGTGCCACTGAGGTCTCCATGGCAACGCCCAGCATTGTGACTCAGGTCTCCTACTGCACACTTGTATCCTAGAGCCCAAAGTCCAGCTCACAATGGTGCACAGCCAATCACAGCCCAGTGTGGTTGCCTGGCAACCACAAGCTTGTGGCTTTCTGTGAACTGTTTCAGCCCAACTCTGCAGCTTTCCACCTCATACAACCACAGCCATTCCAATCATGCAGTATTTGATTAGCTTCTCTATGTTGCCTCAGAATTCTTTTTACAGTTGTAGTGATCAAGAAAATTTGACATATTTTGAGAAGTGGAGGGAAGTAATTGAAAGACCTTTTGGTCTGTCTGTGGTCGATGTGTTCTAAACTTGACTACCCCAGTCTTTTAAATTTTCAAACTTAGAGCCTAAAATCCACCTCACAGTGATGTTCAGCCAATCTCAGCCCAGTGTGGTTGCCTGGCAACCACAAGCCTGTGGATTTCTGTGAACAGTTTCAGCCCAACTCTGCAGTTTTCCACCTCATACAACCACAGCCATTCCAATCAGGCAGTATTTGATTCACCTCTCTAATTTTCCTCAGAATTTTCTTTGAAGTTGTGGTGACCAAGCAAATTTGACATATTTTGACAAGTGGAGGGAAGTAATTGGCTCTGTCTTTAGCTCTGTTGGTGGTACATGGGGTCCAAACCTGACTAGACCAGTCTATTCAATTTTCAAACATAGAAAGCCAAATGTTTCAGGGGAGGAAAGAAAATGCCACAATGATTTGTGTTCTGCCAAGTTTCTGGTGGCTTGGAAGCAAACCTGCAAACCATACATGCAGTCTCTGCTGGATTACTGCCACCATGGTAGTATCAGTTAGCACTAAAAGCCAGCAACCAGAAGATGAGTCCCCAAATGCAAGTGAATCCTTGCAGTGCATGAATATTTGTAGTGCTGCTTCAACTATCCAGCTTCCTCGGGGTTCACTTGTCTGCAATAGCTATTTCAAGAATGTCTGCAGCCATTCCAGCATAACCCTGAACACTAAACATGAGGTACTAGCTCAATACCTAAACCAACATAATGCTAGATAGCTTGTCACCAGCAGGTTTTCCCAGAATTCAAATGTAACATGGTGAAAGGGAAACCCTTAGAAAAGGGATGCAAATGCCCCTTTCACTAAAAATCCCAGGTATTTTCTCATGGCATGTAATATTTAGACTCCACAACTCATGTCGTGAACCCCGGACCTAGACCAAGTGTGTCTAGTTTTCTGTTGTCCTCTTTTTGGAAACAGCATCTTATGTAGTTGTTTAAAGAAGCCTTGAGATAAATTCATAGCCCACGATGGACTGGAAGTCGCAAGGATGCATGCACCTCAGCCCCCAGATTGCTGGGATTATAGGCATGAGCGACCATGCCAAGCATGTGCACAGAGATTCTTACATAATTTTTGAAATCCCACAACGGGTCTATAGGTAGCTTCTGTGTTTCAGGCTTTAGGAATATTCCTCTCTTTGTTTTGGCTCCCCTTGTTCAGGTTTCCATTTCTATTGTGACAAGCTCCAAGGCCCCAGGCAAGGGGTTGACTGCCCTTCCCCTGGTGTGTCCTTGGATGATTACATCCCAGGTGAACAGAGTTCAAATATATTGGATCCTGTGCATTTGAAGAATAAATGAGTAAAGATTCATGAGTTAATGTGGACATGCCAGGGAACTGAGGGGCCATGATAGAGACAAAACTTCGGGCCATGGGCTGAAGGCTGAGGCTTCTGTACCTCTAGCTTCTTGAATAGTGGGCCTGCTGAGCAATTGTGTGCTCTCAAATGTAATTTGATGTGTTTTGTTTTAATTTATTTTGTTTTTGGCTTTGGTTTTTTACATGGAAGGAACAGTACCATGGTTTGAAGAAACTGGAGTGTCTTACCTAAGAGAAATTTGAAAAAAGGGACAATTCAGCAGCCAAAAATTTCTCAAATGCCCTTGGCTTGTTAAAAAATGTGACATAAAGTTGAGCATGTCATATCCATGTCTCTTTACAAAAGATTTTACCTATTATTTCATAGGAATTACTGTTTCTTTGAAAGGTCAACCTGCACTGAAATAAAGATTATCCCTCCATTCCACATTTGCTTGAAACCACATCCTTTGTTAGTTATATTTTCTTACTCAGAAACACTTGGAGATGCCTACAGCAAGAGTTTCCCATTGGTGGAATTTCCACGGAGACCCATGAAGTAATACTGCACAACTTCAAGTGAAGTGCACTGTCCCTTGACATTGGCAAGTCTGGGCAAACCTCTACTAACTGAAAATCTTAGAAAGTCTGAAAGTGAGTGAATGAAAATGGGCCTCTCCAGATTTAGACAGGGACTCTCCTGAAGCACACATTTGTGGAAAAAGTAATTATGAGAGATGAATGAACTCCCAAAACGAAATGGAAATTTTCTAGTTTAGGCCTAGAAAGCTATGGCCTGGAGCCCTGTGGTTCTAACTGGATTAGCAAAGTGTGAGCAGAGATCAAAGTAAAACACACACCATTTAGGCAACTCGATATTTAACCAGGTGTCCAGAGTAGTGGCAAACTGTACTTGTGTCAATTTGCTCAAATCCTGTCTTCAAAAGAAAGTACATTCCAGCACAACCAGTGACTAGAGGAAGACACATTTCAAAGGACTTGTAAAAAAAAGTCCAACACTGAATTTAGCGCAACACTGAATTTAGATGAAAAGTAGCAGAGTCTGTTAGTCTTTCAAGTTTTAATAGGAGAAACTTATAACATGTAATAGCTGTTACATGAATAACTTCAGAGTTTTGGAGTCTAAATCACTAGGAGTGAGGGCTTCCCTGACTCCCAAAGTTAAAAATAGTAAAACAAACAATTTGAAAAACCAATCATGCAATTAAATACAAATACTAGGTCCAAAGGGTTTCACTGGTTTTAAAACTATTTATGGAATGCACAACTATTGATGAGGCTTACTCTGCATTCCGCTTTACTCAGGCCCGGTACATGAGCAACTGTGAAAGCAAAATTCAAAATGTTATGGGAAGTGACAATTTCATTGGTGAAACCATGACCCAATAGACATTTTCTCTTTTGAAACTCCGGACATTATCCATATATGTTCTCAAAGGGAAGGAATACACAGGATTTAGATTGATATTTTTTCCAGTATTTTGTGTTCCACCAGATTTATTTGAAGATCTCCTGCCCTGCATCCACTGCCCAATGCAGAAGGCCACACATAGGACAACCAACATGAGAACTTCACTGCTACAGCCTGATTAAATCTTCATGAGAATATAATTTTCCTTTCATCATCAAAGATTTTTACATCAAATTAACCAGCTCTCTTGCTTTCCCAAGTTTTTCCCTGGTTTTTGTAACTTGAAATGGTTGTTCAATCTTCTCAGTCTTGATCTCCATCTTCCCCCATATTTCCAAACATATTCATCTGGGAAACATGTCAACATCTTATTCGGGGCTTGTTTCATTGTTTTCAAATATCTGCCCTTGAAATTCAACTTCCACCACTGTCTCTCATATCCAAAGCTATGTGCTTGCAGAGGATTTCTGCTGAGAAATTTCACAGAAAGCTCTTATACTGCAGGTGAATGATTCCAGCAAGTCTTGACTGAATGGCTTAGGGAACAGGACTCAGCCAAATGACAGACATGACAAGGGAAAGGCATATGCTCAAGGATAGGACATGTCAGAGAACATCTGCCAGGCCCTGGCATATTTCATATCCCATTGAAAGTACATCCATGTGTAGATTGGCAGGCATTTCCATCCACAAATTCTGAGCAGTGAAGCCTTCAGTGAGAATCCTGTGGCATACCAGGCCAAGAATATTCATCCTATTTAAATCTTGCCCTACAAGGTCCTCTGTGCCAATGAGGTCTCCATGGCAACGCCCAGCATTGTGACTCAGGTCTCCTACTGCACACTTGTATCCTAGAGCCCAAAGTCCAGCTCACAATGGTGCTCAGCCAATCACAGCCCAGGGTGGTTGCCTGGCAACCACAAGCTTGTGGCTTTCTGTGAACTGTTTCAGCCCAACTCTGCAGATTTCACCCTCATACAACCACAGCCATTCCAATCATGCAGTATTTGATTAGCCTCTCTATGTTGCCTCAGAATTTTTTTTACAGTTGTAGTGATGAAGAAAATTAGACATAGTTTGAGAAGTGGAGGGAAGTAATTGAAAGACCTTTTGGTCTGTCTGTGGTCAATGTGTTCCAAACTTGACTACCGCAGTCTTTTAAATTTTCAAACCTAGAGCCTAAAATCCACCTCACAGTGATGTTCAGCCAATCTCAGTCCAGTGTGGTTGCCTGGCAACCACAAGCCTGTGGATTTCTGTGAACAGTTTCAGCCCAACTCTGCAGTTTTCCACCTCATACAACACAGCCATTCCAATCAGACAGTTTTTGATTCACCTCTCTAAGTTGCCTCTGAATTTTCTTTGAAGATGTGGTGACCAAGCAAATTTGACCTATTTTGACAAGTGAAGGGAAGTAATTGGCTCTGTCTTTAGCTCTGTTGGTGGTACATGGGGTCCAAACCTGACTAGCCAGCCCAGTCTATTCAATTTTCAAAATTAGAACGCCAAATGTTTCAGGGGAGGAAAGAACATGCCACAATCATTTGTGTTCTGCGAAGTTTCTGGTGGCTTGGGAAGCAAACTTGCAAACCATACATGCAGTCTCTGCTGGATTACTGGCACCATGGTAGTATCAGTTAGCTCTAAAAGCCAGCAACCAGAACATGAGTCCCAAAATGAAAGTGAATCCTTGCAGTGCATGAATATTTGTAGTGCTGCTTCAACTATCCAGCTTCCTCGGGGTTCACTTGTCTGCAATAGCTATTTCAAGGATGTCTGCAGCCATTCCAGCATAACCCTGAACACTAAACATGAGGTACTAGCTCAATACCTAAACCAACATAATGCTAGATAGCTTGTCACCAGCAGGTTTTCCCAGAATTCAAATGTAACATGGTGAAAGGGAAACCCTTAGAAAAGGGATGCAAATGCCCCTTTCACTAAAAATCCCAGGTATTTTCTCATGGCATGGAATATTTAGACTTCACAACACATGTAGTGAACCCCGGGACCTAGACCAAGTGTGTCTAGTTTTCTGTTGTCCTCTTTTTGGGAACAGCATCTTATGTAGTTGTTGAAAAAGGCCTTGAGATAAATTCGAAGCCCAAGATGGACTGGAAGTCCCAAGGATCCATCCACCTCAGCCCCCAGATTGCTGGGATTATAGGCATGAGCGACCATGCCAAGCATGTGCACAGAGATTCTTACATAATTTGTGAAATCCCACAAAGGGTCTATAGGTAGCTTCTGTGTTTCAGGCTTTAGGAATATTCCTCTCTTTGTTTTGGCTCCCCTTGTTCAGGTTTCCATTTCTATTGTAACAAGCTCCAAGGCCCCAGGCAAGGGAGTGACTGCCCTTCCTCTGGTGTGTCCTTGGATGATTACAGCCCAGGTGAACAGAGTTCAAATATATTGGATCCTGTGCATTTGAAGAGGAAATGAGTAAAGATTCATGAGTTAATGTGGACATGCCAGGGAACTGAGGGGCCATGATAGAGACAAAACTTGAGGCCATGGGCTGAATGCTGAGGCTTCTGTACCTCTAGCTTCTTGAATAGTGGGCCTGCTGAGCAATTGTATGCTCTCAAATGTAATTTGATGCGTTTTCTTTTAATTTATTTTGTTTTTGGCTTTGGTTTTTTACATGGAAGGAACAGTACCATGGTTTGAAGAAACTGGAGTGTCTTACCTAAGAGAAATTTGAAAAAAGGGACAAATCAGCAGCCAAGAATTTCTCAAATGCCCTTGGCTTTTTAAAAAATGTGACATAAAGTTGAGCATGTCATATCCATGTCTCTTTACAAAAGATTTTACCTCCCATTTCATAGGAATTCCTGTTTCTTTGAAAGGTCAACCTGCACTGAAATAAAGATTATCCCTACATTCCTCATTCTGCTTGAAACCACATCCTTTGTTAGTTATATTTTCTTACACAGAAACACGTGGAGATGACTACAGTAAGAGTTACCCATTGGTGGAATTTCCACGGAGACCCATGAAGTAATACTGCACAACTTCAAGTGAAGTGCACTGTCCCTTGACAATGGCAAGTCTGGGCAAACCTCTACTAACTGAAAATCTTAGAAAGTCTGAAAGTGAGTGAATGAAAATGGGCCTCTCCAGATTTAGACAGGGACTCTCCTGAAGCACACATTTGAGGAAAAAGTAATTATGAGAGATGAATGAACTCCAAAAACGGAATGGAAATTTTCTAGTTTAGGCCTAGAACGCTATGGCCTGGAGCCCTGTGGTTCTAACTGGATTAGCAAAGTGTGAGCAGAGATCAAAGTAAAACACACACCATTTAGGCAACTCGATATTTAACCAGGTGTCCAGAGTAGTGGCAAACTGTACTTGTGTCAAGTTGCTCAAATCCTGTCTTCAAAAGAAAGTACATTCCAGCATCGCCAGTGACTAGAGGAGGACACATTTCAAAGGACTTGTAAAAAAAAGTCCAACACTGAATTTAGCGCAACACTGAATTTAGATGAAAAGTAGCAGAGTCTGTTAGTCTTTCAAGTTTTAATAGGAGAAACTTATAACATGTAATAGCTGTTACATGAATAACTTCAGAGTTTTTGGAGAGGTCTAAATCACTAGGAGTGAGGGCTTCCCTGACTCCCAAAGTTAAAAATAGTAAAACAAACAATTTGAAAAACCAATCAACCAATTAAATACAAACACTAGGTCCAAAGGGTTTCACTGGTTTTAAAACTACTTATGGAATGCACAACTATTGATGAGGCTTACTCTTCATTCTGCTTTACTCAGGCCCGGTACATGAGCAACTCTGAAAGCAAAATTCAAAATGTTATGTGAAGTGACCATTTCATTGGTGAAACCATGACCCAATAGACATTTTCTCTTTTGAAACTCCGGACATTATACATATATGTTCTCAAAGGGAAGGAATACACAGGATTTAGATTGATATTTTTTCCAGTATTTTGTGTTCCACAAGATTTATTTGAAGATCTCCTGTCCTGCATCCACTGCCCAATGCAGAAGGCCACACATAGGACAACCAACATGAGAACTTCACTGCTACAGCCTGATTAAATCTTCATGAGAATATAATTTTCCTTTCATCATCAAAGATTTTTACATCAAATTAACCAGCTCTCTTGCTTTCCCATGTTTTTCCCTGGTTTTTGTAACTTGAAATGGGTGTTCACTCTTCTCAGTCTTGATCTCCATCTTCCCCCATATTTCCAAACATATTCATCTGGGAAACATGTAAAGATCTTATTCGGGGCTTGTTTCATTGTTTTCAAATATCTGCCCTTGAAATTCAACTTCCACCACTGTCTCTCATATCCAAAGCTATGTGCTTGCAGAGTATTTCTGCTAAGAAATTTCAAAGAAAGCTCTTATACTGCAGGTGAATGATTCCAGCAAGTCTTGACTGAATGGCTTAGGGAACAGGACTCAGCCAAATGACAGACATGACAAGGGAAAAGCATATGCTCAAGGATAGGACATGTCAGAGAACATCTGCCAGGCCCTGGCATATTTCATATCCCATTGAAAGTACATCCATGTGTAGATTGGCAGGCATTTCCATCCACAAATTCTGAGCAGTGAAGCCTTCAGTGAGAATCCTGTGACATACCAGGCCAAGAATATTCATCCTATTTAAATCTTGCCCTACAAGGTCCTCTGTGCCACTGAGGTCTCCATGGCAACGCCCAGCATTGTGACTCAGGTCTCCTACTGCACACTTGTATCCTAGAGCCCAAAGTTCAGCTCACAATGGTGCTCAGCCAATCACAGCCCAGGGTGGTTGCCTGGCAACCACAAGCTTGTGGCTTTCTGTGAACTGTTTCAGCCCAACTCTGCAGCTTTCACCCTCATACAACCACAGCCATTCCAATCATGCAGTATTTGATTAGCCTCTCTATGTTGCCTCATATTTTTTTACAGTTGTAGTGATGAAGAAAATTTGACATAGTTTGAGAAGTGGAGGGAAGTAATTGAAAGACCTTTTGGTCTGTCTGTGGTCAATGTGTTCCAAACTTGACTACCGCAGTCTTTTAAATTTTCAAACCTAGAGCCTAAAATCCACCTCACAGTGATGTTCAGCCAATCTCAGCCCAGTGTGGTTGCCTGGCAACCACAAGCCTGTGGATTTCTGTGAACAGTTTCAGCCCAACTCTGCAGTTTTCCACCTCATACAACCACAGCCATTCCAATCAGACAGTTTTTGATTCACCTCTCTAAGTTGCCTCAGAATTGTTCTTTGAAGTTGTGGTGACCAAGCAAATTTGACATATTTTGACAAGTGGAGGGAAGTAATTGGCTCTGTCTTTAGCTCTCTTGGTGGTACATGGGGTCCAAACCTAACTAGCCAGCCCAGTCTATTCAATTTTCAAAATTAGAAAGCCAAATGTTTCAGGGGAGGAAAGAACATGCCACAATGATTTGTGTTCTGCCAAGTTTCTGGTGGCTTGGGAAGCAAACTTGCAAACCATGCATACAGTCTCTGCTCGATTACTGCCACCATGGTAGTATCAGTAAGCACTAAAAGACAGCAACCAGAACATGAGTCCCAAAATGAAAGTGAATCCTTGCAGTGCATGAATATTTGGAGTGCCTGCTTCAACTATCCAGCTTCCTCGGGGTTCACTTGTCTGCAATAGCTATTTCAAGGAGCTCTGCAGCCATTCCAGCATAACCCTGAACACTAAACATGAGGTACTAGCTCAATACCTAAACCAACATAATGCTAGATAACTTGTCACCAGCAGGTTTTCCCAGAATTCAAATGTAACATGATGAAAGGGAAACCCTTGAAAAGGGATGCAAATGCCCCTTTCACTAAAAATCCCAGGTATTTTCTCATGGCATGGAATATTTAGACTCCACAACACATGTAGTGAACCCCGGGACCTAGACCAAGTGTGTCTAGTTTTCTGTTGTCCTCTTTTTGGGAACAGCATCTTATGTAGTTGTTGAAAAAGGCCTTGAGATAAATTCGAAGCCCAAGATGGACTGGAAGTCCCAAGGATCCATCCAACTCAGCCCCCAGATTGCTGGGATTATAGGCATGAGCGACCATGCCAAGCATGTGCACAGAGATTCTTACATAATTTGTGAAATCCCACAACGGGTCTATAGGTAGCTTCTGTGTTTCAGGCTTTAGGAATATTCCTCTCTTTGTTTTGGCTCCCCTTGTTCAGGTTTCCATTTCTATTGTGACAAGCTCCAAGGCCCCAGGCAAGGGGGTGACTGCCCTTCCTCTGGTGTGTCCTTGGATGATTACAGCCCAGGTGAACAGAGTTCAAATATATTGGATCCTGTGCATTTGAAGAGGAAATGAGTAAATATTCATGAGATAATGTGGACATGCCAGGGAACTGAGGGGCCATGATAGAGACAAAACTTCAGGCCCTGGGCTGAAGGCAGAGGCTTCTGTACCTCTAGCTTCTTGAATAGTGGGCCTGCTGAGCAATTGTGTGCTCTCAAATGTAATTTGATGGGTTTTGTTTTAATTTATTTTGTTTTTGGCTTTGGTTTTTTACATGGAAGGAACAGTACCATGGTTTGAAGAAACTGGAGTGTCTTACCTAAGAGAAATTTGAAAAAACGGACAATTCAGCAGCCAAAAATTTCTCAAATTCCCTTGGCTTTTTAAAAAATGTGACATAAAGTTGAGCATGTCATATCCATGTCTCTTTACAAAAGATTTTACCTCCTATTTCATAGGAATTACTGTTTCTTTGAAAGGTCAACCTGCACTGAAATAAGATTATCCCTCCATTCCTCATTCTGCTTGAAACCACATCCTTTGTTAGTTATATTTTCTTACGCAGAAACACTTGGAGATGCCTACAGCAAGAGTTACCCATTGGTGGAATTTCCACGGAGACCCATGAAGTAATACTGCACAACTTCAAGTGAAGTTCACTGTCCCTTGACAATGGCAAGTCTGGGCAAACCTCTACTAACTGAAAATCTTAGAAAGTCTGAAAGTGAGTGAATGAAAATGGGCCTCTCCAGATTTAGACAGGGACTCTCCTGAAGCACACATTTGTGGAAAAAGTAATTATGAGAGACGAATGAACTCCAAAAATGGAATGGAAAATTTCCAGTTTAGGCCTAGAACGCTATGGCCTGGAGCCCTGTGGTTCTAACTGGATTAGGAAAGTGTGAGCAGAGATCAAAGTAAAACACACACCATTTAGGCAACTCGATATTTAACCAGGTGTCCAGAGTAGTGGCAAACTGTACTTGTGTCAATTTGCTCAAATCCTGTCTTCAAAAGAAAGTACATTCCAGCACAACCAGTGACTAGAGGAGGACACATTTCAAAGGACTTGTAAAAAAAAGTCCAACATTGAATTTAGCGCAACACTGAATTTAGATGAAAAGTAGCAGAGTCTGTTAGTCTTTCAAGTTTTAATAGGAGAAACTTATAACATGTAATAGCTGTTACATGAATAACTTCAGAGTTTTTGGAGAGGTCTAAATCACTATGAGTGAGGGCTTCCCTGACTCCCAAAGTTAAAAATAGTAAAACAAACAATTTGAAAAACCAATCAACCAATTAAATACAAACACTAGGTCCAAAGGGTTTCACTGGTTTTAAAACTACTTATGGAATGCACAACTATTGATGAGGCTTACTCTGCATTCTGCTTTACACAGGCCCAGTACATGAGCAACTGTGAAAGTAAAATTCAAAATGTTATGTGAAGTGACCATTTCATTGCTGAAACCATGACCCAATAGACATTTTCTCTTTTGAAACTCCAGACATTATCCATATATGTTCTCAAAGGGAAGGAATACACAGGATTTAGATTGATATTTTTTCCAGTATTTTGTGTTCCACCAGATTTATTTGAAGATCTCCTGTCCTGCATCCACTGCCCAATGCAGAAGGCCACACATAGGACAACCAACATGAGAACTTCACTGCTACAGCCTGATTAAATCTTCATGAGAATATAATTTTCCTTTCATCATCAAAGATTTTTACATCAAATTAACCAGCTCTCTTGCTTTCCCATGTTTTTCCCTGGTTTTTGTAACTTGAAATGGGTGTTCACTCTTCTCAGTCTTGATCTCCATCTTCCCCCATATTTCCAAACATATTCATCTGGGAAACATGTCAAGATCTTATTCGGGGCTTGTTTCATTGTTTTCAAATATCTGCCCTTGAAATTCAACTTCCACCACTGTCTCTCATATCCAAAGCTATGTGCTTGCAGAGGATTTCTGCTGAGAAATTTCACAGAAAGCTCTTATACTGCAGGTGAATGATTGCAGCACGTCTTGACTGAATGGCTTAGGGAACAGGACTCAGCCAAATGACAGACATGACAAGGGAAAAGCATATGCTCAAGGATAGGACATGTCAGAGAACATCTGCCAGGCCCTGGCATATTTCAAATACCATTGAAAGTACATCCATGTGTAGATTGGCAGGCATTTCCATCCACAAATTCTGAGCAGTGAAGCCTTCAGTGAGAATCCTGTGGCATACCAGGCCAAGAATATTCATCCTATTTAAATCTTGCCCTACAAGGTCCTCTGTGCCACTGAGGTCTCCAAGGCAACGCCCAGCATTGTGACTCAGGTCTCCTACTGCACTCTTGTATCCTAGAGCCCAAAGTCCAGCTCACAATGGTGCTCAGCCAATCACAGCCCAGAGTGGTTGCCTGGCAACCACAAGCTTGTGGCTTTCTGTGAACTGTTTCAGCCCAACTCTGCAGCTTTCACCCTCATACAACCACAGCCATTCCAATCATGCAGTATTTGATTAGCCTCTCTATGGTGCCTCAGAATTCTTTTTACAGTTGTAGTGATCAAGAAAATTTGACATATTTTGAGAAGTGGAGGGAAGTAATTGAAAGACCTTTTGGTCTGTCTGTGGTCGAAGTGTTCCAAACTTGACTACCCCAGTCTTTTAAATTTTCAGACTTAGAGCCTAAAATCCACCTCACAGTGATGTTCAGCCAATCTCAGCCCAGTGTGGTTGCCTGGCAACCACAAGCCTGTGGATTTATGTGAACAGTTTCAGCCCAACTCTGCAGCTTTCCACCTCATACAACCACAGCCATTCCAATCAGACAGTTTTTGATTCACCTCTCTAAGTTTCCTCTGAATTTTCTTTGAAGATGTGGTGACCAAGCCAATTTGACATATTTTGACAAGTGCAGGGAAGTAATTGGCTCTGTCTTTAGCTCTCTTGGTGGTACATGGGGTCCAAACGTTACTAGCCAGCCCAGTCTATTCAATTTTCAAAATTAGAAATCCAAATGTTTCAGGGGAGGAAAGAACATGCCACAATGATTTGTGTTCTGCCAAGTTTCTGGTGGCTTGGGAAGCAAACTTGCAAACCATACATGCAGTCTCTGCTGGATTACTGCCACCATGGTAGTATCAGTTAGCACTAAAAGCCAGCAACCAGAAGATGAGACCCAAAATGAAAGTGAATCCTTGCAGTGCATGAATATTTGGAGTGCCTGCTTCAACTATCCAGCTTCCTCGGGGTTCACTTGTCTGCAATAGCTATTTCAAGGAGCTCTGCAGCCATTCCAGCATAACCCTGAACACTAAACATGAGGTACTAACTCAATACCTAAACCAACATAATGCCAGATAGCTTGTCACCAGCAGGTTTTCCCAGAATTCAAATGTAACATGGTGAAAGGGAAACCCTTAGAAAAGGGATGCAAATGCCCCTTTCACTAACAATCCCAGGTATTTTCTCATGGCATGGAATATTTAGACTTCACAACACATGTAGTGAACCCCGGGACCTAGACCAAGTGTGTCTAGTTTTCTGTTGTCCTCTTTTTGGGAACAGCATCTTATGTAGTTGTTGAAAAAGGCCTTGAGATAAATTCGAAGCCCAAGATGGACTGGAAGTCCCAAGGATCCATCCACCTCAGCCCCCAGATTGCTGGGATTATAGGTATGAGCGACCATGCCAAGCATGTGCACAGAGATTCTTACATAATTTGTGAAATACCACAACGGGTCTATAGGTAGCTTCTGTGTTTCAGGCTTTAGGAATATTCCTCTCTTTGTTTTGGCTCCCCTTGTTCAGGTTTCCATTTCTATAGTGACAAGCTACAAGGCCCCAGGCAAGGGGGTGACTGCCCTTCCTCTGGTGTGTCCTTGGATGATTACAGCCCAGGTGAACAGAGTTCAAATATATTGGATCCTGTGCATTTGAATAGGAAGTGAGTAAAGATTCATGAGTTAATGTGGACATGCCCGGGAACTGAGGGTCCATGATAGAGACAAAACTTCAGGCCATGGGCTGAAGGCTGAGGCTTCTGTACCTCTAGCTTCTTGAATAGTGGGCCTGCTGAGCAATTGTGTGCTGTCAAATGTAATTTGATGTGTTTTGTTTTAATTTATTTTGTTTTTTGCTTTGGTTTTTTACATGGAAGGAACAGTACCATGGTTTGAAGAAACTGGAGCGTCTTACCTAAGAGAAATTTGAAAAAAGGGACAATTCAGCACCCAAGAATTTCTCAAATGCCCTTGGCTTTTTAAAAAATGTGACATAAAGTTGAGCATGTCATATCCATGTCTCTTTACAAAAGATTTTACCTCCTATTTCATAGGAATTACTGTTTCTTTGAAAGGTCAACCGGCACTGAAATAAAGATTATCCCTCCATTCCTCATTCTGCTTGAAACCACATCCTTTGTTAGTTATATTTTCTTAAGCAGAAACACTTGGAGATGCCTACAGTAAGAGTTACCCATTGGTGGAATTTCCACGGAGACCCATGAAGTAATACTGCACAACTTCAAGTGAAGTGCACTGTCCCTTGACAATGGTAAGTCTGGGCAAACCTCTACTAACTGAAAATCTTAGAAAGTCTGAAAGTGAGTGAATGAAAATGGGCCTCTCCACATTTAGACAGGGACTCTCCTGAAGCACACATTTGTGGAAAAAGTAATTATGAGAGATGAATGAACTCCAAAAACGGAATGGAAATTTTCTTGTTTAGGCCTAGAACGCTATGGCCTGGAGCCCTGTGGTTCTAACTGGATGAGCAAAGTGTGAGCAGAGATCAAAGTAAAACACACACCATTTAGGCAACTCGATATTTAACCAGGTGTCCAGAGTAGTGGCAAACTGTACTTGTGTCAATTTGCTCAAATCCTGTCTTCAAAAGTAAGTACATTCCAGCACAACCAGTGACTAGAGGAGGACACATTTCAAAGGACTTGTAAAAAAAAGTCCAACACTGAATTTAGCGCAACACTGAATTTAGATGAAAAGTAGCAGAGTCTGTTAGTCTTTCAAGTTTTAATAGGAGAAACTTATAACATGTAATAGCTGTTACATGAATAACTTCAGAGTTTTGGAGAGGTCTAAATCACTAGGAGTGAGGGCTTCCCTGACTCCCAAAGTTAAAAATAGTAAAACAAACAATTTGAAAAACCAATCAACCAATTAAATACAAACACTAGGTCCAAAGGGTTTCACTGGTTTTAAAACTACTTATGGAATGCACAACTATTGATGAGGCTTACTCTGCATTCTGCTTTACTCAGGCCCGGTACATGAGCAACTGTGAAAGCAAAATTCAAAATGTTATGTGAAGTGACCATTTCATTGGTGAAACCATGACCCAATAGACATTTTCTCTTTTGAAACTCCGGACATTATCCATATATGTTCTCAAAGGGAAGGAATACACAGGATTTAGATTGATATTTTTTGACTATTTTGTGTTCCACCAGATTTATTTGAAGATCTCCTGTCCTGCATCCACTGCACAATGCTGAAGGCCACACATAGGACAACCAACATGAGAACTTCACTGATACAGCCTGATTAAATCACCATGAGAATATAATTTTCCTTTCATCATCAAAGATTTTTACATCAAATTAACCAGCTCTCTTGCTTTCCCATGTTTTCCCCTGGTTTTTGTAACTTGAAATGGGTGTTCACTCTTCTCAGTTTTGATCTCCATCCTCCCCCATATTTCCAAACATATTCATCTGGGAAACATGTAAAGATCTTATTCGGGGCTTGTTTCATTGTTTTCAAATATCTGCCCTTGAAATTCAACTTCCACCACTGTCTCTCATATCCAAAGCTATGTGCTTGCAGTGGATTTCTGCTGAGAAATTTCACAGAAAGCTCTTATACTGCAGGTGAATGATTCCAGCAAGTCTTGACTGAATAGCTTAGGGAACAGGACTCAGCCAAATGACAGACATGACAAGGGAAAAGCATATGCTCAAGGATAGGACATGTCAGAGAACATCTGCCAGGCCCTGGCATATTTCATATCCCATTGAAAGTACATCCATGGGTAGATTGGCAGGCATTTCCATCCACAAATTCTGAGCAGTGAAGCCTTCAGTGAGAATCCTGTGGCATACCAGGCCAAGAATATTCATCCTATTTAAATCTTGCCCTACAAGGTCCTCTGTGCCACTGAGGTCTCCATGGCAACGCCCAGCATTGTGACTCAGGTCTCCTACTGCACACTTGTATCCTAGAGCCCAAAGTCCAGCTCACAATGGTGCTCAGCCAATCACAGCCCAGAGTGGTTGCCTGGCAACCACAAGCTTGTGTCTTTCTGTGAACTGTTTCAGCCCAACTCTGCAGCTTTCCACCTCATACAACCACAGCCATTCCAATCATGCAGTATTTGATTAGCCTCTCTATGTTGCCTCAGAATGTTTTTTACAGTTGTAGTGATCAAGAAAATTTGACATATTTTGAGAAGTGGAGGGAAGTAATTGAAAAACCTTTTGGTCTGTATGTGGTCGATGTGTTCCAAACTTGACTAGCCCAGTCTTTAAATTTTCAAACCTAGAGCCTAAAATCCACCTCACAGTGATGTTCAGCCAATCTCAGCCCAGTGTGGTTGCCTGGCAACCACAAGCCTGTGGATTTCTGTGAACAGTTTCAGCCCAACTCTGCAGTTTTCCACCTCATACAACCACAGCCATTCCAATCAGACAGTTTTTGATTCACCTCTCTAAGTTGCCTCTGAATTTTCTTTGAAGATGTGGTGACCAAGCCAATTTGACATATTTTGACAAGTGGAGGGAAGTAATTGGCTCTGTCTTTAGCTCTGTTGGTGGTACATGGGGTCCAAACCTGACTAGCCAGCCCAGGCTATTCAATTTTCAAAATTAGAAAGCCAAATGTTTCAGGGGAGGAAAGAACATGCCACAATGATTTGTGTTCTGCCAAGTTTCTGGTGGCTTGGGAAGCAAACTTGCAAACCATACATGCAGTCTCTGCTGGATTACTGCCACCATGGTAGTATCAGTTAGCACTAAAAGCCAGCAACCAGAACATGAGTCCCAAAATGAAAGTGAATCCTTGCAGTGCATGAATATTTGGAGTGCCTGCTTCAACTATCCAGCTTCCTCGGGGTTCACTTGTCTGCAATAGCTATTTCAAGGAGCTCTGCAGCCATTCCAGCATAACCCTGAACACTAAACATGAGGTACTAACTCAATACCTAAAAAAACATAATGCTAGATAGCTTGTCACCAGCAGGTTTTCCCAGAATTCAAATGTAACATGGTGAAAGGGAAACCCTTAGAAAAGGGATGCAAATGCCCCTTTCACTAAAAATCCCAGGTATTTTCTCATGGCATGGAATATTTAGACTTCACAACACATGTAGTGAACCCCGGGACCTAGACCAAGTGTGTCTAGTTTTCTGTTGTCCTCTTTTTGGGAACAGCATCTTATGTAGTTGTTGAAAAAGGCCTTGAGATAAATTCGAAGCCCAAGATGGACTGGAAGTCCCAAGGATCCATCCACCTCAGCCCCCAGATTGCTGGGATTATAGGTATAAGTGACCATGCCAAGCATGTGCACAGAGATTCTTACATAATTTGTGAAATCCCACAACGGGTCTATAGGTAGCTTCTGTGTTTCAGGCTTTAGGAATATTCCTCTCTTTGTTTTGGCTCCCCTTGTTCAGGTTTCCATTTCTATTGTGATAAGCTCCAAGGCCCCAGGCAAGGGGGTGACTGCCCTTCCTCTGGTGTGTCCTTGGATGATTACAGCCCAGGTGAACAGAGTTCAAATATATTGGATCCTGTGCATTTGAAGAGGAAATGAGTAAATATTCATGAGTTAATGTGGACATGCCAGGGAACTGAGGGGCCATGATAGAGACAAAACTTCAGGCCATGGGCTGAAGGCTGAGGATTCTGTACCTCTAGCTTCTTGAATAGTGGGCCTGCTGAGCAATTGTGTGCTGTCAAATGTAATTTGATGTGTTTTGTTTTAATTTATTTTGTTTTTTGCTTTGGTTTTTTACATGGAAGGAACAGTACCATGGTTTGAAGAAACTGGAGTGTCTTACCTAAGAGAAATTTGAAAAAAGGGACAATTCAGCAACCAAGAATTTCTCAAATGCCCTTGGCTTTTTAAAAAATGTGACATAAAGTTGAGCATGTCATATCCATGTCTCTTTACAAAAGATTTTACCTCCTATTTCATAGGAATTACTGTTTCTTTGAAAGTTCAACCTGCACTGAAATAAAGATTATCCCTCCATTCCTCATTCTGCTTGAAACCACATCCTTTGTTAGTTATATTTTCTTAAGCAGAAACACTTGGAGATGCCTACAGTAAGAGTTACCCATTGGTGGAATTTCCACGGATACCCATGAAGTAATACTGCACAACTTCAAGTGAAGTGCAGTGTCCCTTGACAATGGTAAGTCAGGGCAAACCTCTACTAACTGAAAATCTTAGAAAGTCTGAAAGTGAGTGAATGAAAATGGGCCTCTCCAGATTTAGACAGGGACTCTCCTGAAGCACAAATTTGTGGAAAAAGTAATTATGAGAGATGAATGAACTCCAAAAACGGAATGGAAATTTTCTAGTTTAGGCCTAGAACGCTATGGCCTGGAGCCCTGTGGTTCTAACTGGATGAGCAAAGTGTGAGCAGAGATCAAAGTAAAACACACACCATTTAGGCAACTCGATATTTAACCAGGTGTCCAGAATACTGGCAAACTGTACTTGTGTCAATTTGCTCAAATCCTGTCTTCAAAAGAAAGTACATTCCAGCACAACCAGTGACTAGAGGAGGACACATTTCAAAGGACTTGTAAAAAAAAGTACAACACTGAATTTAGCGCAACACTGAATTTAGATGAAAAGTAGCAGAGTCTGTTAGTCTTTCAAGTTTTAATAGGAGAAACTTATAACATGTAATAGCTGTTACACGAATAACTTCAGAGTTTTGGGAGAGGTCTAAATCACTAGGAGTGAGGGCTTCCCTGACTCCCAAAGTTAAAAATAGTAAAACAAACAATTTGAAAAACCAATCAACCAATTAAATACAAACACTAGGTCCAAAGGGTTTCACTGGTTTTAAAACTACTTATGGAATGCACAACTATTGATGAGGCTTACTCTGCATTCTGCTTTACTCAGGCCCGGTACATGAGCAAATGTGAAAGCAAAATTCAAAATGTTATGTGAAGTGACCATTTCATTGGTGAAACCATGACCCAATAGACATTTTCTCTTTTGAAACTCCGGACATTATCCATATATGTTCTCAAAGGGAAGGAATACACAGGGTTTAGATTGATATTTTTTTCACTATTTTGTGTTCCTATAGATTTATTTGAAGATCTCCTGTCCTGCATCCACTGCCCAATGCAGAAGGCCACACATAGGACAACCAACATGAGAACTTCACTGCTACAGCCTGATTAAATCACCATGAGAATATAATTTTCCTTTCATCATCAAAGATTTGTAGATCAGATTAACCAGCTCTATGGCTTTCCCATGTTTTTCCCTGGTTTTTGTACCTTGAAATGCGTGTGCACTCTTCTCAGTCTTGATCTCCATCTTCCCCCGTATTTCCAAACATATTCATCTGGGAAACATGTAAAGATCTTATTCGGGGCTTGCTTCATTGTTTTCAAATATCTGCCCTTGAAATTCAACTTCCACCACTGTCTCTCATATCCAAAGCTATGTGCTTGCAGAGGATTTCTGCTGAGAAATTTCACAGAAAGCTCTTATACTGCAGGTGAATGATTCCAGCAAGTCTTGACTGAATAGCTTAGGGAACAGGACTCAGCCAAATGACAGACATGACAAGGGAAAAGCATATGCTCAAGGATAGGACATGTCAGAGAACATCTGCCAGGCCCTGGCATATTTCATATCCCATTGAAAGTACATCCATGTGTAGATTGGCAAGCATTTCCATCCCCAAATTCTGAGTAGTGAAGCCTTCAGTGAGAATCCTTTGGCATACCAGGCCAAGAATATTCATCCTGTTTAAATCTTGCCCTACAAGTACTTCTGTGCCACTGAGGTCTCCATGGCAACGCCCAGCATTGTGACTCAGGTCTCCTACTGCACACTTGTATCCTAGAGCCTAAAGTCCTGCTCACAATGGTCCTCAGCCAATCACAGCCCAGTGTGGTTGCCTGGCAACCACAAGCTTGTGGCTTTCTGTGAACTGTTTCAGCCCAACTCTGCAGCTTTCCACCTCATACAACCACAGCCATTCCAATCATGCAGTATTTGATTAGCCTCTCTATGTTGCCTCAGAATTTTTTTTTTACAATTGTAGGGATCAAGAAAATTTGACATATTTTTAGAAGTGGAGGGAAGTAATTGAAAGACCTTTTGGTCTGTCTGTGGTCGATGTGTTCCAAACTTGACTACCCCAGTCTTTTAAATTTTCAAACCTAGAGCCTAAAATCTACCTCACAGTGATGTTCAGCCAATCTCAGCCCAGTGTGGTTGCCTGGAAACAACAAGCCTGTGGATTTCTGTGAACAGTTTCAGCCCAACTCTCCAGCTTTCCACCTCATACAACCACAGCCATTCCAATCAGGCAGTATTTGATTCACCTCTCTAAGTTGCCTCACAATTTTCTTTGAAGTTGTGGTGACCAAGCAAATTTGACATATTTTGACAAGTGGAGGGAAGTAATTGGCTCTGTCTTTAGCTCTTTTTGTGGTACATGGCGTCCAAACCTGACTAGCTCAGTCTATTCAATTTTCAAATTTAGAAAGCCAAATGTTTCAGGGGAGGAAAGAAAATGCCACAATGATTTGTGTTCTTCCAAGTTTCTGGTGGCTTGGGAAGCAAACCTGCAAACCATACATGCAGTCTCTGCTGGATTACTGCCACCATGGTAGTATCAGTTAGCACTAAAAGCCAGCAACCAGAAGATGAGTCCCAAAATGAAAGTGAATCCTTGCAGTGCATGAATATTTGGAGTGCCTGCTTCAACTATCCAGCTTCCTCAGGGTTCACTTGTCTGCAATAGCTATTTCAAGGAGGTCTGCAGCCATTCCAGCATAACCCTGAACACTAAACATGAGGTACTAGCTCAATACCTAAACCAACATAATGCTAGATAGTTTGTCACCAGCAGGTTTTCCCAGAATATAAATGTAACATGGTGAAAGGGAAACCCTTAGAAAAGGGATGCAAATGCCCCTTTCACTAAAAATCCCAGGTATTTTCTCATGGCATGGAATATTTAGACTCCACAACTCATGTAGTGAACCCCGGGACCTAGACCAAGTGTGTCTAGTTTTCTGTTGTCCTCTTTTTGGAAACAGCATCTTATGTAGTTGTTGAAAGAGGCCTTGAGATAAATTCGTAGCCCACCATGGACTGGAACTCCCAAGGATCCATCCAGCTCAGCCCCCAGATTGCTGGGATTATAGGCATGAGCGACCATGCCAAGGATGTGCACAGAGATTCTTACATAATTTGTGAAATCCCACTACTGGTCTATAGGTAGCTTCTGTGTTTAAGGCTTTAGGAATATTCCTCTCTTTGTTTTGGCTCCCCTTGTTCAGGTTTCCATTTCTATTGTGATAATCTCCAAGGCCCCAGGCAAGGGGGTGGCTGCCCTTCCTCTGTTGTGTCCTTGGATGATTACAGCCCAGGTGAACAGGGTTCAAATATATTGGATCCTGTGCATTTGAAGAGGAAATGAGTAAAGATTCATGAGTTAATGTGGACATGCCAGGGAATTGAGGTCCCATGATAGAGACAAAACATCAGTCCATGGGCTGAAGGCTGAGGCTTCTGTACCTCTAGCTTCTTGAATAGTGGGCCTGCTGAGCAATTGTGTGCTCTCAAATGTAATTTAATGGGTTTTGTTTTAATTTATTTTGTTTTTTGCGTTGGTTTTTTACATGGAAGGAACAGTACCATGGTTTGAAGAAACTGGGGTGTCTTACCTAAGTGACATTTGAAAAAAGGGACAATTCAGCAGCCAAGAATTTCTCAAATGCCCTTGGCTTTTTAAAAAATGTGACATAAAGTTGAGCATGTCATATCCATGTCTCTTTACAAAAGATTTTACCTCCTATTTCATAGGAATTACTGTTTCTTTGAAAGGTCAACCTGCACTGAAATAAAGATTATCCCTCCATTCCTCATTCTGCTTGAAACCACATCCTTTGTTAATTATATTTTCTTACGCAGAAACACTTGGAGATGACTACAGCAAGAGTTTCCCATTGGTGGAATTTCCACGGACACACATGAAGTAATATTGCACAACTTCAAGTGAAGTGCACTGTCCCTTGACTATGGCAAGTCTGGGCAAACCTCTAGTAACTGAAAATCTTAGAAAGTCTGAAAGTGAGTGAATGAAAATGGGCCTCTCCACATTTAGACCGTGCCTCTCCTGAAGCACATATTTGTGGAAAAAGTAATTATGAGAGACGAATGAACTCCCAAAACGGAATGGAAATTTTCTTGTTTAGGCCTAGAACACTATGGCCTGGAGCCCTGTGGTTCTAACTGGATGAGCAAAGTGTGAGCAGAGATCAAAGTAAAACACACACCATTTAGGCAACTCGATATTTAACCAGGTGTCCAGAGTAGTGGCAAACTGTACTTGTGTCAAATTGCTCAAATCCTGTCTTCACAAGAAAGTACATTCCAGCAGGACCAGTGACTAGAGGAGGACACATTTCAAAGGACTTGTAAAAAAAAGTCCAACACTGAATTTAGCACAACACTGAATTTAGATGAAAAGTAGCAGAGTCTGTTAGTCTTTCAAGTTTTAATAGGAGAATCTTATAACATGTAATAGCTGTTACATGAATAACTTCAGAGCTTTTGGAGAGGTCAAAATCACTATGAGTGAGGGCTTCCCTGACTCCCAAAGTTAAAAATAGTAAAACAAACAATTTGAAAAACCAATCATCCAATTAAATACAAACACTAGGTCCAAAGGGTTTCACTGGTTTTAAAACCAATTATGGAATGCACAACTATTGATGAGGCTTACTCTGCATTCTGCTTTACTCAGGCCCGGTACATGAGCAACTGTGAAAACAAAATTCAAAATGTTATGTGAAGTGACCGTTTCATTGGTGAAACCATGACCCAATAGACATTTTCTCTTTTGAAACTCCAGACATTATCCATATATGTTCTCAAAGGGAAGGAATACACAGGATTTAGATTGATATTTTTTTTCACTATTTTGTGTTCCTATAGATTTATTTGAAGATCTCCTGTCCTGCATCCACTGCCCAATGCAGAAGGCCACACATAGGACAACCAACATGAGAACTTCACTGCTACAGCCTGATTAAATCACCATGAGAATATAATTTTCCTTTCATCATCAAAGGTTTTTACATCAAATTAACCAGCTCTCTTGCTTTCCCATGTTTTTCCCTGGTTTTTGTACCTTGAAATGTGTCTGCACTCTTCTCAGTCTTGATCTCCATCTCCCCCCGTATTTCCAAACATATTCATCTGGGAAACATGTAAAGATCTTATTCGGGGCTTGTTTCATTGTTTTCACATATCTGGCCTTGAAATTCAACTTCCACCACTGTCGCTCATATCCAAAGCTATGTGCTTGCAGAGGATTTCTGCTGAGAAATTTCACAGAAAGCACTTATACTGCAGGTGAATGATTCCAGCAAGTCTTGACTGATTAGCTTAGGGAACAGGACTCAGCCAAATGAGAGACATGACAAGGGAAAAGCATATGCTCAAGGATAGGACATGTCAGAGAACATCTGCCAGGCCCTGGCATATTTCATATCCCATTCAAAGTACACCCGTGTGTAGATTGGCAAGCATTTCCATCCCCAAATTCTGAGCAGTGAAGCCTTCAGTGAGAATCTTGTGGCATACCAGGCCAAGAATATTCATCCTATTTAAATCTTGCCCTACAAGGTCCTCTGTGCCACTGAGGTCTCCATGGCAACGCCCAGCATTTGACTCAGGTCTCCTACTGCACTCTTGTATCCTAGAGCCCAAAGTCCAGCTCACAATGGTGCTCAGCCAATGACAGCCCAGGGTGGTTCCCTGGCAACCACAAGCTTGTGGCTTTCTGTGAACTGTTTCAGCACAACTCTGCAGCTTTCACCCTCATACAACCACAGCCATTCCTATCATGCAGTATTTGGTTAGCCTCTCTATGTTGCCTCAGAATTTTTTTTACAGTTGTAGTGATCAAGAAAATTTGACATATTTTGAGAAGTGGAGGGAAGTAATTGAAAGACCTTTTGGTCTGTCTGTGGTCGATGTGTTCCAAACTTGACTACACAAGTCTTTTTGATTTTCAAACCTAGAGTCTAAAATCCACCTCACAGTGATGTTCAGCCAATCTCAGCCCAGTGTGGTTGCCTTGCAACCACAAGTCTGTGGATTTCTGTGAACAGTTTCAGCCCAACTCTGCAGCATTCCACCTCATACAACCACAGCCATTCCAATCAGGCAGTGTTTGATTCACCTCTCTAAGTTGCCTCAGAATTTTCTTTGAAGTTGTGGTGACCAAGCAAATTTGACATATTTTGACAAGTGGAGGGAAGTAATTGGCTCTGTCTTTAGCTCTGTTGGTGGTACATGGGGTCCAAACCTGACTAGCCCAGTCTATTCAATTTTCAAACTTAGAAAGCCAAATGTTTCAGGGGAGGAAAGAAAATGCCACAATGATTTGTGTTCTGCCAAGTTTCTGGTGGCTTGGGAAGCAAACCTGCAAACCATACATGCAGTCTCTGCTGGATTACTGCCACCATGGTAGTATCAGTTAGCACTAAAAGCCAGCAACCAGAAGATGAGTCCCAAAATGAAAGTGAATCCTTGCAGTGCATGACTATTTGGAGTGCCTGCTTCAACTATCCAGCTTTCTGGGGGTTCATTTGTCTGCAATAGCTATTTCAAGGAGGTCTGCAGCCATTCCAGCATAACCCTGAACACTAAACATGAGGTACTAGCTCAATACCTAAGCCAACATAATGCTAGATAGCTTGTCACCAGCAGGTTTTCCAAGAATTCAAATGTAACATGGTGAAAGGGAAAGCCTTAGAAAAGGGATGCAAATGCCCCTTTCACTAAAAATCCAGGGTATTTTCTCATGGCATGGAATATTTAGACTCCAGAACGCATGTAGTGAACCCCGGGACCTAGACCAAGAATGTCTACTTATCTGTTGTCCTCTTTTTGGATACAGCATCTTATGTAGTTGTTGAAAGAGGCCTTGAGATAAATTCGTAGCCCACGATGGACTGGAACTCCCAAGGATCCATCCACCTCAGCCCCCAGATTGCTGTGATTATAAGCATGAGCGACCATGCCAAGCATGTGCACAGAGATTCTTACATAATTTGTGAAATCCCACTACTGGTCTATAGGTAGCTTCTGTGTTTCAGGTTTTAGGAATATTCCTCTCTTTGTTTTGGCTCCCCTTGTTCAGGTTTCCATTTCTATTGTGATAAGCTCCAAGGCCCCAGGCAAGGGGGTGGCTGCCCTTCCTCTGGTGTGTCCTTGGATGATTACAGCCCAGGTGAACAGGGTTCAAATATATTGGATCCTGTGCATTTGAAGAGGAAATGAGTAAAGATTCATGAGTTAATGTGGACATGCCAGGGAATTGAGGGGCCATGATAGAGACAAAATTTCAGGCCATGGGCTGAAGGCTGAGGCTTCTGTACCTCTAGCTTCTTGAATAGTGGGCCTGCTGAGCAATTGTGTGCTCTCAAATGTAATTGGATGGGTTTTGTTTTAATTTATTTTGTTTTTTGCTTTGGTTTTTTACATGAAAGGAACAGTACCATGGTTTGAAGAAACTGGAGTGTCTTACCTAAGAGAAATTTGAAAAAAGGGACAATTCAGCAGCCAAGAATTTCTCAAATGCCCTTGGCTTTTTAAAAAATGTGTCATAAAGTTGAGCATGTCATATCCATGTCTCTTTATAAAAGATTTTACCTCCTATTTCATAGGAATTACTGTTTCTTTGAAAGGTCAACCTGCACTGAAATAAAGATTATCCCTCCATTTCCCATTCTGCTTGAAACCACATCCTTTGTTAGTTATATTGTCTTAGGCAGAAACACTTGGAGATGACTACAGCAAGAGTTTCCCATTGGTGGAATTTCCAGGGGGACACAAGTATATACTGCACAACTTCAAGTGAAGTGCACTGTCCCTTGAAAATGGCAAGTCTGGCAAACCTCTAGTAAATGAAAATCTTAGAAAGTCTGAAAGTGAGTGAATGAAAATGGGCCTCTCCACATTTAGACAGGGACTCTCCTGAAGCACACATTTGTGGAAAAAGTAATTATGAGAGACTAATGAACTCTCAAAACGGAATGGAAATTTTCTTGTTTAGGCCTAGAATGCTATGGCCTGGAGCCCTGTGGTTCTAACTGGATGAGCAAAGTGTGAGCAGAGATCAAAGTAAAACACACACCATTTAGGCAACTCGATATTTAACCAGGTGTCCAGAGTAGTGGCAAACTGTACTTGTGTCAATTTGCTCAAATCCTGTCTTCACAAGAAAGTACATTCCAGCACGACCAGTGACTAGTGGAGGACACATTTCAAAGGACTTGTAAAAAAAAGTCCAACACTGAATTTAGCACAACACTGAATTTAGATGAAAAGTAGCAGAGTCTGTTAGTCTTTCATGTTTTAATAGGAGAATCTTATAACATGTAATAGCTGTTACATGAATAACTTCAGAGCTTTTGGAGAGGTCTAAATCACTATGAGTGAGGGCTTCCCTGACTCCCAAAGTTAAAAATAGTAAAACAAACAATTTGAAAAACCAATCAACCAATTAAATACAAACACTAGGTCCACAGGGTTTCACTGGTTTTAAAACCACTTATGGAATGCACAACTATTGATGAGGCTTACTCTGCATTCTGCTTTACTCAGGCCCGGTACATGAGCAACTGTGAAAGCAAAATTCAAAATGTTATGTGAAATGACCATTTCATTGGTGAAACCATGACCCAATAGACATTTTCTCTTGTGAAACTCCGGACATTATCCATATATGTTCTCAAAGGGAAGGAATACACAGGATTTAGATTGATATTTTTTTCACTATTTTGTGTTCCTATAGATTTATTTGAAGATCTCCTGTCCTGCATCCACTGCCCAATGCAGAAGGCCACACATAGGACAACCAACATGAGAACTTCACTGCTACAGCCTGATTAAATCACCATGAGAATATAATTTTCCTTTCATCATCAAAGGTTTTTACATCAAATTAACCAGCTCTCTTGCTTTCCCATGTTTTTCCCTGGTTTTTGTACCTTGAAATGCGCGTGCACTCTTCTCAGTCTTGATCTCCATCTCCCCCCGTATTTCCAAACATATTCATCTGGGAAACATGTAAAGATCTTATTCGGGGCTTGTTTCATTGTTTTCAAATATCTGCCCTTGCAATTCAACTTCCACCACTGTCTCTCATATCCAAAGCTATGTGCTTGCAGAGGATTTCTGCTGAGAAATTTCACAGAAAGCTCTTATACTGGAGGTGAATCATTCCAGCAAGTCTTGACTGAATAGCTTAGGGATAGGACTCAGCCAAATGAAAGACATGACAAGGGAAAATCATATGCTCAAGGATAGGACATGTCAGAGAACATCTGCCAGGCCCTGGCATATTTCATATCCCATTGAAAGTACATCCATGTGTAGATTGGCAAGCATTTCCATCCCCAAATTCTGAGCAGTGAAGCCTTCAGTGAGAATCCTGTGGCATACCAGGCCAAGAATATTCATCCTATTTAAATCTTGCCCTTCCAGGTCCTCTGTGCCACTGAGGTCTCCATGGCAACGCCCAGTATTGTGACTCAGGTGTCCTACTGCACACTTGTATCCTAGAGCCTAAAGTCCAGCCCACAATGGTGCTCAGCCAATCACAGCCCAGTGTGGTTGCCTGGCAACCACAAGCTTGTGGCTTTCTGTGAACTGTTTCAGCCCAACTCTGCAGCTTTCCACCTCATACAACCACAGTCATTCCAATCATGCAGTATTTGATTAGCCTCTCTATGTTGCCTCAGAATTTTTTTTACAGTTGTAGTGATCAAGAAAATTTGACATATTTTGAGAAGTGGAGGGAAGTAATTGAAAGTCCTTTTGGTCTGTCTGTGGTCGATGTGTTTAAACTTGACTAGACAGTCTTTTAAATTTTCAAACTTAGAGCCTAAAATCCACCTCACAGTGATGTTCAGCCAATCTCAGCCCAGTGTGGTTGCCTGGCAACCACAAGCCTGTGTATTTCTGTGAACAGTTTCTGCCCAACTCTGCAGTTTTCCAACTCATACAACCACAGCCATTCCAATCAGGTAGCATTTGATTCACCTCTCTAAGTTGCCTCAGAATTTTATTTGACGTTGTGATGACCAAGCAAATTTGACATATTTTCACAAGTGGAGGGAAGTAATTGGCTCTGTCTTTAGCTCTGTTGGTTGTACATGGGGTCCAAACCTGACTAGCCCAGTCTATTCAATTTTCAAACTTAGAAAGCCAAATGTTTCAGGGGAGGAAACAAAATGCCACAATGATTTGTGTTCTGCCAAGTTTCTGGTGGCTTGGGAAGCAAACATGCAAAACATACATGCACTCCCTGCTGGATTACTGCCACCATGGTAGTATCAGTTAGCACTAAAATCCAGCAACCAGGAGATGAGTCCCAAAATGAAAGTGAATCCTTGCAGTGCATGAATATTTGGAGTGCCTGCTTCCACTATCCAGCTTCCGTGGAGTTCACTTATCTGCAATAGCTATTTCAAGGAGGTCTGCAGCCATTCCAGCATAACCCTGAACACTAAACATGAGGTAATAGCTCAATACCTAAACCAACATAATGCTAGACAGCTTGTCACCAGCAGGTTTTCCCAGAATTCAAATGTAACATGGTGAAAGGGAAACCCTTAGAAAAGGGATGCAAATGCCCCTTTCACTAAAAATCTCAGGTATTTTCTCATGGCATGGAATATTTAGACTCCACAACTCATGTAGTGAACCCCGGGAACTAGACCAAGAATGTCTACTTTTCTGTTGTCCTCTTTTTGGAAACAGCATCTTATGTAATTGTTGAAAGAGGCCTAGAGATAAATTCGTAGCCCACGACGTTTGGAACACCCAAGGAACCATCCACCTCAGCCCCCAGATTGCTGGGATTATAGGCATGAGCGACAATGCCAAGCATGTGCACAGAGATTCTTACATAATTTGTGAAATCCCACTACTGGTCCATAGGTAGCTTCTGTGTTTCAGGCTTTAGGAATATTCCTCTCTTTGTTTTGGCTCCCCTTGTTCAGGTTTCCATTTCTATTGTGATAAGCTCCAAGGCCCCAGGCAAGGGGGTGGCTGCCCTTCCTCTGGTGTGTCCTTGGATGATTAGAGCCGAGGTGAGCAACGTTCACATATATTGGATCCTGTGCATTTGACGAGGAAATGAGAAAAGATTCATGAGTTAATGTGGACATGCCAGGGAACTGAGGGGCCATGATAGAGACAAAACTTCAGGCCATGGGCTGAAGGCTGAGGCTTCTGTACCTCTAGCTTCTTGAATAGTGGGCCTGCTGAGCAAATGTGTGCTCTCAAATGTAATTTGATGGGTTTTGTTTTAATTTATTTTGTTTTTTGCTTTGGTTTTTTACATGGAAGGAACAGTACCATGGTTTGAAGAAACTGGAGTGTCTTACCTAAGAGAAATTTGAAAAAAGGGACAATTCAGCAGCCAAGAATTTCTCAAATGCCCTTGGCTTTTCAAAAAATGTGACATAAAGTTGAGCATGTCATATCCATGTCTCTTTACAAAAGATTTTACCTCCTATTTCATAAGAATTACTGTCTCTTTGAAAGGTCAACCTGCAGTGAAATAAAGATTATCCCTCCATTCCCCATTCTGCTTGAAACCACATCCTTTGTTAGTTATATTTTCTTAGGCAGAAACACTTGGAGATGACTACAGCAAGAGTTTCCCATTGGTGGAATTTCCACGGACACACATGAAGTAATACTGCACAACTTCAAGTGAGTGCACTGTCCCTTGACAATGGCAAGTCTCGGCAAACCTCTAGTAACTGAAAATCTTAGAAAGTCTGAAAGTGAGTGAATGAAAATGGGCCTCTCCACATTTAGACAGGGCTTCTCCTTTAGCACATATTTGTGGAAAAGTAATTATGAGAGACGAATGAACTCCCAAAACGGAATGGAAATTTTCTTGTTTAGGCCTAGAACGCTATGGCCTGGTGCCCTGTGGTTCTAACTGGATGAGCAAAGTGTGAGCAGAGATCAAAGTAAAACACACACCATTTAGGCAACTCGATTTTTAACCAGGTGTCCAGAGTAGTGGCAAACTGTACTTGTGTCAATTTGCTCAAATCCTGTCTTCACAAGAAAGTACATTCCAGCATGACCAGTGACTAGAGGAGGACACATTTCAAAGGACTTGTAAAAAAAAGTCCAACACTGAATTTAGCGCAACACTGAATTTAGATGAAAAGTAGCAGAGTCTGTTAGTCTTTCAAGTTTTAATAGGAGAAACTTATAACATGTAATAGCTGTTACATGAATAACTTCAGAGCTTTTGGAGAGGTCTAAATCACTATGAGTGAGGGCTTCCCTGACTCCCAAAGTTAAAAATAGTAAAACAAACAATTTGAAAAACCAATCAACCAATTAAATACAAACACTAGGTCCAAAGGGTTTCACTGGTTTTAAAACCACTTATGGAATTCACAACTATTGATGAGGCTTACTCTGCATTCTGCTTTACTCAGGCCCGGTACATGAGCAACTGTGAAAGCAAAATTCAAAATGTTATGTGAAGTGACCATTTCATTGGTGAAACCATGACCCAATAGACATTTTCTCTTGTGAAACTCCGGACATTATCCATATATGTTCTCAAAGGGAAGGAATACACAGGATTTAGATTGATATTTTTTTCACTATTTTGTGTTCCTATAGATTTATTTGAAGATCTCCTGTCCTGCATCCACTGCCCAATGCAGAAGGACACACATAGGACAACCAACATGAGAACTTCACTGCTACAGCCTGATTAAATCACCATGAGAATATAATTTTCCTTTCATCATCAAAGGTTTTTACATCAAATTAACCAGCTCTCTTGCTTTCCCATGTTTTTCCCTGGTTTTTGTACCTTGAAATGCGTGTGCACTCTTCTCAGTCTTGATCTCCATCTCCCCCCGTATTTCCAAACATATTCATCTGGGAAACATGTAAAGATCTTATTCGGGGCTTGTTTCATTTTTTTCAAATATCTGCCCTTGAAATTCAACTTCCACCACTGTCTCTCATATCCAAAGCTATGTGCTTGCAGAGGATTTCTGCTGAGATATTTCACAGAAAGCTCTTATACTGCAGGTGATTCATTCCAGCAAGTCTTGACTGAATAGCTTAGGGAACAGGACTCAGCCAAATGAAAGACATGACAAGGGAAAATCATATGCTCAAGGATAGGACATGTCAGAGAACATCTGCCAGGCCCTGGCATATTTCATATCCCATTGAAAGTACATCCATGTGTAGATTGGCAAGCATTTCCATCCCCAAATTCTGAGCAGTGAAGCCTTCAGTGAGAATCCTGTGGCATACCAGGCCAAGAATATTCATTCTATTTAAATCTTGCCCTTCCAGGTCCTCTGTGCCACTGAGGTCTCCATGGCAACGCCCAGTATTGTGACTCAGGTGTCCTACTGCACACTTGTATCCTAGAGCCTAAAGTCCAGCCCACAATGGCGCTCAGCCAATCACAGCCCAGTGTGGTGGCCTGGCAACCACAAGCTTGTGGCTTTCTGTGAACTGTTTCAGCCCAACTCTGCAGCTTTCCACCTGATACAACCACAGTCATTCCAATCATGCAGTATTTGATTAGCCTCTTTTGTTGCCTCAGAATTTTTTTTACAGTTGTAGTGATCAAAAAAATTTGACATATTTTGAGAAGTGGAGGAAAGTAATTGAAAGACCTTTTGGTCTGTCTGTGGTCGATGTGTTCCAAACTTGACTACACCAGTCTTTTAAATTTTCAAACCTAGAGCCTAAAATCCACCTCACAGTGATGTTCAACCAATCTCAGTCCAGTGTGGTTGCCTGGCAACAACAAGCCTGTGGATTTCTGTGAACAGTTTCAGCCCAACTCTGCAGCTTTCCACCTCATACAACCACAGCCATTCCAATCAGGCAGTATTTGATTCACCTCTCTAAGTTGCCTCAGAATTTTCTTTGAAGTTGTGGTGACCAAGCAAATTTGACATATTTTGACAAGTGGAGTGAAGTAATTGGCTCTGTCTTTAGCTCTGTTGGTGGTACATGGGGTCCAAACCTGACTAGCCCAGTCTATTCAATTTTCAAACTTAGAAAGCAAGAGTTTCAGGGGAGGAAAGAAAATGCCACAATGATTTGGGTTCTGCCAAGTTTCTGGTGGCTTGGGAAGCAAACCTGCAAACCATACATGCAGTCTCTGCTGGATTACTGCCACCATGGTAGTATCAGTTAGCACTAAAAGCCAGCAACCAGAAGATGAGTCCCAAAATGAAAGTGAATCCTTGCAGTGCATGAATATTTGGAGTGCCTGCTTCAACTATCCACCTTCCAGGGGGTTCACTTGTCTGCAATAGCTATTTCAAGGAGGTCTGCAGCCATTCCAGCATAACCCTGAACACTAAACATGAGGTACTAGCTCAATACCTAATCCAACATAATGCTAGATAGATTGTCACCAGCAGGTTTTACCAGAATTCAAATGTAACATGGTGAAAGGGAAACCCATAGAAAAGGGATGCAAATGCCCCTTTCACTAAAAATCCCAGGTATTTTCTCATGGCATGGAATATTTAGACTCCACAACTCATGTAGTGAACCCCGGGACCTAGACCAAGTGTGTCTAGTTTTCTTTTTTTTTAAATTTTATTTAAGGAGAAAAGAACAAAAAAAGCATGGAAAGGGTACAAGTTATACAGATTTACACAAAAAAAAAATGAACAGTAGGAAATCACTAGTTAATGGATTACATATTTTCATCTTAGAAATAATTGTTCAAGTCACAAAATTAAAGCTTGTAAAGTGGACATTCCATCAATGATACTGCAAACAGTTCTGTTCATTGATCCTATTAAACTCTGTGATATCATTTTCTATCTTATACACTTAAGTATACATGCAGTTATATAGTTTGGAGCACTTTCTTTTCCTCTCTTTTGTACCATGACTATTACACATTTTGGGTTTCTTTGCTCCCACGGTTCTTATTACTTTTTTGGAAGAGAGTAAAACCAAATGTGTCATAACAGAACAGAATCGGTCAAGTCAAAAGGGTGGACATAATAGATAATGTAAAAACATAATACAAGGTGATCAACAATGGTTACCATAATGCCTCCCGCTATCTCTAATAGAATTGCCTATATCGTTAGTTATAATACAATTGAACAAAACAGTAAAGAATAAAACCGACAAAACCAAAACATTGGAGACATTGTAGGTCTTCAAAAGTAAATAAAAGTCAATGAGAATGGACGTTATAATGAATCTCATTATTTTCACAGCTGATGCCTAAACTTTTGAACCTGATACTATCCACCAAAACAGAATAGTGGAACATCAGTTAAAAACCAGATGGTGAGAGTAATACAGGGCTTTAAATCAATGTAATGAAAAGTCAAAGTGGGTTACTATAATATATCCTGCTATTTTTTTTCCTTTAATTAAAAGGATAAAGATAAAAAAGTAAATAATGGAGTGGAGATTGAGATAAAAGAGTGCATAACAACGAAATAGCGCAGATCAAAACATAACCATTTAAGCAGAATAGTGTTTCACCACCAGATAATCATAACATAAAAGTAGTTACCATATTGTCTCTTTCTTTGAAAACTTGAGTACAACTTCGTATACTGTAGCATTAAGTATATCAAAACAATGTGTCTAGTTTTCTGTTGTCCTCTTTTTGGAAACAGAATCTTATGTAGTTGTTGAAAGAGGCCTTGAGATAAATTCGTAGCCCACGATGGACTGGAACTCCCAAGGATTCATCCACCTCAGCCCCCAGATTGCTGGGATTGTAGGCATGAGCGACCATGCCAAGCATGTGCACAGAGATTCTTACATAATTTGTGAAATCCCACTACTGGCCTATAGGTAGCTTCTGTGTTTCAGGCTTTAGGAATATTCTTCTCTTTGTTTTGGCTCCCCTTGTTCAGGTTTCCATTTCTATTGTGATAAGCGTCAAGGCCCCAGGCAAGGGGGTGGCTGCCCTTCCTCTGGTGTGTCCTTGGATGATTACATCCCAGGTGAACAGGGTTCAAATATATTGGATCCTGTGCATTTGAAGAGGAAATGAGTAAAGATTCATGAGTTAATGTGGACATGCCAGGGAACTGAGGGGCCATGATAGAGACAAAACTTCAGGCCATGGGCTGAAGGCTGAGGCTTCTGTACCTCTAGCTTCTTGAATAGTGGGCCTGCTGAGCAATTGTGTGCTCTCAAATGTAATTTGATGGGTTTTCTTTTAATTTATTTTGTTTTTTGCTTTGGTTTTTTACATGGAAGGAACAGTACCATGGTTTGAAGAAACTGGAGTGTCTTACCTAAGAGAAATTTGAAAAAAGGGACAATTCAGCAGCCAAGAATTTCTCAAATGCCCTTGGCTTTTTAAAAAATGTGACATAAAGCTGAGCATGTCATATCCATGTCTCTTTACAAAAGATTTTACCTCCTATTTCATAGGAATTACTTTTTCTTTGAAATGTCAACCTGCACTGAAATAAAGATTATCCCTCCATTCCTCATTCTGCTTGAAACCACATCCTTTGTTAGTTATATTGTGTTAGGCAGAAACACTTGGAGATGACTACAGCAAGAGTTACCCATTGGTAGAATTTCCAGGGGGACACATGAAGTAGTACTGCACAATTTCAAGTGAAGTACACTGTCCCTTGACAATGGCAAGTCTGGGCAAACCTCTAGTAACTGAAAATCTTAGAAAGTCTGAAAGTGAGTGAATGAAAATGGGCCTCTCCACATTTAGACAGGGCTTCTCCTGAAGCACACATTGGTGTAAAAAGTAATTATGAGAGACGAATATACTCCCAAAACGGAATGGAAATTTTCTTATGTAGGCCTAGAATGCTATGGCCTGGAGCCCTGTGGTTCTAACTGGATGAGCAAAGTGTGAGCAGAGATCAAATTAAAACACACAACATTTAGGCAACTCGATGTTTAACCAGGTGTCCAGAGTAGTGGCAAACTGTATTTGTGTAAATTTGCTCAAATCCTGTCTTCACAAGAAAGTACATTCCAGCATGACCAGTGACTAGAGGAGGACACATTTCAACGGACTTGTAAAAAAAGTACAACACTGAATTTAGCGCAACACTGAATTTAGATGAAAAGTAGCAGAGTCTGTTAGTCTTTCAAGTTTTAATAGGAGAAACTTATAACATGTAATAGCTGTTACATGAATAACTTCAGAGCTTTTGGAGAGGTCTAAATCACTATGAGTGAGGGCTTCCCTGACTCCCAAAGTTAAAAATAGTAAAACAAACAATTTGAAAAACCAATCAACCAATTAAATACAAACACTATGTCCAAAGGGTTTCACTGGTTTTCATACCACTTATGGAATGCACAACTATTGATGAGGCTTACTCTGCATTCTGCTTTACTCAGGCCCAGTACATGAGCCACTGTGAAAGCAAAATTCAAAATGTTATGTGAAGTGACCATTTCATTGGTGAAACCATGACCCAATAGACATTTTCTCTTTTGAAACTCCAGACATTATCCATATATGTTCTCAAAGGGAAGGAATACACAGGATTTAGCTTGATATTTTTTTCACTATTTTGTGTTCCTATAGATTTATTTGAAGATCTCCTGTCCTGCATCCACTGCCCAATGCAGAAGGCCACACATAGGACAACCAACATGAGAACTTCACTGCTACAGCCTGATTAAATCACCATGAGAATATAATTTTCCTTTCATCATCAAAGGTTTTTACATCAAATTAACCAGCTCTCTTGCTTTCCCATGTTTTTCCCTGGTTTTTGTACCTTGAAATGCGTGTGCACTCTTCTCAGTCTTGATCTCCATCTCCCCCCGTATTTCCAAACATATTCATCTGGGAAACATGTAAAGATCTTATTCGGGGCTTGTTTCATTTTTTTCAAATATCTGCCCTTGAAATTCAACTTCCACCACTGTCTCTCATATCCAAAGCTATGTGCTTGCAGAGGATTTCTGCTGAGAAATTTCACAGAAAGCTCTTATACTGCAGGTGATTCATTCCAGCAAGTCTTGACTGAATAGCTTAGGGAACAGGACTCAGCCAAATGAAAGACATGACAAGGGAAAATCATATGCTCAAGGATAGGACATGTCAGAGAACATCTGCCAGGCCCTGGCATATTTCATATCCCATTGAAAGTACATCCATGTGTAGATTGGCAAGCATTTCCATCCCCAAATTCTGAGCAGTGAAGCCTTCAGTGAGAATCCTGTGGCATACCAGGCCAAGAATATTCATTCTATTTAAATCTTGCCCTTCCAGGTCCTCTGTGCCACTGAGGTCTCCATGGCAACGCCCAGTATTGTGACTCAGGTGTCCTACTGCACACTTGTATCCTAGAGCCTAAAGTCCAGCCCACAATGGTGCTCAGCCAATCACAGCCCAGTGTGGTGGCCTGGCAACCACAAGCTTGTGGCTTTCTGTGAACTGTTTCAGCCCAACTCTGCAGCTTTCCACCTGATACAACCACAGTCATTCCAATCATGCAGTATTTGATTAGCCTCTTTTGTTGCCTCAGAATTTTTTTTACAGTTGTAGTGATCAAAAAAATTTGACATATTTTGAGAAGTGGAGGAAAGTAATTGAAAGACCTTTTGGTCTGTCTGTGGTCGATGTGTTCCAAACTTGACTACACCAGTCTTTTAAATTTTCAAACCTAGAGCCTAAAATCCACCTCACAGTGATGTTCAACCAATCTCAGTCCAGTGTGGTTGCCTGGCAACAACAAGCCTGTGGATTTCTGTGAACAGTTTCAGCCCAACTCTGCAGCTTTCCACCTCATACAACCACAGCCATTCCAATCAGGCAGTATTTGATTCACCTCTCTAAGTTGCCTCAGAATTTTCTTTGAAGTTGTGGTGACCAAGCAAATTTGACATATTTTGACAAGTGGAGTGAAGTAATTGGCTCTGTCTTTAGCTCTGTTGGTGGTACATGGGGTCCAAACCTGACTAGCCCAGTCTATTCAATTTTCAAACTTAGAAAGCAAGAGTTTCAGGGGAGGAAAGAAAATGCCACAATGATTTGTGTTCTGCCAAGTTTCTGGTGGCTTGGGAAGCAAACCTGCAAACCATACATGCAGTCTCTGCTGGATTACTGCCACCATGGTAGTATCAGTTAGCACTAAAAGCCAGCAACCAGAAGATGAGTCCCAAAATGAAAGTGAATCCTTGCAGTGCATGAATATTTGGAGTGCCTGCTTCAACTATCCACCTTCCAGGGGGTTCACTTGTCTGCAATAGCTATTTCAAGGAGGTCTGCAGCCATTCCAGCATAACCCTGAACACTAAACATGAGGTACTAGCTCAATACCTAATCCAACATAATGCTAGATAGATTGTCACCAGCAGGTTTTACCAGAATTCAAATGTAACATGGTGAAAGGGAAACCCATAGAAAAGGGATGCAAATGCCCCTTTCACTAAAAATCCCAGGTATTTTCTCATGGCATGGAATATTTAGACTCCACAACTCATGTAGTGAACCCCGGGACCTAGACCAAGTGTGTCTAGTTTTCTTTTTTTTTAAATTTTATTTAAGGAGAAAAGAACAAAAAAAGCATGGAAAGGGTACAAGTTATACAGATTTACACAAAAAAAAATGAACAGTAGGAAATCACTAGTTAATGGATTACATATTTTCATCTTAGAAATAATTGTTCAAGTCACAAAATTAAAGCTTGTAAAGTGGACATTCCATCAATGATACTGCAAACAGTTCTGTTCATTGATCCTATTAAACTCTGTGATATCATTTTCTATCTTATACACTTAAATATACATGCAGTTATATAGTTTGGAGCACTTTCTTTTCCTCTCTTTTGTACCATGACTATTACACATTTTGGGTTTCTTTGCTCCCACGGTTCTTATTACTTTTTTGGAAGAGAGTAAAACCAAATGTGTCATAACAGAACAGAATCGGTCAAGTCAAAAGGGTGGACATAATAGATAATGTAAAAACATAATACAAGGTGATCAACAATGGTTACCATAATGCCTCCCGCTATCTCTAATAGAATTGCCTATATCGTTAGTTATAATACAATTGAACAAAACAGTAAAGAATAAAACCGACAAAACCAAAACATTGGAGACATTGTAGGTCTTCAAAAGTAAATAAAAGTCAATGAGAATGGACGTTATAATGAATCTCATTATTTTCACAGCTGATGCCTAAACTTTTGAACCTGATACTATCCACCAAAACAGAATAGTGGAACATCAGTTAAAAACCAGATGGTGAGAGTAATACAGGGCTTTAAATCAATGTAATGAAAAGTCAAAGTGGGTTACTATAATATATCCTGCTATTTTTTTTCCTTTAATTAAAAGGATAAAGATAAAAAAGTAAATAATGGAGTGGAGATTGAGATAAAAGAGTGCATAACAACGAAATAGCGCAGATCAAAACATAACCATTTAAGCAGAATAGTGTTTCACCACCAGATAATCCTAACATAAAAGTAGTTACCATATTGTCTCTTTCTTTGAAAACTTGAGTACAACTTCGTATACTGTAGCATTAAGTATATCAAAACAATGTGTCTAGTTTTCTGTTGTCCTCTTTTTGGAAACAGAATCTTATGTAGTTGTTGAAAGAGGCCTTGAGATAAATTCGTAGCCCACGATGGACTGGAACTCCCAAGGATTCATCCACCTCAGCCCCCAGATTGCTGGGATTGTAGGCATGAGCGACCATGCCAAGCATGTGCACAGAGATTCTTACATAATTTGTGAAATCCCACTACTGGCCTATAGGTAGCTTCTGTGTTTCAGGCTTTAGGAATATTCCTCTCTTTGTTTTGGCTCCCCTTGTTCAGGTTTCCATTTCTATTGTGATAAGCGTCAAGGCCCCAGGCAAGGGGGTGGCTGCCCTTCCTCTGGTGTGTCCTTGGATGATTACATCCCAGGTGAACAGGGTTCGAATATATTGGATCCTGTGCATTTGAAGAGGAAATGAGTAAAGATTCATGAGTTAATGTGGACATGCCAGGGAACTGAGGGGCCATGATAGAGACAAAACTTCAGGCCATGGGCTGAAGGCTGAGGCTTCTGTACCTCTAGCTTCTTGAATAGTGGGCCTGCTGAGCAATTGTGTGCTCTCAAATGTAATTTGATGGGTTTTCTTTTAATTTATTTTGTTTTTTGCTTTGGTTTTTTACATGGAAGGAACAGTACCATGGTTTGAAGAAACTGGAGTGTCTTACCTAAGAGAAATTTGAAAAAAGGGACAATTCAGCAGCCAAGAATTTCTCAAGTGCCCTTGGCTTTTTAAAAAATGTGACATAAAGCTGAGCATGTCATATCCATGTCTCTTTACAAAAGATTTTACCTCCTATTTCATAGGAATTACTTTTTCTTTGAAATGTCAACCTGCACTGAAATAAAGATTATCCCTCCATTCCTCATTCTGCTTGAAACCACATCCTTTGTTAGTTATATTGTGTTAGGCAGAAACACTTGGAGATGACTACAGCAAGAGTTACCCATTGGTAGAATTTCCAGGGGGACACATGAAGTAGTACTGCACAATTTCAAGTGAAGTACACTGTCCCTTGACAATGGCAAGTCTGGGCAAACCTCTAGTAACTGAAAATCTTAGAAAGTCTGAAAGTGAGTGAATGAAAATGGGCCTCTCCACATTTAGACAGGGCTTCTCCTGAAGCACACATTGGTGTAAAAAGTAATTATGAGAGACGAATATACTCCCAAAACGGAATGGAAATTTTCTTATGTAGGCCTAGAATGCTATGGCCTGGAGCCCTGTGGTTCTAACTGGATGAGCAAAGTGTGAGCAGAGATCAAATTAAAACACACAACATTTAGGCAACTCGATGTTTAACCAGGTGTCCAGAGTAGTGGCAAACTGTATTTGTGTAAATTTGCTCAAATCCTGTCTTCACAAGAAAGTACATTCCAGCATGACCAGTGACTAGAGGAGGACACATTTCAACGGACTTGTAAAAAAAGTACAACACTGAATTTAGCGCAACACTGAATTTAGATGAAAAGTAGCAGAGTCTGTTAGTCTTTCAAGTTTTAATAGGAGAAACTTATAACATGTAATAGCTGTTACATGAATAACTTCAGAGCTTTTGGAGAGGTCTAAATCACTATGAGTGAGGGCTTCCCTGACTCCCAAAGTTAAAAATAGTAAAACAAACAATTTGAAAAACCAATCAAACAATTAAATACAAACACTAGGTCCAAAGGGTTTCACTGGTTTTCATACCACTTATGGAATGCACAACTATTGATGAGGCTTACTCTGCATTCTGTTTTACTCAGGCCCGGTACATGAGCAACTGTAAAAGCAAAATTCAAAATGTTATATGAAGTGACCATTTCATTGGTGAAACCATTACCCAATAGACATTTTCTCTTTTGAAACTCCGGACATTATCCATATATGTTCTCAAAGGGAAGGAATACACAGGATTTAGATTAATATTTTTTTCCCTATTTTGTGTTCCACCAGATTTATTTGAAGATCTCCTGTCCTGCATCCACTGTCCAATGCAGAAGGCCACACATAGGACAACCAACATGACAACTTCACTGCTACAGCCTGATTAAATCACCATGAGAATATAATTTTCCTTTCATCATCAAAGTTTTTTACATCAAATTAACCAGCTCTCTTGCTTTCGCATGTTTTCCCCTGGTTTTTGTGCCTTGAAATGGGTGTTCACTCTTCTCAGTCTTTATCTCCATCTTCCCCCATATTTCCAAACATATTCATCTGGGAAACATGTAAAGATCTTATTCGGGGCTTGTTTCATTGTTTTCAAATATCTGCCCTTGAAATTCAACTTCCACCACTGTCTCTCATATCCATAGCTATGTTCTTGCAGAGGATTTCTGCTGAGAAATTTCACAGAAAGCTCTTATACTGCAGGTGAATGATTCCAGCAAGTCTTGACTGAATAGTTTAGGGAACAGGACTCAGCCAAATGACAGACATGACAAGGGAAAAGCATATGCTCAAGGATAGGACATGTCAGAGAACATCTGCCAGGCCCTGGCATATTTCATATCCCATTAAAAGTACTTTCATGTGTAGATTGGCAAGCATTTCCATCCCCAAATTCTGAGCAGTGAAGCCTTCAGTGAGAATCCTGTGGCATACCAGGCCAAGAATATTCATCCTATTTAAATCTTGCCCTACAAGGTCCTCTGTGCCCCTGAGGTCTCCATGACAACGCCCAGCATTGTGACTCAGGTCTCCTACTGCACACTTGTATCCTAGAGCCTAAAGTCCAGCTCACAATGGTGCTCAGCCAATCACAGCCCAGTGTGGTTGCCTGGCAACCACAAGCTTGTGGCTTTCTCTGAACTGTTTCAGCCCAACTCTGCAGCTTTCCACCTCATAAAACCACAGCCATTCCAATCATGCAGTATTTGATTAGCCTCTCTATGTTGGCTCAGAATTTTTTTTACAGTTGCAGTGATCAAGAAAATTTGACATATTTTGAGAAGTGGAGGGAAGTAATTGAAAGACCTTTTGGTCTGTCTGTGGTCGATGTGTTCCAAACTTGACTACCCCAGTCTTTTAAATTTTCAAACCTAGAGCCTAAAATCCACCTCACAGTGATGTTCAGCCAATCTCAGCCCAGTGTGGTTGCCTGGCAACCACAAGCCTGTGGATTTCTGTAAACAGTTTCAGCCCAACTCTGCAGCTTTCCACCTCATTCAACCACAGCCATTCCAATCAGGCAGTATTTGATTCACCTCTCTAAGTTGCCTCAGAATTTTCTTTGAAGTTGTGGTGACCAAGCAAATTTGACATATTTTGACAAGTGGAGGGAAGTAATTGGCTCTGTCTTTAGCTCTGTTGGTTGTACATGGGGTCCAAATCTGACTAGCCCAGTCTATTCAATTTTCAAACTTAGAAAGCCAAATGTTTCAGGGGAGGAAAGAAAATGCCACAATGATTTGGGTTCTGCCAAGTTTCTGGGGCTTGGCAAGCAAACCTGCAAACCATACATTCAGTCTCTGCTGGATTACTGCCACCATGGTAGTATCAGTTAGCACTAAAAGCCAGTAACCAGAAGATGAGTCCCAAAATGAAAGTGAATCCTTGCAGTGCATGAATATTTGGAGTTCCTGCTTCAACTATCCAGCTTCCTGGGGGTTCACTTGTCTGCAATAGCTATTTCAAGGAGGTCTGCAGCCATTCCAGCATAACCCTGAACACTAAACCTGAGGTACTAGCTCAATACCTAAACCAACATAATGCTAGATAGCTTGTCACCAGCAGGTTTTCCCAGAATTCAAATGTAACATGTTGAAAGGGAAACCCTTAGAAAAGGGATGCAAATGCCCCTTTCACTAAAAATCCCAGGAATTTTCTCATGGCATGGAATATTTAGACTCCACAACTCATGTAGTGAACCCCGGGACCTAGACCAAGTGTGTCTAGTTTTCTTTTTTTTTAAATTTTATTTAAGGAGAAAAGAACAAAAAAAGCATGGAAAGGGTACAAGTTATACAGATTTACACAAAAAAAATGAACAGTAGGAAATCACTAGTTAATGGATTACATATTTTCATCTTAGAAATAATTGTTCAAGTCACAAAATTAAAGCTTGTAAAGTGGACATTCCATCAATGATACTGCAAACAGTTCTGTTCATTGATCCTATTAAACTCTGTGATATCATTTTCTATCTTATACACTTAAGTATACATGCAGTTATATAGTTGGAGCACTTTCTTTTCCTCTCTTTTGTACCATGACTATTACACATTTTGGGTTTCATTGCTCCCACGGTTCTTATTACTTTTTTGGAAGAGAGTAAAACCAAATGTGTCATAACAGAACAGAATCGGTCAAGTCAAAAGGGTGGACATAATAGATAATGTAAAAACATAATACAAGGTGATCAACAATAGTTACCATAATGCCTCCCGCTATCTCTAATAGAATTGCCTATATCGTTAGTTATAATACAATTGAACAAAACAGTAAAGAATAAAACCGACAAAACCAAAACATTGGAGACATTGTAGGTCTTCAAAAGTAAATAAAAGTCAATGAGAATGGACGTTATAATGAATCTCATTATTTTCACAGCTGATGCCTAAACTTTTGAACCTGATACTATCCACCAAAACAGAATAGCGGAACATCAGTTAAAAACCAGATGGTGAGAGTAATACAGGGCTTTAAATCAATATAATGAAAAGTCAAAGTGGGTTACTATAATATATCCTGCTATTTTTTCCTTTAATTAAAAGGATAAAGATAAAAAAGTAAATAATGGAGTGGAGATTGAGATAAAAGAGTGCATAACAACGAAATAGCGCAGATCAAAACATAACCATTTAAGCAGAATAGTGTTTCACCACCAGATAATGCTAACATAAAAGTAGTTACCATATTGTCTCTTTCTTTGAAAACTTGAGTACAACTTCGTATACTGTAGCATTAAGTATATCAAAACAATGTGTCTAGTTTTCTGTTGTCCTCTTTTTGGAAACAGAATCTTATGTAGTTGTTGAAAGAGGCCTTGAGATAAATTCGTAGCCCACGATGGACTGGAACTCCCAAGGATCCATCCACCTCAGCCCCCAGATTGCTGGGATTGTAGGCATGAGCGACCATGCCAAGCATGTGCACAGAGATTCTTACATAATTTGTGAAATCCCACTACTGGCCTATAGGTAGCTTCTGTGTTTCAGGCTTTAGGAATATTCCTCTCTTTGTTTTGGCTCCCCTTGTTCAGGTTTCCATTTCTATTGTGATAAGCGTCAAGGCCCCAGGCAAGGGGGTGGCTGCCCTTCCTCTGGTGTGTCCTTGGATGATTACATCCCAGGTGAACAGGGTTCAAATATATTGGATCCTGTGCATTTGAAGAGGAAATGAGTAAAGATTCATGAGTTAATGTGGACATGCCAGGGAACTGAGGGGCCATGATAGAGAAAAAACTTCAGGCCATGGGCTGAAGGCTGAGGCTTCTGTACCTCTAGCTTCTTGAATAGTGGGCCTGCTGAGCAATTGTGTGCTCTCAAATGTAATTTGATGGGTTTTGTTTTAATTTATTTTGTTTTTTGCTTTGGTTTTTTACATGGAAGGAACAGTACCATGGTTTGAAGAAACTGGAGTGTCTTACCTAAGAGAAATTTGAAAAAAGGGACAATTCAGCAGCCAAGAATTTCTCAAATGCCCTTGGCTTTTTAAAAAATGTGACATAAAGCTGAGCATGTCATATCCATGTCTCTTTACAAAAGATTTTACCTCCTATTTCATAGGAATTACTTTTTCTTTGAAATGTCAACCTGCACTGAAATAAAGATTATCCCTCCATTCCTCATTCTGCTTGAAACCACATCCTTTGTTAGTTATATTGTGTTAGGCAGAAACACTTGGAGATGACTACAGCAAGAGTTACCCATTGGTAGATTTTCCAGGGGGACACATGAAGTAGTACTGCACAATTTCAAGTGAAGTACACTGTCCCTTGACAATGGCAAGTCTGGGCAAACCTCTAGTAACTGAAAATCTTAGAAAGTCTGAAAGTGAGTGAATGAAAATGGGCCTCTCCACATTTAGACAGGGACTCTCCTGAAGCACACATTTGTGGAAAAAGTAATTATGAGAGACGAATGAACTCCCAAAACGGAATGGAAATTTTCTTGTTTAGGCCTAGAATGCTATGGCCTGGAGCCCTGTGGTTCTAACTGGATGAGCAAAGTGTGAGCAGAGATCAAATTAAAACACACAACATTTAGGCAACTCGATATTTAACCAGGTGTCCAGAGTAGTGGCAAACTGTACTTGTGTCAATTTGCTCAAATCCTGTCTTCACAAGAAAGTACATTCCAGCACGACCAGTGACTAGAGAAGGACACATTTCAACGGACTTGTAAAAAAAGTACAACACTGAATTTAGCGCAACACTGAATTTAGATGAAAAGTAGCAGAGTCTGTTAGTCTTTCAAGTTTTAATAGGAGAAACTTATAACATGTAATAGCTGTTACATGAATAACTTCAGAGCTTTTGGAGAGGTCTAAATCACTATGAGTGAGGGCTTCCCTGACTCCCAAAGTTAAAAATAGTAAAACAAACAATTTGAAAAACCAATCAACCAATTAAATACAAACACTATGTCCAAAGGGTTTCACTGGTTTTCATACCACTTATGGAATGCACAACTATTGATGAGGCTTACTCTGCATTCTGTTTTACTCAGGCCCGGTACATGAGCAACTGTAAAAGCAAAATTCAAAATGTTATATGAAGTGACCATTTCATTGGTGAAACCATTACCCAATAGACATTTTCTCTTTTGAAACTCCGGACATTATCCATATATGTTCTCAAAGGGAAGGAATACACAGGATTTAGATTAATATTTTTTTCCCTATTTTGTGTTCCACCAGATTTATTTGAAGATCTCCTGTCCTGCATCCACTGTCCAATGCAGAAGGCCACACATAGGACAACCAACATGACAACTTCACTGCTACAGCCTGATTAAATCACCATGAGAATATAACTTTCCTTTCATCATCAAAGATTTTTACATCAAATTAACCAGCTCTCTTGCTTTCCCATGTTTTCCCCTGGTTTTTGTACCTTGAAATGGATGTTCACTCTTCTCAGTCTTGATCTCCATCTTCCCCCATATTTCCAAACATATTCATCTGGGAAACATGTAAAGATCTTATTCGGGGCTTGTTTCATTGTTTTCAAATATCTGCCCTTGAAATTCAACTTCCACCACTGTCTCTCATATCCAAAGCTATGTGCTTGCAGAGTATTTCTGCTGAGAAATTTCACAGAAAGCTCTTATACTGCAGGTGAATGATTCCAGCAAGTCTTGACTGAATAGTTTAGGGAACAGGACTCAGCCAAATGACAGACATGACAAAGGAAAAGCATATGCTCAAGGATAGGACATGTCAGAGAACATCTGCCAGGCCCTGGCATATTTCATATCCCATTAAAAGTACTTCCATGTGTAGATTGGCAAGCATTTCCATCCCCAAATTCTGAGCAGTGAAGCCTTCAGTGAGAATCCTGTGGCATACCAGGCCAAGAATATTCATCCTATTTAAATCTTGCCCTACAAGGTCCTCTGTGCCACTGAGGTCTCCATGGCAACGCCCAGTATTGTGACTCAGGTCTCCTACTGCACACTTGTATCCTAGAGCCTAAAGTCCAGCTCACAATGGTGCTCAGCCAATCACAGCCCAGTGTGGTTGCCTGGCAACCACAAGCTTGTGGCTTTCTGTGAACTGTTTCAGCCCAACTCTGCAGCTTTCCACCTCATACAACCACAGCCATTCCAATCATGCAGTATTTGATTAGCCTCTCTATGTTGCCTCAGAATTTTTTTTACAGTTGTAGTGATCAAGAAAATTTGACATATTTTGAGAAGTGGAGGGACGTAATTGAAAGACCTTTTGGTCTGTTTGTGGTCGATGTGTTCCAAACTTGACTACCCCAGTCTTTTAAATTGTCAAACCTAGAGCCTAAAATCCACCTCACAGTGATGTTCAGCCAATCTCAGCCCAGTGTGGTTGCCTGGCAACCACAAGCCTGTGGATTTCTGTGAACAGTTTCAGCCCAACTCTGCAGCTTTCCACCTCATACAACCACAGCTATTCCAATCAGGCAGTATTTGATTCACCTCTCTAAGTTGCCTCAGAATTTTCTCTGAAGTTGTGGTGAGCAAGCAAATTTGACATATTTTGACAAGTGGAGGGAAGTAATTGGCTCTGTCTTTAGCTCTGTTGGTGGTACGTGGTGTCCAAACCTGACTAGCCCAGTCTATTCAATTTTCAAACTTAGAAAGCCAAAAGTTTCAGGGGAGGAAAGAAAATGTCACAATGATTTGTGTTCTGCCAAGTTTCTGGGTGCTTGGGAAGCAAACCTGCAAACCACACATGCAGTCTCTGCTGGATTACTGCCACCATGGTAGTGTCAGTTAGCACTAAAAGCCAGCAACCAGAAGATGAGTCCCAAAATGAAAGTGAATCCTTGCAGTGCATGAATATTTGGAGTGCCTGCTTCAACTATCCAGCTTCCTCGGGGTTCACTTGTCTGCAATAGCTATTTCAAGGAGGTCTACAGCCATTCCAGCATAACCCTGAACACTAAACATGAGGTACTAGCTCAATACCTAAACCAACATAATGTTAGATAGCTTGTCACCAGCAGGTTTTCCCAGAATTCAAATGTAACATGGTGAAAGATAAATCCTTAGAAAAGGGATGCAAATGTCCCTTTCACTAAAAATCCCAGGTATTTTCTCATGGCATGGAATATTTAGACTCCACAACTCATGTAGTGAACCCCGGGACCTAGAAAAAGTGTGTCTAATTTTCTGTTGTCCTCTTTTTGGAAACAGCATCTTACGTAGTTTTTGAAAGCGGCCTTGAGATAAATTCGTAGCCCACGATGGACTGGAACTCCCAAGGATCCATCCACCTCAGCCCCCAGATTGTTGGGATTATAGGCATGAGCGACCATGCCAAGCATGTGCACAGAGATTCTTACATAATTTCTGAAATCCCACTACTGGTCTATAGGTAGCTTCTGTGTTTCAGGCTTTAGGAATATGCCTCTCTTTGTTTTGGCTCCCCTTGTTCAGGTTTCCATTTCTATTGTGATAAGCTCCAAGGCCCCAGGCAAGGGGGTGGCTGCCCTTCCTCTGGTGTGTCCTTGGATGATTACAGCCCAGGTGAACAGGGTTCAAATATATTGGATCCTGTGCATTTGAAGAGGAAATGAGTAAAGATTCATGAGTTAATGTGGACATGCCAGGGAATTGAGGGGCCATGATAGAGACAAAACTTCAGGCCATGGGCTGAAGGCTGAGGCTTCTGTACCTCTAGCTTCTTGAATAGTGGGCCTGATGAGCAATTGTGTGCTGTCAAATGTAATTTGATGGGTTTTGTTTCAATTTATTTCGTTCTTTGCTTTGGTTTTTTACATGGAAGGAACAGTACCATGGTTTGAAGAAACTGGAGTGTCTTACCTAAGAGGAATTTGAAAAAAGGGATAATTCAGCAGCCAAGAATTTCTCAAATGCCCTTGGCTTTTTAAAAAATGTGACATAAAGTTGAGCATGTCATATCCATGTCTCTTTACAAAAGATTTTACCTCCTATTTCATAGGAATTACTGTTTTTTGAAAGGTCAACCTGCACTGAAATAAAGATTATCCCTCCATTCCTCATTCTGCTTGAAACCACATCCTTTTTAAATTATATTTTCTTGTGCAGAAACACTTGGAGATGACTACAGCAAGAGTTTCCCATTGGTGGAATTTCCACGGACGCACATGAAGTAATACTGCACAACTTCAAGTGAAGTGCACTGTCCCTTGACAATGGCAAGTCTGGGCACACCTCTAGTAACTGAAAATCTTAGAAAGTCTGAAAGTGAGTGAATGAAAATGGACCTCTCCACATTTAGACAGGGACTCTCCTGAAGCACACATTTGTGGAAAAAGTAATTATGAGAGACGAATGAACTCCCAAATTGGAATGGAAATTTTCTTGTTTAGGCCTAGAAGGCTATGGCCTGGATCCCTGTGGTTCTAACTGGATGAGCAAAGTGTGAGCAGAGATCAAAGTAAAACACACACCATTTAGGCAACTCGATATTTAACCAGGTGTCCAGAGTAGTGGCAAACTGTACTTGTGTCAATTTGCTCAAATCCTGTCTTCACAAGAAAGTACATTCCAGCACGACCAGTGAATAGAGGAGGACACATTTCAAAGGACTTGTAAAAAAAAGTCCAACACTGAATTTAGCGCAACACTGAATTTATTTTTTTTAATTTTTTATTTAAAGAAAAGGAAACAAAGAATACATGGAAATTTTTAAAAAGGGTAGAAATGATACAAACTTACAGAAAAAGAAACGGTAAGAAATTACTGGTTGATAAGTTACACATTGTCATCTTAGAAGTAGCTGTTCATGTTATGGAATTAAAGCATTTAGAATGACATTCATAAAGTGACACTATAAACCCTTCTGCTCTATGATCGAACAAGAGCTCAGTCACATGGTTATCAGTCCTACACATTTGTTTTACTTCTCAAAGAGGGTAAGATTAAACATATCAAAACAGAACATAGCAGTTAAAAAAAACAATTATATAAATACAGATTTCATAGGAAACCCATTGGAGATCTTGATTGTCTATCTAATTGTCTCTAGTTTTTTACAAATAGTTGTCTCCATCTTCATCCACCTTATATACTTAGTGTATATTATAGAACTAATCAAATCATTGAAGACTTTTTAGGTCCTCAAGTACCAAATTAGGGAATACAATAGTAACTACCAACTCATCTCTCCTACTCTTTGTGATAGCTGTCCCCATCTCTACATATGCTGAAATTGAACTCAAGAAACCAGTCCAATGTCATTGTAATCAGCAAACATTAGTATTGCTAGAATTTCTATCATAACGCTACTAAATTAGCCTCGGGTTTCTTAGTGTCTCTTCCTCAGAGTATCTGTTCATTACATCTTACATTATATAATCTGTTCCCATAAATAATTAAAAAGAAAAAAAAGAACCCATGTGTGAATTTCTACATATATATCTATCCTCTCTGTGTTATAGGGAATACCAAGTCATAGCAAGACAGCAAAACAATTTCCTAGAAAAACATGCAATGGATAAAACATTTAAGACCACAATATAGATGATCTTCCATAGTTACTATGTTTCCTCTTGTTATTTTCAATAGATTTGACCACCACACTGGCTTATTATATTTAAATATAGTATCACCTATTTTTATAAAAACTTAACTTTGGCAGCATTGTAGGGTTTGGAAGCTGTTACTAATTAATACCAGTATGGATATTCTTTACAACTTGTCATCCTCAGAGTAGTTGCCTCTACTTTTAGGGTTGATACTGACAAGCATACCAATTTCAAATAAAATCAGCCATGGCCAACCCATAGTCTTACGATTCAGATTCAATTAAGATCAGTCATAGTAAGACAATGTAAGTATTATAGGATTTCAGCTTAAGTTAATAGGAAAGTAAGGATAGTTACCATGGTATAGCCTGCTATTTTTGGGTCAAGATGTCTGTGTCCTCAAATCTGACATGAGCGGACAGACCAGAACAAATTAAATTCAATCTAAATATGGCACTAGGGCTACTGTGTCTCTTAAATCATTATACACCATTAGCAATGACCTCTGCTTTTTTTTTTAAATATAGTTTCAGAGCTGTCTATACTAAAGATTAGCTTACCGTCCCTGCCTCATGTCTGCTACTCAATTTTTCTGCTATAATTTGTCCACCTTATTCCCTCATTCCATTGTCTGCCCCGTTCACTGAGGCCTCTCTGCCACTGTTGCTGGAATCCTGGTATCTCTTCCTCTCTTTCTCTATAATGTCCTTCAGCGCTCTCTGTAGGGTTGGATTGATGGCCACGAACTCCCACAGTTCCTCCTTGTCTTGAAAGTATCTTATTTCTTCATTAATTTTTAGAGAGAGTTTTGATGGATATATGAACTTTGGTTGCATATTTTTTTCTTTCAGGACTTGGAATATTTCTCCCCACTCCCTTCTTGACTTAAGAGTTTGTGTTGATAAGTCTGCTGTTATTTTGATAGATTTCCCATTATAGGTAACCTGCATCTTTTCTCTGGCTGCTTTTAATATTCTGTTTTTTTGGTGGATTTCTGGGATCTCGATTATTATATGTCTAGGTGTAGATCTGTTTTGGTTGTAGGTAGCTGGTGTTCTGTATGCTTCTTTTATCTGGATATCATTTCTTTTTGCTCTATATGGGAAATTTTGCTTTAATATCTCTGTGAATATTTTTTGTATTTCATTTTTGGATGTTCCTGCTTCCTCACTCACATTCTTTATTCTTAGGTTATGTATCTTTTTGTCATCTTCCAGTTTTAGAATTGCTTCTTTCTGGTTCCTTGTTATTTTTAAGAGGCTTTTTCTTTCACGTTCATATGTCCTAAATCTCTCTTCAAGTTTCACAAGGCTGTCTTTAGTTTCTGTCAAGGCATTTTGCCAATGTTCAATGGAGTTTTTAGTTTCCTGATATTCTCTTTGGATCTGTTTCATGTATTCTAGGTTACGCTTAAATTCTTCTTCAGATGCTTCTCTTTCTTTTCTGATTTCCTCAGTTCTTCCATCTGTGTTCTCTTGGGAGGGGCTTGTCATTTCTTTAATTAATCTCTTTATATCGTGCCTCACTTGGATCAGGAGTACAGCTTTAAATTCCTCTATGAGATCATGTAGGTACTTTTTAATTTTGGCTGATGCTGTGTCGAGTAGTGGATGGTTACTGTGCTTGTTCTCTTCAGTGTTTAGTTCTCCTGGGCTTATTTTCTCCTGTTGGGCAGCTGGAGATTTTTTTTATTTTTATCTCTTGTCATGTTTCTGGTTTCTTTCAGACTGTCCTGGAGTTCTCTGGCCCTCTCAGAATTGCTTAGGGCCTTTCAGAAGCGTGCTGGCTTGATTTTTTCTGTCCTCCCCAATTTACTGTTATCTGGGGTAGACTGGGATGCAGGGGCGGTACAGGCTAGTCTCTAGCCTCTGTGCCAGTTAGTTCCTAAATTAGGCTGTACTTTCTGGTTGTCACTGAGTTGTGACTATTTTGTATCCGCTCACTGGGCCCCAAGCAGAGGCTTGGGTTAGCCCCAGTATCTCCTGCCAGTTCTCTTTGTACCAGAAGCAGGTGACTAATGTCACTATGGCACAGGGTCCTGCCCAAATCTCAGCTGTTCTCTTCCAGACCTCTCTGTGTCAGGAGCACCAGCACAGCAGAACTGCCCAAACTCAAGATGTCTCCCACCAGTTCTCTAGATGAGGCTGAAGCCAACACGTACTAAGGCTCTGCCCAATTCCAAGATGCCTTCCACTAGCCCTCCCTACAGGGGGCACAGTGACGCCACTGAGCTGTAGGTTCTGCCCAACTGTAAAATGGCTGCCACCAGACTCTGTGTTCTTGATGTCCCCGTGGTGGCGGGCACTGTCCCGTTCCAAGATGTTCTCTGGCCAACCCTGGCTGTCGCAGGGTCTCCAGTACTCACCAGGGTCCACGCCGCCCACCTTTCCCACGTTCCCGGGAGAGCGCGGATCGGTCAGAGATCCGCGCAGCGTGCACTCCCGGTACAGCACAGAACGGTCAGAAATCCGCGCAGCGCCTGGTACAGTGCGGAGTGGTCAGAAATCCGCGCTGCGTGCATTCCCCGTACAGGGTGGAACGGTCAGGAATCCGCCCTGCCTGCACTCCCGGATCAGTGCGGAATCGTCAGAAACCTGCACGGTGTGCACTCGCAGCATGGTGCGGAGCAGTCAGTAATCCGCGCTGCGTGAACTCCCTGTACGGAGTGGAGGGGTCAGAAATCTGCACTGCGTGCAGCCCCGGGTCAGTGGGGAACTGTCGGAAAACCGGGCAGCATGCACTCGCGGCACAGAACAGTCAGAAATGCGAGCTGCGGCAACATTGAATTTAGATGAAAAGTAGCAGAGTCTGTTAGTCTTTCAAGTTTTAATAGGAGAAACTTATAACATGTAATAGCTGTTACATGAATAACTTCACAGCTTTTGGAGAGGTCTAACTCACTATGAGTGAGGGCTTCCCTGACTCCCAAAGTTAAAAATAGTAAAACAAACAATTTGAAAAACCAATCAACCAATTAAATACAAACACTAGGTCCAAAGGGTTTCACTGGTTTTAAAACAAGTTATGGAATGCACAACTATTGATGAGGCTTACTCTGCATTCGGCTTTACTCAGGCCCGGTACATGAACAACTGTGAAAGCAAAATTCAACATGTTATGTGAAGTGACCATTTCATTGGTGAAACCATGACCCAATAGACATTTTCTCTTTTGAAACTCCGGACATTATCCATATATGTTCTCAAAGGAAGGAATACACAGGATTTAGATTGATATTTTTTTCACTATTTTGTGTTCCACCAGATTTATTTGAAGATCTCCTGTCCTGCATCCACTGCCCAATGCAGAAGGCCACACATAGGACAACCAACATGAGAACTTCACTGCTACAGCCTGATTAAATCACCATGAGAATATAATTTTCCTTTCATCATCAAAGGTTTTTACATCAAATTAACCAGATCTCTTGCTTTCCCATGTTTTTCCCTGGTTTTTGTTCCTTGAAACGGGTGTGCACTCTTTTCAGTCTTGATCTCCATCTTCCCCTGTATTTCCAAAAATATTCATCTGGGAAACATGTAAAGATCTTATTCGGGGCTTGTTTCATTGTTTTCAAATATCTGCCCTTGAAATTCAACTTCCACCACTGTCTCTCATATCCAAAGCTATGTTCTTGCAGAGGATTTCTGCTGAGAAATTTCACAGAAAGCTCTTAAACTGCAGGTGAATGATTCCAGCAAGTCTTTACTGAATAGCTTAGGGAACAGGACTCAGTCAAATGACAGACATGACAAGGGAAAAGCACGTGCTCAAGGATAGGACATGTCAGAGAACATCTGCCAGGCCCTGGCATATTTCATATCCCATTGAAAGTACTTCCATGTGTAGATTGGCAAGCATTTCCATCCCCAAATTCTGAGCAGTGAAGCCTTCAGTGAGAATCCTGTGGCATACCAGGCCAAGAATATTCATGCTATTTAATCTTGCCCTACAAGGTCCTCTGTGGAACTGAGGTCTCAATGGCAACGCCCAGCATTGTGACTCAGGTCTCCTATTGCACACTTGTATCCTAGAGCCTAAAGTGCAGCTCACAATGTTGCTCAGCCAATCACAGCCCAGTGTGGTTGCCTGGCAACCACAAGCTTGTGGCTTTCTGTGAACTGTTTCAGCCCAACTCTGCAGCTTTCCACCTCATACAACCACAGCCATTCCAATCATGCAGTATTTGATTCGCCTCAGAATTTTTTTTACAGTTGTAGTGATCAAGAAAATTTGACATATTTTGAGAAGTGGAGGGAAGTAATTGAAAGACCTTTTGGTCTGTCTGTGGTCGATGTGTTCCAAACTTGACTACCCCAGTCTTTTAAATTTTCAAACCTAGAGCCTAAAATCCACCTCTCAGTGATCTTCAACCAATCTCAGCCCAGTGTGGTTGCCTGGCAACCACAAGCCTGTGGATTTCTGTGAACAGTTTCAGCCCAACTCTGCAGCTTTCCACCTCATACAACCACAGCCATTCCAATCCGGCAGTATTTGATTCACCTCTCTAAGTTGCCTCAGAATTTTCTTTGAAGTTGTGCTGACCAAGCAAATTTGACATATTTTGACAAGTGGAGGGAAGTAATTGGCTCTGTCTTTAGCTCTGTTGGTGGTACGTGGGGTCTAAACCTGACTAGCCCAGTCTATTCAATTTTCAAACTTAGAAAGCCAAAAGTTTCGGGGGATGAAAGAAAATGCCACAATGATTTGTGTTCTGCCAAGTTTCTGGTGGCTTGGGAAGCAAACCTGCAAATCATACATGCAGTCTCTGCTGGATTACTGTCACCATGGTAGTATCAGTTAGCACTAAAAGCCAGCAACCAGAAGATGAGTCCCAAAATGAAAGTGAATCCTTGCAGTGCATGAATATTTGGAGTGCCTGCTTCAACTATCCAGTTCCTCGGGGTTCAGTTGTCTGCAATAGCTATTTCAAGAAGGTCTGCAGCCATTCCAGCATAACCCTGAACACTAAACATGAGGTACTAGCTCAATACCTAAACCAACATAATGCTAGATAGCTTGTCACCAGCAGGTTTTCCCCGAATTCAAATGTAACATGGTGAAAGGGAAACCTTTAGAAAAGGGATGCAAATGCCCCTTTCACTAAAAATCCCAGGTATTTTCTCATGGCATGGAATATTTAGACTCCACAACTCATGTAGTGAACCCCGGGACCTAGACCAAGTGTGTCTAGTTTTCTGTTGTCCTCTTTTTGGAAACAGCATCTTATGTAGTTGTTGAAAGAGGCCTTGAGATAAATTCGTAGAACACGATGGACTGGAACTCCCAAGGATCCATCCACCTCAGCCCCCAGATTGCTGGGATTATAGGCATGAGCGACCATGCCAAGAATGTGCACAGAGATTCTTACATAATTTGTGAAATGAAACTACTGGTCTATAGGTAGCTTCTGTGTTTCAGGCTTTAGGAATATTCCTCTCTTTGTTTTGGCTCCCCTTGTTCAGGTTTCCATTTCTATTGTGATAAGCTCCAAGGCCCCATGCAAGGGGGTGGCTGCCCTTCCTCTGGTGTGTCCTTGGATGATTACAGCCCAGGTGAACAGGGTTCAAATATATTGGATCCTGTGCATTTGAAGAGGAAATGAGTAAAGATTCATGAGTTAATGTGGACATGCCAGGGAACTGAGGGGCCATGATAGAGACAAAACTTCAGGCCATGGGCTGAAGGCTGAGGCTTCTGTACCTCTAGCTTCTTGAATAGTGGGCCTGCTGAGCAATTGTGTGCTCTCAAATGTAATTTGATGGGTTTTGTTTTAATTTATTTTGTTTTTTGCTTTGGTTTTTTACATGGAAGGAACAGTACCATGGTTTGAAGAAACTATAGTGTCTTACCTAAGAGAAATTTGAAAAAAGGGACAATTCAGTAGCCAAGAATTTCTCAAATGCCCTTGGCATTTTAAAAAATGTGACATAAAGTTGAGCATGTCATATCCATGTCTCTTTACAAAAGATTTTACCTCCTATTTCATATGAATTACTGTTTCTTTGAAAGGTCAACCTCAACTGAAATAAAGATTATCCTTCCATTCCTCATTCTGCTTGTAACCACATCCTTTGTTAGTTATATTGTCTTACGCAGAAACACTTGGAGATGACTACAGCAAGGGTTTCCCATTGGTGGAATTTCCACGTAGACACATGAAGTAATACTGCACAACTTCAAGTGAAGTGCACTGTCCGTTGACAATGGCATGTCTGGGCAAACCTCTAGTAACTGAAAATCTTAGAAAGTCTGAAAGTGAGTGAATGAAAATGGGCCTCTCCACATTTAGACAGGGCCTCTCCTGAAGCACACATTTCTGGAAAAAGTAATTATGAGAGAAGAATGAACTCCCAAAATGGAATGGAAAATTTCTTGTTTAGTCCTAGAACTCTATGGCCTGGAGCCCTGTGGTTCTAACTGGATGAGCAAAGTGTGAGCAGAGATCAAAGTAAAACACACACCATTTAGGCAACTCGATATTTAACCAGGTGTCCAGAGTAGTGGCAAACTGTACTTGTGTTGATTTGCTCAAATCCTGTCTTCACAAGAAAGTACATTCCAGCACAACCAGTGACTAGAGGAGGACACATTTCAAAGGACTTGTAAAAAAAAGTCCAACACTGAATTTAGCGCAACACTGAATTTAGATCAAAAGTAGCAGAGTCTGTTAGTCTTTCAAGTTTTAAAAGGAGAAACTTATAACATGTAATAGCTGTTACATGAATAACTTCAGAGCTTTTGGAGAGGTCTAAATCACTATGAGCGAGTGTTTCCCTGACTCCCAAAGTTAAAAATAGTAAAACAAACAATTTGAAAAACCAATCAACCAATTAAATACAAACACTAGGTCCCAAGGGTTTCACTGGTTTTAAAACCACTTATGGAATGCACAACTATTGATGAGGCTTACTCTGAATTCTGCTTTACTCAGGCCCGGTACATGAGCAACTGTGAAAGCAAAATTCAAAATGTTATGTGAAGTGACCATTTCATTGGTGAAACCATGACCCAATAGACATTTTCTCTTTTGAAACTCCAGACATTATCCATATATGTTCTCAAAGGGAAGGAATACACAGGATTTAGATTGATATTTTTTTCACTAATTTGTGTTCCACCAGATTTATTTGAAGATCTCCTGTCCTGCATCCACTGCCCAATGCAGAAGGCCACACATAGGACAACCAACATGAGAACTTCACTGCTACAGCCTGATTAAATCACCATGAGAATATAATTTTCCTTTCATCATCGAAAATTTTTACATAAAATTAATGAGCTCTCTTGCTTTCCCATGTTTTTCCCTGGCTTTTGTACCTTGAAATGGGTGTGCACTCTTCTCGGTCTTGATCTCCATCTTCCCCCGTATTTTCAAACATATTCATCTGGGAAACATGTAAAGATCTTATTTCGGGCTTGTTTCATTGTTTTCAAATATCTGCCCTTGAAATTCAACTTCCACCACTGTCTTTCATATCCAAAGCTATGCGCTTGCAAATGATTTCTGCTGAGAAATTTCACAGAAAGCTCTTATACTGCAGGTCAATGATTCCAGCAAGTCTTGACTGAATAGCTTAGGGAACAGGACTCAGCCAAATGACAGACATGACAAGGGAAAAGCATATGCTCAAGGATAGGACAAGTCAGAGAACATCTGCCAGGCCCTGGCATATTTCATATCCCATTGAAAGTACATCCATGTGTAGATTGGCAAGCGTTTCCATCCCCAAATTCTGAGCAGTGAAGCCTTCAGTGAGAATCCTGTGGCATACCAGGCCAAGAATATTCATCCTATTTAAATCTTGCCCTACAAGGTCCTCTGTGCCACTGAGGTCTCCATGGCAACGCCCAGCATTGTGACTCATGTCTCCTACTGCACACTTGTATCCTAGAGCCTAAAGTCCAGCTCACAATGGTGCTCAGCCAATCACAGCCCAGTGTGGTTGCCTGGCAACCACAAGCTTGTGGCTTTCTGTGAACTGTTTCAGCCCAACTCTGCAGCTTTCCACCTCATACAACCACAGCCATTCCAATCATGCTTTATTTGATTAGCCTCTCTATGTTGCCTCAGAATTTTTTTTACAATTGTACTGATCAAGAAAATTTTACATATTTTGATTAGTGGAGGGAAGTAATTGAAAGACCTTTTGGTCTGTCTGTGGTCGATGTTTTCCAAACTTGACTAGCCCAGTCATTTAAATTTTCAAACCTAGAGCCTAAAATCACCTCACAGTGATGTTCAGCCAATCTCAGCCCAGTGTGGTTGCCTGGCAACCACAAGCCTGTGGATTTCTGTGAACAGTTTCAGCCCAACTCTGCAGCTTTCCACCTCATACAACCACAGCCATTCCAATCCGGCAGTATTTGATTCACCTCTCTAAGTTGCCTCAGAATTTTCTTTGAAGTTGTGCTGACCAAGCAAATTTGACATATTTTGACAAGTGGAGGGAAGTAATTGGCTCTGTCTTTAGCTCTGTTGGTGGTACCTGGGGTCCAAACCTGACTAGCCCAGTCTATTCAATTTTCAAACTTAGAAAGCCAAAAGTTTCGGGGGATGAAAGAAAATGCCACAATGATTTGTGTTCTGCCAAGTTTCTGGTGGCTTGGGAAGCAAACCTGCAAACCATGCATGCAGTCTCTGCTGGATTACTGTCACCATGCTAGTATCAGTTAGCACTAAAAGCCAGCAACCAGAAGATGAGTCCCAAAATGAAAGTGTATCCTTGCAGTGCAGGAATATTTGGAGTGCCTGCTTCAACTATCCAGTTCCTCGGGGTTCAATTGTCTGCAATAGCTATTTCAAGGAGGTCTGCAGCCATTCCAGCATAACCCTGAACGCTAAACATGAGGTACTAGCTCAATACCTAATCCAACATAATGCTAGATAGCTTGTCACCAGCAGGTTTTCCCAGAATTCAAATGTAACATGGTGAAAGGGAAACCTTTAGAAAAGGGATGCAAATGCCCCTTTCACTAAAAATCCCAGGTATTTTCTCATGGCATGGAATATTTATACTCCACAACTCATGTAGTGAACCCCGGGACCTAGACCAAGTGTGTCTAGTTTTCTGTTGTCCTCTTTTTGGAAACAGCATCTTATGTAGTTGTTGAAAGAGGCCTTGAGATAAATTCGTAGAACACGATGGACTGGAACTCCCAAGGATCCATCCACCTCAGCCCCCAGATTGCTGGGATTACAGGCATGAGCGACCATGCCAAGCATGTGCGCAGAGATTCTTACATGATTTGTGAAATCAAACTACTTGTCTATAGGTAGCTTCTGTGTTTCAGGCTTTAGGAATATGCCTCCCTTTGTTTTGGCTCCCCTTGTTCAGGTTTCCATTTCTATTGTGATAAGCTTCAAGGACCCAGGCAAGGGGTTGGCTGCCCTTCCTCTGGTGTGTCCTTGGATGATTACAGCCCAGGTGAACAGGGTTCAAATATATTGGATCCTGTGCATTTGAAGAGGAAATGAGTAAAGATTCATGAGTTAATGTGGACATGCCAGGGAATTGAGGGGCCATGATAGAGACAAAACTTCAGGCCATGGGCTGAAGGCTGAGGCTTCTGTACCTATAGCTTCTTGAATAGTGGGCCTGCTGAGCAATTGTGTGCTCTCAAATGTAATTTGATGGGTTTTGTTTTAATTTATTTTGTTTTTTGCTTTGGTTTTTTACATGGAAGGAACAGTACCATGGTTTTAAGAAACTATAGTGTCTTACCTATGAGAAAGTTGAAAAAAGGGACAATTCAGCAGCCAAGAATTTCTCAAATGCCCTTGGCTTTTTAAAAAATGTGACATAAAGTTGAGCATGTCATATCCATATCTCTTTACAAAAGATTTTACCTCCTATTTCATAGGAATTACTGTTTCTTTGAAAGGTCAACCTGAACTGAAATAAAGATTGTCCCTCCATTCCTCATTCTGCTTGTAAACACATCCTTTGTTAGTTATATTGTCTTACGCAGAAACACTTGGAGATGACTACAGCAAGAGTTTCACATTGGTGGAATTTCCACGGAGACACATGCAGTAATACTGCACAACTTCAAGTGAAGTGCACTGTCCGTTGACAATTGCATGTCTGGGCAAACCTCTAGTAACTGAAAATCTTAGAAAGTCTGAAAGTGAGTGAATGAAAATGGGCCTCTCCACATTTAGACAGGGCCTCTCCTGAAGCACACATTTCTGGAAAAAGTAATTATGAGAGAAGAATGAACTCCCAAAATGGAATGGAAATGTTCTTGTTTAGGCCTAGAACTCTATGGCCTGGAGCTTTGTGGTTCTAACTGGATGAGCAAAGTGTGAGCAGAGATCAAAGTAAAACACACACCATTTAGGCAACTCGATATTTAACCAGGTGTCCAGAGTAGTGGCAAACTGCACTTGTGTCAATTTGCTCAAATCCTGTCTTCAAAAGAAAGTACATTCCAGCATGACCAGTGACTAGAGGAGGACACATTTCAAAGGACTTGTAAAAAAAAGTCCAACACTGAATTTAGCGCAACACTGAATTTAGATGAAAACTAGCAGAGACTGTTAGTCTTTCAAGTTTTAAAAGGAGAAACATATAACATGTAATTGCTGTTACATGAATAACTTTAGGGCTTTGGGAGAGGTCTAAATCACTATGAGTGAGTGTTTCCCTGACTCCCAAAGTTAAAAATAGTAAAACAAACAATTTGAAAATCCAATCAACCAATTAAATACAAACACTAGGTCCAAAGGGTTTCACTGGTTTTAAAACCACTTATGGAATGCACAACTATTGATGAGGCTTACTCTGAATTCTGCTTTACTCAGGCCCGGTACATGAGCAACTGTGAAAGCAAAATTCAAAATGTTATGTGAAGTGACCATTTCATTGGTGAAACCATGACCCAATAGACATTTTCTCTTTTGAAACTCCGGACATTATCCATATATGTTCTCAAAGGGAAGGAATACACAGGATTTAGATTGATATTTTTTTCACTATTTTGTGTTCCACTAGATTTATTTGAATATCTCCTGTCCTGCATCCACTGCCCAATGCAGAAGGCCACACATAGGACAACCAACATGAGAACTTCACTGCTACAGCCTGATTAAATCACCATGAGAATACAATTTTCCTTTCATCATCAAAGATTTTTACATCAAATTAACCAGCTCTCGCTCTTCCCCATGTTTTTCCCTGGTTTTTGTACCTTGAAATGTGTGTTCACTCGTCTCAGTCTTGATCTCCATCTTCCCCCGTATTTCCAAACATATTCATCTGGGAAACATGTAAAGATCTTATTCGGGGCTTGTTTCATTGTTTTTAAATATCTGCCCTTGCAATTCAACTTCCACCACTGTCTCTCATATCCAAAGCTATGTGCTTGCAGAGGATTTCTGCTGAGAAATTTCACAGAAAGCTCTTATACTGCAGGTGAATGATGCCAGCAAGACTTGACTGAATAGCTTACGGAACAGGACTCAGCCAAATGACAGACATGACAAGGGAAAAGCATATGCTCAAGGATAGGACATGTCAGCGAACATCTGCCAGGCCCTGGCATATTTCATATCCCATTGAAAGTACATCCATGTGTATATTGGCAAGCATTTCCATCCCCAAATTCTGAGCAGTGAAGCCTTCAGTGAGAATCCTGTGGCATACCAGGCCAAGAATATTCATCCTATTTAAATCTTGCCCTACAAGGTCCTCTGTGCCACTGAGGTCTCCATGGCAACGCCCAGCATTGTGACTCAGGTCTCCTACTGCACACTTGTATCCTAGAGCCTAAAGTCCAGCTCACAATGGTGCTCAGCCAATCACTGCCCAGTGTGGTTGCCTGGCAACCACAAGCTTGTGGCTTTATGTGAACTGTTTCAGCCCAACTCTGCAGCTTTCCACCTCATACAACCACAGACATCCAATCATGCAGTATTTGATTAGCCTCTCTATGTTGCCTCATAATTTTTTTTTTCACAATTGTAGTGATCAAGAAAATTTGACATATTTTGAGAAGTGGAGGGAAGTAATTGAAAGACCTTTTGGTCTGTCTGTGGTTGATGTTTTCCAAACTTTACTACCCCAGTCTTTTAAATTTTCAAACCTAGAGCCTAAAATCCACCTCACAGTGATGTTCAGCCAATCTCAGCCCCGCTTGATTGCCTGGCAACCACAAGCCTGTGGATTTCTGTGAACAGTTGCAGACCAACTCTGTAGCTTTCCACCTCATACAACCCCAGGCATTCCAATCAGGCAGTATTTGATTCACCTCTCTAAGTTGCCTCAGAATTTTCTTTGAAGTTGTGGTGACCAAGCAAATTTGACATATTTTGACAAGTGGAGGGAAGTAATTGGCTCTGTCTTTAGCTCTGTTGGTGGTACCTGGGGTCCAAACCTGACTAGCCCAGTCTATTCAATTTTCAAACGTAGAAAGCCAAAATTTAAGGGGAGGAAAGAAAATGCCACAATGATTTGAGTTCTGCCAAGTTTCTGGTGGCTTGGGAAGCAAACCTGCAAACCATACATGCAGTCTCTGCTGGATTACTGCCACCATGGTAGTATAAGTTAGCACTAAAAGCCAGCCACCAGAAGATGAGTCCCCAAATGAAAGTGAATCCTTGCAGTGCATGAATATTTGGAGTGCCTGCTTCAACTATCCAGCTTCCTCGGGGTTCACTTGTCTGCAATAGCTATTTCAAGGAGGTCTGCAGCCATTCCAGCATAACCCTGAACACTAAACATGAGGTACTAGCTCAATACCTAAACCAACATAATGCTAGATAGCTTGTCACCAGCAGGTTTTCCCAGAATTCAAACGTAACATGGTGAAAGGGAAACCCTTAGAAAAGGGATGCAAATGCCCCTTTCACTAAAAATCCCAGGTATTTTCTCATGGCATGGAATATTTAGACTCCACAACTCATGTAGTGAAACCCGGGGAACTAGACAAAGTGTGTCTAGTTTTCTGTTGTCCTCTTTTTGGAAACAGCATCTGATGTAGTTGTTGAAAGAGGCCTTGAGATAAATTCGTAGCCCACGATGGACTGGAACTCCCAAGGATCCATCCACCTCAGCCCCCAGATTGCTGGGATTATAGGCATGAGCGACCATGCCAAGCATGTGCACAGAGATTCTTACATAATTTGTGAAATCAAACTACTGGTCTATAGGTAGCTTCTGTGTTTCAGGCTTTAGGAATATTCCTCTCTTTGTTTTGGCTCCCCTTGTTCAGGTTTCCATATCTATTGTGATAAGCTTCAAGGCCCCAGGCAAGGGGGTGGCTGCCCTTCCTCTGGTGTGTCCTTAGATGATTACAGCCCAGGTGAACAGGGTTCAAATATATTGGATCCTGTGCATTTGAAGGGGAAATGAGTAAATATTCATGAGTTAATGTGGACATGCCAGGGAATTGTGGGGCCATGAGAGAGACAAAACTTCAGGCCATGGGCTGAAGGCTGAGGCTTCTGTACCTCTAGCTTCTTGAATAGTGGGCCTGCTGAGCAATTGTGTGCTCTCACATGTAATTTGATGGCTTTTGTTTTAATTTATTTTGTTTTTTGCTTTGGTTTTTTACATGGAAGGAACAGTACCATGGTTTGAAGAAACTGGAGTGTCTTACCTAAGAGAAATTTGAAAAAAGGGACAATTCAGCAGCCGAGAATTTCTCAAATGCCCTTGGCTTTTTAAAAAATGTGACATAAAGTTGAGCATGTCATATCCATGTCTCTTTACAAAAGATTTTACCTCCTATTTCATAGGAATTACTGTTTCTTTGAAAGGTCAACCTGCACTGAAATAAAGATTATCCCTCCATTCCTCATTCTGCTTGAAATTACATCCTTTGTTAGTTATATTTTCTTATGCAGAAACACTTGGAGATGACTACAGCAAGAGTTTCATATTGGGGGAATTTCCACGGACACACATGAAGTAATACTGCACAATTTCAAGTGAAGTGCACTGTCCCTTGACAATGTCAATTCTGGGCAAACCTATAGTAACTGAAAATCTTAGAAAGTGTGAAAGTCAGATAAGGAAAAATGGGCCTCTCCACATATAGACCGGGCCTCTCCTGAAGCACACATTTGTGTAAAAAGTAATTATGAGGGATGAATTTACTCACAAAACGGAATGGAAATTTTCTTGTTTAGGCCTAGAACACTATGGCCTGGAGCCCTGTGGTTCTAACTGGATGAGCAAAGTGTGAGCAGAGATCAAAGTAAAACACACACCATTTAGGCAACTCGATATTTAACCAGGTGTCCAGAGTAGTGGCAAACTGTACTTTTGTCAATTTGCTCAAATCCTGTCTTCACAAGAAAGTACATTCCAGCACGACCAGTGACTAGAGGAGGACACATTTCAAAGGACTTGTAAAAAAATGTCCAACACTGAATTTAGCGCAACACTGAATTTAGAAGAAAAGTAGCAGAGTCTGTTAGTCTTTCAAGTTTTAATAGGAGAAACTTATAACATGTAATAGCTGTTACATGAATAACTTCAGAGCTTTTGGAGAGGTCTAAATCACAATGAGTGTGGGCTTCCCTGACTCCCAAAGTTAAAAATAGTACAACAAACAATTTGAAAAACCAATCAACCAATTAAATACAAACACTAGGTCCAAAAGGTTTCACTGGTTTTAAAACCACTTATGGAATGCACAACTATTGATGAGGCTTACACTGCATTCTGCTTTACTCAGGCCCAGTACATGAGCAACTGTGAAAGCAAAATTCAAAATGTTATGTGAAGTGACCATTTCATTGGTGAAACCATGACCCAATAGACATTTTCTCTTTTGAAACTCCAGACATTATCCATATATGTTCTCAAAGGGAAGGAATACACAGGATTTAGCTTGATATTTTTTTCACTATTTTGTGTTCCACCAGATTTATTTGAAGATCTCCTGTACTCATCCACTGGCCAATGCAGAAGGCCACACATAGGACAACCAACATGAGAACTTCACTGCTACAGCCTGATTAAATCACCATGAGAATATAATTTTCCTTTCATCATCAAAGGTTTTTACATCAAATTAAGCAGCTCTCTTGCTTTCCCATGTTTTTCCCTGGTTTTCATACCTTGAAATTGGTGTGCACTCTTCTCTGTCTTGATCTCCATCTTCCCCCGTATTTCGAAACATATTCATCCTGGAAACATGTAAAGATCTTATTCGGGGCTTGTTTCCTTGTTTTCAAATATCTGCCGTTGAAATTCAACTTCCACCACTGTCTCTCATATCCAAAGCTATGTGCTTGCAGAGGATTTCTGCTGAGAAATTTCAAAGAAAGCTCTTATACTGCAGGTGAATGATTCCAGCAAGTCTTGACTGAATAGCTTAGGGAACAGGACTCAGCCAAATGACAGACATGATGAGGGAAAAGCATATGCTCAAGGATAGGACATGTCAGAGAACATCTGCCAGGCCCTGGCATATTTCATATCCCATTGAAAGTACATCCATGTGTAGATTGGCAAGTACTTCCATAACCAAATTCTGAGCAGTGAAGCCTTCAGTGAGAATCCTGTGGCATACCAGGCCAAGAAGATTCATCCTATTTAAATCTTGCCCTACAAGGTCCTCTGTGCCACTGAGGTCTCCATGGCAACGCCCAGCATTGTGACTCAGGTCTCCTACTGCACACTTGTACCCTAGAGCCTAAAGTCCAGCTTACAATGGTGCTCAGCCAATCACAGCCCAGTGTGGTTGCCTGGCAACCACAAGCTTGTGGCTTTCTGTGAACTGTTTCAGCCCAACTCTGCAGGTTTCCACCTCCTACAACCACAGCCATTCCAATCATGCAGTATTTGATTAGCCTCTCTATGTTGCCTCAGAATTTTTTTTTTTACAGTTGTAGTGATCAAGAAAATTTGACATATTTTGAGAAGTGGAGGGAAGTAATTGAGAGATCTTTTGGTCTGACTGTGGTCGATGTGTTCCAAACTTGACTACCCCATTCTTTTAACTTTTCAAACCTAGAGCCTAAAATCCACCTCACAGTGATGTTCAGCCAATCTCAGCCCAGTGTGGTTGCCTGGCAACCACAAGCCTGTGGATTTCTGTGAACAGTTTCAGCCCAACTCTGCATCTTTCCACCTCATACAACCACAGCCATTTCAATCAGGCAGTATTTGATTCACCTCTCTAAGTTGCCTCAGAATTTTCTTTGAAGTTGTTGTGACCAAGCAAATTTGACATATTTTGACAAGTGGAGGGAAGTTATTGGCTCTGTCTTTAGCTCTGTTGGTGGTACATGGGGTCCAAACCTGACTAGCCCAGTCTATTCAATTTTCAAACTTAGAAAGCCAAATGTTTCAGGGGAGGAAAGAAAATGCCACAATGATTTGTGTTCTGCCAAGTTTCTGGTGGCTTGGGAAGCAAACTTGCAAACCATACATGCAGTCTCTGCTGGATTACTGCCACCATGGTAGTATCAGTTAGCACTAAAAGCCAGCAACCAGAAGATGAGTCCCAAAATGAAAGTGAATCCTTGCAGTGCATGAATATTTGGAGTGCCTGCTTCAACTATCCAGCTTTCTCGGGGTTCACTTGTCTGCAATAACTACTTAAAGGAGTTCTGCAGAAATTCCAGCATAACCCTGAACACTAAACATGAGGTACTAGCTCAATACCTAAACCAACATAATGCTAGATAGCTTTTCACCAGCAGGTTTTCCCAGAATTCAAATGTAACATGGTGAAAGGGAAATCCTTAGAAAAGGGATGCAAATGCCCCTTTCACTAAAAATCCCAGGTATTTTCTCATGGCATGGAATATTTAGACTCCACAACTCATGTAGTGAAACCCGGGGAACTAGACAAAGTGTGTCTAGTTTTCTGTTGTCCTCTTTTTGGAAACAGCATCTTATGTAGTTGTTGAAAGAGGCCTTGAGATAAATTCGTAGCCCACGATGGACTGGAACTCCCAAGGATCCATCCACCTCAGCCCCCAGATTGCAGGCATTATAGGCATGAGCGACCATGCCAAGCATGTGCACAGAGATTCTTACATAATTTGTGAAATCCCACTACTGGTCTATAGGTAGCTTCTGTGTTTCAGACTTTAGGAATATTCCTCTCTTTGTTTTGGCTCCCCTTGTTCAGGTTTCCATTTCTATTGTGCTAAGCTCCAAGGTCCCAGGCAAGGGGGTGGCTGCCCTTCCTCTGGTGTGTTCTTGGATGATTACAGCCCAGGTGAACAGGGTTCAAATATATTGGATCCTGTGCATTTGAAGAGGAAATGAGTAAAAATTCATGAGTTAGTGTGGACATGCCAGGGAATTGAGGGGCCATGATAGAGACAAAACTTCAGGCCATGGGCTGAAGGCTGAGGCTTCTGTACCTATAGCTTCTTGAATAGTGGGCCTGCTGAGCAATTGTGTGCTCTCAAATGTAATTTGATGGGTTTTGTTTTAATTTATTTTGTTTTTTGCTTTGGTATTTTACATGGAAGGAACAGTACCATGTTTTGAAGAAACTGGACTGTCTTACCTATGAGAAATTTGAAAAAAGGGACAATTAAGCAGACAAGAATTTCTCAAATGCCCTTGGCTTTTTATAAAATGTGACATAAAGTTGAGCATGTCATATCCATGTCTCTTTACAAAAGATTTTACCTCCTATTTCATAGGAATTACTGTTTCTTTGAAAGGTCAACCTGCACTGAAATAAAGATTATCACTCCATTCCTCATTCTGCTTGAAACCACATCCTTTGTTAGTTATATTTTCTTACGCAGAAACATTTGGAGATGACTACAGCAAGAGTTTCATATTGGGGGAATTTCCACGGACACACATGAAGTAATACTGCACAATTTCAAGTGAAGTGCACTGTCCCTTGACAATGTCAATTCTGGGCAAACCTATAGTAACTGAAAATCTTAGAAAGTGTGAAAGTCAGATAAGGAAAAATGGGCCTCTCCACATATAGACCGGGCCTCTCCTGAAGCACACATTTGTGTAAAAAGTAATTATGAGGGATGAATTTACTCACAAAACGGAATGGAAATTTTCTTGTTTAGGCCTAGAACACTATGGCCTGGAGCCCTGTGGTTCTAACTGGATGAGCAAAGTGTGAGCAGAGATCAAAGTAAAACACACACCATTTAGGCAACTCGATATTTAACCAGGTGTCCAGAGTAGTGGCAAACTGTACTTTTGTCAATTTGCTCAAATCCTGTCTTCACAAGAAAGTACATTCCAGCACGACCAGTGACTAGAGGAGGACACATTTCAAAGGACTTGTAAAAAAATGTCCAACACTGAATTTAGCGCAACACTGAATTTAGAAGAAAAGTAGCAGAGTCTGTTAGTCTTTCAAGTTTTAATAGGAGAAACTTATAACATGTAATAGCTGTTACATGAATAACTTCAGAGCTTTTGGAGAGGTCTAAATCACAATGAGTGTGGGCTTCCCTGACTCCCAAAGTTAAAAATAGTACAACAAACAATTTGAAAAACCAATCAACCAATTAAATACAAACACTAGGTCCAAAAGGTTTCACTGGTTTTAAAACCACTTATGGAATGCACAACTATTGATGAGGCTTACACTGCATTCTGCTTTACTCAGGCCCAGTACATGAGCAACTGTGAAAGCAAAATTCAAAATGTTATGTGAAGTGACCATTTCATTGGTGAAACCATGACCCAATAGACATTTTCTCTTTTGAAACTCCAGACATTATCCATATATGTTCTCAAAGGGAAGGAATACACAGGATTTAGCTTGATATTTTTTTCACTATTTTGTGTTCCACCAGATTTATTTGAAGATCTCCTGTACTCATCCACTGGCCAATGCAGAAGGCCACACATAGGACAACCAACATGAGAACTTCACTGCTACAGCCTGATTAAATCACCATGAGAATATAATTTTCCTTTCATCATCAAAGGTTTTTACATCAAATTAAGCAGCTCTCTTGCTTTCCCATGTTTTTCCCTGGTTTTCATACCTTGAAATTGGTGTGCACTCTTCTCTGTCTTGATCTCCATCTTCCCCCGTATTTCGAAACATATTCATCCTGGAAACATGTAAAGATCTTATTCGGGGCTTGTTTCCTTGTTTTCAAATATCTGCCGTTGAAATTCAACTTCCACCACTGTCTCTCATATCCAAAGCTATGTGCTTGCAGAGGATTTCTGCTGAGAAATTTCAAAGAAAGCTCTTATACTGCAGGTGAATGATTCCAGCAAGTCTTGACTGAATAGCTTAGGGAACAGGACTCAGCCAAATGACAGACATGATGAGGGAAAAGCATATGCTCAAGGATAGGACATGTCAGAGAACATCTGCCAGGCCCTGGCATATTTCATATCCCATTGAAAGTACATCCATGTGTAGATTGGCAAGTACTTCCATAACCAAATTCTGAGCAGTGAAGCCTTCAGTGAGAATCCTGTGGCATACCAGGCCAAGAAGATTCATCCTATTTAAATCTTGCCCTACAAGGTCCTCTGTGCCACTGAGGTCTCCATGGCAACGCCCAGCATTGTGACTCAGGTCTCCTACTGCACACTTGTACCCTAGAGCCTAAAGTCCAGCTTACAATGGTGCTCAGCCAATCACAGCCCAGTGTGGTTGCCTGGCAACCACAAGCTTGTGGCTTTCTGTGAACTGTTTCAGCCCAACTCTGCAGGTTTCCACCTCCTACAACCACAGCCATTCCAATCATGCAGTATTTGATTAGCCTCTCTATGTTGCCTCAGAATTTTTTTTTTTACAGTTGTAGTGATCAAGAAAATTTGACATATTTTGAGAAGTGGAGGGAAGTAATTGAGAGATCTTTTGGTCTGACTGTGGTCGATGTGTTCCAAACTTGACTACCCCATTCTTTTAACTTTTCAAACCTAGAGCCTAAAATCCACCTCACAGTGATGTTCAGCCAATCTCAGCCCAGTGTGGTTGCCTGGCAACCACAAGCCTGTGGATTTCTGTGAACAGTTTCAGCCCAACTCTGCATCTTTCCACCTCATACAACCACAGCCATTTCAATCAGGCAGTATTTGATTCACCTCTCTAAGTTGCCTCAGAATTTTCTTTGAAGTTGTTGTGACCAAGCAAATTTGACATATTTTGACAAGTGGAGGGAAGTTATTGGCTCTGTCTTTAGCTCTGTTGGTGGTACATGGGGTCCAAACCTGACTAGCCCAGTCTATTCAATTTTCAAACTTAGAAAGCCAAATGTTTCAGGGGAGGAAAGAAAATGCCACAATGATTTGTGTTCTGCCAAGTTTCTGGTGGCTTGGGAAGCAAACTTGCAAACCATACATGCAGTCTCTGCTGGATTACTGCCACCATGGTAGTATCAGTTAGCACTAAAAGCCAGCAACCAGAAGATGAGTCCCAAAATGAAAGTGAATCCTTGCAGTGCATGAATATTTGGAGTGCCTGCTTCAACTATCCAGCTTTCTCGGGGTTCACTTGTCTGCAATAACTACTTAAAGGAGTTCTGCAGAAATTCCAGCATAACCCTGAACACTAAACATGAGGTACTAGCTCAATACCTAAACCAACATAATGCTAGATAGCTTTTCACCAGCAGGTTTTCCCAGAATTCAAATGTAACATGGTGAAAGGGAAATCCTTAGAAAAGGGATGCAAATGCCCCTTTCACTAAAAATCCCAGGTATTTTCTCATGGCATGGAATATTTAGACTCCACAACTCATGTAGTGAAACCCGGGGAACTAGACAAAGTGTGTCTAGTTTTCTGTTGTCCTCTTTTTGGAAACAGCATCTTATGTAGTTGTTGAAAGAGGCCTTGAGATAAATTCGTAGCCCACGATGGACTGGAACTCCCAAGGATCCATCCACCTCAGCCCCCAGATTGCAGGCATTATAGGCATGAGCGACCATGCCAAGCATGTGCACAGAGATTCTTACATAATTTGTGAAATCCCACTACTGGTCTATAGGTAGCTTCTGTGTTTCAGACTTTAGGAATATTCCTCTCTTTGTTTTGGCTCCCCTTGTTCAGGTTTCCATTTCTATTGTGCTAAGCTCCAAGGTCCCAGGCAAGGGGGTGGCTGCCCTTCCTCTGGTGTGTTCTTGGATGATTACAGCCCAGGTGAACAGGGTTCAAATATATTGGATCCTGTGCATTTGAAGAGGAAATGAGTAAAAATTCATGAGTTAGTGTGGACATGCCAGGGAATTGAGGGGCCATGATAGAGACAAAACTTCAGGCCATGGGCTGAAGGCTGAGGCTTCTGTACCTATAGCTTCTTGAATAGTGGGCCTGCTGAGCAATTGTGTGCTCTCAAATGTAATTTGATGGGTTTTGTTTTAATTTATTTTGTTTTTTGCTTTGGTATTTTACATGGAAGGAACAGTACCATGTTTTGAAGAAACTGGACTGTCTTACCTATGAGAAATTTGAAAAAAGGGACAATTAAGCAGACAAGAATTTCTCAAATGCCCTTGGCTTTTTATAAAATGTGACATAAAGTTGAGCATGTCATATCCATGTCTCTTTACAAAAGATTTTACCTCCTATTTCATAGGAATTACTGTTTCTTTGAAAGGTCAACCTGCACTGAAATAAAGATTATCCCTCCATTCCACATTATGCTTGAAACCACATCCTTTGTTAGTTATATTGTCTTACGCAAAAACACTTGGAGATGACTACAGCAAGAGTTTCCCATTGGTGGAATTTCCACGGACACACATGAAGTAATACTGCACAACTTCAAGTGAAGTGCACTGTCCCTTGACAATGGCACGTCTGGGAAAACCTCTAGTAACTGAAAATCTTAGAAAGTCTGAAAGAGAGAGAAGGAAAATGGGCCTCTCCACATTTAGACCGGGCCTCTCCTGAAGCACACATTTGTGGAAAAAGTAATTATGAGAGACGAATGAACTCCAAAAATGGAATGGGAATTTTCTTGTTTAGGCCTAGAACCCTATGGTCTGGAGCCCTGTGGTTCTAACTGGATGAGCAAAGTGTGAGCAGAGATCAAAGTAAAACACACACCATTTAGGCAACTCGATATTTAACCAGGTGTCCAGAGTAGTGGCAAACTGTACTTGTGTCAATTTGCTCAAATCCTATCTTCACAAGAAAGTACATTCCAGCACGACCAGTGACTAGAGGAGGACACATTTCAAAGGACTTGTAAAAAAAAATCCAACACTGAATTTAGCGCAACACTGAATTTAGATGAAAAGTAGCAGAGTCTGTTAGTCTTTCAAGTTTTAACAAGAGAAACTTATAACATGTAATAGCTGTTACATGAATAACTTCAGAGCTTTTGGAGAGGTCTAAATCACTATGAGTGAGGGCTTCCCTGACTCCCAAAGTTAAAAATAGTACAACAAACAATTTGAAAAACCAATCAACCAATTAAATACAAACACTAGGTCCAAAGGGTCTCACTGGTTTTAAAACCACTTATGGAATGCACAACTATTGATGAGGCTTACTCTGCATTCTGCTTTACTCAGGCCCGGTACATGAGCAACTGTGAAAGCAAATTTCAAAATGTTATGTGAAGTGACCATTTCATTGGTGAAACCATGACCCAATAGACATTTTCTCTTTTGAAACTCCGGACATCATTCATATATGTTCTCAAAGGGAAGGAATACACAGGATTTAGCTTGATATTTTTTTCACTATTTTGTGTTCCACCAGATTTATTGGAAGATCTCTTGTCCTGCATCCACTGCCCAATGCAGAAGGCCACACATAGGACAACCAACATGAGAACTTCACTGCTACAGCCTGATTAAATCACCTTGAGAATTTAATTTTCCTTTCATCATCAAAGATTTTTACATCAAATTAACCAGCTCTCTTGCTTTCCCATGTTTTTCCCTGGTTTTTGTACCTTGAAATGGGTGTGCACTCTTCTCAGTCTTGATCTCCATCTTCCCCCGTATTTCCAAACATATTCATCTGGGAAACATGTAAAGATCTTATTCGGGGTTTTTTTCATTGTTTTCAAATATCTGCCCTTGAAATTCAACTTCCACCACTGTCTCTCATATCCAAAGCTATGTGCTTGCAGAGGATTTCTGCTGAGAAATTTCACAGAAAGCTCTTATACTGTAGGTGAATGATTCCAGCAAGTCTTGACTGAATAGCTTAGGGAACAGGACTCAGCCAAATGACAGACATGACAAGGGAAAAGCATATGCTCAAGGATAGGACATGTCAGAGAACATCTGCCAGGCCCTGGCATATTTCATATCCCATTGAAAGTACATCCATGTGTAGATTGGCAAGTGTTTCCATCCCCAAATTCTGAGGAGTGAAGCCTTCAGTGAGAATCCTGTGGCATACCAGGCCAAGAATATTCATCCTATTTAAATCTTGCCCTACAAGGTCCTCTGTGCCACTGAGGTCTCCATGGCAACGCCCAGCATTGTGACTCAGGTCTCCTACTGCACACTTGTATCCTAGAGCCCAAAGTCCAGCTCACAATGGTGCTCAGCCAATCACAGCCCAGTGTGGTTGCCCGGCAACCACAAGCTTGTGGCTTTCTGTGAACTGTTTCAGCCCAACTCTGCAGCTTTCACCCTCATACAACCACAGCCATTCCAATCATGCAGTATTTGATTAGCCTCTCTATGTTGCCTCAGAATTTTTTTACAGTTGTAGTGATCAAGAAAATTTGACATATTTTGAGAAGTGGAGGGAAGTATTTGAAAGATCTTTTGGTCTGTCTGTGGTCGATGTGTTCCAAACTTGACTAACCCTGTCTTTTAAATTTTCAAACCTAGAGCCTAAAATCCACCTCACAGTGATGTTCAGCCAATCTCAGCCCAGTGTGGTTGCCTGGCAACCACAACCCTGTGGATTTCTGTGAACAGTTTCAGTCCAACTCTGCAGCTTTCCACCTCATACAACCACAGCCATTCCAATCAGACAATTTTTGATTCACCTCTCTAAGTTGCCTCTGAATTTTCTTTGAAGATGTGGTGACCAAGCTAATTTGACATATTTTGACAAGTGGATGGTAGTAATTGGCTCTATCTTTAGCTCTGTTGGTGGTATATGGGGTCCAAACCTGAGTAGCCAGCCCAGTCTATTCAATTTTCAAACTTAGAAAGCCAAATGTTTCAGGGGAGGAAAGAACATGCCACAATGATTTGTGTTCTGCCAAATTTCTGGTGGCTTGGGAAGCAAACTTGCAAACCATACATGCAGTCTCTGCTGGATTACTGCCACCATGGTAGTATCAGTTAGCACTAAAAGCCAGCAACCAGAAGATGAGACCCAAAATGAAATTGAATCCTTACAGTGCATGAATATTTGGAGTGCTGCTTCAACTATCCAGCTTCCTCGGGATTCAATTGTCTGCAATAGCTATTTCATGGAGATCTGCAGCCATTCCAGCATAACCCTGAACACTAAACATGAGGTACTAGCTCAAAACCTAAACCAACATAATGCTATATAGCTTGTCACCAGCAGGTTTTCCCAGAATTCAAATGTAACATGGTGAAAGGGAAACCCTTAGAAAAGGGATGCAAATGCCCCTTTCACTAAAAATCCCAGGTATTTTCTCATGGCATGGAATATTTAGACTCCAAAACACATGTAGTGAACCCCGGGACCTAGACCAAGTGTGTCTAGTTTTCTGTTGTCCTCTTTTTGGGAACAGCATCTTATGTACTTGTTGAAAAAGGCCTTGAGATAAATTCAAAGCCCACGATGGACTGTAACTCCCAAGGATCCATCCACCTCAGCCCACAGATTGCTGAGATTATAGGCATGAGCAACCATGCCAAGCATGTGCACAGAGATTCTTACATAATTTGTGAAATCCCACTACTGGTCCATAGGTAGCTTCTGTGTTTCAGACTTTAGGAATATTCCTCTCTTTGTTTTGGCTCCCCTTGTTCAGGTTTCCATTTCTATTGTGATAACCTCCAAGGCCCCAAGCAAGGGGGTGGCTGCCCTTCCTCTGGTGTGTCCTTGGATGATTACAGCCGAGGTGAACAGGGTTCAAATATATTGGATCCTGTGCATTTGAAGAGGAAATGAGAAAAGATTCATGAGTTAACGTGGACATGCCAGGGAACTGAGGGGCCATGATAGAGACAAAACTTCAGGCCATGGGCTGAAGGCTGAGGCTTCTGTACCTCTAGCTTCTTGAATAGTGGGGCTGCTGAGCAATTGTGTGCTCTCAAATGTAATTTGATGGGTTTTGTTTTAATTTATTTTGTTTTTTGCTTTGGTTTTTTACATGGAAGGAACAGTACCATGGTTTGAAGAAACTGGAGTGTCTTACCTAAGAGAAATTTGAAAAAAGGGACAATTCAGGAGCCAAGAATTTCTCAAATGCCCTTGGCTTTTTAAAAAATGTGACATAAAGTTGAGCATGTCATATCCATGTCTCTTTACAAAAGATTTTACCTCCTATTTCATAGGAATTACTGTTCCTTTGAAAGGTCAACCTGCACTGAAATAAAGATTATCCATCCATTCCTCATTCTGCTTGAAACCACATCCTTTTTTAGTTAGATTGTCTTACGCAGAAACACTTGGAGATGACTACAGCAAGAGTTTCCCATTGGTGGAATTTCCACGGAGACAAATGAAGTAATACTGCACAACTTCAAGTGAAGTGCACTGTCCCTTGACAATGGCAATTCTGGGCAAACCTCACGTAACTGAAAATCTTAGAAAGTCTGAAAGTGAGTGAATGAAAATGGGCCTCGCCACATTTAGACCGGTCCTCTACTGAAGCACACATTTATGAAAAAAGTAATTATAAGAGACGAATGAACTATGAAAACCGAATGGAAATTTTCTTGTTTAGGCCTAGAACGCTATGGCCTGGAGCCCTGTGGTTCTAACTGGATGAGCAAAGTGTGAGCAGAGCTCAAAGTAAAACACACACCATTTAGGCAACTCGATATTTAACCAGGTGTCCAGAGCAGTGGCAAACTGTACTTGTGTCAATTTGCTCAAATCCTATCTTCACAAGAAAGTACATTCCAGCACGACCAGTGACTAGAGGAGGACACATTTCAAAGGACTTGTAAAAAAAAATCCAACACTGAATTTAGCGCAACACTGAATTTAGATGAAAAGTAGCAGAGTCTGTTAGTCTTTCAAGTTTTAACAAGAGAAACTTATAACATGTAATAGCTGTTACATGAATAACTTCAGAGCTTTTGCAGAGGTCGAAATCACTATAAGTGAGGGCTTCCCTGACTCCCAATGTTAAAAATAGTACAACAAACAATTTGAAAAACCAATCAACCAATTAAATACAAACACTAGGTCCAAAGGGTCTCACTGGTTTTAAAACCACTTATGGAATGCACAACTATTGATGAGGCTTACTCTGCATTCTGCTTTACTCAGGCCCGGTACATGAGCAACTGTGAAAGCAAATTTCAAAATGTTATGTGAAGTGACCATTTCATTGGTGAAACCATGACCCAATAGACATTTTCTCTTTTGAAACTCCGGACATCATTCATATATGTTCTCAAAGGGAAGGAATACACAGGATTTAGCTTGATATTTTTTTCACTATTTTGTGTTCCACCAGATTTATTGGAAGATCTCTTGTCCTGCATCCACTGCCCAATGCAGAAGGCCACACATAGGACAACCAACATGAGAACTTCACTGCTACAGCCTGATTAAATCACCTTGAGAATTTAATTTTCCTTTCATCATCAAAGATTTTTACATCAAATTAACCAGCTCTCTTGCTTTCCCATGTTTTTCCCTGGTTTTTGTACCTTGAAATGGGTGTGCACTCTTCTCAGTCTTGATCTCCATCTTCCCCCGTATTTCCAAACATATTCATCTGGGAAACATGTAAAGATCTTATTCGGGGTTTTTTTCATTGTTTTCAAATATCTGCCCTTGAAATTCAACTTCCACCACTGTCTCTCATATCCAAAGCTATGTGCTTGCAGAGGATTTCTGCTGAGAAATTTCACAGAAAGCTCTTATACTGTAGGTGAATGATTCCAGCAAGTCTTGACTGAATAGCTTAGGGAACAGGACTCAGCCAAATGACAGACATGACAAGGGAAAAGCATATGCTCAAGGATAGGACATGTCAGAGAACATCTGCCAGGCCCTGGCATATTTCATATCCCATTGAAAGTACATCCATGTGTAGATTGGCAAGTGTTTCCATCCCCAAATTCTGAGGAGTGAAGCCTTCAGTGAGAATCCTGTGGCATACCAGGCCAAGAATATTCATCCTATTTAAATCTTGCCCTACAAGGTCCTCTGTGCCACTGAGGTCTCCATGGCAACGCCCAGCATTGTGACTCAGGTCTCCTACTGCACACTTGTATCCTAGAGCCCAAAGTCCAGCTCACAATGGTGCTCAGCCAATCACAGCCCAGTGTGGTTGCCCGGCAACCACAAGCTTGTGGCTTTCTGTGAACTGTTTCAGCCCAACTCTGCAGCTTTCACCCTCATACAACCACAGCCATTCCAATCATGCAGTATTTGATTAGCCTCTCTATGTTGCCTCAGAATTTTTTTACAGTTGTAGTGATCAAGAAAATTTGACATATTTTGAGAAGTGGAGGGAAGTATTTGAAAGATCTTTTGGTCTGTCTGTGGTCGATGTGTTCCAAACTTGACTAACCCTGTCTTTTAAATTTTCAAACCTAGAGCCTAAAATCCACCTCACAGTGATGTTCAGCCAATCTCAGCCCAGTGTGTTTGCCTGGCAACCACAACCCTGTGGATTTCTGTGAACAGTTTCAGTCCAACTCTGCAGCTTTCCACCTCATACAACCACAGCCATTCCAATCAGACAATTTTTGATTCACCTCTCTAAGTTGCCTCTGAATTTTCTTTGAAGATGTGGTGACCAAGCTAATTTGACATATTTTGACAAGTGGATGGTAGTAATTGGCTCTATCTTTAGCTCTGTTGGTGGTACATGGGGTCCAAACCTGAGTAGCCAGCCCAGTCTATTCAATTTTCAAACTTAGAAAGCCAAATGTTTCAGGGGAGGAAAGAACATGCCACAATGATTTGTGTTCTGCCAAATTTCTGGTGGCTTGGGAAGCAAACTTGCAAACCATACATGCAGTCTCTGCTGGATTACTGCCACCATGGTAGTATCAGTTAGCACTAAAAGCCAGCAACCAGAAGATGAGACCCAAAATGAAATTGAATCCTTACAGTGCATGAATATTTGGAGTGCTGCTTCAACTATCCAGCTTCCTCGGGATTCAATTGTCTGCAATAGCTATTTCATGGAGATCTGCAGCCATTCCAGCATAACCCTGAACACTAAACATGAGGTACTAGCTCAAAACCTAAACCAACATAATGCTATATAGCTTGTCACCAGCAGGTTTTCCCAGAATTCAAATGTAACATGGTGAAAGGGAAACCCTTAGAAAAGGGATGCAAATGCCCCTTTCACTAAAAATCCCAGGTATTTTCTCATGGCATGGAATATTTAGACTCCAAAACACATGTAGTGAACCCCGGGACCTAGACCAAGTGTGTCTAGTTTTCTGTTGTCCTCTTTTTGGGAACAGCATCTTATGTACTTGTTGAAAAAGGCCTTGAGATAAATTCAAAGCCCACGATGGACTGGAACTCCCAAGGATCCATCCACCTCAGCCCCCAGATTGCTGAGATTATAGGCATGAGCAACCATGCCAAGCATGTGCACAGAGATTCTTACATAATTTGTGAAATCCCACTACTGGTCCATAGGTAGCTTCTGTGTTTCAGACTTTAGGAATATTCCTCTCTTTGTTTTGGCTCCCCTTGTTCAGGTTTCCATTTCTATTGTGATAACCTCCAAGGCCCCAAGCAAGGGGGTGGCTGCCCTTCCTCTGGTGTGTCCTTGGATGATTACAGCCGAGGTGAACAGGGTTCAAATATATTGGATCCTGTGCATTTGAAGAGGAAATGAGAAAAGATTCATGAGTTAACGTGGACATGCCAGGGAACTGAGGGGCCATGATAGAGACAAAACTTCAGGCCATGGGCTGAAGGCTGAGGCTTCTGTACCTCTAGCTTCTTGAATAGTGGGGCTGCTGAGCAATTGTGTGCTCTCAAATGTAATTTGATGGGTTTTGTTTTAATTTATTTTGTTTTTTGCTTTGGTTTTTTACATGGAAGGAACAGTACCATGGTTTGAAGAAACTGGAGTGTCTTACCTAAGAGAAATTTGAAAAAAGGGACAATTCAGGAGCCAAGAATTTCTCAAATGCCCTTGGCTTTTTAAAAAATGTGACATAAAGTTGAGCATGTCATATCCATGTCTCTTTACAAAAGATTTTACCTCCTATTTCATAGGAATTACTGTTCCTTTGAAAGGTCAACCTGCACTGAAATAAAGATTATCCATCCATTCCTCATTCTGCTTGAAACCACATCCTTTTTTAGTTAGATTGTCTTACGCAGAAACACTTGGAGATGACTACAGCAAGAGTTTCCCATTGGTGGAATTTCCACGGAGACAAATGAAGTAATACTGCACAACTTCAAGTGAAGTGCACTGTCACTTGACAATGGCAATTCTGGGCAAACCTCACGTAACTGAAAATCTTAGAAAGTCTGAAAGTGAGTGAATGAAAATGGGCCTCGCCACATTTAGACCGGTCCTCTACTGAAGCACACATTTATGAAAAAAGTAATTATAAGAGACGAATGAACTATGAAAACCGAATGGAAATTTTCTTGTTTAGGCCTAGAACGCTATGGCCTGGAGCCCTGTGGTTCTAACTGGATGAGCAAAGTGTGAGCAGAGCTCAAAGTAAAACACACACCATTTAGGCAACTCGATATTTAACCAGGTGTCCAGAGTAGTGGCAAACTGTACTTGTGTCAATTTGCTCAAATCCTGTCTTCACAAGAAAGTACATTCCAGCACGACCAGTGACTAGAAGAGGACACATTTCAAAGGACTTGTAAAAAAAAGTCCAACACTGAATTTAGCGCAACACTGAATTTAGATGAAAAGTAGCAGAGTCTGTTTGTCTTTCAAGTTTTAATAGGAGAAACTTATAACATGTAATAGCTGTTACATGAATAACTTCAGAGCTTTTGGAGAGGTCTAAATCACTATGAGTGAGGGCTTCCCTGACTCCCAAAGTTAAAAATAGTAAAACAAACCATTTGAAAAACCAATCAACCAATTAAATACAAACACTAGGTCCAAATGGTTTCACTGGTTTTAAAACCACTTATGGAATGCACAACTATTGATGAGGCTTACTCTGCATTCTGCTTAACTCAGGCCCTGTACATGAGCAACTGTGAAAGCAAAATTCAAAATGTTATGTGAAATGACCATTTCATTGGTGAAACCATGACCCAATAGACATTTTCTCTTGTGAAACTCCGGACATTATCCATATATGTTCTCAAAGGGAAGGAATACACAGGATTTAGATGGATATTTTTTTCACTATTTTGTGTTCCCCAAGATTTATTGGAAGATCTCCTGTCCTGCATCCATAGCCCAATGCAGAAGGCCACACATAGGACAACCAACATGAGAACTTCACTGCTACAGCCTGATTAAATCACCATGAGAATATAATTTTCCTTTCATCATCAAAGATTTTTATATCAAATTAACCAGCTCTCTGGCTTTCCCATGTTTTTCCCTGGTTTTTGTACCTTGAAATGCGTGTGCACTCTTCTCAGTCTTGATCTCCATCTCCCCCTGTATTTCCAAACATATTCATCTGGGAAACATGTAAATATCTTATTCGGGGCTTGTTTCATTGTTTTCAAATTTGTGCCCTTGAAATTCAACTTCCACCACTGTCTCTCATATCCAAAGCTGTGTACTTGCAGAGGATTTCTGCTGAGAAATTTCACAGAAAGCTCTTATACTGCAGGTGAATGATTCCAGCAAGTCTTGACTGAATAGCTTAGGGAACAGGACTCAGCCAAATGACAGACATGACAAGGGAAAAGCATATGCTCAAGGATAGGACATGTCAGAGAACATCTTCCAGGCCCTGGCATATTTCATATCCCATTGAAAGTACATCCATGTGTAGATTGGCAAGCATTTCCATCCCCAAATTCTGAGCAGTGAAGCCTTCAGTGAGAATCCTGTGGCATACCAGGCCAAGAATATTCCTCCTATTTAAATCTTCCCCTACAAGGTCCTCTGTGCCACTGAGGTCTCCATGGCAATGCCCAGCATTGTGACTCAGGTCTCCTACTGCACACTTGTATCCTAGAGCCTAAAGTCCAACTCACAATGGTGCTCAGCCAATCACACCCCAGTGTGGTTGCCTGGCAACCACAAGCTTGTGGCTTTCTGTGAACTGTTTCAGCCCAACTCTGCAGCTTTCCACCTCATACAACCACAGCCATTCCAATCATGCAGTATTTGATTAGCCTCTCTATGTTGCCTCAGAATTTTTTTTACAGTTGTAGTGATCAAGAAAATTTGACATATTTTGAGAAGTGGAGGGAAGTAATTGAAAGAACTTTTGGTCTGTCTGTGGTCGATGTGTTCCAAACTTGACTACCACAGTCTTTTAAATTTTCAAACCTAGAGCCTAAAATCCACCTCACAGTGATGTTCAGCCAATCTCAGCTCAGTGTGGTTGCCTGGCAACCACAAGCCTGTGCATTTCTGTGAACAGTTTCTGCCCAACTCTGCAGTTTTCCAACTCATACAACCACAGCCATTCCAATCAGGTAGCATTTGAATCACCTCTCTAAGTTGCCTCAGAATTTTCTTGGAAGTTGTGATGACCAAGCAAATTTGACATATTTTCACAAGTGGAGGGAAGTAATTGGCTCTGTCTTTAGCTCTGTTGGTGGTACATGGGCTCCAAACCTGACTAGCCCAGTCTACTCAATTTTCAAACTGAGAAAGCCAAAAGTTTCAGGGGAGGAAAGAAAATGCCACAATGATTTGTGTTCTGCCAAGTTTCTGGTGGCTTGGGAAGCAAACCTGCAAACCATACATGCAGTCTCTGCTGGATTACTGCCACCATGGTAGTATCAGTTAGCACTAAAAGACAGCAACCAGAAGATGAGTCCCAAAATGAAAGTGAATCCTTGCAGTGCATGAATATTTGGAGTGCCTGCTTCAACTATCCAGCTTCCTCGGGGTTCACTTGTCTGCAATAGCTATTTCAAGGAGGTCTGCAGCCATTCCAGCATAACCCTGAACACTAAACATGAGGTACTAGCTCAATACCTAAACCAACATAATGCTAGATAGCTTGTCACCAGCAGGTTTTCCCAGAATTCAAATGTAACATGGTGAAAGGGAAACCCTTAGAAAAGGGATGCAAATGCCCCTTTCACTAAAAATGCCAGGTATTTTCGCATGGCATGGAATATTTAGACTCCACAACTCATGTAGTGAACCCCGGGAACTAGACCAAGAATGTCTACTTTTCTGTTGTCCTCTTTTTGGAAACAGCATCTTATGTAGTTGTTGAAAGTGGCCTTGAGATAAATTCGTAGATCACGACAGACTGGAACTCCAAAGGAACCATTAACCTCAGCCCCCAGATTGCTGGGATTATAGGCATGAGGGACAATGCCAAGCATGTGCACAGAGATTCTTACAAAATTTGTGAAATCCCACTACTGGTCCATAGGTAGCTTCTGTGTTTCAGGCTTTAGGAATATTCCTCTCTTTGTTTTGGCTCCCCTTGTTCAGGTTTCCATTTCTATTGTGATAAGCTCCAAGGCCCCAGGCAAGGGGGTGGCTGCCCTTCCTCTGGTGTGTCCTTGGATGATTACAGCCCAGGTGAAGAGGGTTCAAATATATTGGATCCTGTGCATTTGAAGAGGAAATGAGAAAATTTCATGAGTTAATGTGGACATGCCAGGGAACTGAGGGGCCATGATAGAGACAAAACTTCAGGCCATGGGCTGAAGGCTGAGGCTTCTGTACCTCTAGCTTCTTGAATAATGGGCCTGCTGAGCAATTGTGTGCTCTCAAATGTAATTTGATGGGTTTTGTTTTAATTTATTTTGCTTTTTGCTTTGGTTTTTTACATGGAAGGAACAGTACCATGGTTTGAAGAAACTGGAGTGTCTTACCTAAGAGAAATTTGAAAAAAGGGACAGTTCAGCAGCCAAGAATTTCTCAAATGCCCTTGGCTTTTTACAAAATGTGACATAAAGTTGAACATGTCATATCCATGTCTCTTTACAAAAGATTTTACCTCCTATTTCATAGGAATTACTGTTTCTTTGAAAGGTCAACCTGCACTGAAATAAAGATTATCCCTCCATTCCCCATTCTGCTTGAAACCACATCCTTGGTTAATTACATTTTCTTAGGCAGAAACACTTGGAGATGACTACAGCAAGAGTTTCCCATTGGTGGAATTTCCACGGACACACATGTAGTAATACTGCACAACTTCAAGTGAAGTGCACTGTCCCTTGACAATGGCAAGTCTGGTCAAACCTCTAGTAACTGAAAATCTTAGAAAGTCTGAAAGTGAGTGAATGAAAATGGGCCTCTCCACATTTACACAGGGCCTCTCCTGAAGCACACATTTCTGGAAAAGTAAATATGAGAGACGAATGAACTCCCAAAACGGAATGGAAATTTTCTTGTTTAGGCCTAGAATGCTATGGCCTGGAGCCCTGTGGTTCTAACTGGATGAGCAAAGTGTGAGCACAGATCAAAGTAAAACACACACCATTTAGGCAACTCGATATTTAACCAGGTGTCCAGAGTAGTGGCAAACTGTACTTGTGTCAATTTGCTCAAATCCTGTCTTCACAAGAAAGTACATTCCAGCACGACCAGTGACTAGAGGAGGACACATTTCAAAGGACTTGTAAAAAAAAGTCCAACACTGAATTTAGCACAACACTGAATTTAGATGAAAAGTAGCAGAGTCTGTTAGTCTTTCAAGTTTTAATAGGAGAAACTTATAACATGTAATAGCTGTTACATGAATAACTTCAGAGCTTTTGGAGAGGTCTAAATCACTATGAGTTAGGGCTTCCCTGACTCCCAAAGTTAAAAATAGTAAAACAAACAATTTGAAAAACCAATCAACCAATTAAATACAAACACTAGATCCAAAGGGTTTCACTGGTTTTCAAACTACTTATGGAATCCACAACTATTGATGAGGCTTACTCTGCATTCTGCTTTACTCAGGCCCGGTACATGAGCAACTGTGAAAGCAAAATTCAAAATGTTATGTGAAGTGACCATTTCATTGGTGAAACCATGACCCAATAGACATTTTCTCTTTTGAAACTCCGGACATTATCCATATATGTTCTCAAAGGGAAGGAATACACAGGATTTAGATTGATATTTTTTTCACTATTTTGTGTTCCAAAAGATTTATTTGAAAATCGCCTGTCCTGCATCCACTGCCCAATGCAGAAGGCCACACATAGGACAACCAACATGAGAACTTCACTGCTACAGCCTGATTAAACCACCATGAGAATATAATTTTCCTTTCATCATCAAAGGTTTTTACATCAAATTAACCAGCTCTCTTGCTTTCCCATGTTTTTCCCTGGTTTTTGTACCTTGAAATGCGTGTGCACTCTTCTCAGACTTGATCTCCATCTTCCCCCATATTTCCAAACATATTCATCTGGGAAACATGTAAAGATCTTATTCGGGGCTTCTTTCATTGTTTTCAAATATCTGCCCTTGCAATTCAACTTCCACCACTGTCTCTCATATCCAAAGCTATGTGCTTGCAGAGGATTTCTGCTGAGAAATTTCACAGAAATCTCTTATACTGCAGGTGAATGATTCCAGCAAGTCTTGACTGAATAGCTTAGGGAACAGGACTAAGCCAAATGACAGACATGACAAGGGAAAAGCATATGCTCAAGGATAGGACATGTCAGAGAACATCTGCCAGGCCCTGGCATATTTCATATCCCATTGAAAGTACATCCATGTGTATATTGGCAAGCATTTCCATCCCCAAATTCTGAGCAGTGAAGCCTTCAGTGAGAATCCTGTGGCATACCAGGCCAAGAATATTCATCCTATTTAAATCTTGCCCTACAAGGTCCTCTGTGCCACTGAGGTCTCCATGGCAACACCCAGCATTGTGACTCAGGTCTCCTACTGCACACTTGTATCCTAGAGCCTAAAGTCCAGCTGACAATGGTGCTCAGCCAATCACAGCCCAGTGTGGTTGCCTGGCAACCACAAGCTTGTGGCTTTCTGTGAACTGTTTCAGCCCAACTCTGCAGCTTTCCACCTCATACAACCACAGCCATTCCAATTATGCAGTATTTGATTAGCCTCTCTATGTTGCCTCAGAATTTTTTTTACAGTTGTAGTGATCAAGAAAATTTGACATATTTTGAGAAGTGGAGGGAAGTAATTGAAAGACCTTTTGGTCTGTCTGTGGTCCAGGTGTTTCAAACTTGACTACTCCAGTCTTTTAAATTTTCAAAACTAGAGCCTACAATCCACCTCACAGTGATGTTCAGCCAATCTCAGTCCAGTGTGGTTGCCTGGCAACCACAAGCCTGTGGATTTCTGTGAACAGTTTCTGCCCAACTCTGCAGTTTTCCAACTCATACAACCACAGCCATTCCAATCAGGTAGCATTTGATTCACCTCTCTAAGTTGCCTCGGAATTTTCTTTGAAGTTGTGATGACCAAGCAAATTTGACATATTTTCACAAGTGGAGGGAAGTAATTGGCTCTGTCTTTAGCTCTGTTGGTGGTACATGGGGTCCAAACCTGACTAGCCCATTCTATTCAATTTTCAAACTTAGAAAGCCAAATGTTTCAGAGGAGGAAAGAAAATGCCACAATGATTTGTGTTCTGCCAAGTTTCTGGTGGTTGGGAAGCAAACTTGCAAACCATACATGAAGTCCCTGCTGGATTACTGCCACCATGGTAGTATCAGTTAGCACTAAAAGCCAGCAACAAGAAGATGAGTCCCAAAATGAAAGTGAATCCTTGCAGTGCATGAATATTTGGAGTGCCTGCTTCAACTATCCAGCTTCCTCGGGGTTCACTTGTCTGCAATAGCTATTTCAAGGAGGTCTGCAGCCATTCCAGCATAACCCTGAACACTAAACATGAGGTACTAGCTCAATACCTAAACCAACAAAATGCTAGATAGCTTGTCACCAGCAGGTTTTCCCAGAATTCAAATGTAACATGGTGAAAGGGAAACCCTTAGAAAAGGGATGCAAATGCCCCTTTCACTATAAATCCCAGGTATTTTCTCATGGCATGGAATATTTAGACTCCACAACTCATGTAGTGAACCCCGGGAACTAGACCAAGAATGTCTACTTTTCTGTTGTCCTCTTTTTGGAAACAGCATCTTATGTAGTTGTTGAAAGTGGCCTTGAGATAAATTCGTAGCCCAAGATGGACTGGAACTCCCAAGGAACCATCCACCTCAGCCCCCAGATTGCTGGGATTATAGGCATGAGCGACCATGCCAAGCATATGCACAGAGATTCTTACATAATTTGTGAAATCCCACTACTGGTCCATAGGTAGCTTCTGTGTTTCAGGCTTTAGGAATATTCCTCTCTTTGTTTTGGCTCCCCTTGTTCAGGTTTCCATTTCTATTGTGTAAGCTCCAAGGCCCCAGGCAAGGGGGTGGCTGCCCTTCCTCTGGTGTGTCCTTGGATGATTACAGCCCAGGTGAAGAGGGTTCAAATATATTGGATCCTGTGCCTTTGAAGAGGAAATGAGAAAAGATTCATGAGTTAATGTGGACATTCCAGGGAACTGAGGGGCCATGATAGAGACAAAACTTCAGGCCATGGCCTGAAGGCTGGGGCTTCTGTACCTCTAGCTTCTTGAATAGTGGGCCTGCTGAGCAATTGTGTGCTCTCAAATGTAATTTGATGGGTTTAGTTTTAATTTATTTTGTTGTTTGCTTTGGTTTTTTACATGGAAGGAACAGTACCATGGTTTGAATAAACTGGAGTGTCTTACCTAAGAGAAATTTGAAAAAAGGGACAATTCAGCAGCCAAGAATTTCTCAAATGCCCTTGGCTTTTTAAAAAATGTGACACAAAGTTGAGCGTGTCATATCCATGTCTCTTTACAAAAGATTTTACCTCCTATTTCATAGGAATTACTGTTTCTTTGAAAGGTCAACCTGCACTGAAATAAAGATTATCCCTCCATTCCCTATTCTGCTTGAAACCACATCCTTTGTTAGTTATATTTTCTTAGGCAAAAACACTTGGAGATGAGTACAGCAAGAGTTTCCCATTGGTGGAATTTCCACGGACACACATGTAGTAATACGCCACAACTTCAAGTGAAGTGCCCTGTCCCTTGACAATGGCAAGTCTGGGCAAACCTCTAGTAACTGAAAATCTTAGAAAGTCTGAAAGTGAGTGAATGAAAATGGGCCTCTCCACATTTAGACAGGGCCTCTCCTGAAGCACACATTTGTCGAAAAGTAATTATGAGAGACGAATGAACTCCCAAAACGGAATGGAAATTTTCTTGTTTAGGCCTAGAAAGCTATGGCCTGGAGCCCTGTGGTTCTAACTGGATGAGCAAAGTGTGATCAGAGATCAAAGTAAAACACACACCATTTAGGCAACTCTATATTTAACCAGGTGTCCAGAGTAGTGGCAAACTGTACTTGTGTCAATTTGCTCAAATCCTGTCTTCACAAGAAAGTACATTCCAGCACGACCAGTGACTAGAGGAGGACACATTTCAAAGGACTTGTAAAAAAAAGTCCAACACTGAATTTAGCACAACACTGAATTTAGATGAAAAGTAGCAGAGTCTGTTAGTCTTTAAAGTTTTAATAGGAGAAACTTATAACATGTAATAGCTGTTACATGAATAACTTCAGAGCTTTTGGAGAGGTCTAAATCACTATGAGTGAGGGCTTCCCTGACTCCCAAAGTTAAAAATAGTAAAACAAATAATTTGAAAAACCAATCAACCAATTAAATACAAACACTAGGTCCCAAGGGTTTCACTGGTTTTAAAACCACTTATGGAATGCTCAACTATTGATGAGGCTTACTCTGCATTCTGCTTTACTCAGGCCCGGTACATGAGCAAATGTGAAAGCAAAATTCAAAATGTTATGTGAAGTGACCATTTCATTGGTGAAACCATGACCCAATAGACATTTTCAATTTTGAAACTCCGGACATTATCCATATATGTTCTCAAAGGGAAGGAATACACAGCATTTAGATTGATATTTTTTTCACTATTTTGTGTTCCAATAGATTTATTTGAAGATCTCCTGTCCGGCATCCACTGCCCAATGCAGAAGGCCACACATAGGACAACCAACATGAGAACTTCACTGCTACAGCCTGATTAAATCACCATGAGAATATAATTTTCCTTTCATCATCAAATGTTTTTACATCAAATTAACCAGCTCTCTTGCTTTCCCATGTATTTCCCTGGTTTTTGTACCTTGAAATGCGTGTGCACTCTTCTCAGTCTTGATCTCCATCTCCCCCCGTATTTCCATACATATTCATCTGGGAAACATGTAAAGATCTTATTCGGGGCTTGTTTCATTGTTTTCAAATATCTGCCCTTGAAATTCAACTTCCACCGCTGTCACTCATATCCAAAGCTATGTGCTTGCAGAGGATTTCTGCTGAGAAATTTCACAGAAAGCTCTTATACTGCAGGTGAATGATTCCAGCAAGTCTTGACTGAATAGCTTAGGGAACAGGACTAAGCCAAATGACAGACATGACAAGGGAAAAGCATATGCTCAAGGATAGGACATGTCAGCGAACATCTGCCAGGCCCTGGCATATTTCATATCCCATTGAAAGTACATCCATGTGTATATTGGCAAGCATTTCCATCCCCAAATTCTGAGCAGTGAAGCCTTCAGTGAGAATCCTGTGGCATACCAGGCCAAGAATATTCATCCTATTTAAATCTTGCCCTACAAGGTCCTCTGTGCCACTGAGGTCTCCATGGAAACACCCAGCATTGTGACTCAGGTCTCCTACTGCACACTTGTATTCTAGAGCCTAAAGTCCAGCTCACAATGGTGCTCAGCCAATCACAGCCCAGTGTGGTTGCCTGGCAACCACAAGCTTGTGGCTTTCTGTGAACTGTTTCAGCCCAACTCTGCCGCTTTCCACCTCATACAACCACAGCCATTCCAATCATGCAGTATTTGATTAGCCTCTCTATGTTGCCTCAGAATTTTTTTTACAGTTGTAGTGATCAAGAAAATTTGACATATTTTGAGAAGTGGAGGGAAGCAATTGAAAGACCTTTTGGTCTGTCTGTGGTCGATGTGTTTCAAACTTGACTACCCCAGTCTTTTAAATTTTCAAACCTAGAGCCTAAAATCCACCTCACAGTGATGTTCAGCCAATCTCAGCCCAGTGTGGTTGCCTGGCAACCACAAGCCTGTGGATTTCTGTGAACAGTTTCTGCCCAACTCTGCCATTTTCCAACTCATACAACCACAGCCATTCCATTCAGGCAGCATTTGATTCACCTCTCTAAGTTGCCTCAGAATTTTCTTTGAAGTTGTGATGACCAAGCAAATTTGACATATTTTCACAAGTGGAGGGAAGTAATTGGCTCTGTCTTTAGCTCTGTTGGTGGTACATGGGGTCCAAACCTGACTAGCCCAGTCTATTCAATTTTCAAACTGAGAAAGCCAAATGTTTCAGGGGAGGAAAGAAAATGCCACAATGATTTGTGTTCTGCCAAGTTTCTGCTGGCTTGGGAAGCAAACCTGCAAACCATACATGCAGTCTCTGCTGGATTACTGCCACCATGGTAGTATCAGTTAGCACTAAAAGCCAGCAACCGGAAGATGAGTCCCAAAATGAAAGTGAATCCTTGCAGTGCATGAATATTTGGAGTGCCTGCTTCAACTATCCAGCTTCCTCGGGGTTCACTTGTCTGCAATAGCTATTTCAAGGAGGTCTGCAGCCATTCCAGCATAACCCTGAACACTAAACATGAGGTACTAGCTCAATACCTAAACCAACATAATGCTAGATAACTTGTCACCAGCAGGTTTTCCCAGAATTCAAATGTAACATGGTGAAAGGGAAACCCTTAGAAAAGGGATGCAAATGCCCCTTTCACTAAAAATCCCAGGAATTTTCTCATGGCATGGAATATTTAGACTCCACAACTCATGTAGTGTACCCCGGGACCTAGACCAAGTGTGTCTAGTTTTCTTTTTTTTTAAATTTTATTTAAGGAGAAAAGAACAAAAAAGCATGGAAAGGGTACAAGTTATACAGATTTACACACAAAAAAATGAACAGTAGGAAATCACTAGTTAATATATTACATATTTTCATCTTAGAAATAATTGTTCAAGTCACAAAATTAAAGCTTGTAAAGTGGACATTCCATCAATGATACTGCAAACAGTTCTGTTCATTGATCCTATTAAACTCTGTGATATCATTTTCTATCTTATACACTTAAATATACATGCAGTTATATAGTTTGGAGCACTTTCTTTTCCTCTCTTTTGTACCATGACTATTACACATTTTGGGTTTCTTTGCTCCCACGGTTCTTATTACTTTTTTGGCAGAGAGTAAAATCAAATGTGTCATAACAGAACAGAATCGGTCAAGTCAAAAGGGTGGACATAATAGATAATGTAAAAACATAATACAAGGTGATCAACAATGGTTACCATAATGCCTCCCGCTATCTCTAATAGAATTGCCTATATCGTTAGTTATAATACAATTGAACAAAACAGTAAAGAATAAAACCGACAAAACCAAAACATTGGAGTCATTGTAGGTCTTCAAAAGTAAATAAAAGTCAACGAGAATGGGCGTTATAATGAATCTCATTATCTTCACAGCTGATGCCTAAACTTTTGAACCTGATACTATCCACCAAAACAGAATAGGGGAACATCAGTTAAAAACCAGATGGTGAGAGTAATACAGGGCTTTAAATCAATGTAATGAAAAGTCAAAGTGGGTTACTATAATATATCCTGCTATTTTTTTCCTTTAATTAAAAGGATAAAGATAAAAAAGTAAATAATGGAGTGGAGATTGAGATAAAAGAGTGCATAACAACGAAATAGCGCAGATCAAAACATAACCATTTGAGCAGAATAGTGTTTCACCACCAGATAATCCTAACATAAAAGTAGTTACCATATTGTCTCTTTCTTTGAAAACCCTGAGTACAACTTCGTATACTGTAGCATTAACTATATCAAAACAATGTGTCTAGTTTTCTGTTGTCCTCTTTTTGGAAATAGCATCTTATGTAGTTGTTGAAAGAGGCCTTGAGATAAATTCGTAGCCCACGATGGACTGGAACTCCCAAGGATCCATCCACCTCAGCCCCCAGATTGCTGGGATTATAAGCATGAGCGACCATGCCAAGCATGTGCACAGAGATTCTTACATAATTTGTGAAATCCCACTACTGGTCTATAGGTAGCTTCTGTGTTTCAGGCTTTAGGAATATTCCTCTCTTTGTTTTGGCTCCCCTTGTTCAGGTTTCCATTTCTATTGTGATAAGCTCCAAGGCCCCAGGCAAGGGGGTGGCTGCCCTTCCTCTGGTGTGTCCTTGGATGATTACAGCCCAGGTGAACAGGGTTCAAATATATTGGATCCTGTGCATTTGAAGAGGAAATGAGTAAAGATTCATGAGTTAATGTGGACATGCCAGGGAATTGAGGGGCCATGATAGAGACAAAACTTCAGGCCATGGGCTGAAGGCTGAGGCTTCTGTACCTCTAGCTTCTTGGATAGAGGGCCTGCTGAGCAATTGTGTGCTCTCAAATGTAATTTGATGGGTTTTGTTTTAATTTATTTTGTTTTTTGCTTTGGTTTTTTACATGGAAGGAACAGTACCATGGTTTGAAGAAACTGGAGTGTCTTACCTAAGAGAAATTTGAAAAAAGGGACAATTCAGCAGCCAAGAATTTCTCAAATGCCCTTGGCTTTTTAAAAAATGTGACATAAAGTTGAGCATGTCATATCCATGTCTCTTTACAAAAGATTTTACCTCCTATTTCATAGGAATTACTGTTTCTTTGAAATGTCAACCTGCACTGAAATAAAGATTATCCCTCCATTCCTCATTCTTCTTGAAACCACATCCTTTGTTAGTTATATTTTCTTAGGCAGAAACACTTGGAGATGACTACAGCAAGGGTTTCCCATTGGTGGAATTTCCACGGAGACACATGAAGTAATACTGCACAACTTCAAGTGAAGTGCACTGTCCCTTGACAAAGGCAAGTCTGGGCAAACATCTAGTAACTGAAAATCTTAGAAAGTCTGAAAGTGAGTGAATGAAAATGGGCCTCTCCACATTTAGACAGGGACTCTCCTGAAGCACACATTTGTGGAAAAAGTAATTATGAGAGACGAATGAACTCCCGAAATGGAATGGAAATTTTCTTGTTTAGGCCTAGAACGCTATGGCCTGGAGCCCTGTGGTTCAAACTGGATGAGCAAAGTGTGAGCAGAGATTAAAGTAAAACACACACCATTTAGGCAACTCGATATTTAACCGGGTGTCCAGAGTAGTGGCAAACTGTTCTTGTGTCAATTTGCTCAAATCCTGTCTTCACAAGAAAGTACATTCCAGCAGGACCAGTGACTAGAGGAGGACAAATTTCAAAGGACTTGTAAAAAAAAGTCCAACACTGAATTTAGCGCTACACTGAATTTAGATGAAAAGTAGCAGAGTCTGTTAGTCTTTCAAGTTTTAATAGGAGAAACTTATAACATGTAATAGCTGTTACATGAATAACTTCAGAGCTTTTGGAGAGGTCTAAATCACTATGAGTGAGGGCTTCCCTGACTCCCAAAGTTAAAAATAGTAAAACAAACAATTTGAAAAACCAATCAACCAATTAAATACAAACACTAGGTCCAAAGGTTTTCACTGGTTTTAATACCACTTATGGAATGCACAACTATTGATGAGGCTTACTCTGCATTCTGCTTTACTCAGGCCCGGTACATGAGCAACTGTGAAAGCAAAATTCAAACTGTTATGTGAAGTGACAATTTCATTGGTGAAACCATGACCCAATAGACATTTTCTCTTGTGAAACTCCGGACATTATCCATATATGTTCTCAAAGGGAAGGAATACACAGGATTTAGATTGATATTTTTTTCACTATTTTGTGTTCCACTAGATTTATTTGAATATCTCCTGTCCTGCATCCACTGCCCAATGCAGAAGGCCACACATAGGACAACCAACATGAGAACTTCACTGCTACAGCCTGATTAAATCACCATGAGAAAATAATTTTCCTTTCATCATCAAAGGTTTTTACATCAAATTTACCAGCTCTCTTGCTTTCCCATGTTTTTACCTGGTTTTTGTACCTTGAAATGCGTGTGCACTCTTCTCAGTCTTGATCTCCATCTCCCCCCGTATTTCCAAACATATTCATCTGGGAAACATGTAAAGATCTTATTCGGGGCTTGTTTCATTGTTTTCACATATCTGCCCTTGAAATTCAACTTCCACCACTGTCTCTCATATCCAAAGCTATGTGCTTGCAGAGGATTTCTGCTGAGAAATTTCACAGAAAGCTCTTATACTGCAGGTGAATGATTCCAGCAAGTCTTGACTGAATAGCTTAGGGAACAGGACTCAGCCAAATGACAGACATGACAAGGGAAAAGCATATGCTCAAGGATAGGACATGTCAGAGAACATCTGCCAGGCCCTGGCATATTTCATATCCCATTGAAAGTACATCCATGTGTAGATTGGCAAGCATTTCCATCCCCAAATTCTGAGCAGTGAAGCCTTCAGTGAGAATCCTGTGGCATACCAGGCCAAGAATATTAATCCTATTTAAATCTTGCCCTACCAGGTCCTCTGTGCCACTGAGGTCTCCATGGCAACGCCCAGCATTGTGACTCAGGTCTCCTACTGCACACTTGTATCCTAGAGCCTAAAGTCCAGCTCACAATGGTGCTCAGCCAATCACAGCCCAGTGTGGTTGCCTGGCAACCACAAGCTTGTGGCTTTCTGTGAACTGTTTCAGCCCAACTCTGCCGCTTTCCACCTCATACAACCACAGCCATTCCAATCATGCAGTATTTGATTAGCCTCTCTATGTTGCCACAGAATTTTTTTTTCAGTTGTAGTGATCAAGAAAATTTGACATATTTTGAGAAGTGGAGGGAAGTAATTGAAAGACCTTTAGGTCTGTCTGTGGTCGATGTGTTTCAAACTTAACTACCCCAGTCTTTTAAATTTTCAAACATAGAGCCTAAAATCCACCTCACAGTGATGTTCAGCCAATCTCAGCCCAGTGTGGTTGCCTGGCAACCACAAGACTGTGGATTTCTGTGAACAGTTTCTGCCCAACTCTGCAGTTTTCCAACTCATACAACCACAGCCATTCCTTTCAGGTAGCATTTGATTCACCTCTCTAAGTTGCCTCAGAATTTTCTTTGAAGTTGTGATGACCAAGCAAATTTGACATATTTTGACAAGTGGAGGGAAGTAATTGGCTCTGTCTTTAGCTCTGTTGGTGGTACATGGGGTCCAAACCTGACTAGCCCAGTCTATTCAATTTTCAAACTTAGAAAGCCAAATGTTTCAGGGGAGGAAAGAAAATGCCACAATGATTTGTGTTCTGCCAAGTTTCTGGTGGCTTGGGAAGCAAACCTGCAAACCATACATGCAGTCTCTGCTGGATTACTGCCACCATGGTAGTATCAGTTAGCACTAAAAGCCAGCAACCAGAAGATGAGTCCCAAAATGAAAGTGAATCCTTGCAGTGCATGAATATTTGGAGTGCCTGCTTCAACTATCCAGCTTCCTCGGGGTTCACTTGTCTGCAATAGCTATTTCAAGGAGGTCTGCAGCCATTCCAGCATAACCCTGAACACTAAACATGAGGTACTAGCTCAATACCTAAACCAACATAATGCTAGATAGCTTGTCACCAGCAGGTTTTCCCAGAATTCAAATGTAACATGGTGAAAGGGAAACCCTTAGAAAAGGGATGCAAATGCCCCTTTCACTAAAAATCCCAGGAATTTTCTCATGGCATGGAATATTTAGACTCCACAACTCATGTAGTGAACCCCGGGACCTAGACCAAGTGTGTCTAGTTTTCTTTTGTTTTTAATTTTATTTAAGGAGAAAAGAACAAAAAAAGCATGGAAAGGGTACAAGTTATACAGATTTACACACAAAAAAAAATGAACAGTAGGAAATCACTAGTTAATGGATTACATATTGTTATCTTAGAAATAATTGTTCAAGTCACAAAATTAAAGCTTGTAAAGTGGACATTCCATCAATGATTCTGCAAACAGTTCTGTTCATTGATCCTATTAAACTCTGTGATATCATTTTCTATCTTATACACTTAAATATACATGCAGTTATATAGTTTGGAGCACTTTCTTTTCCTCTCTTTTGTACCATGACTATTACACATTTTGGGTTTCATTGCTCCCACGGTTCTTATTACTTTTTTGGAAAATACTAAAACCAAATGTGTCATAACAGAACAGAAACGGTCAAGTCAAAAGGGTGGACATAATAGATAATGTAAAAACATAATACAGGGTGATCAACAATGGTTACCATAATGCCTCCCGCTATCTCTAATAGAATTGCCTATATCGTTAGTTATAATACAATTGAACAAAACAGTAAAGAATAAAACCGACAAAACCAAAACATTGGAGACATTGTAGGTCTTCAAAAGTAAATAAAAGTCAACGAGAATGGGCGTTATAATGAATCTCATTATCTTCACAGCTGATGCCTAAACTTTTGAACCTGATACTATCCACCAAAACAGAATAGGGGAACATCAGTTAAAAACCAGATGGTGAGAGTAATACAGGGCTTTAAATCAATATAATGAAAAGTCAAAGTGGGTTACTATAATATATCCTGCTATTTTTTCCTTTAATAAAAAGGATAAAGATAAAAAAGTAAATAATGGAGTGCAGATTGAGATAAAAGAGTGCATAACAACGAAATAGCGCAGATCAAAACATAACCATTTAAGCAGAATAGTGTTTCACCACCAGATAATCCTAACATAAAAGTAGTTACCATATTGTCTCTTTCTTTGAAAACCTTGAGTACAACTTCGTATACTGTAGCATTAAGTATATCAAAACAATGTGTCTAGTTTTCTGTTGTCCTCTTTTTTCAAACAGCATCTTATGTAGTTGTTGAAAGAGGCCTTGAGATAAATTTGTAGCCCATGATGGAGTGGAACTCCCAAGGATCCATCCACCTCAGCCCCCAGATTGCTGGGATTATAGGCATGAGCGACCATGCCAAGCATGTGCACAGAGATTCTTACATAATTTGTGAAATCCCACTACTGGTCTATAGGTAGCTTCTGTGTTTCAGGCTTTAGGAATGTTCCTCTCTTTGTTTTCGCTCCCCTTGTTCAGGTTTCCATTTCTATTGTAATAAGCTCCAAGGCCCCATGCAAGGGGGTGGCTGCCCTTCCTCTGGTGTGTCCTTGGATGATTACAGCCCAGGTGAACAGGGTTCAAATATATTGGATCCTGTGCATTTGAAGAGGAAATGATTAAAGATTCATGAGTTAATGTGGACATGCCAGGGAACTTAGGGGCCACGATAGAGACAAAACTTCAGGCCATGGGCTGAAGGCTGAGGCTTCTGTACCTCTAGCTTCTTGAATAGTGGGCCTGCAGAGCAATTGTGTGCTCTCAAATGTAATTTGATGGGGTTTGTTTTAATTTATTTTGTTTTTTGCTTTGGTTTTTTACATGGAAGGAACAGTACCATGGTTTGAAGAAACTGGAGTGTCTTACCTAAGAGAAATTTGAAAAAAGGGACAATTCAGCAGCCAAGAATTTCTCAAATGCCCTTGGCTTTTTAAAAAATGTGACATAAAGTTGAGCATGTCATATCCATGTCTCTTTACAAAAGATTTTACCTCCTATTTCATAGGAATTACTGTTCCTTTGAAAGGTCAACCTGCACTGAAATAAAGATTATCCCTCCATTCCTCATTCTGCTTGAAACCACATCCTTTGTTAGTTATATTGTCTTAGGCAGAAACACTTGGAGATGACTACAGCAAGAGTTTCACATTAGTGGAATTTCCAGGGGGACACATGAAGTAATACTGCACAACTTCAAGTGAAGTGCACTGTCCCTTGACAATGGCAAGTCTGGGCAAACCTCTAGTAACTGAAAATCTTAGAAAGTCTGAAAGTGAGTGAATGAAAATGGGCCTCTCCACATTTAGACAGGGACTCTCCTGAAGCACACATTTGTGGAAAAAGTAATTATGAGAGACGAATGAACTCCCAAAACTGAATGGAAATTTTCTTGTTTAGGCCTAGAACGCTATGGCTTGGAGCCCTGTGGTTTAATTGGATGAGCAAAGTGTGAGAAGAGATCAAAGTAAAACACACACCATTTAGGCAACTCGGTATTAAACCAGGTGTCCAGAGTAGTGGCAAACTGTACTTGTGTCAATTTGCTCAAGTCCTTTCTTCACAAGAAAGTACATTCCAGCACAACCAGTGCCTAGAGGAGGACACATTTCAAAGGACTTTTAAAAAAAAGTCCAACACTGAATTTAGCGCTACACTGAATTTAGATGAAAAGTAGCAGAGTCTGTTAGTCTTTCAAGTTTTAATAGGAGAAACTTATAACATGTAATAGCTGTTACATGAATAACTTCAGAGCTTTTGGAGAGGTCTAAATCACTATGAGTGAGGGCTTCCCTGACTCCCAAAGTTAAAAATAGTAAAACAAACAATTTGAAAAACCAATCAACCAATTAAATACAAACACTAGGTCCAAAGGTTTTCACTGGTTTTAAAACCACTTATGGAATGCACAACTATTGATGAGGCTTACTCTGCATTCTGCTTTACTCAGGCCCGGTACATGAGCATCTGTGAAAGCAAAATTCAAAATGTTATGTGAAGTGACAATTTCATTGGTGAAACCATGACCCAATAGACATTTTCTCTTTTAAAACTCCGGACATTATCCATATATGTTCTCAAAGGGAAGGAATACACAGGATTTAGATTGATATTTTTTCACTATTTTGTGTTCCACCAATTTATTTGAAGATTTGTACCTTGAAATGGGTGTTCACTCTTCTCAGTCTTGATATCCATCTTCCCCCATATTTCCAAACATATTCATCTGGGAAACATGTGAAGATCTTATTCGGGGCTTGTTTCATTGTTTTCAAATATCTGCCCTTGAAATTCAACTTCCACCACTGTCTCTCATATGCAAAGCTATGTGCTTGCAGAGGATTTCTGCTGAGAAATTTCACAGAAAGCTCTTATATTGCAGGTGAATGATTCCAGCAAGTCTTGACTGAATAGCTTAGGGAACAGGACTCAGCCAAATGACAGACATGACAAGGGAAAAGCATATGCTCAAGGATAGGACATGTCAGAGAACATCTGCCAGGCCCTGGCATATTTCATATCCCATTGAAAGTACATCCATGTGTAGATTGGCAAGCATTTCCATCCCCAAATTCTGAGCAGTGAAGCCTTCAGTGAGAATCCTGTGGCATACCAGGCAAAGAATATTCATCCTATTTAAATCTTGCCCTACCAGGTCCTCTGTGCCACTGAGGTCTCCATGGCAACGCCCAGCATTGTGACTCAGGTCTCCTACTGCACACTTGTATCCTAGAGCCTAAAGTCCAGCTCACAATGGTGCTCAGCCAATCACAGCCAGGTGTGGTTGCCTGGCAACCACAAGCTTGTGGCTTTCTGTGAACTGTTTCAGCCCAACTCTGCAGCTTTCCACCTCATACAACCACAGCCATTCCAGTCATGCAGTATTTGATTAGCCTCTCTATGTTGCCTCAGAATCTTTTTTACAGTTGTAGTGATCAAGAAAATTTGACATATTTTGTGAAGTGGAGGGAAGTAATTGAAAGACCTTTTGGTCTGTCTGTGGTCGATGTTTCCCAAACTTGACTACACCAGTCTTTTAAATTTTCAAACCTAGAGCCTAAAATCCACCTCACAGTGATGTTCAGCCAATCTCAGCCCAGTGTGGTTGCCTGGCAACCACAAGCCTGTGGATTTCTGTGAACAGTTTCAGCCCAACTCTGCAGCTTTCCACCTCATACAACCACAGCCATTCCAATCAGGCAGTATTTGATTCACCTCTCTAAGTTGCCTCAGAATTTTCTTTAAAGTTGTGTTGACCAAGCAAATTTGAGAGATTTTCACAAGTGGAGGGAAGTAATTGGCTCTGTCTTTAGTTCTGTTGGTGGTACATGGGGTCCAAACCTGACTAGCCCAGTCTATTCAATTTTCAAACAAAGAAAGCCAAATGTTTCAGGGGAGGAAAGAAAATGCCACAATGATTTGTGTTCTGCCAATTTTCTGGTGGCTTGGGAAGCAAACTTGCAAACCATACATGCAGTCCCTGCTGGATAACTGCCACCATGGTAGTATCAGTTAGCACTAAAAGCCAACAACCAGAAGATGAGTCCCAAAATGAAAGTGAATCCTTGCAGTGCATGAATATTTGGAGTGTCTGCTTCAACTATCCAGCTTCCTCGGGGTTCACTTGTCTGCAATAGCTATTTCAAGGAGGTCTGCAGCCATTCCAGCATAACCCTGAACACTAAACATGAGGTACTAGCTCAATACCTAAACCAACATAATGCTAGATAGCTTGTCACCAGCAGGTTTTCCCAGAATTCAAATGTAACATGGTGAAAGCGAAAACCTTTGAAAAGGGATGCAAATGCCACTTTCACTCAAAATCCCAGGTATTCTCTCATGGCATGGAATATTTAGACTCCACAACTCATGTAGTGAACCCCAGGACCTAGACCAAGTGTGTCTAGTTTTCTGTTGTCCTCTTTTTGGATACAGCATCTTATGTAGTTGTTGAAAGAGGCCTTGAGATAAATTCATAGCCCACGATGGACTGGAACTCCCAAGGATCCATCCACTTCAGCCCCCAGATTGCTGGGATTATAGGCATGAGGGACCATGCCAAGCATGTGCACAGAGATTCTTACATAATTTGTGAAATCCCACTACTGGTCTATAGGTAGCTTCTGTGTTTCAGGCTTTAGGAATGTTCCTCTCTTTGTTTTGGCTCCCCTTGTTCAGGTTTCGATTTCTGTTGGGATAAGCTCCAAGGCCCCATGCAAGGGGGTGGCTGCCCTTCCTCTGGTGTGTCCTTGGATGATTACAGCCCAGGTGAACAGGGTTCAAATATATTGGATCCTGTGCATTTGAAGAGGAAATGATTAAAGATTCATGAGTTAATGTGGACATGCCAGGGAACTTAGGGGCCACGATAGAGACAAAACTTCAGGCCATGGGCTGAAGGCTGAGGCTTCTGTACCTCTAGCTTCTTGAATAGTGGGCCTGCTGAGCAATTGTGTGCTCTCAAATGTAATTTGATGGGTTTTGTTTTAATTTATTTTGTTTTTTGCTTTGGTTTTTTACATGGAAGGAACAGTACCATGGTTTGAAGAAACTGGAGTGTCTTACCTAAGAGAAATTTGAAAAAAGGGACAATTCAGCAGCCAAGAATTTCTCAAATGCCCTTGGCTTTTTAAAAAATGTGACATAAAGTTGAGCATGTCATATCCATGTCTCTTTACAAAAGATTTTACCTCCTATTTCATAGGAATTACTGTTTCTTTGAAAGGTCAACCTGCACTGAAATAAAGATTATCCCTCCATTCCTCATTCTGCTTGAAACCACATCCTTTGTTAGTTATATTGTCTTAGGCAGAAACTCTTGGAGATTACTACAGCAAGAGTTTCCCATTGGAGGAATTTCCACGGAGACACATGAAGTAATACTGCACAACTTCAAGTGAAGTGCACTGTCCCTTGACAATGGCAACTCTGGGCAAACCTCTAGTAACTGAAAATCTTAGAAAGTCTGAAAGTGAGTGAATGAAAATGGGCCTCTCCACATTTAGACAGGGCCTCTCCTGAAGCACACATTTGTGGAAAAAGTAATTATGAGAGACGAATGAACTCCCAAAACGGAATGGAAATTTTCTTGTTTTGGCCTAGAACGCTATGGCCTGCAGCCCTGTGGTTCTAACTGGATGAGCAAAGTGTGAGCAGAGATCAAACTAAAACACACATCATTTAGGCAACTCGATATTTAACCAGGTGTCCAGAGTAGTGGCAAACTGTACTTGTGTCAATTTGCTCAAATCCTGTCATCACATTAAAGTACATTCCAGCACGACTGGTGACTAGAGGAGGACACATTTCAAAGGACTTGTAAAAAAAAGTCCAACACTGAATTTAGCGCAACACTGAATTTAGATGAAAAGTAGCAGAGTCTGTTAGTCTTTCAAGTTTTAATAGGAGAAACTTATAACATGTAATAGCTGTTACATGAATAACTTCAGAGCTTTTGGAGAGGTCTAAATCACTATGAGTGAGGGCTTCCCTGACTCCCAAAGATAAAAATAGTAAAACAAACAATTTGAAAAACCAATCAACCAATTAAATACAAACACTAGGTCCAAAGGTTTTCACTGGTTTTAAAACCACTTATGGAATGCACAACTATTGATGAGGCTTACTCTGCATTCTGCGTTACTCAGGCCCGGTACATGAGCAAATGTGAAAGCAAAATTCAAACTGTTATGTGAAGTGACCATTTCATTGGTGAAACCATGACCCAATAGACATTTTCTCTTTTAAAACTCCGGACATTATCCATATATGTTCTCAAAGGGAAGGAATACACAGGATTTAGATTGATATTTTTTTCAGTATTTTGTGTTCCACCAGATTTATTTGAATATCTCCTGTCCTGCATCTACTGCCCAATGCATAAGGCCACACATAGGACAACCAACATGAGAACTTCACTGCTACAGCCTGATTAAATCACCATGAGAATATAATTTTCCTTTCATCATCAAAGATTTTTACATCAAACTAACCAGCTCTCTTGCTTTCCCATGTTTTTTCCTGGTTTTTGTACCTTGAAATGGGTGTTCACTCTTCTCAGGCTTGATCTCCATCTTCCCCCATATTTCCAAACATATTCATCTGGGAAACATGTAAAGATCTTATTCGGGGCTTGTTTCATTGTTTTCAAATATCTGCCCTTGCAATTCAACTTCCACCACTGTCTCTCATATCCAAAGCTATGTGCTTGCAGAGGATTTCTCCTGAGAAATTTCCCAGAAAGCTCTTATACTGCAGGTGAATGATTCCAGCAAGTCTTGACTGAATAGCTTAGGGAACAGGACTCAGCCAAATGACAGACATGACAAGGGAAAAGCATATGCTCAAGGATAGGACATGTCAGAGAACATCTGCCAGGCCCTGGCATATTTCATATCCCATTGAAAGTACATCCATGTGTAGATTGGCAAGCATTTCCATCCCCAAATTCTGAGCAGTGAAGCCTTCAGTGAGAATCCTGTGGCATACCAGGCAAAGAACATTCATCCTATTTAAATCTTGCCCTACCAGGTCCTCTGTGCCAGTGAGGTCTCCGTGGCAACGCCCAGCATTGTGACTCAGGTCTCCTACTGCCCACTTGTATCCTAGAGCCTAAAGTCCAGCTCACAATGGTGCTCAGCCAATCACAGCCCAGTGTGGTTGCCTGGCAACCACAAGCTTGTGGCTTTCTGTGAACTGTTTCAGCCAAACTCTGCAGCTTTCCACCTCATACAACCACAGCCATTCCAATCAGGCAGTATTTGATTCACCCATCTAAGTTGCCTCAGAATTTTCTTTGAACTTGTGGTGACCAAGCAAATTTGACATATTTTAACAAGTGGAGGGAAGTAATTGGCTCTGTAATTATCTCTATTGGTGGTACATGGTGTCCAAACCTGACTAGCCCAGGCTATTCAATTTTCAAACATAGAAAGCCAAATGTTTCAGGGGAGGAAAGAAAATGCCACAATGATCTGTGTTCTGCCAAGTTTCTGGTGGCTTGGGAAGCAAACCTGCAAACCATACATGCAGTCTCTGCTGGATTACTGCCACCATGGTAGTATCAGTTAGCACTAAAAGCCAGCAACCAGAAGATGAGTCCCAAAATGAAAGTGAATCCTTGCAGTGCATGAATATTTGGAGTGCCTGCTTCAACTATCCAGCTTCCTCGGGGTTCACTTGTCTGCAATAGCTATTTCAAGGAGGTCTGCAGCCATTCGAGCATAACCCTGAACACTAAGCATGAGGTACAAGCTCAATACCTAAACCAACATAATACTAGATGGCTTGTCACCAGCAGGATTTCCCAGAATTCAAATGTAACCTGGTGAAAGGGAAACCCTTAGAAAAGGGATGCAAATGCCCCTTTCACTAAAAATCCCAGGTATTTTCTCATGGCATGGAATATTTAGACTCCACAACTCATGTAATGAACCCAGGGACCTAGACCAAGTGTGTCTAGTTTTCTGTTGTCCTCTTTTTGGAAACAGCATCTTATGTAGTTGTTGAAAGAGGCCTTGAGATAAATTCATAGCCCACGATGGACTGGAACTCCCAAAGATCCATCCACCTCAGCCCCCAGATTGCTGGGATTATAGGCATGAGTGACCATGCCAAGCATGTGCACAGAGATTCTTACATACTTTGTGAAATCCCACTACTGGTCTATAGGTAGCTTCTGTGTTTCAGGTTTTAGAAATATTCCTCTCTTTGTTTTGGCTCCCCTTGTTCAGGTTTCCATTTCTATTGTGATAAGCTCCAAGGTCCCAGGCAAGGGGGTGGCTGCCCTTCCTCTGGTGTGTCCTTGGATGATTACAGCCCAGGTGAACAGGGTTCAAATATATTGGATCCTGTGCATTTGAAGAGGAAATGAGTAAAGATTCATGAGTTAATGTGGACATGCCAGGGAATTGAGGGGCCATGATAGAGACAAAACTTCAGGCCATGGGCTGAAGGCTGAGGCTTCTGTACCTCTAGCTTCTTGAATAGTGGGCCAGCTGAGCAATTGTGTGCTCTCAAATGTAATTTGATGGGTTTTGTTTCACTTTATTTGTTTTTTGCTTTGGTTTTTTACATGTAAGGAACAGTACCACGGTTTGAAGAAAGTGGAGTGTGTTACCTAAGAGAAATTTGAAAAAAGGTACAATTCAGCAGCCAAGAATTTCTCAAATGCCCTTGGCTTTTTAAAAAATGTGACATAAAGTTGAGCATGTCATATCCATGTCTCTTTACAAAAGATTTTACCTCCTATTTCATAGGAATTACTGTTTCTTTGAAAGGTCAACCTGCACTGAAATAAAGATTATCCCTCCATTCCTCATTCTGCTTGAAACCACATCCTTTGTTAGTTATATTTTCTTAGGCAGAAACACTTGAAGATGACTACAGCAAGAGTTTCCCATTGGTGGAATTTCCACGGAGACACATGAAGTAATACTGCACAACTTCAAGTGAAGTGCACTGTCCCTTGACAATGGCAAGTCTGGGTAAACCTCTATTAACTGAAAACTTTAGAAAGTCTGAAAGTGAGTGAATGAAAATGGGCCTCTCCACCTTTAGACAGGGACTCTCCTGAAGCACACATTTGTGGAAAAAGTAATTATGAGAGACGAATGAACTCCCAAAACGGAATGGAAATTTTCTTGTTTAGGCCTAGAACGCTATGGCCTGGAGCCCTGTGGTTCTAACTGGATGAGCAAAGTGTGAGCAGAGATCAAAGTAAAACACACACCATTTAGGCAACTCGATATTTAACCAGGTGTCCAGAGTAGTGGCAAACTGTACTTGTGTCAATTTGCTCAAATTCTGTCTTCACAAGAAAGTACATTCCAGCACGACCAGTGACTAGAGGAGGACACAATTCAAAGGACTTGTTAAAAAAGTCCAACACTGAATTTAGCGCAACACTGAATTTAGATGAAAAGTAGCAGAGTCTGTTAGTCTTTCAAGTTTTAATAGGAGAAACTTATAACATGTAATATCTGTTACATGAATAACTTCAGAGCTTTTGGAGAGGTCTAAATCACTATGAGTGAGTGTTTCCCTGACTCCCAAAGTTAAAAATAGTAAAACAAACAATTTGAAAAACCAATCAACCAATTAAATACAAACACTAGGTCCAAAGGGTTTCACTGGTTTTAAAACCACTTATGGAATGCACAACTATTGATGAGGCTTACTCTGCATTCTGCTTTACTCAGGCCCGGTACATGAGCAACTGTGAAAGCAAAATTCAAAATTTTATGTGAAGTGACCATTTCATTGGTGAAACCATGACCCAGTAGACATTTTCTCTTTTGAAACTCCGGACATTATCCATATATGTTCTCAAAGGGAAGGAATACACAGGAATTAGATTGATATTTTTTTCAGTATTTTGTGTTCCACCAGATTTATTTGAAGATCTCCTGTCCTGCATCCACTGCCCAATGCAGAAGGCAACACATAGGACAACCAACATGAGAACTTCACTGCTACAGCCTGATTAAATCACCATGAGAATATAATTTTCCTTTCATCATCAAAGATTTTTACATCAAATTAACCAGCTCTCTTGCTTTTCCATGTTTTTCCCTGGTTTTTGTACCTTGAAATCGGTGTTCACTCTTCTCAGTCTTGATCTCCATCTTCCCCCATATTTCCAAACATATTCATCTGGAAAACATGTAAAGATCTTATCCGGGGCTTGTTTCATTGTTTCCAAATATCTGCCATTGAAATTCAACTTCCACCACTGTCTCTCATATCCAAAGCTATGTGCTTGCAGAATATTTCTGCTGAGAAATTTCACAGAAAGCTCTTATACTGCAGGTGAATGATTCCAGCAAGTCTTGACTGAATAGCTTAGGGAACAGGACTCAGCCAAATGACAGACATGACAAGGGAAAGCATATGCTCAAGGATAGGACATGTCAGAGAACATCTGCCAGGCCCTGGCATATTTCATATCCCATTGAAAGTACATCCATGTGTAGATTGGCAAGCATTTCCATCCCCAAATTCTGAGCAGTGAAGCCTTCAGTGAGAATCCTGTGGCATACCAGGCCATGAATATTCATCCTATTTAAATCTTGCCCTACAAGGTCCTCTGTGCCACTGAGGTCTCCATGGCAACGCCCAGCATTGTGACTCAGGTCTCCTACTGCACACTTGTATCCTAGAGCCTAAAGTCCAGCTCACAATGGTGCTCAGCCAATCACAGCCCAGTGTAGTTGCCTGGCAACCACAAGCTTGTGGCTTTCTGTGAACTGTTTCAGCCAAACCCAGCAGCTTTCCACCTCATACAACCACAGCCATTCCAATCATGCAGTATTTGATTAGCCTCTCTATGTTGCCTCAGAATTTTTTTTACAGTTGTAGTGATCAAGAAAATTTGACATATTTTGAGAACTGGAGGGAAGTAATTGAAAGACCTTTAGGTCTGTCTGGGGTAGATGTGTTCCAAACTTGACTACACCAGTCTTTTAAATTTTCAAACCTAGAGCCTAAAATCCACCTCACAGTGATGTTCAGCCCATCTCAGCCCAGTGTGTTTGCCTGGCAACCACAAGCCTGTGGATTTCTGTGAACAGTTTCGTCCCAACTCTGCAGCTTTCCACCTCATACAACCACAGCCATTCCCATCAGGCAGTATTTGATTCTCCTCTCTAAGTTTCCTCAGAATTTTCTTTGAAGTTGTGGTGACCAAGCAAATTTGACATATTTTGACAAGTGGAGGGAAGTAATTGGCGCTGTCTTTAGCTCTGTTGGTGGTACATGGGGTCCAAACCTGACTAGCCCAGTCTATTCAAATTTCAAACTTAGAAAGCCAAATGTTTCAGGGGAGGAAAGAAAATGCCACAATGATTTGTGTTCTGCCAAGTTTCTGCTGGCTTGGGAAGCAAACCTGCAAACCATACATGAAGTCTCTGCTGGATTACTGCCACCATGGTAGTATCAGTTAGCACTAAAAGCCAGCAACCAGAAGATGAGTCCCAAAATGAAAGTGAATCCTTGCAGTGCATGAATATATGGAGTGCCTGCTTCAACTATCCAGCTTCCTCGGGGTTCACTTGTCTGCAATAGCTATTTCAAGGAGGTCTGCAGCCATTCCAGCATAACCCTGAGCACTAAACATGAGGTACTAGCTCAATACCTAAACCAAAATAATGCTAGATAGCTTGTCACCAGCAGGATTTCCCAGAATTCAAATGTAACCTGGTGAAAGGGAAACCCTTAGAAAAGGGATGCAAATGCCCCTTTCACTAAAAATCCCAGGTATTTTCTCATGGCATGGAATATTTAAACTCCACAACTCATGTACTTAACCCCGGGACCTAGACCAAGTGTGTCTAGTTTTCTGTTGTCCTCTTTTTAGAAACAGCATCTTATGTAGTTGTTGAAAGAGGCCTTGAGATAAATTCGTAGCCCACCATGGACTGGAACTCCCAAGGATCCATCCACCTCAGCCCCCAGATTGCTGGGATTATAGGCATGAGCGACCATGCCAAGCATGTGCACAGAGATTCTTACATAATTTGTGAAATCCCACTACTGGTCTATAGGTAGCTTCTGTGTTTCAGGCTTTAGGAATATTCCTCTCTTTTTTTGGGCTACCCTTGTTCAGTTTTCCATTTCTATTGTGATAAGCTCCAAGGCCCCAGGCAAGGGGGTGATTGCCCTTCCTCTGGTGTGTCCTTGGATAATTACAGCCCAGGTGAACAGGGTTCAAATATATTGGATCCTGTGCATTTGAAGAGGAAATGAGTAAAGATTCATGAGTTAATGTGGACATGCCAGGGAATTGAGGGGCCATGATAGAGACAAAACTTCAGGCCATGGGCTGAAGGCTGAGGCTTCTGTACCTCTAGCTTCTTGGATAGAGGGCCTGCTGAGCAATTGTGTGCTCTCAAATTTAATTTGATGGGTTTTGTTTCAATTTATTTTGTTTTTTGCTTTGGTTTTTTACATGTAAGGAACAGTACCATGGTTTGAATAAACTAGAGTGTCTTACCTAAGAGAAATTTGAAAAAGGGGACAATTCAGCAGCCAAGAATTTCTCAAATGCCCTTGGCTTTTTAAAAAATGTGACATAAAGTTGAGCATGTCATATCCATGTCTCTTTACAAAAGATTTTACCTCCTATTTCATAGGAATTACTGTTTCTTTGAAAGGTCAACCTGCACTGAAATAAAGCTTATCCCTCCATTCCTCATTCTGCTTGAAACCACATCCTTTGTTAGTTATATTGTCTTAGGCAGAAACACTTGGAGATGACTACAGCAAGAGTTTCACATTAGTGGAATTTCCAGGGGGACACATGAAGTAATACTGCACAACTTCAAGTGAAGTGCACTGTCCCTTGACAATGGCAAGTCTGGGCAAACCTCTAGTAACTGAAAATCTTAGAAAGTCTGAAAGTGAGTGAATGAAAATGGGCCTCTCCACATTTAGACAGGGACTCTCCTGAAGCACACATTTGTGGAAAAAGTAATTATGAGAGACGAATGAACTCCCAAAACTGAATGGAAATTTTCTTGTTTAGGCCTAGAACGCTATGGCCTGGAGCCCTGTGGTTTAATTGGATGAGCAAAGTGTGAGAAGAGATCAAAGTAAAACACACACCATTTAGGCAACTCGGTATTAAACCAGGTGTCCAGAGTAGAGGCAAACTGTACTTGTGTCAATTTGCTCAAGTCCTTTCTTCACAAGAAAGTACATTCCAGCACAACCAGTGCCTAGAGGAGGACACATTTCAAAGGACTTGTAAAAAAATGTCCAACACTGAATTTAGCGCAACACTGAATTTAGATGAAAAGTAGCAGAGTCTGTTAGTCTTTCAAGTTTTAATAGGAGAAACTTATAACATGTAATAGCTGTTACATGAATAACTTCAGAGCTTTTGGAGAGGTCTAAATCACTATGAGTGAGGGCTTCCCTGACTCCCAAAGTTAAAAATAGTAAAACAAACAATTTTAAAAACCAATCAACCAATTAAATACAAACACTAGGTCCAAAGGGTTTCACTGGTTTTAAAACCAATTATGGAATGCACAACTATTGATGAGGCTTACTCTGCATTCTGCTTTACTCAGGCCCGGTACATGAGCAACTATGAAAGCAAAATTCAAAATCTTATGTGAAGTGACCATTTCATTAGTGAAACCATGACAGAATAGACATTTTCTCTTTTGAAACTCCGGACATTATCCATATATGTTCTCAAAGGGAAGAAATACACAGGATTTAGATTGATATTTTTTTCAGTATTTTGTGTTCCACCAGATTTATTTCAAGATCTCCTGTCCTGCATCGACTGCCCAATTCAGAAGGCCACACACAGGACAACCAACATGAGAACTTCACTGCTACAGCCTGATTAAATCACCATGAGAATATAATTTTCCTTTCATCATCAAAGATTTTTACATCAAATTAACCAGCTCTCTTGCTTTCCCATGTTTTTCCCTGGTTTTTGTACCTTGAAATGGGTGTTCTCTCTTCTCAGTCTTGATCTCCATCTTCCCCCGTATTTCCAAACATATTCATCTGGGAAACATGTAAAGATCTTATCTGGGGCTTGTTTCATTGTTTTCAAATATCTGCTCTTGAAATTCAACTTCCACCACTGTCTCTTATGTCCAAAGCTATGTGCTTGCAGAGGATTTCTGCTGAGAGATTTCACAGAAAGCTCTTATACTGCAGGTGAATGATTGCAGCAAGTCTTGACTGAATAGCTTAGGGAACAGGACTCAGCCAAATGAAGACATGACAAGGTAAAAGCGTATGCTCAATTATAGGACATGTCAGAGAACATCTGCCAGGCCCTGGCATATTTCATATACCATTGAAAGTACATCCATGTGTAGATTGGCAAGCATTTCCATCCCCAAATTCTGAGCAGTGAAGCCTTCAGTGAGAATCCTGTGGCATACCAGGCCAAGAATATTCATCCTATTTAAATCTTGCCCTACAAGGTCCTCTGTGCCACTGAGGTCTCCATGGCAACGCCCAGCATTGTGACTCAGGTCTCCTACTGCACACTTGTATTCTAGAGCCTAAAGTCTAGCTCACAATGGTGCTCAGCCAATCACAGCCCAGTGTGGTTGCCTGGCAACCACAAGCTTTTGGATTTCTGTGAACTGTTTCAGCCCAACTCTGTAGCTTTCCACCTCATACAACCACAGCCTTTCCAATCAGGCAGTGTTTGATTCACCTCTCTAAGTTGCCTCAGAATTTTCTTTGAAGTTGTGGTGACCAAGCAAATTTGACATATTTTGACAAGTGGAGGGAAGTAATTGGCTCTGTCTTTAGCTCTGTTGGTGGTACATGGGGTCCAAACCTGACTAGCCGTGTCTATTCAATTTTCAAACTTAGAAGGCCAAATGTTTCAGGGGAGGAAAGAAAATGCCACAATGATTTGTGTTCTGCCAAGTTTCTGGTGGCTTGGGAAGCAAACCTGCAATCCAAACATGCAGTCTTTGCTGGATTACTGCCATCATGGTAGTATCAGTTAGCACTAAAAGCCAGCAACCAGAAGATGAGTCCGCAAATGAAAGTGAATCCTTGCAGTGCATGAATATTTGGAGTGCCTGCTTCAACTATCCAGCTTCCTCGGGGTTCAATTGTCTGCAATCCCTATTTCAAGGAGGTCTGCAGCCATTCCAGCATAACCCTGAACACTAAACATTAGGTACTAGCTCAATACCAAAACCAACAGAATGCTAGATAGCTTGTCACCAGCAGGATTTCCCAGAATTCAAATGTAACATGGTGAAAGGGAAACCCTTAGAAAAGGGATGCAAATGCCCCTTTCACTAAAAATCCCAGGTATTTTCTCATGGCATGGAATATTTAGACTCCACAACTCATGTAGTGAACCCCGGGACCTAGACCAAGTGTGTCTAGTTTTCTGTTGTCCTCTTTTTGGAAACAGCATCTTATGTATTTGTTGAAAGAGGCCTTGAGATAAATTCGTAGCCCACGATGGACTGGAACTCCCAAGGATCCATCCACCTCAGCCCCCAGATTGCTGGTATTATAGGCATGAGCCACCATGCCAAGCATGTGCACAGAGATTCTTACATAATTTGTGAAATCCCACTACTGGTCTATAGGTAGCTTCTGTGTTTCAGGCTTTAGGAATATTCCTCTCTTTGTTTTGGCTCCCCTTGTTCAGGTTTCCATTTCTATTGTGATAAGCTCCAAGGTCCCAGGCAAGGGGGTGGCTGCCCTTCCTCTGGTGTGTCCTTGGATGATTACAGCCCAGGTGAACAGGGTTCAAATATATTGGATCCCGTGCATTTGAAGAGGAAATGAGTAAAGATTCATGAGTTAATGTGGACATGCCAGGGAATTGAGGGGCCATGATAGAGACAAAACTTCTGGCCATGGGCTGAAGGCTGATGCTTCTGTACCTCTAGCTTCTTGGATAGTGGGCCTGCTGAGCAATTGTGTGCTCTCAAATGTAATTTGATGGGTTTTGTTTCACTTTATTTTGTTTTTTGCTTTGGTTTTTTACATGTAAGGAACAGTACCACGGTTTGAAGAAACTGGAGTGTCTTACCTAAGAGAAATTTGAAAAAAGGGACAATTCAGCAGCCAAGAATTTCTCAAATGCCCTTGGCTTTTTAAAAAATGTGACATAAATTTGAGCATGTCATATCCATGTCTCTTTACAAAAGATTTTACCTCCTATTTCATAGGAATTACTGTTTCTTTGAAAGATCAACATGCACTGCAATAAAGATTATCCCTCCATTCCTCATTCTGCTTGAAACCACATCCTTTGTTAGTTATATTTTCGTACACAGAAACACTTGGAGATGACTACTGCAAAAGTTTCCCATTGGTGGAATTTCCACGGAGACACATGAAGTAATACTGCACAACTTCAAGTGAAGTGCACTGTCCCTTGACAATGGCAAGTCTGGGCAAACCTCTAGTAACTGAAAACTTTAGAAAGTCTGAAAGTGAGTGAATGAAAATGGGCCTCTCCACATTTAGACAGGGACTCTCCTGAAGCACACATTTGTGGAAAAAGTAATTATGAGAGACGAATGAACTCCCAAAACGGAATGGAAATTTTCTTGTTTAGGCCTAGAACGCTATGGCCTGGAGCCCTGTGGTTCTAACTGGATGAGCAAAGTGTGAGCAGAGATCAAACTAAAACACACACCATTTAGGCAACTCGATATTTAACCAGGTGTCCAGAGTAGTGGCAAACTGTACTTGTGTCAATTTGCTCAAATCCTGTCTTCACAAGAAAGTACATTCCAGCACGACCAGTGACTAGAGGAGGACACATTTCAAAGGACTTGTAAAAAAAGTCCAACACTGAATTTAGCGCAACACTGAATTTAGATGAAAAGTAGCAGAGTCTGTTAGTCTTTCAAGTTTTAATAGGAGAAACTTATAACATGTAATAGCTGTTACATGAATAACTTTAGAGCTTTTGGAGAGGTCTAAATCACTATGAGTGAGGGCTTCCCTGACTCCCAAAGTTAAAAATAGTAAAACAAACAATTTGAAAAACCAATCAACCAATTAAATACAAACATTCTGTCCAAAGGGTTTCACTGGTTTTAAAACCACTTATGGAATGCACAACTATTGATGAGGCTTACTCTGCATTCTGCTTTACTCAGGCCCGGTACATGAGCGACTGTGAAAGCAAAGTTCAAAATATTATGTGAAGTGACCATTTCATTGGTGAAACCATGACCCAGTAGACATTTTCTCTTTTGAAACTCTGGACATTATCCATATATGTTCTCAAAGGGAAGGAATACACAGGAATTAGATTGATATTCTTTTCAGTATTTTGTGTTCCACCAGATTTATTTGAAGATCTCCTGTCCTGCATCCACTGCCCAATGCAGAAGGCAACACATAGGACAACCAACATGAGAACTTCACTGCTACAGCCTGATTAAATCACCATGAGAATATAATTTTCCTTTCATCATCAAAGATTTTTACATCAAACTAACCAGCTCTCTTGCTTTCCCATGTTTTTCCCTGGTTTTTGTACCTTGAAATGGGTGTTCACTCTTCTCAGTCTTGATCTCCATCTTCCCGCATATTTCCAAACATATTCATCTGGGAAACATGTAAAGATCTTATCCGGGCCTTGTTTCATTGTTTCCAAATATCTGCCCTTGAAATTCAACTTCCACCACTCTCTCTCGTATCCAAAGCTATGTGCTTGCAGAGGATTTCTGCTGAGAAATTTCACAGAAAGCTCTTATACTGCAGGTGAATGATTCCAGCAAGTCTTGACTCAATAGCTTAGGGAACAGGACTCAGCCAAATGACAGACATGACAAGGGAAAAGCGTATGATCAAGGATAGGCCATGTCAGAGAACATCTGCCAGGCACTGGCATATTTCATATCCCATTGAAAGTACATCCATGTGTAGATTGGCAAGCATTTGCGTCCCCAAATTCTGAGCAACGTAGCCTTCAGTGAGATTCCTGTGGCATACCAGGCAACGAATATTCATCCTATTTAAATCTTGCCCTACAAGGTCCTCTGTGCCACTGAGGTCTCCATGGCAACGCCCAGCATTGTGACTCAGGTCTCCTACTGCACACTTGTATCCTAGAGCCTAAAGTCTAGCTCACAATGGTGCTCAGCCAATCACAGCCCAGTGTGGTTGCCTGGCAACCACAAGCTTGTGGCTTTCTGTGAACTGTTTCAGCCCAACTCTGCAGCTTTCCACCTCATACAACCACAGCCATTCCAATCATGCAGTATTTGATTAGCCTCTCTATGTTGCCTCAGAATTTTTTTTACAGTTGTAGTGATCAAGAAAATTTGACATATTTTGAGAAGTGGAGGGATGTATTTGGAAGACCTTTTGGTCTGTCTGTGGTCGATGTGTTCCAAACTTGACTACACCAGTCTTTAAATTTTCAAACCTAGAGCCTAAAATCCACCTCACAGTGATGTTCAGCCAATCTCAGCCCAGTGTGGTTGCCTGGCAACCACAAGCCTGTGGATTTCTGTGAACAGTTTCGTCCTAACTCTGCAGCTTTCCAACTCATACAATCACAGCCATTCCAATCAGGCAGTGTTTGATTCACCTCTCTAAGTTGCCTCAGAATTTTCTTTGAAGTTGTGATGACCAAGCAAATTTGACATATTTTGACAAGTGGAGGGAAGTAATTGGCTCTGTCTTTAGCTCTGTTGGTGGTACATGGGGTCCAAACCTGACTAGCCCTGTCTATTCAATTTTCAAACTTAGAAAGCCAAATGTTTCAGGGGAGGAAAGAAAATGCCACAATGATTTGGGTTCTGCCAAGTTTCTGGTGGCTTGGGAAGCAAACGTGCAAACCATACATGCATTCTCTGATGGTTTACTGCCACCATGGTAGTATCAGTTAGCACTAAAAGCCAGCAACCAGAAGATGAGTCCCAAAATGAAAGTGAATCCTTGCAGTGCATGAATATTTGGAGTGCCTGCTTCAACTATCCAGCTTCCTCAGGGTTCACTTGTCTGCAACAGCTATTTCAAGGAGGTCTGCAGCCATTCCAGCATAACCCTGAACACTAAACATTAGGTACTAGCTCAATACCAAAACCAACAGAATGCTAGATAGCTTGTCACCAGCAGGATTTCCCAGACTTCAAATGTAACATGGTGAAAGGGAAACCCTTAGAAAAGGGATGCAAATGCCCCTTTCACTAAAAATCCCAGGTATTTTCTCATGGCATGGAATATTTAGACTCCACAACTCATGTAGTGAACCCCGGGACCTAGACCAAGTGTGTCTAGTTTTCTGTTGTCCTCTTTTTGGAAACAGCATCTTATGTATTTGTTGAAAGAGGCCTTGAGATAAATTCGTAGCCCACGATGGACTGGAACTCCCAAGGATCCATCCACCTCAGCCCCCAGATTGCTGGTATTATAGGCATGAGCCACCATGCCAAGCATGTGCACAGAGATTCTTACATAATTTGTGAAATCCCACTACTGGTCTATAGGTAGCTTCTGTGTTTCAGGCTTTAGGAATATTCCTCTCTTTGTTTTGGCTCCCCTTGTTCAGGTTTCCATTTCTATTGTGATAAGCTCCAAGGTCCCAGGCAAGGGGGTGGCTGCCCTTCCTCTGGTGTGTCCTTGGATGATTACAGCCCAGGTGAACAGGGTTCAAATATATTGGATCCCGTGCATTTGAAGAGGAAATGAGTAAAGATTCATGAGTTAATGTGGACATGCCAGGGAATTGAGGGGCCATGATAGAGACAAAACTTCTGGCCATGGGCTGAAGGCTGATGCTTCTGTACCTCTAGCTTCTTGGATAGTGGGCCTGCTGAGCAATTGTGTGCTCTCAAATGTAATTTGATGGGTTTTGTTTCACTTTATTTTGTTTTTTGCTTTGGTTTTTTACATGTAAGGAACAGTACCACGGTTTGAAGAAACTGGAGTGTCTTACCTAAGAGAAATTTGAAAAAAGGGACAATTCAGCAGCCAAGAATTTCTCAAATGCCCTTGGCTTTTTAAAAAATGTGACATAAATTTGAGCATGTCATATCCATGTCTCTTTACAAAAGATTTTACCTCCTATTTCATAGGAATTACTGTTTCTTTGAAAGATCAACATGCACTGCAATAAAGATTATCCCTCCATTCCTCATTCTGCTTGAAACCACATCCTTTGTTAGTTATATTTTCGTACACAGAAACACTTGGAGATGACTACTGCAAAAGTTTCCCATTGGTGGAATTTCCACGGAGACACATGAAGTAATACTGCACAACTTCAAGTGAAGTGCACTGTCCCTTGACAATGGCAAGTCTGGGCAAACCTCTAGTAACTGAAAACTTTAGAAAGTCTGAAAGTGAGTGAATGAAAATGGGCCTCTCCACATTTAGACAGGGACTCTCCTGAAGCACACATTTGTGGAAAAAGTAATTATGAGAGACGAATGAACTCCCAAAACGGAATGGAAATTTTCTTGTTTAGGCCTAGAACGCTATGGCCTGGAGCCCTGTGGTTCTAACTGGATGAGCAAAGTGTGAGCAGAGATCAAACTAAAACACACACCATTTAGGCAACTCGATATTTAACCAGGTGTCCAGAGTAGTGGCAAACTGTACTTGTGTCAATTTGCTCAAATCCTGTCTTCACAAGAAAGTACATTCCAGCACGACCAGTGACTAGAGGAGGACACATTTCAAAGGACTTGTAAAAAAAGTCCAACACTGAATTTAGCGCAACACTGAATTTAGATGAAAAGTAGCAGAGTCTGTTAGTCTTTCAAGTTTTAATAGGAGAAACTTATAACATGTAATAGCTGTTACATGAATAACTTTAGAGCTTTTGGAGAGGTCTAAATCACTATGAGTGAGGGCTTCCCTGACTCCCAAAGTTAAAAATAGTAAAACAAACAATTTGAAAAACCAATCAACCAATTAAATACAAACATTCTGTCCAAAGGGTTTCACTGGTTTTAAAACCACTTATGGAATGCACAACTATTGATGAGGCTTACTCTGCATTCTGCTTTACTCAGGCCCGGTACATGAGCAACTGTGAAAGCAAAGTTCAAAATATTATGTGAAGTGACCATTTCATTGGTGAAACCATGACCCAGTAGACATTTTCTCTTTTGAAACTCTGGACATTATCCATATATGTTCTCAAAGGGAAGGAATACACAGGAATTAGATTGATATTCTTTTCAGTATTTTGTGTTCCACCAGATTTATTTGAAGATCTCCTGTCCTGCATCCACTGCCCAATGCAGAAGGCAACACATAGGACAACCAACATGAGAACTTCACTGCTACAGCCTGATTAAATCACCATGAGAATATAATTTTCCTTTCATCATCAAAGATTTTTACATCAAACTAACCAGCTCTCTTGCTTTCCCATGTTTTTCCCTGGTTTTTGTACCTTGAAATGGGTGTTCACTCTTCTCAGTCTTGATCTCCATCTTCCCGCATATTTCCAAACATATTCATCTGGGAAACATGTAAAGATCTTATCCGGGGCTTGTTTCATTGTTTCCAAATATCTGCCCTTGAAATTCAACTTCCACCACTCTCTCTCGTATCCAAAGCTATGTGCTTGCAGAGGATTTCTCCTGAGAAATTTCACAGAAAGCTCTTATACTGCAGGTGAATGATTCCAGCAAGTCTTGACTCAATAGCTTAGGGAACAGGACTCAGCCAAATGACAGACATGACAAGGGAAAAGCGTATGATCAAGGATAGGCCATGTCAGAGAACATCTGCCAGGCACTGGCATATTTCATATCCCATTGAAAGTACATCCATGTGTAGATTGGCAAGCATTTGCGTCCCCAAATTCTGAGCAACGTAGCCTTCAGTGAGATTCCTGTGGCATACCAGGCAACGAATATTCATCCTATTTAAATCTTGCCCTACAAGGTCCTCTGTGCCACTGAGGTCTCCATGGCAACGCCCAGCATTGTGACTCAGGTCTCCTACTGCACACTTGTATCCTAGAGCCTAAAGTCTAGCTCACAATGGTGCTCAGCCAATCACAGCCCAGTGTGGTTGCCTGGCAACCACAAGCTTGTGGCTTTCTGTGAACTGTTTCAGCCCAACTCTGCAGCTTTCCACCTCATACAACCACAGCCATTCCAATCATGCAGTATTTGATTAGCCTCTCTATGTTGCCTCAGAATTTTTTTTACAGTTGTAGTGATCAAGAAAATTTGACATATTTTGAGAAGTGGAGGGATGTATTTGGAAGACCTTTTGGTCTGTCTGTGGTCGATGTGTTCCAAACTTGACTACACCAGTCTTTAAATTTTCAAACCTAGAGCCTAAAATCCAACTCACAGTGATGTTCAGCCAATCTCAGCCCAGTGTGGTTGCCTGGCAACCACAAGCCTGTGGATTTCTGTGAACAGTTTCGTCCTAACTCTGCAGCTTTCCAACTCATACAATCACAGCCATTCCAATCAGGCAGTGTTTGATTCACCTCTCTAAGTTGCCTCAGAATTTTCTTTGAAGTTGTGATGACCAAGCAAATTTGACATATTTTGACAAGTGGAGGGAAGTAATTGGCTCTGTCTTTAGCTCTGTTGGTGGTACATGGGGTCCAAACCTGACTAGCCCTGTCTATTCAATTTTCAAACTTAGAAAGCCAAATGTTTCAGGGGAGGAAAGAAAATGCCACAATGATTTGGGTTCTGCCAAGTTTCTGGTGGCTTGGGAAGCAAACGTGCAAACCATACATGCATTCTCTGATGGTTTACTGCCACCATGGTAGTATCAGTTAGCACTAAAAGCCAGCAACCAGAAGATGAGTCCCAAAATGAAAGTGAATCCTTGCAGTGCATGAATATTTGGAGTGCCTGCTTCAACTATCCAGCTTCCTCAGGGTTCACTTGTCTGCAACAGCTATTTCAAGGAGGTCTGCAGCCATTCCAGCATAACCCTGAACACTAAACATTAGGTACTAGCTCAATACCTAAACCAACATAATGCTAGATAGCTTGTCACCAGCAGGTTTTCCCAGAATTCACATGTAACATGGTGAAAGGGAAACCCTTAGAAAATGGATGCAAATGTCCCTTTCACTAAAAATCCCAGGTATTTTCTCATGGCATGGAATATTTAGACTCCACAACTCATGTAGTGACCCCCGGGACCTAGACCAAGTGTGTCTAGTTTTCTGTTGTCCTCTTTTTGGAAACAGCATCTTATGTAGTTGTTGAAAGAGGCCTTGAGATAAATTCATAGCCCAAGATGCACTGGAACTCCCAAGGATCCATCCACCTCAGCCCCCAGATGGCTGGGATTATAGGCATGAGCGACCATGCCAAGCATGTGCACAGAGATTCTTACATAATTTGTGAAATCCCACAACTGGTCTATAGGTAGCTTCTGTGTTTCAGGCTTTAGGAATATTCCTCTCTTTGTTTTGGCTCCCCTCGTTCAGGTTTCCATTTCTATTGTGATAAGCTCCAAGGCCCCAGGCAAGGGGGTGGCTGCCCTTCCTCTGGTGTGTCCTTGGATGACTACAGCCCAGGTGAACAGGGTTCAAATATATTGGATCCTGTGCATTTGAAGAGGAAATGAGTAAAGATTCATGAGTTAATGTGGACATGCCAGGGAATTGAGGGGCCATGATAGAGACAAAACTTCAGGCCATGGGCTGAAGGCTGAGGCTTCTGTACCTCTAGCTTCTTGAATAGTGGGCCTGCTGAGCAATTGTGTGCTCTCAAATGTAATTTCATGGGTTTTGTTTTAATTTATTTTGTTTTTTGTTTTGGCTTTTTACATGGAAGGAACAGTACCATGGTTTGAAGAAACTGGAGTGTCTTACCTAAGAGAAATTTGAAAAAAGGGACAATTCAGCAGCCAAGAATTTCTCAAATGCCCTTGGCTTTTTAAAAAATGTGACATAAATTTGAGCATGTCATATCCATGTCTCTTTACAAAAGATTTTACCTCCTATTTCATAGGAATTACTCTTTCTTTGAAAGGTCAAGCTGCACTGAAATAAAGATTATCCCTCTATTCCTCATTCTGCTTGAAACCACATCCTTTGTTAGTTATATTGTCTTAGGCAGAAACACTTGGAGATTACTACAGCAAGAGTTTCCCATTGGTGGAATTTCCAGGGGGACCCATGAAGTAACACTGCACAATTTCAAGTGAAGTACATGGTCCCTTGACAATGGCAAGTCTGGGCAAACCTCTAGTAACTGAAAATCTTAGAAAGTCTGAAAGCGAGTGAATGAAAATGGGCCTCTCCACATTTAGACAGGGCCTCTCCTGAAGCACACATTTGTGGAAAAAGTAATTATGAGAGACGAATGAACTCCCAAAACGGAATGGAAATTTTCTTGTTTAGGTCTAGAACGCTATGGCCTGGAGCCCTGTGGTTCTAACTGGATGAGCAAAGTGTGAGCAGAGATCAAAGTAAAACACACACCATTTAGGCAACTCGATATTTAACCAGGTGTCCAGAGTAGTGGCAAACTGTACTTGTGTCAATTTGCTCAAATCCTGTCTTCACAAGAAAGTACATTCCAGCACGACCAGTGACTAGAGGAGGACACATTTCAAAGGACTTGTAAAAAAAAAGTCCAACACTGAATTTAGATGAAAAGTAGCAGAGTCTGTTAGTCTTTAAAGTTTTAATAGGAGTAACTTATAACATGTAATAGCTGTTACATGAATAACTTCAGAGCTTTTGGAGAGGTCTAATTCACTATGAGTGAGGGCTTCCCTGACTCCCAAAGTTAAAAATAGTAAAACAAACAATTTGAAAAACCAATCAACCAATTAAATACAAACACTAGGTCCAAAGGTTTTCACTGGTTTTAAAACCACTTATGGAATTCACAACTATTGATGAGGCTTGCTCTGCATTCTGCTTTACTCAGGCCCGGTACATGAGCAACTGTGAAAGCAAAATTCAAAATGTTATGTGAAGTGACCATTTCATTGGTGAAACCATGACCCAATAGACATTTTCTCTTTTGAAACTCTGGACATTATCCATATATGTTCTCAAAGGGAAGGAATACACAGGATTTAGATTGATATTTTTTTCACTATTTTGTGTTCCACCAGATTTATTTGAAGATCTCCTGTCCTGCATCCACTGCCCAATGCAGAAGGCCACACATAGGACAACCAACATGAGAACTTCACTGCTACAGCCTGATTAAATCACCATGAGAATATAATTTTCCTTTCATCATCAAAGATTTTTAAATCAAATTAACCAGCTCTCTTGCTTTCCCATGTTTTTCCCTGGTTTTTGAACCTTGAAATGGGTGTTCACTCTTCTCAGTCTTGATCTCCATCTTCCCCCATATTTCCAAACACATTCATCTGGGAAACATGTAAAGATCTTATCCGGGGCTTGTTTCATTGTTTCCAAATATCTGGCCTTGAAATTCAACTTCCACCACTGTCTCTCATATCCAAAGCTATGTGCTTGCAGAGGATTTCTGCTGAGAAATTTCACAGAAAGCTCTTATACTGCAGGTGAATGACTCCAGCAAGTCTTGACTGAATAGCTTAGGGAACAGGACTCAGCCAAATGACAGACATGACAAGGGAAAAGCATATGCTCAAGGATAGGACATGTCACAGAACATCTGCCAGGCACTGGCATATTTCATATCCCATTGAAAGTACATCCATGTGTAGATTGGCAAGCATTTCCATCCCCAAATTCTGAGCAATGAAGCCTTCAGTGAGAATCCTGTGGCATACCAGGCAAAGAATATTCATCCTATTTAAATCTTGACCTACCAGGTCCTCTGTGCCACTGAGGTCTCCATCGCTACGCCCAGCATTGTGACTCAGGTCTCCTACTGCACACTTGTATCCTAGAGCCTAAAGTCCAGCTCACAATGGTGCTAAGCCAATCACAGCCCAGTGTGGTTGCCTGGCAACCACAAGCTTGTTGCTATCTGTGAACTGTTTCAGCCCAACTCTGCAGCTTTCCACCTCATACAACCACAGCCATTCCAATCATGCACTATTTGATTAGCCTCTCTATGTTACCTCAGAATTTTTTTTACAGTTGTAGTGATCAAGAAAATTTGACATATTTTGAGAAGTGGAGGGAAGTAATTGAAAGACCTTTTGGTCTGTCTGTGGTCGATGTGTTCCAAACTTGACTACACCAGTCTTTAAATTTTCAAATCTAGAGCCTAAAATCCACCTCACAGTGATGTTCAGCCAATCTCAGCCCAGTGTGGTTGCCTGGCAACCACAAGCCTGTGGATTTCTGTGAACCGTTTCAGCCCAACTCTGCAGCTTTCCACCTCATACAACCACACCCATTCCCATCAGGCAGTATTTGATTCACCTCTCTAAGTTGCCTCAGAATTTTCTTTGAAGTTGTGGTGACCAAGCAAATTTGACATATTTTGACAAGTGGAGGGAAGTAATTGGCTCTGTCTTTAGCTCTGTTGGTGGTACATGGTGTCCAAACCTGACTACCCCAGTCTATTCAATTTTCAAACTTAGAAAGCCAAATGTTTCAGGGGAGGAAAGAAAATGCCACAATGATTTGTGTTCTGCCAAGTTTCTGGTGGCTTGGGAAGCAAACTTGCAAGCCATACATGCAGTCTCTGCTGGATTACTGCCACCATGGTAGTATCAGTTAGCACTAAAAGCCAGCAACCAGAAGATGAGTCCGAAAATGAAAGTGAATCCTTGCAGTGCATGAATATTTGGAGTGCCTGCTTCAACTATCCAGCTTCCTCGGGGTGCACTTGTCTGCAATAGCTATTTCAAAGAGGTCTGCATCCATTCCAGCATATCCCTGAACACTAAACATGAGGTACTACCTCAATACCTAAACCAACATAATGCTAGATAGCTTGTCACCAACAGGTTTTCCCAGAATTCAAATGTAACATGGTGAAAGGGAAACCCTTAGAAAATGGATGCAAATGTCCCTTTCACTAAAAATCCCAGGTATTTTCTCATGGCATGGAATATTTAGACTCCACAACTCATGTAGTGACCCCCGGGACCTAGACCAAGTGTGTCTAGTTTTCTGTTGTCCTCTTTTTGGAAACAGCATCTTATGTAGTTGTTGAAAGAGGCCTTGAGATAAATTCATAGCCCAAGATGCACTGGAACTCCCAAGGATCCATCCACCTCAGCCCCCAGATGGCTGGGATTATAGGCATGAGCGACCATGCCAAGCATGTGCACAGAGATTCTTACATAATTTGTGAAATCCCACAACTGGTCTATAGGTAGCTTCTGTGTTTCAGGCTTTAGGAATATTCCTCTCTTTGTTTTGGCTCCCCTCGTTCAGGTTTCCATTTCTATTGTGATAAGCTCCAAGGCCCCAGGCAAGGGGGTGGCTGCCCTTCCTCTGGTGTGTCCTTGGATGACTACAGCCCAGGTGAACAGGGTTCAAATATATTGGATCCTGTGCATTTGAAGAGGAAATGAGTAAAGATTCATGAGTTAATGTGGACATGCCAGGGAATTGAGTGGCCATGATAGAGACAAAACTTCAGGCCATGGGCTGAAGGCTGAGGCTTCTGTACCTCTAGCTTCTTGAATAGTGGGCCTGCTGAGCAATTGTGTGCTCTCAAATGTAATTTCATGGGTTTTGTTTTAATTTATTTTGTTTTTTGTTTTGGCTTTTTACATGGAAGGAACAGTACCATGGTTTGAAGAAACTGGAGTGTCTTACCTAAGAGAAATTTGAAAAAAGGGACAATTCAGCAGCCAAGAATTTCTCAAATGCCCTTGGCTTTTTAAAAAATGTGACATAAAGTTGAGCATGTCATATCCATGTCTCTTTACAAAAGATTTTACCTCCTATTTCATAGGAATTACTCTTTCTTTGAAAGGTCAAGCTGCACTGAAATAAAGATTATCCCTCTATTCCTCATTCTGCTTGAAACCACATCCTTTGTTAGTTATATTGTCTTAGGCAGAAACACTTGGAGATTACTACAGCAAGAGTTTCCCATTGGTGGAATTTCCAGGGGGACCCATGAAGTAACACTGCACAATTTCAAGTGAAGTACATGGTCCCTTGACAATGGCAAGTCTGGGCAAACCTCTAGTAACTGAAAATCTTAGAAAGTCTGAAAGCGAGTGAATGAAAATGGGCCTCTCCACATTTAGACAGGGCCTCTCCTGAAGCACACATTTGTGGAAAAAGTAATTATGAGAGACGAATGAACTCCCAAAACGGAATGGAAATTTTCTTGTTTAGGTCTAGAACGCTATGGCCTGGAGCCCTGTGGTTCTAACTGGATGAGCAAAGTGTGAGCAGAGATCAAAGTAAAACACACACCATTTAGGCAACTCGATATTTAACCAGGTGTCCAGAGTAGTGGCAAACTGTACTTGTGTCAATTTGCTCAAATCCTGTCTTCACAAGAAAGTACATTCCAGCACGACCAGTGACTAGAGGAGGACACATTTCAAAGGACTTGTAAAAAAAAAGTCCAACACTGAATTTAGCGCAACACTGAATTTAGATGAAAAGTAGCAGAGTCTGTTAGTCTTTAAAGTTTTAATAGGAGTAACTTATAACATGTAATAGCTGTTACATGAATAACTTCAGAGCTTTTGGAGAGGTCTAATTCACTATGAGTGAGGGCTTCCCTGACTCCCAAAGTTAAAAATAGTAAAACAAACAATTTGAAAAACCAATCAACCAATTAAATACAAACACTAGGTCCAAAGGTTTTCACTGGTTTTAAAACCACTTATGGAATTCACAACTATTGATGAGGCTTGCTCTGCATTCTGCTTTACTCAGGCCCGGTACATGAGCAACTGTGAAAGCAAAATTCAAAATGTTATGTGAAGTGACCATTTCATTGGTGAAACCATGACCCAATAGACATTTTCTCTTTTGAAACCTGGACATTATCCATATATGTTCTCAAAGGGAAGGAATACACAGGATTTAGATTGATATTTTTTTCACTATTTTGTGTTCCACCAGATTTATTTGAAGATCTCCTGTCCTGCATCCACTGCCCAATGCAGAAGGCCACACATAGGACAACCAACATGAGAACTTCACTGCTACAGCCTGATTAAATCACCATGAGAATATAATTTTCCTTTCATCATCAAAGATTTTTACATCAAATTAACCAGCTCTCTTGCTTTCCCATGTTTTTCCCTGGTTTTTGAACCTTGAAATGATTGTTCACTCTTCTCAGTCTTGATCTCCATCTTCCCCCATATTTCCAAACACATTCATCTGGGAAACATGTAAAGATCTTATCCGGGGCTTGTTTCATTGTTTCCAAATATCTGGCCTTGAAATTCAACTTCCACCACTGTCTCTCATATCCAAAGCTATGTGCTTGCAGAGGATTTCTGCTGAGAAATTTCACAGAAAGCTCTTATACTGCAGGTGAATGACTCCAGCAAGTCTTGACTGAATAGCTTAGGGAACAGGACTCAGCCAAATGACAGACATGACAAGGGAAAAGCATATGCTCAAGGATAGGACATGTCACAGAACATCTGCCAGGCACTGGCATATTTCATATCCCATTGAAAGTACATCCATGTGTAGATTGGCAAGCATTTCCATCCCCAAATTCTGAGCAACGAAGCCTTCAGTGAGAATCCTGTGGCATACCAGGCAAAGAATATTCATCCTATTTAAATCTTGACCTACCAGGTCCTCTGTGCCACTGAGGTCTCCATCGCTACGCCCAGCATTGTGACTCAGGTCTCCTGCTGCACACTTGTATCCTAGAGCCTAAAGTCCAGCTCACAATGGTGCTAAGCCAATCACAGCCCAGTGTGGTTGCCTGGCAACCACAAGCTTGTGGCTATCTGTGAACTGTTTCAGCCCAACTCTGCAGCTTTCCACCTCATACAACCACAGCCATTCCAATCATGCACTATTTGATTAGCCTCTCTATGTTACCTCAGAATTTTTTTTACAGTTGTAGTGATCAAGAAAATTTGACATATTTTGAGAAGTGGAGGGAAGTAATTGAAAGACCTTTTGGTCTGTCTGTGGTCGATGTGTTCCAAACTTGACTACCCCAGTCTTTAAATTTTCAAATCTAGAGCCAAAATCCACCTCACAGTGATGTTCAGCCAATCTCAGCCCAGTGTGGTTGCCTGGCAACCACAAGCCTGTGGATTTCTGTGAACCGTTTCAGCCCAACTCTGCAGCTTTCCACCTCATACAACCACACCCATTCCCATCAGGCAGTATTTGATTCACCTCTCTAAGTTGCCTCAGAATTTTCTTTGAAGTTGTGGTGACCAAGCAAATTTGACATATTTTGACAAGTGGAGGGAAGTAATTGGCTCTGTCTTTAGCTCTGTTGGTGGTACATGGTGTCCAAACCTGACTAGCCCAGTCTATTCAATTTTCAAACTTAGAAAGCCAAATGTTTCAGGGGAGGAAAGAAAATGCCACAATGATTTGTGTTCTGCCAAGTTTCTGGTGGCTTGGGAAGCAAACTTGCAAGCCATACATGCAGTTTCTGCTGGATTACTGCCACCATGGTAGTATCAGTTAGCACTAAAAGCCAGCAACCAGAAGATGAGTCCCAAAATGAAAGTGAATCCTTGCAGTGCATGAATATTTGGAGTGCCTGCTTCAACTATCCAGCTTCCTCGGGGTTCACTTGTCTGCAATAGCTATTTCAAAGAGGTCTGCATCCATTCCAGCATATCCCTGAACACTAAACATGAGGTACTACCTCAATACCTAAACCAACATAATGCTAGATAGCTTGTCACCAACAGGTTTTCCCAGAATTCAAATGTAACATGGTGAAAGGGAAACCCTTAGAAAAGGGATGCAAATGCCCCTTTCACTAAAAATCCCAGGTATTTTCTCATGGCATGGAATATTTAGACTCCACAACTCATGTATTGAACCCCGGGACCTAGACCAAGTGTGTCTAGTTTTCTGTTGTCCTCTTTTGGGAAACAGCATCTTATGTAGTTGTTGAAAGGGGCCTTGAGATAAATTCATAGCCCACAATGGACTGGAACTCCCAAGGCTCCATCCACTTCAGCCCCCAGATTGCTGGGATTATAGGCATGAGCGACCATGCCAAGCATGTACAAAGAGATTCTTACATAATTTGTGAAATCCCACTACTAGTCTATAGGTAGCTTCTGTATTTCAGGATTTAGGAATATTCCTCTCTTTGTTTTGGCTCCCCTTGTTCAGGTTTCCATTTCTATTGTGATAAGCTCCAAGGCCCCAGGCAAGGGGGTGGCTGCCCTTCCTCTGGTGTGTCCTTGGATGATTACAGCCCAGGTGAACAGGGTTCAAATATATTGGATCCTGTGCATTTGAAGAGGAAATGAGTAAAGATTCATGAGTTAATGTGGACATGCCAGGGAATTGAGGGGCCATGATAGAGACAAAACTTTAGGCCATGGGCTGAAGGCTAAGGCTTCTGTACCTCTAGCTTCTTGAATAGTGGGCCTGCTGAGCAATTGTATGCTCTCAAATGTAATTTGATGGGATTTGTTTTAATTTATTTTGTTTTTTGCTTTGCTTTTTTACGTGGAAGGAACAGTACCATGGTTTGAAGAAACTGGAGTGTCTTACCTAAGAGAAATTTGAAAAAAGGGACAATTCAGCAGCCAAGAATTTGTCAAATGCCCTTTGCTTTTTAAAAATGTGACATAAAGTTGAACATGTCATATCCATGTCTCTTTACAAAAGGTTTTACCTCCTATTTCATAGGAATTACTGTTTCTTTGAAAGGTCAACCTGCACTGAAATAAAGATTATACCTCCATTCCTCATTCTGCTTGAAACCACATCCTTTGTTAGTTATATTTTCTTAAGCAGAAACACTTGGAGATGACTATAGCAAAAGTTTCCCATTGGTGGAATTTCCACTTAGACACATGAAGTAATACTGCGCAACTTCAAGTGAAGTGCACTCTCCCTTGACAATGGCAAGTCTGGGCAAACCTCTAGTAACTGAAAATCTTAGAAAGTCTGAAAGTGAGTGAATGAAAATGGGCCTCTCCACATTTAGACAGGGCCTCTCCTGAAGCACACATTTGTGGAAAAAGTAATTATGAGAGACGAATGAACTCCCAAAACGGAATGGAAATTTTCTTGTTTAGGACTAGAACGCTATGGCCTGGAGCCCTGTGGTTCTAACTGGATGAGTAAAGTGTGAGCAGAGATCAAAGTAAAACACACACCATTTAGGCAACTCGATATTTAACCAGGTGTCCAGAGTAGTGGCAAACTGTACTTGTGTCAATTTGCTCAAATCCTGTCTTCACAAGAAAGTACATTCCAGCACGACCAGTGAATAGAGGAGGACACATTTCAAAGGACTTGTAAAAAAAAGTCCAACACTGAATTTAGCGCAACACTGAATTTAGATGAAAAGTAGCAGAGTCTGTTAGTCTTTCAAGTTTTAATAGGAGAAAATTATAACATTTAATAGCTGTTACATGAATAACTTCAGAGCTTTTGGAGAGGTCTAATTCACTATGAGTGAGGGCTTCCCTGACTCCCAAAGTTAAAAATAGTAAAACAAACAATTTGAAAAACCAATCAACCAATTAAATACAAACACTAGGTCCAAAGGTTTTCACTGGTTTTAAAACCACTTATGGAATTCACAACTATTGATGAGGCTTGCTCTGCATTCTGCTTTACTCAGGCCCGGTACATGAGCAACTGTGAAAGCAAAATTCAAAATGTTATGTGAAGTGACCATTTCATTGGTGAAACCATGACCCAATAGACATTTTCTCTTTTGAAACTCCGGACATTATCCATATATGTTCTCAAAGGGAAGGAATACACAGGATTTAGATTGATATTTTTTTCACTATTTTGTGTTCCACCAGATTTATTTGAAGATCTCCTGTCCTGCATCCACTGCCCAATGCAGAAGGCCACACATAGGACAACCAACATGAGAACTTCACTGCTACAGCCTGATTAAATCACCATGAGAATATAATTTTCCTTTCATCATCAAAGATTTTTACATCAAATTAACCAGCTCTCTTGCTTTCCCATGTTTTTCCCTGGTTTTTGTACCTTGAAATGGGTGTTCACTCTTCTCAGTCTTGATCTCCATCTTCCCCCATATTTCCAAACATATTCATCTGGGAAACATGTAAAGATCTTATCCGGGGCTTGTTTCATTGTTTCCAAATACCTGGCCTTGAAATTCAACTTCCACCACTGTCTCTCATATCCAAAGCTATGTGCTTGCAGAGGATTTCTGCTGAGAAATTTCACAGAAAGCTCTTATACTGCAGGTGAATGATTCCAGCAAGTCTTGAATGAATAGCTTAGGGAACCGGAGTCAGCCAAATGACAGACATGACAAGGGAAAAGTATATGCTCAAGGATAGGACATGTCAGAGAACATCTGACAGGCACTGGCATATTTCATATCCCATTGAAAGTACATCCATGTGTAGATTGGCAAGCATTTCCATCCACAAATTCTGAGCAATGAAGCCTTCAGTGAGAATCCTGTGGCATACCAGGCAAAGAATTTTCATCCTATTTAAATCTTGCCCTACCAGGTCCTCTGTGCCACTGAGGTCTCCATGGCAACGCCCAGCATTGTGACTCAGGTCTCCTACTGCACACTTGTATCCTAGAGCCTAAAGTGCAGCTCACAATGGTGCTCAGCCAATCACAGCCCAGTGTGGTTGCCTGGCAACCACAAGCTTGTGGATTTCTGTGAACTGTTTCAGCCCAACTCTGCAGCTTTCCACCTCATACAACCACACCCATTCCCATCAGGCAGTATTTGATTCACCTCTCTAAGTTGCCTCAGAATTTTCTTTGAAGTTGTGGTGACCAAGCAAATTTGACATATTTTGACAAGTGGAGGGAAGTAATTGGCTCTGTCTTTAGCTCTGTTGGTGGTACATGGTGTCCAAACCTGACTAGCCCAGTCTATTCAATTTTCAAACTTAGAAAGCCAAATGTTTCAGGGGAGGAAAGAAAATGCCACAATGATTTGTGTTCTGCCAAGTTTCTGGTGGCTTGGGAAGCAAACTTGCAAGCCATACATGCAGTCTCTGCTGGATTACTGCCACCATGGTAGTATCAGTTAGCACTAAAAGCCAGCAACCAGAAGATGAGTCCCAAAATGAAAGTGAATCCTTGCAGTGCATGAATATTTGGAGTGCCTGCTTCAACTATCCAGCTTCCTCGGGGTTCACTTGTCTGCAATAGCTATTTCAAGGAGGTCTGCAGCCATTCCAGCATATCCCTGAACACTAAACATGAGGTACTAGCTCAATACCTAAACCAACATAATGCTAGATAGCTTGTCACCAGCAGGTTTTCCCAGAATTCAAATGTAACATGGTGAAAGGGAAACCCTTAGAAAAGGGATGCAAATGCCCCTTTCACTAAAAATCCCAGGTATTTTCTCATGGCATGGAATATTTAGACTCCACAACTCATGTATTGAACCCCGGGACCTAGACCAAGTGTGTCTAGTTTTCTGTTGTCCTCTTTTTGGAAACAGCATCTTATGTAGTTGTTGAAAGGGGCCTTGAGATAAATTCATAGCCCACGATGGACTGGAACTCCCAAGGATCCATCCACTTCAGCCCCCAGATTGCTGGGATTATAGGCATGAGAGACCATGCCAAGCATGTGCAAAGAGATTCTTACATAATTTGTGAAATCCCACTACTAGTCTATAGGTAGATTCTGTATTTCAGGATTTAGGAATATTCCTCGCTTTGTTTTGGCTCCCCTTGTTCAGGTTTCCATTTCTATTGTGATAAGCTCCAAGGCCCCAGGCAAGGGGGTGGCTGCTCTTCCTCTGGTGTGTCCTTGGATGATTGCCGCCCAGGTGAACAGGGTTCAAATATATTGGATCCTGTGCATTTGAAGAGGAAATGAGTAAAGATTCATGAGTTAATGTGGACATGCCAGGGAATTGAGGGGACATGATAGAGACAAAACTTTAGGCCATGGGCTCAAGGCTGAGGCTTCTGTACCTCTAGCTTCTTGAATAGTGGGCCTGCTGAGCAATTGTACGCTCTCAAATGTAATTTGATGGGTTTTGTTTTAATTTATTTTGTTTTTTGCTTTGGTTTTTTACCTGGAAGGAACAGTACCATGGTTTGAAGAAACTGGAGTGTCTTACCTAAGAGAAATTTGAAAAAAGGGACAATTCAGCAGCCAAGAATTTCTCAAATGCCCTTGGCTTTTTAAAAAATGTGACATAAAGTTGAACATGTCATATCCATGTCTCTTTACAAAAGGTTTTACCTCCTATTTCATAGGAATTACTGTTTCTTTGAAAGGTCAACCTGCACGGAAATAAAGATTATCCCTCCATTCCTCATTCTGCTTGAAACCACATCCTTTGTTAGTTATATTTTCTTATGCAGAAACACTTGGAGATGACTACAGCAAAAGTTTCCCATTGGTGGAATTTCCACTTAGACACATGAAGTAATACTGCGCAACTTCAAGTGAAGTGCACTGTCCCTTGACAATGGCAAGTCTGGGCAAACCTCTAGTAACTGAAAATCTTAGAAAGTCTGAAAGTGAGTGAATGAAAATGGGCCTCTCCACATTTAGACAGGGCCTCTCCTGAAGCACACATTTGTGGAAAAAGTAATTATGAGAGACGAATGAACTCCCAAAACGGAATGGAAATTTTCTTGTTTAGGCCTAGAACGCTATGGCCTGGAGCCCTGTGGTTCTAACTGGATGAGCAAAGTGTGAGCAGAGATCAAAGTAAAACACACACCATTTAGGCAACTCGATATTTAACCAGGTGTCCAGAGTAGTGGCAAACTGTACTTGTGTCAATTTGCTCAAATCCTGTCTTCACAAGAAAGTACATTCCAGCACGACCAGTGACTAGAGGAGGACACATTTCAAAGGACTTGTAAAAAAAAGTCCAACACTGAATTTAGCGCAACACTGAATTTAGATGAAAAGTAGCAGAGTCTGTTAGTCTTTCAAGTTTTAATAGGAGAAACTTATAACATTTAATAGCTGTTACATGAATAACTTCAGAGCTTTTGGAGAGGTCTAATTCACTATGAGTGAGGGCTTCCCTGCCTCCCAAAGTTAAAAATAGTAAAACAAACAATTTGAAAAACCAATCAACCAATTAAATACAAACACTAGGTCCAAAGGTTTTCACTGGTTTTAAAACCACTTATGGAATTCACAACTATTGATGAGGCTTGCTCTGCATTCTGCTTTACTCAGGCCCGGTGCATGAGCAACTGTGAAAGCAAAATTCAAAATGTTATGTGAAGTGACCATTTCATTGGTGAAACCATGACCCAATAGACATTTTCTCTTTTGAAACTCCGGACATTATCCATATATGTTCTCAAAGGGAAGGAATACACAGGATTTAGATTGATATTTTTTTCACTATTTTGTGTTCCACCAGATTTATTTGAAGATCTCCTGTCCTGCATCCACTGCCCAATGCAGAAGGCCACACATAGGACAACCAACATGAGAACTTCACTGCTACAGCCTGATTAAATCACCATGAGAATATAATTTTCCTTTCATCATCAAAGATTTTTACATCAAATTAACCAGCTCTCTTGCTTTCCCATGTTTTTCCCTGGTTTTTGTACCTTGAAATGGGTGTTCACTCTTCTCAGTCTTGATCTCCATCTTCCCCCATATTTCCAAACATATTCATCTGGGAAACATGTAAAGATCTTATCCGGGGCTTGTTTCATTGTTTCCAAATACCTGCCCTTGAAATTCAACTTCCACCACTGTCTCTCATATCCAAAGCTATGTGCTTGCAGAGGATTTCTGCTGAGAAATTTCACAGAAAGCTCTTATACTGCAGGTGAATGATTCCAGCAAGTCTTGACTGAATAGCTTAGGGAACCGGAGTCAGCCAAATGACAGACATGACAAGGGAAAAGTATATGCTCAAGGATAGGACATGTCAGAGAACATCTGACAGGCACTGGCATATTTCATATCCCATTGAAAGTACATCCATGTGTAGATTGGCAAGCATTTCCATCCCCAAATTCTGAGCAATGAAGCCTTCAGTGAGAATCCTGTGGCATACCAGGCAAAGAATATTCATCCTATTTAAATCTTGCCCTACCAGGTCCTCTGTGCCACTGAGGTCTCCATGGCAACGCCCAGCATTGTGACTCAGGTCTCCTACTGCACACTTGTATCCTAGAGCCTAAAGTGCAGCTCACAATGGTGCTCAGCCAATCACAGCCCAGTGTGGTTGCCTGGCAACCACAAGCTTGTGGATTTCTGTGAACTGTTTCAGCCCAACTCTGCAGCTTTCCACCTCATACAACCACACCCATTCCCATCAGGCAGTATTTGATTCACCTCTCTAAGTTGCCTCAGAATTTTCTTTGAAGTTGTGGTGACCAAGCAAATTTGACATATTTTGACAAGTGGAGGGAAGTAATTGGCTCTGTCTTTAGCTCTGTTGGTGGTACATGGTGTCCAAACCTGACTAGCCCAGTCTATTCAATTTTCAAACTTAGAAAGCCAAATGTTTCAGGGGAGGAAAGAAAATGCCACAATGATTTGTGTTCTGCCAAGTTTCTGGTGGCTTGGGAAGCAAACTTGCAAGCCATACATGCAGTCTCTGCTGGATTACTGCCACCATGGTAGTATCAGTTAGCACTAAAAGCCAGCAACCAGAAGATGAGTCCCAAAATGAAAGTGAATCCTTGCAGTGCATGAATATTTGGAGTGCCTGCTTCAACTATCCAGCTTCCTCGGGGTTCACTTGTCTGCAATAGCTATTTCAAGGAGGTCTGCAGCCATTCCAGCATATCCCTGAACACTAAACATGAGGTACTAGCTCAATACCTAAACCAACATAATGCTAGATAGCTTGTCACCAGCAGGTTTTCCCAGAATTCAAATGTAACATGGTGAAAGGGAAACCCTTAGAAAAGGGATGCAAATGCCCCTTTCACTAAAAATCCCAGGTATTTTCTCATGGCATGGAATATTTAGACTCCACAACTCATGTATTGAACCCCGGGACCTAGACCAAGTGTGTCTAGTTTTCTGTTGTCCTCTTTTTGGAAACAGCATCTTATGTAGTTGTTGAAAGGGGCCTTGAGATAAATTCATAGCCCACGATGGACTGGAACTCCCAAGGATCCATCCACTTCAGCCCCCAGATTGCTGGGATTATAGGCATGAGAGACCATGCCAAGCATGTGCAAAGAGATTCTTACATAATTTGTGAAATCCCACTACTAGTCTATAGGTAGATTCTGTATTTCAGGATTTAGGAATATTCCTCTCTTTGTTTTGGCTCCCCTTGTTCAGGTTTCCATTTCTATTGTGATAAGCTCCAAGGCCCCAGGCAAGGGGGTGGCTGCTCTTCCTCTGGTGTGTCCTTGGATGATTGCCGCCCAGGTGAACAGGGTTCAAATATATTGGATCCTGTGCATTTGAAGAGGAAATGAGTAAAGATTCATGAGTTAATGTGGACATGCCAGGGAATTGAGGGGACATGATAGAGACAAAACTTTAGGCCATGGGCTCAAGGCTGAGGCTTCTGTACCTCTAGCTTCTTGAATAGTGGGCCTGCTGAGCAATTGTACGCTCTCAAATGTAATTTGATGGGTTTTGTTTTAATTTATTTTGTTTTTTGCTTTGGTTTTTTACCTGGAAGGAACAGTACCATGGTTTGAAGAAACTGGAGTGTCTTACCTAAGAGAAATTTGAAAAAAGGGACAATTCAGCAGCCAAGAATTTCTCAAATGCCCTTGGCTTTTTAAAAAATGTGACATAAAGTTGAACATGTCATATCCATGTCTCTTTACAAAAGGTTTTACCTCCTATTTCATAGGAATTACTGTTTCTTTGAAAGGTCAACCTGCACGGAAATAAAGATTATCCCTCCATTCCTCATTCTGCTTGAAACCACATCCTTTCTTAGTTATATTTTCTTATGCAGAAACACTTGGAGATGACTACAGCAAAAGTTTCCCATTGGTGGAATTTCCACTTAGACACATGAAGTAATACTGCGCAACTTCAAGTGAAGTGCACTGTCCCTTGACAATGGCAAGTCTGGGCAAACCTCTAGTAACTGAAAATCTTAGAAAGTCTGAAAGTGAGTGAATGAAAATGGGCCTCTCCACATTTAGACAGGGCCTCTCCTGAAGCACACATTTGTGGAAAAAGTAATTATGAGAGACGAATGAACTCCCAAAACGGAATGGAAATTTTCTTGTTTAGGCCTAGAACGCTATGGCCTGGAGCCCTGTGGTTCTAACTGGATGAGCAAAGTGTGAGCAGAGATCAAAGTAAAACACACACCATTTAGGCAACTCGATATTTAACCAGGTGTCCAGAGCAGTGGCAAACTGTACTTGTGTCAATTTGCTCAAATCCTGTCTTCACAAGAAAGTACATTCCAGCACGACCAGTGACTAGAGGAGGACACATTTCAAAGGACTTGTAAAAAAAAGTCCAACACTGAATTTAGCGCAACACTGAATTTAGATGAAAAGTAGCAGAGTCTGTTAGTCTTTCAAGTTTTAATAGGAGAAACTTATAACATTTAATAGCTGTTACATGAATAACTTCAGAGCTTTTGGAGAGGTCTAATTCACTATGAGTGAGGGCTTCCCTGCCTCCCAAAGTTAAAAATAGTAAAACAAACAATTTGAAAAACCAATCAACCAATTAAATACAAACACTAGGTCCAAAGGTTTTCACTGGTTTTAAAACCACTTATGGAATTCACAACTATTGATGAGGCTTGCTCTGCATTCTGCTTTACTCAGGCCCGGTGCATGAGCAACTGTGAAAGCAAAATTCAAAATGTTATGTGAAGTGACCATTTCATTGGTGAAACCATGACCCAATAGACATTTTCTCTTTTGAAACTCCGGACATTATCCATATATGTTCTCAAAGGGAAGGAATACACAGGATTTAGATTGATATTTTTTTCACTATTTTGTGTTCCACCAGATTTATTTGAAGATCTCCTGTCCTGCATCCACTGCCCAATGCAGAAGGCCACACATAGGACAACCAACATGAGAACTTCACTGCTACAGCCTGATTAAATCACCATGAGAATATAATTTTCCTTTCATCATCAAAGATTTTTACATCAAATTAACCAGCTCTCTTGCTTTCCCATGTTTTTCCCTGGTTTTTGTACCTTGAAATGGGTGTTCACTCTTCTCAGTCTTGATCTCCATCTTCCCCCATATTTCCAAACATATTCATCTGGGAAACATGTAAAGATCTTATCCGGGGCTTGTTTCATTGTTTCCAAATATCTGCCCTTGAAATTCAACTTCCACCACTGTCTCTCATATCCAAAGCTATGTGCTTGCAGAGGATTTCTGCTGAGAAATTTCACAGAAAGCTCTTATACTGCAGGTGAATGATTCCAGCAAGTCTTGACTGAATAGCTTAGGGAACCGGAGTCAGCCAAATGACAGACATGACAAGGGAAAAGTATATGCTCAAGGATAGGACATGTCAGAGAACATCTGACAGGCACTGGCATATTTCATATCCCATTGAAAGTACATCCATGTGTAGATTGGCAAGCATTTCCATCCCCAAATTCTGAGCAATGAAGCCTTCAGTGAGAATCCTGTGGCATACCAGGCAAAGAATATTCATCCTATTTAAATCTTGCCCTACCAGGTCCTCTGTGCCACTGAGGTCTCCATGGCAACGCCCAGCATTGTGACTCAGGTCTCCTACTGCACACTTGTATCCTAGAGCCTAAAGTGCAGCTCACAATGGTGCTCAGCCAATCACAGCCCAGTGTGGTTGCCTGGCAACCACAAGCTTGTGGATTTCTGTGAACTGTTTCAGCCCAACTCTGCAGCTTTCCACCTCATACAACCACACCCATTCCCATCAGGCAGTATTTGATTCACCTCTCTAAGTTGCCTCAGAATTTTCTTTGAAGTTGTGGTGACCAAGCAAATTTGACATATTTTGACAAGTGGAGGGAAGTAATTGGCTCTGTCTTTAGCTCTGTTGGTGGTACATGGTGTCCAAACCTGACTAGCCCAGTCTATTCAATTTTCAAACTTAGAAAGCCAAATGTTTCAGGGGAGGAAAGAAAATGCCACAATGATTTGTGTTCTGCCAAGTTTCTGGTGGCTTGGGAAGCAAACTTGCAAGCCATACATGCAGTCTCTGCTGGATTACTGCCACCATGGTAGTATCAGTTAGAACTAAAAGCCAGCAACCAGAAGATGAGTCCCAAAATGAAAGTGAATCCTTGCAGTGCATGAATATTTGGAGTGCCTGCTTCAACTATCCAGCTTCCTCGGGGTTCACTTGTCTGCAATAGCTATTTCAAGGAGGTCTGCATCCATTCCAGCATATCCCTGAACAGTAAACATGAGGTACTAGCTCAATACCTAAACCAACATAATGCTAGATAGCTTGTCACCAGCAGGTTTTCCCAGAATTCAAATGTAACATGGTGAAAGGGAAACCCTTAGAAAAGGGATGCAAATGCCCCTTTCACTAAAAATCCCAGGTATTTTCTCATGGCATGGAATATTTAGACTCCACAACTCATGTATTGAACCCCGGGACCTAGACCAAGTGTGTCTAGTTTTCTGTTGTCCTCTTTTTGGAAACAGCATCTTATGTAGTTGTTGAAAGGGGCCTTGAGATAAATTCATAGCCCACGATGGACTGGAACTCCCAAGGATCCATCCACTTCAGCCCCCAGATTGCTGGGATTATAGGCATGAGAGACCATGCCAAGCATGTGCAAAGAGATTCTTACATAATTTGTGAAATCCCACTACTAGTCTATAGGTAGATTCTGTATTTCAGGATTTAGGAATATTCCTCTCTTTGTTTTGGCTCCCCTTGTTCAGGTTTCCATTTCTATTGTGATAAGCTCCAAGGCCCCAGGCAAGGGGGTGGCTGCTCTTCCTCTGGTGTGTCCTTGGATGATTGCCGCCCAGGTGAACAGGGTTCAAATATATTGGATCCTGTGCATTTGAAGAGGAAATGAGTAAAGATTCATGAGTTAATGTGGACATGCCAGGGAATTGAGGGGACATGATAGAGACAAAACTTTAGGCCATGGGCTGAAGGCTGAGGCTTCTGTACCTCTAGCTTCTTGAATAGTGGGCCTGCTGAGCAATTGTACGCTCTCAAATGTAATTTGATGAGTTTTGTTTTAATTTATTTTGTTTTTTGCTTTGGTTTTTTACCTGGAAGGAACAGTACCATGGTTTGAAGAAACTGGAGTGTCTTACCTAAGAGAAATTTGAAAAAAGGGACAATTCAGCAGCCAAGAATTTCTCAAATGCCCTTGGCTTTTTAAAAAATGTGACATAAAGTTGAACATGTCATATCCATGTCTCTTTACAAAAGGTTTTACCTCCTATTTCATAGGAATTACTGTTTCTTTGAAAGGTCAACCTGCACTGAAATAAAGATTATACCTCCATTCCTCATTCTGCTTGAAACCACATCCTTTGTTAGTTATATTTTCTTATGCAGAAACACTTGGAGATGATTACAGCAAAAGTTTCCCATTGGTGGAATTTCCACTTAGACACATGAAGTAATACTGCGCAACTTCAAGTGAAGTGCACTGTCTCTTGACAATGGCAAGTCTGGGCAAACCTCTAGTAACTGAAAATCTTAGAAAGTCTGAAAGTGAGTGAATGAAAATGGGCCTCTCCACATTTAGACAGGGCCTCTCCTGAAGCACAGATTTGTGGAAAAAGTAATTATGAGAGAGGAATGAACTCCCAAAACGGAATGGAAATTTTCTTGTTTAGGCCTAGAACGCTATGGCCTGGAGCCCTGTGGTTCTAACTGGATGAGCAAAGTGTGAGCAGAGATCAAAGTAAAACACACACCATTTAGGCAACTCGATATTTAACCAGGTGTCCAGAGCAGTGGCAAACTGTACTTGTGTCAATTTGCTCAAATCCTGTCTTCACAAGAAAGTACAATCCAGCACCACCAGTGACTAGAGGAGGACACATTTCAAAGGACTTGAAAAAAAAAGTCCAACACGGAATTTAGCGCAACACTGAATTTAGATGAAAAGTAGCAGAGTCTGTTAGTCTTTAAAGTTTTAATAGGAGAAACTTATAACATGTAATAGCTGTTACATGAATAATTTCAGAGCTTTTGGAGAGGTCTAATTCACTATGAATGAGGGCTTCCCTGACTCCCAAAGTTAAAAATAGTAAAACAAACAACTTGAAAAACCAATCAACCAATTAAATACAAACACTAGGTCCAAAGGTTTTCACTGGTTTTAAAACCACTTATGGAATTCACAGCTATTCATGAGGCTTGCTCTGCATTCTGCTTTACTCAGGCCCGGTACATGAGCAACTGTTAAAGCAAAATTCAAAATGTTATGTGAAGTGACCATTTCATTGGTGAAACCATGACCCAATAGACCTTTTCTCTTTTGAAACTCCGGACATTATCCATATATGTTCTCAAAGGGAAGGAATACACAGGATTTAGATTGATATTTTTTTCACTATTTTGTGTTCCACCAGATTTATTTGAAGATCTCCTGTCCTGCATCCACTGCCCAATTCAGAAGGCCACACATAGGACAACCAACATGAGAAATTCACTCCTACAGCCTGATTAAATCATCATGAGAATATAATTTTCCTTTCATCATCAAAGATTTTTACATCAAATTAACAAGCTCTCTTGCTTTCCCATGATTTTCCCGGGTTTTTGTATCTTGAAATGGGTGTTCACTCTTCTCAGTCTTGATTTCCATCTTCCCCCGTATTTCCAAACATATTCATCTGGGAAACATGTAAAGATCTTATTCGGGGCTTGTTTCATTGTTTTCAAATATCTGCCCTTGAAATTCAACTTCCACCACTGTCTCTCATGTCCAAAGCTATGCGCTTGCAGAGGATTTCTGCTGAGAAATTTCACAGAAAGCTCTTGTACTACAGGTGAATGATTCCAGCAAGTCTTGACTGAATAGCTTAGGGAACAGGACTCAGCCAAATGACCGACATGACAAGGGAAAAGCATATGCTCAAGGATAGGACATGTCAGAGAACATCTGCCAGGCCCTGGCACATTTCATATCCCATTGAAAGTACATCCATGTGTAGATTGGCAAGCATTTCCATCCCCAAATTCTGAGCAGTGAAGCCTTCAGTGAGATTCCTGTGGCATACCAGGCAAAGAATATTCGTCCTATTTAAATCTTGACCTACAAGGTCCTCTTTGCCACTGAGGTCTCCATGGCAACGCCCAGCATTGTGACTCAGGTCTCCTACTGCACACTTGTATCCTAGAGCCTAAAGTCCAGCTCACAATGGTGCTCAGCCATTCACAGCCCAGTGTGTTTGCATGGCCACCACAAGCTTGTGGCTTTCTGTGAACTGTTTCAGCCCAACTCTGCAGCTTTCCACCTCATACAACCACAGCCATTCCAATCATGCAGTATTTGATTAGCCTCTCTATGTTGCCTCAGAATTTTTTTTACAGTTGTAGTGATCAAGAAAATTTGACATATTTTGAGAAGTGGAGGGAAGTAATTGAAAGACCTTTTGGTCTGTCTGTGGTCGATGTGTTCCAAACTTGACTACAACAGTCTTTTAAATTTTCAAACCTAGAGCCTAAAATCCACCTCACAGTGATGTTCAGCCAATCTCAGCCCAGTGTGGTTGCCTGGAAACCACAAGCCTGTGGATTTCTGTGAACAGTTTCAGCCCAACTCTGCAGCTTTCCACCTCATACAACCACAGCCATTCCCATCAGGCAGTATTTGATTCACCTCTCTAATTTGCCTCAGAATTTTCTTTGAAGTTGTGGTGACCAAGCAAATTTGACATATTTTGACAAGTGGAGGGAAGTAATTGGCTCTGTCTTTAGCTCTGTTGGTGGTACATGGTGTCCAAACCTGACTAGCCCAGTCTATTCAATTTTCAAACTTAGAAAGCCAAATGTTTCAGGGGAGGAAAGAAAATGCCACAATGATTTGTGTTCTGCCAAGTTTCTGCTGGCTTGGGAAGCAAACCTGCAAACCATACATGAAGTCTCTGCTGGATTACTGCCACCATGGTAGTATCATTTAACACTAAAAGCCAGCAACCAGAAGATGAGTCCCAAAATGAAAGTGAATCCTTGCAATGCATGAATATTTGGAGTGCCTGCTTCAACTATCCAGCTTCCTCGGGGTTCACTTGTCTGCAATAGCTATTTCAAGGAGGTCTGCAGCCATTCCAGCATATCCCTGAACACTAAACATGAGGTACTAGCTCAATACCTAAACCAACATAATGCTAGATAGCTTGTCACCAGCAGGTTTTCCCAGAATTCAAATGTAACATGGTGAAAGGGAAACCCTTAGAAAAGGGATGCAAATGCCCCTTTCACTAAAAATCCAAGGTATTTTCTCATGGCATGGAATATTTAGACTCCACAACTCATGTATTGAACCCCGGGACCTAGACCAAGTGTGTCTAGTTTTCTGTTGTCCTCTTTTTGGAAACAGCATCTTATGTAGTTGTTGAAAGAGGCCTTGAGATAAATTCATAGCCCACGATGGACTGGAACTCCCAAGGATCCATCCACTTCAGCCCCCAGATTGCTGGTATTATAGGCATGAGCGACCATGCCAAGCATGTGCAAAGAGATTCTTACATAATTTGTGAAATCCCACTACTAGTCTATAGGTAGCTTCTGTATTTCAGGATTTAGGAATATTCCTCTCTTTGTTTTGGCTCCCCTTGTTCAGGTTTCCATTTCTATTGTGATAAGCTCCAAGGCCCCAGGCAAGGGGGTGGCTGCCCTTCCTCTGGTGTGTCCTTGGATGATTACAGCCCAGGTGAACAGGGTTCAAATATATTGGATCCTGTGCATTTTGAAGAGTAAATGAGTAAAGATTCATGAGTTAATGTGGACATGCCAGGGAATTGAGGGGCCATGATAGAGACAAAACTTCAGGCCATGGGCTGAAGGCTGAGGCTTCTGTACCTCTAGCTTCTTGAATAGTGGGCCTGCTGAGCAATTGTATGCTCTCAAATGTAATTTGATGGGATTTGTTTTAATTTATTTTGTTTTTGCTTTGGTTTTTTACGTGGAAGGAATAGTACCATGGTTTGAAGAAACTGGAGTGTCTTACCTAAGAGAAATTTGAAAAAAGGGACAATTCAGCAGCCAAGAATTTATCAAATGCCCTTGGCTTTTTAAAAAATGTGACATAAAGTTGTGCATGTCATATCCATGTCTCTTTACAAAAGGTTTTACCTCCTATTTCATAGGAATTACTGTTTCTTTGAAAGGTCAACCTGCACTGAAATAAAGATTATACCTCCATTCCTCATTCTGCTTGAAACCACATCCTTTGTTAGTTATATTTTCTTATGCAGAAACACTTGGAGATGACTACAGCAAAAGTTTCCCATTGGTGGAATTTCCACTTAGACACATGAAGTAATACTGCGCAACTTCAAGTGAAGTGCACTGTCCCTTGACAATGGCAAGTCTGGGCAAACCTCTAGTAACTGAAAATCTTAGAAAGTCTGAAAGTGAGTGAATGAAAATGGGCCTCTCCACATTTAGACAGGGCCTCTCCTGAAGCACACATTTGTGGAAGTAGTAATTATGAGAGAGGAATGAACTCCCAAACGGAATGGAAATTTTCTTGTTTAGGCCTAGAACGCTATGGCCTGGAGCCCTGTGGTTCTAACTGGATGAGCAAAGTGTGAGCAGAGATCAAAGTAAAACACCCACCATTTAGGCAACTCGATATTTAACCAGGTGTCCAGAGTAGTGGCAAACTGTACTTGTGTCAATTTGCTCAAATCCTGTCTTCACAAGAAAGTACATTCCAGCACCACCAGTGACTAGAGGAGGACACATTTCAAAGGACTTGTAAAAAAAAGTCCAACACTGAATTTAGCGCAACACTGAATTTAGATGAAAAGTAGCAGAGTCTGTTAGTCTTTAAAGTTTTAATAGGAGAAACTTATAACATGTAATAGGTGTTACATGAATAACTTCAGATCTTTTGGAGAGGTCTAATTCACTATGAGTGAGGGCTTCCCTGACTCCCAAAGTTAAAAATAGTAAAACAAACAATTTGAAAAACCAATCAACCAATTAAATACAAACACTAGGTCCAAAGGTTTTCACTGGTTTTAAAACCACTTATGGAATTCACAACTATTGATGAGGCTTGCTCTGCATTCTGCTTTACTCAGGCCCGGTACATGAGCAACTGTGAAAGCAAAATTCAAAATGTTATGTGAAGTGACCATTTCCTTGGTGAAACCATGACCCAATAGACATTTTCTCTTTGGAAACTGCGGACATTATCCATATATGTTCTCAACGGGAAGGAATACACAGGATTTAGATTGATATTTTTTTCACTATTTTGTGTTCCACCAGATTTATTTGAAGATCTCCTGTCCTGCATCCACTGCCCAATTCAGAAGGCCACACATAGGACAACCAACATGAGAACTTCACTGCTACAGCCTGATTAAATCACCATGAGAATATAATTTTGCTTTCATCATCAAAGATTTTTACATCAAATTAACCAGCTCTCTTGCTTTCCCATGTTTTTCCCTGGTTTTTGTACCTTGAAATGATTGTTCACTCTTCTCAGTCTTGATCTCCATCTTCCCGCATATTTCCTAACATATTCATCTGGGAAACATGTAAAGATCTTATTCGGGGCTTGTTTCATTGTTTCCAAATATCTGCCCTTGAAATTCAACTTCCACCACTGTCTCTCATATCCAAAGCTATGTGCTTGCAGAGGATTTCTGCTGAGACATTTCACAGAAAGCTCTTTTACTGCAGGTGAATGATTCCAGCAAGTCTTGACTGAATAGCTTAGGGAACAGGACTCAGCCAAATGACAGACATGACAAGGGAAAAGCATATGCTCAAGGATAGGACATGTCAGAGAACATCTGCCAGGCACTGGCATATTTCATATCCCATTGAAAGTACATCCATGTGTAGATTGGCAAGCATTTCCATCCACAAATTCTGAGCAATGAAGCCTTCAGTGAGAATCCTGTGGCATACCAGGCAAAGAATATTCATCCTATTTAAATCTTGCCCTACCAGGTCCTCTGTGCCACTGAGGTCTCCATGGCAACGCCCAGCATTGTGACTCAGGTCTCCTACTGCACACTTGTATCCTAGAGCCTAAAGTGCAGCTCACAATGGTGCTCAGCCAATCACAGCCCAGTGTGGTTGCCTGGCAACCACAAGCTTGTGGCTATCTGTGAACTGTTTCAGCCCAACTCTGCAGCTTTCCACCTCATACAACCACAGCCATTCCAATCATGCACTATTTGATTAGCCTCTCTATGTTGCCTCAGAATTTTTTTTACAGTTGTAGTGATCAAGAAAATTTGACATATTTTGAGAAGTGGAGGTAAGTAATTGAAAGACCTTTTGGTCTGTCTGTGGTCGATGTGTTCCAAACTTGACTACACCAGTCATTTAAATTTTCAAACCTAGAGCCTAAAATCCACCTCACAGTGATGTTCAGCCAATCTCAGCCCAGTGTGGTTGCCTGGCAACCACAAGCCTGTGGATTTCTGTGAACTGTTTCAGCCCAACTCTGCAGCTTTCCACCTCATACAACCACACCCATTCCCATCAGGCAGTATTTGATTCACCTCTCTAAGTTGCCTCAGAATTTTCTTTGAAGTTGTGGTGACCAAGCAAATTTGACATATTTTGACAAGTGGAGGGAAGTAATTGGCTCTGTCTTTAGCTCTGTTGGTGGTACATGGTGTCCAAACCTGACTAGCCCAGTCTATTCAATTTTCAAACTTAGAAAGCCAAATGTTTCAGGGGAGGAAAGAAAATGCCACAATGATTTGTGTTCTGCCAATTTTCTAGTGGCTTGGGAAGCAAACTTGCAAGCCATACATGCAGTCTCTGCTGGATTACTGCCACCATGGTAGTATCAGTTAGCACTAAAAGCCAGCAACCAGAAGATGAGTCCCAAAATGAAAGTGAATCCTTGCAGTGCATGAATATTTGGAGTGCCTACTTCAACTATCCAGCTTCCTCGGGGTTCACTTTTCTGCAATAGCTATTTCAAGGAGGTCTGCATCCATTCCAGCATATCCCTGAACACTAAACATGAGGTACTAGCTCAATACCTAAACCAACATAATGCTAGATAGCTTGTCACCAGCAGGTTTTCCCAGAATTCAAATGTAACATGGTGAAAGGGAAACCCTTAGAAAAGGGATGCAAATGCCCCTTTCACTAAAAATCCCAGGTATTTTCTCATGGCATGGAATATTTAGACTCCACAACTCATGTATTGAACCCCGGGACCTAGACCAAGTGTGTCTAGTTTTCTGTTTTCCTCTTTTTGGAAACAGCATCTTATGTAGTTGTTGAAAGGGGCCTTGAAATAAATTCATAGCCCACGATGGACTGGAACTCCCAAGGATCCATCCACTTCAGCCCCCAATTTGCTGGGATTATAGGCATGAGCGACCATGCCAAGCATGTGCAAAGAGATTCTTACATAATTTGTGAAATCCCACTACTAGTCTATAGGTAGCTTCTGTATTTCAGGATTTAGGAATATTCCTCTCTTTGTTTTGGCTCCCCTTGTTCAGGTTTCCATTTCTATTGTGATAAGCTCCAAGGCCCCAGGCACGGGGGTGGCTGCCCTTCCTCTGGTGTGTCCTTGGATGATTACCGCCCAGGTGAACAGGGTTCAAATATATTGGATCCTGTGCATTTGAAGAGGAAATGAGTAAAGATTCATGAGTTAATGTGGACATGCCAGGGAATTGAGGGGCCATGATAGAGACAAAACTTTAGGCCATGGGCTGAAGGCTGAGGCTTCTGTACCTCTAGCTTCTTGAATAGTGGGCCTACTGAGCAATTGTATGCTCTCAAATGTAATTTGATGGGTTTTGTTTTAATTTATTTTGTTTTTTGCTTTGGCTTTTTACGTGGAAGGAACAGTACCATGGTTTGAAGAAACTGGAGTGTCTTACCTAAGAGAAATTTGAAAAAAGGGACAATTCAGCAGCCAAGAATTTGTCAAATGCCCTTTGCTTTTTAAAAAATGTGACATAAAGTTGAACATGTCATATCCATGTCTCTTTACAAAAGGTTTTACCTCCTATTTCATAGGAATTACTGTTTCTTTGAAAGGTCAACCTGCACTGAAATAAAGATTATACCTCCATTCCTCATTCTGCTTGAAACCACATCCTTTGTTAGTTATATTTTCTTACGCAGAAACACTTGGAGATGACTACAGCAAAAGTTTCCCATTGGTGGAATTTCCACTTAGACACATGAAGTAATACTGCACAACTTCAAGTGAAGTGCACTGTCCCTTGACAATGGCAAGTCTGGGCAAACCTCTAGTAACTGAAAATCTTAGAAAGTCTGAAAGTGAGTGAATGAAAATGGGCCTCTCCACATTCAGACAGGACCTCTCCTGAAGCACACATTTGTGGAAAAAGTAATTATGAGAGCCCAATGAACTACCAAAACGGAATGGAAATTTTCTTGTTTAGGCCTAGAACGCTATGGCCTGGAGCCCTGTGGTTCTAACTGGATGAGCAAAGTATGAGCAGAGATCAAAGTAAAACACACACCATTTAGGCAACTCGATATTTAACCAGGTGTCCAGAGCAGTGGCAAAATGTACTTGTGTCAATTTGCTCAAATCCTGTCTTCACAAGAAATTACATTCCAGCAAGACCAGTGACTCGAGGAGGACACATTTCAAAGGACTTGTAAAAAGAAGTCCAACACTGAATTTAGCACAAAACTGAATTTAGATGAAAAGTAGCAGAGTCTGTTAGTCTTTCAAGTTTTAATAGGAGAAACTTATAACATGTAATAGCTGTTACATGAATAACTTCAGATCTTTTGGAGAGTTCTAAATCACTATGAGTGAGGGCTTCCCTGACTCCCAAAGTTAAAAATAGTAAAACAAACAATTTGAAAAACCAATCAACCAATTAAATACAAACACTAGGTCCAAAGGGTTTCGTTGATTTTAAAACCACTTATGGAATGCACAACTATTGATGAGGCTTACTCTGCATTCTGCTTTACTCAGGCCCAGTACATGAGCAAATGTGAAAGCAAAATTCAAAATGTTATGTGAAGTGACCATTTCATTGGTGAAACCATTACCCAATAGACATTTTCTCTTTTGAAACTCCGGATATTATCCATATATGTTCTCAAAGGGAAGGAATACACAGGATTTAGATTGATATTTTTTTCACTATTTTGTGTTCCACCAGATTAATTTGAAGATCTCCTGTCCTGCATCCACTGCCCAATTCAGAAGGCCACACATAGGACAACCAACATGAGAACTTCACTGCTACAGCCTGATTAAATCACCATGAGAATATAATTTTCCTTTCATCATCAAAGATTTTTACATCAAATTAACCAGCTCTCTTGCTTTCCCGTAATTTTCCCTGGTTTTTGTACCTTGAAATGGGTGTTCACTCTTCTCAGTCTTGATCTCCATCTTCCCCCGTATTTCCAAACATATTCATCTGGGAAACATGTAAAGATCTTATTCGGGGCTTGTTTCATTGTTTTCAAATATCTGCCCTTGAAATTCAACTTCCACCACTGTCTCTCATGTCCAAAGCTATGTGCTTGCAGAGGATTTCTGCTGAGAAATTTCACAGAAAGCTCTTATACTGCAGGTGAATGATTCCAGCAAGTCTTGACTGAATAGCTTAGGGAACAGGACTGAGCCAAATGACCGACATGACAAGGGAAACCATATGCTCAAGGATAGGACATGTCAGAGAACATCTGCCAGGCCCTGGCATATTTCATATCCCATTGAAAGTACATCCATGTGTAGATTGGCAAGCATTTCCATTCCCAAATTCTGAGCAGTGAAGCCTTCAGTGAGATTCCTGTGGCATACCAGGCAAAGAATATTCGTCCTATTTAAATCTTGACCTACAAGGTCCTCTGTGCCATGAGGTCTCCGTGGCAACGCCCAGAATTGTGACTCAGGTCTCCTACTGCACACTTGTATCCTAGAGCCTAAAGTCCAGCTCACAATGGTGCTCAGCCAATCACAGCCCAGTGTGGTTTCCTGGCAACCACAAGCTTGTGGATTTCTGTGAACTTTTTCAGCCCAACTCTGCAGCTTTCCACCTCATACAACCACAGCCATTCCAATTGTGCAGTATTTGATTAGCCTCTCTATGTTGCCTCAGAATTTTTTTTTTACAGTTGTAGTGATCAAGAAAATTTGACACATTTTAAGAAGTGGAGGGAAGTAATTGGAAAACATTTTTTGTATGTCTGAGGTCTATGGGTACCAAACTTGACTACAACAGTCTTTGAAATTTTCAAACCTAGAGCCTTAAAATCTACCTCACAGTGATGTTCAGCCCATCTCAACCCAGTGTGATTGCCTGGGAACCACAAGCCTGTGGATTTCTGGGAACAATTTCAGCCCAACTCTGCAGCTCTCCACCTCATAAAACCACAGCCATTCCAATCATGCAGTATTTGATTCGCCTCTCTAATTTGGTTCCGAGTTTTCTTGGAAGTTGTGGTGATGAAGCAAATTTGATATATTTTGACAAGTGGAGGGAAGTAATTGGCTCTGTCTTTAGCTCTGTTTGTGGTATATGGGGTCCAAACTTGACTACCCCAGTCTATTCAATTTTCAAACTTAGAAAGCCAAATGTTTCGGGGGAGGAAAGAAAATGCCACAATGATTTGGGTTCTGCCAAGTTTCTGGTGGCTTGGGAAGCAAACCTGCAAACCATACATGCAATCTCTGCTGGATTACTGCCAACATGGTAGTATTAGTTAGCACGAAAAGCCAGCAACCAGAAGATGAGTCCCAAAATGAAAGTGAATCCTTGCAGTGCATGAACATTTGGAGTGCCTGCTTCAACTCTACCGCTTCCTTGGGGTTCATATGTCTGCAATCGCTATTTCAAGGAGGTGTGCAGACATTCCAGCATGACCCTGAACACTAAACATGAGGTACTAGCTCAATACCTAAACGAACATAATGCTAGAGAGCTGATCACCAGCAGGTTTTCCCAGAATTCAAATGTAACATGGTGAAAGGGAAACCCTTAGAAAACGCATGCAAATGCCCCTTTCCCTAAAAATCCCAGGTATTTTCTCATGGAAAGGAATATTTTGACTCCACAACTCATGTAGGGAACCCAGGGACCAGGACCAAGTGTGTCTAGTTTTCTGTTGTCCTTTTTTGGAAAAAGCATCTTATGTAGTTGTTGTAAGAGGCCTTGAGATAAATTTGTAGCCCAAGATGGACTGGAACTCTCAAGGATCCATCCACCTAAGCCCCCAGATTGCTGTGATTATAGGCATGAGCGAACATGCCAAGCATGTGCACAGAGATTCTTACATAATTTGTGAAATCCCACTACTGGTCTATAGGTAGTTTGTGTGCTTCAGGCTTTAGGAATATGCCTCTCTTTGTTTTGGCTCCCCTTTTTCAGGTGTCCATTTCTATTGTGATAAGCTCCAAGGCCCCAGGCAAGGGGGAGGCTCCCCTTCCACTGGTGTGTCCTTGGATGATTACTGCCCAGGTGAACAGGGTTCAAATATATTGGATCCTGTGCATTTGAAAAGGAAATGGGTAAAGATTCATGAGTTAAGGTGGACATGCAAGGGAATTGAGGGTCCATGATAGAGACAAAACTTCAGGCCATAGGCTGAAGGCTGAGGCTTCTGTACCTCTAGTTCCTTGAATAGTGTTTACATGGGCCTGCTGAGCAATTGTGTGCTCTCAAATCTTATTTAATGGGTTTTGTTTTAATTTATATTGTATTTTCCTTTGGTTTTTTAAATGGAAGGAACAGTACCATGATTTGAAGAAGCTGGAGTGTCTTACATAAGAGAAATTTGAAAAAAGGGACAATTCAGCAGCCAAGAATTTCTCAAATGCCCTTGGCGTTTTAAAATAAGTGACATAAAGTTGAACGTATCATGTCCATGACTCTTAACGAAAGATTTTATCTCCTATTCCATAGGAATTACTGTTTCTTTGAAAGGTCAACGTGCACTGAAATAAAGAAAATCCCTCCTTTCCTCATTCTGCTTGAAACCACATCCTTTGTTAGTTATATTTTCTTATGCAAAAACACTTGGAGATGACTACAGCAAGAGTTTCCCATTGGTGGAATTTCCACGGAGACACATGAAGTAATACTTCACAACTTCAAGTGAAGTGCACTGTAACTTGACAATGTCAAGACTGGGCAAATCTCTAATAACTGAAAATCTTAGAAAGTCTGAAAGTGAATGAATGAAAATGGGCCTCTCCACATTTGGACAGGGCCTCTCCTGAAGCACACATTAGTGGAAAAATTAATTATGAGAGATGAATGAACTCCCAAAACGGAATGGAAATTTTCTTGTTTAGCCCTGGAAAGCTATGGCCTGGAGCCCTGTGGTTCTAACTGGATGAGCAAAGTGTGAGCAGAGATCAAAATAAAACACACACCCTTTAGGAAACTCGATATTTAACCAGGTGTCCAGAGTTGTGTCAAACTGTACTTGTGTCAATTTGCTCAAATCCTGTCTTCACAAGAAAGTAAATTCCAGCACGACCAGTGACTAGATGAGGACACATTTCAAAGGACTTGAAAAAAGTCCAACACTGAATTTAGCCCAACACTGAATTTAGATAAAAAGTAGCAGAGTCTGTTAGTCTTTCAGGTTTTATTGGAGAAACTTATAACATGTAATAGCTGTTACATGAGTACTTTCAGAGCTTTTGGAGAGGTCTAAATCACTATGAGTGAGGGCTTCCCTGACTCAAAAGTTAAAAATAGTAAAATAAACAATTTGAAAAACCAATCAACCAATAAAACACAAACACTAAGACCAAAGGGATTCACTGGTTTTAAAACCACTTATGCAATGCACAACTATTGAACAAGCTTACTCTGCATTCTGCTTTACTCAGGCCCAGTACATGAGAAACTGTGAAAGCACAATTCAAAATGTTATGTGAACTGACTATTTCATTGGTGAAACCATGACCCAATAGACATTTTCTCTTTTGAAACTTCGTACATTATCCATATATGTTCTCAAAGTGAAGGAATACACAGGATTGAGGCTGATTTTTTTTAGTATTTTGTGTTCCACCAGATTTATTTGAAGATCTCCTATCCTGCATCCACTGCCCAATGCAGAAGGCCACACATATGTCAACCAACATGAGAATTTCATTTCTACAGCCTGATTAAATCATCATGAGAATATAATTTTCCTTTCATCATCAAAGATTTTTACATCAGATTAACCAGCTCTCTTGGTTTCCCATATTTTCCCCTGGTTTTTGTACCTTGAAATTGGTGTGCACTCTTCTCAGTCTTGATCTCCATCTTCCCCCATATTTCCAAACACATTCATCTGGAAAACATGTAAAGATCTTATTTAGGGCTTGTTTCATTGTTTTCAAATATATGCCATTGAAATTCATCTTCCAGCACTGTCTCTCATATCCAAAGCTATATGCTTGCAGAGGATTTCTGCAGAGAAATTTCACAGAAAGCTCTTATACTGCAGGTGAATGATGCCAGCAAGTCTTGACTGAATAGCTTAGGGAACAGGACTCAGCCAAATGACTGACATGACAAGCAAAAAACGTATGCTCAAGGATAGCACATGGCAGAGATCATCTGCCAGGCCCTGGCATATTTCATATCCCATTGAAAGTACATCCATGTGTAGATTGGCAAGCATTTCCATCCACAAATTCTGAGCAGTGAAGCCTTCAGAGAGAATATTGTGGCATACCAGCTCAAGAATATTCATCCTATTTAAATCTTGCCCTACAAGGTCCTCTGTGCCACCTAGGTGTCCATGGCAACGCCCAGCATTGTGACTCAGGTCTCCTACTGCACACTTGTGTCCTAGAGCCTAAAGCCCAGCTCACAATGGTGCTCAGACAGTTACAGCCAAGTGTGGTTGCCTGGCAACCACAAGCTTGTGGATTTCTGTGAACTGTTTCAGCCCAACTCTGCAGCTTTCCACCTCATACAACCACAGCCATTCCAATCATGCAGTATTCGATTAGCCTCTCTATGTTGCCTCAGAATTTTTTTTTACAGTTGTATTGATCAAGAAAATTTGACATATTTTGAGAAGTGGAGGGAAGTAATTGGAAAACATTTTTGGGATGTCTGAGGTCTATGGGTTCCAAATTTGTCTACACCAGTCTTTTATATTTTCAAACCTAGAGCCTAAAATCCACCTCACAGTGATGTTCAGCCAATCTCAGCCCAGTGTGGTTGCCTGGCAACCACAAGCCTGTGGATTTCTGTGAACAGTTTCAGCCCAACTCTGCAGCTCTCCACCTCATACAACCACAGCCATTTCAATCATGCAGTATTTGATTCACCTCTCTAATTTGGCTCCAAATTTTCTTGGAAGTTGTGGTGATCAAGCAAATTTGACATATTTTGACAAGTGGAGGGAAGTAATTGGCTCTGTCTTTAGCTCTGTTTGTGGTATATGGGGTCCAGCCTTGACTACCCGAGTCTATTCAATTTTCAAACTTAGAAAGCCAAATGTTTTGGGGGAGAAAAGAAAATGCCACAATGATTTGGGTTCTGCCAAGTTGCTGGTAGCTTGTGAAGCAAACCTGCAAACCATGGAAGCAATCTCTGCTGGATTCCTGCCACCATGGTAGTATTAGTTAGCACGAAAAGCCAGCAACCAGAAGATGAGTCCCAAAATGAAGGTGAATCCTTGCAGTGCATGAATATTTGCAGTGCCTGCTTCAACTATCCAGCTTCCTTGGGGTTCACATGTCTGCAATTGCTATTTCAAGGAGGTCTGCAGCCATTCCAGCATAACCCTGAACACTAAACATGAGGTACTAGCTCAATACCTAAATCAACATAATGCTAGATAGCTTATCACCAGCAGGTTTTCCCAGAATTCAAATGCAACATGGTGAAAGGGAAACCCTTAGAAACGGGATGGAAATGCCCCTTTCCCTAAAAATCCCAGGTATTTTCTCATGGCATGGAATATTTAGACTCCACAACTCGTAGGGAACCCAGGGACATGGACCAAGTGTGTCTAGTTTTCTGTTGTCCTCTTTTTGGAAACAGCATCTTATATAGTTGTTGAAAGAGGCCGTGAGAAAAATTCGTAGACCAAGATGGACAGGAACTCCTAAGGATCCATCCACCTCAGCCGCAGATTGCTGGGATTATAGGCATGAGCGACCATGCCAAGCATGTGCACAGAGATTCTTACATAATTTGTGAAATCCCACTACTTGTCTATAGATAGCTTCTGTGCTTCAGGCTTTAGGAATATGCCTTTCTTTGTTTTGGCTCCCCTTGTTTAGGTGTCCATTTCTATTGTGATAAGCTCCAAGGCCCCAGGCAAGGGGGTGGATGCCCTTTCTCTGGTGTGTCCTTGGATGATTACTGCCCAGGTGAGCAGGGTTCAAATATATTGGATCCTGTGCATTTGAAAAGGAAATGAGTAAAGATTCATGAGTTAATATGGACATGCAAGGGAATTGAGGGGCCATGATAGAGACAAAACTTCAGGCCATGGGCTGAAGGCTGAGGCTTCTGTACCTCTAGCTTCTTGAATAGTGTTTACATGGGCCTGCTGAGCAATTGTGTGCTCTCAAATGTTATTTAATGGGTTTTGTTTTAATTTATTTTGTTTTTTCCTTTGGTTTTTGACATGGAAGGAACAGTACCATGGTTTGAAGAAGCTGGAGTGTCTTACCTAAGAGAAATTTGAAAAAAGGTACAATTCAGCAGCCAAGAATTTCTCCAATTCCCTTGGTGTTTTAAAAAAATGATGACATAAAGTTGAGCGTGTCATGTCCATGTCTCTTTACAAAAGATTTTACCTCTCATTCCATAGGAATTAATGTTTCTTTGAAAGGTCAACCTGCACTGAAATAAAGATTATCCCTCCTTTCCTCTTTCTGCTTGAAACCACATCCTTTGTTAGTTATATTTTCTTACGCAGAAACACTTGGAGATGACTACAGCAAGAGTTTCCTATTGGTGGAATTTCCACGGAGAGACATGAAGTAATACTGCACAACTTCAAGTGAATTGCACTGTCCCTTCACAATGGCAAGTCTGGGCAAACCTCTAGTAACTGAAAATCTTAGAAAGTCTGAAAGTGAGTGAATGAAAATGGGCCTCTCCACATTTGGAAAGGGCCTCTCCTGTAGAACACATTTGTGGAAAAAGTAATTATGAGAGATGAATGAACTCCCAAAACGGAATGGAAATTTTCTTGTTTAGGCCTGGAACGCTATGGCCTGGAGCCCTGTGGTTCTAACTGGATGAGCAAAGTGTGAGCAGAGATCAAAATAAAACACACACCATTTAGGGAACTCGATATTTAACCAGGTGTCCAGATTAGTGGCAAACTGTACATGTGTCTATTTGCTCAAATCCTGTCTTCACAAGAAAGTAAATTCCAGCACGACCAGGGACTAGATGAGGACACATTTCAAAGGACTTGTAAAATGTCCAACACTGAATTTAGCCCAACACTGAATTTAGATGAAAAGTAGCAGAGTCTGTTAGTCTTTCAGGTTTTATTAGGAGAAACTTATAACATGTAATAGCTGTTACATGAATACCTTCAGAGCTTTTGGATAGGTCTAAATCACTATGATTGAGGGCTTCCCTGATTCACAAAGTTAAAATACTAAAACAAACAATTTGAAAAACCAATCAATGAATAAAATACAAACACTAAGTCCAGAGGGTTTCACTGGTTTTAAAACCACTTATGGAATGCACAACTATTGAAGAGGCTTACTCTGCATTCTGCTTTACTGAGGCCTGGTACATGAGCAACTGTGAAAGCAAAATTAAAAATGTTATGTGAAGTGACCATTTCATTGGTGAAACCATGACCCAATAGACATTTTCTCTTGTGAAACTCCAGACATTATCCATATATGTTCTCAAAGGGAAGGAATACACAGGATTTAGATTGATATTTTTTTCAATATTTTGTGTTCCACCAGATTTATTTGAATATCTCCTGTCCTGCATCCACTGCGCAATGCAGAAGGCCACACATAGGACAACCAACATGAGAACTTCACTGCTACAGCCTGATTAAATCACCATGAGAATATAATTTTCCTTTCATCATCAAAGGTATTTACATCAGATTAACCAGTTCTCTTGCTTTCCCATGTTTTTCCCTGGTTTTTGTACCTTGAAATGCATGTGCACTCTTCTCAGTCTTGATCTCCATCTTCCCCCATATTTCCAAACGCATTCATCTGGGAAACATGTAAAGATCTGATTCAGGGCTGCTTTCATTGTTTTCAAATATCTGCCCTTGAAATTCATCTTCCACCTCTGTCTCTCATATTCAAAGCTATATGCTTGCAGAGGATTTCTGCTGAGAAATTTCACAGAAAGCTCTTATACTGCAGGTGAATGATGCCAGCAAGTCTTGACTGAATAGCTTAGGAAACAGGACTCAGCCAAATGACTGACATGACAATGGAAAACCTTATGCTCACGGATAGGACATGGCAGAGATCATCTGCCAGGCCCTGGCATATTTCATATCCCATTGAAAGTACATCCATGTGTAGATTGGCAAGCATTTATATCCACAATTTCTGAGCAGTGAAGCCTTCAGAGAGAATTTTGTGGCATACCAGCCCAAGAATATTCATCCTATTTAAATCTTGCCCTACAAGGTCCTCTGTGCCACTGAGGTCTCCATGGCAACGCCCAGCACTGTGACTCAGGTCTCCTACTGCACACTTGTATCCTATAGCCTAAAGTCCAGCTCAAAATGGTGCTCAGCCAGTCACAGCCCAGTGTGGTTGCCTGGCAACCACAAGGTTGTGGATTTCTGTGAACTGTTTCAGCCCAACTCTGCAGCTTTCCACCTCATACAACCACAGCCATTCCAATCATGCAGTATTTGATTAGCCTCTCTATGTTGCCTCAGAATTTTTTTTACAGTTGTAGTGATCAAGAAAATTTGAAGTATTTTGAGAAGTGGAGGGAAGTAATTGGAAAACATTTTTGGTAGGTCTGAGGTCTATGGGTTCCAAATTGTCTACACCAGTCTTTTACATTTTCAAACCTAGAGCCTAAAATCCACCTCACAGTGATCTTCACCCAATCTCAGCCAAGTGTGTTTACCTGGCAACCACAAGCCTGTGGATTTCTGTGAACAGTTTCAGCCCAACTCTGCAGCTCTCCACCTCATACAACCACAGCCATTCCAATCATGCAGTATTTGATTCACCTCTCTAATTTGGCTCCAAATTTTCTTGGAAGTTGTGGTGATCAAGCAAATTTGACATATTTTGACAAGTGGAGGGAAGTAATTGGCTCTGTCTATAGGTCTGTTTGTGGTACATGGGGTCCAAATTTGACTACCCCAGTCTATTCAATTTTCAAACTTAGAAAGCGAAATGTTTTGGGAGAGAAAAGAAAATGCCACAATGATTTGTGTTCTGCCGAGTTTCTGGTGGCTTGTGAAGGAAACCTGCAACCCATAGATGCAATCTCTGCTGGATTACTGCCACCATGGTAGTATTAGTTAGCACGAAAAGCCAGCAACCAGAAGATGAGTCCCAAAATGAAGGTGAATCCTTGCAATGCATGAATATTTGCAGTGCCTGCTTCAACTATCCAGCTTCCTTGAGGTTCACATGTCTGCTATCGCTATTTCAAGGAGGTCTGCAGCCATTCCAGCATAACCCTGAACACTAAACATGAGGTACTAGCTCAATACCTAAACCAACATAATGCTAGATAGCTTGTCACCAGCAGGTTTTCCCAGAATTCAAATGCAACATGGTGAAAGGGAAACCCTTAGAAACGGGATGCAAATGCCCCTTTCCCTAAAAATCCCATGTATTTTCTCATGGCATGGAATATTTAGACTCCACAACTCATGTAGGGAACCTAGGGACGTGGACCAAGTGTGTCTAGTTTTATGTTGTCCTCTTTTTGGAAACAGCATCTTATGTAGTTATTGAAACAGACCTTGAGATAAATTCGTAGCCCAAGATGGACTGGAACTCCCAAGGATCCATCCACCTCAGCCCCCAGATTGCTGGGATTATAGGCATGAGCGACCATGCCAAGCATATGCACAGAGATTCTTACATAATTTGTGAAATCCCACTACTGGTCTATAGGTAGCTTCTGTGCTTCAGGCTTTAGGAATATGCCTTTCTTTGTTTTGGCTCCCCTTGTTCAGGGGTCCATTTCTATTGTGATAAGCTCAAAGGCCCCAGGCAAGGGGGTGGCTGCCCTTCCTATGGTGTGTCCTTGGATAATTACTGCCCAGGTGAACAGGGTTCAAATATATTGGATCCTGTGCATTTGAAACGAAATGAGTAAAGATTCATGAGTTAATGTGGACATGCCAGGGAATTGAGGGACCATGATAGAGACAAAACTTCAGGCCATGGGCTGAAGGCTGAGGCTTCTGTACCTCTAGCTTCTTGAATAGTGTTTACATGGGCCTGCTGAGCAATTGTGTGCTCTCAAATGTTATTTAATGGGTTTTGTTTTAATTTATTTTGTTTTTTCCTTTGGTTTTTGACATGGAAGGAACAGTACCATGGTTTGAAGAAGCTGGAGTGTCTTACCTAAGAGAAATTTGAAAAAAGGGGCAATTCAGCAGCCAAGAATTTCTCAAATGCCCTTAGCATTTTAAAAAAAGTGACATAAAGTTGAGCGTGTCATGTCCATGTCTCTTTACAAAAAATTTTACCTCCTATTCCATAGGAATTACTGTTTGTTCGAAATGTCAACCTGCACTGAAATAAAGATAATCTCTCCTTTCCTCATTCTGCTTGAAACCACATCCTTTGTTAGTTATATTTTCTTACACAGAAACACTACAGCAAGAGTTTGCCATTGGTGGAATTTCCACAGAGACAAATGAGGCAATACTGCAAAACTTCAAGTGAAGTGCACTGTCCCTTGAGAATGGCAAGTCTGGGCAAACCTCTAGTAACTGAAAATCTTAGAAAGTCTGAAAGTGAGTGAATGAAAATGGGCCTCTCCACATTTGGACAGGGCCTCTCCTGTAGAACACATTTGTGGAAAAAGTAATTATGAGAGACGAATGAACTCCCAAAATGGGATGGAAATTTTCTTTTTCAGGCCTGGAACGCTATGGCCTCATGCCCTGTGGTTCTAACTGGATGAGAAAAGTGTGAGCAGAGATCAAAATAAAACACACACCATTTATGGAACTCGATATTTAACCAGGTGTCCAGAGTAGTGACAAACTGTACTTGTGTCAATTTGCTCAAATCCTGTCTTCACAAGAAAGTAAATTCCAGCATGACCAGTGACTAGAAGAGGACACATTAGAAAGGGATTGTAAAAATTTCAACTTTGAATTTAGCCCAACACTGAATTTAGATGAAAAGTAGCAGAGTCTGTTAGTCTTTCAAAATTTAATAGGAGAAACTTATAACGTGTAATAGCTGTTACATGAATACCTTCAGAGTTTTGGAGAGGTCTAAATCACAATGAGTGAGGGCTTCCCTGACTCACAAAGTTAAAAATAGTAAAACAAACAATTTGAAAGACGAATCAACCAATAAAATATCATATTCTCATGATGATTTAATCAGGCTGTAGAAGTGAAGTTCTCATGTTGGTTGTCATATGTGTGGCCTTCTGCATTGGGCAGTGAATGCAGGACAGGAGATCTTCAAATAAGTCTGGTGGAACACAAAATACTAAAAAAAATCAGCCTACATCCTGTGTATTCCTTCCCTTTGAGAACATATATGGATAATGTGCAAAGTTTCAAAAGAGAAAATGTCTATTGGGTCATGGTTTCACCAATGAAATGGTCAGTACACATAACATTTTGATTTTTGCTTTCACAGTTGCTCATGTACCAGGTCTGCAGCCATTCCAGCATAACCCTGAACACTAAACATGAGGTACTAGCACAATACCTAAACCAACATAATGCTAGATAGCTTATAACCAGCAGGTATTACCAGAATTCAAATTTAACATGGTGAAAGTGAAACACTTAGAAATGGGATCAAAATGCCCCTTTCCCTCAAAATCCCAGGAAATTTCTCATGGCATGGAATATTTAGTCTCCACAACTCATGAAGTGAACCCAGGGACCTAGGCCAAGTGTGTCTAGTTTTCTGTGGTTCTCTTTTTGGAAACAGGATCTTATGAGGTTGTTGAAAGAGGCTTTGAGATAACTTCTTAGCCCAAGATGCACGGGAACTCCCAAGGATCCATCCACCTCAGCCCCCAGATTGCTGGGATTATAGGCATGAGTGACCAAGCCAAGCATGAGCCCAGAGATTCTTACATAGTTTGTGAAATCCCACTACTGGTCTAGAGGTAGCTTCTGTGCTTCAAGCTTTAGGAATATGCCTCTCTTTCTTTTGGCTACCCTTGTTCAGGTGTCCATTTGTATGGTAAAGTGCTCGAAGGTCCCAGGCAAGGTTGTGGCTGCCCTTTCTCTGGTGTGTCCTTGGATGATTACAGCCCAGGTGAACAGGGTTCAAATATATTGGATCCTGTTCATTTGAAGAGGAAATGAGTAAAGATTCATGAGTTTATGTGGACATGCAAGGGGACTGAGGGGCCATGATAGAGACAAAACTTCAGGCCATGGGCTGAAGACTGAGGCTTCTGTACCTCTACCTTCTTGAATAGTGTTTACATGAGACTGCTGAGCCAATGTGTGCTCTCAAATGTAATTTAATGTGTTTTGTTTGAATTTATTTTGTTTTTTGCTTTCGTTTCTTACATGGAAAGAACATTACCATGGTGTGAAGAAGCTGGAGTGTCTTACCTAAGAGATATTTGAAAAAAGGGACCATTCAGCAGCCAAGAAATGCTCAATTGCCCTTGGTGTTTCAAAAAAAGTGAAAGAAAGTTGAGCGTGTCATGTCCATGTCTCCTTACCAAACATTTTACCTCCTATTTGAAAGGAATTACTCTTTCTTTGAAAGTTCAACCTGCCCTGAAACAAAGCTAATTCCTCCTTTCCACATTCTGCTTGAAATCACTTCCTTTGTTAGTTATATTTTGTTCCGCAGAAACACTTGGAGATGACTACAGCAAGAGTTTCCCATTGGTGGAATTTCCACGGAGACACATGAAGTAATACCGTACAACTTCAAGTGAAGTGCACTGTCCCTTAACAATGGCAAGTCTGGGAAATCCACTAGTAACTGAAAATCTTAGAAAGTCTGAAGGTTAGTAAAAGAAAATGGGCGTAAACTCTGTTGGATAGGGCCTCTCCTGGAGAACACATTTGTGGAAAAATTAATTATGAAGACGAAAGAACTCCCAAACTGGAATGGAAATTTTCTTGTTCAGGCCTAGAACGCTATTGCCTGGAGCCCTGTGGTTCCAATGGGATGACCAAAGTGTGAGCAGAGATCAAAATAAAACACACACCAATTAAGGAACTAGATATTTAACCAGGTGTCCAGAATAGTGGCAAACAGTATTGTGTAAATTTGCTGAGATCCTGTCTTCACAAGAAAGTAAATTCCAGCACGACCAGTGACTAGAGGAGGACACATTTCAAGGACTTGTAAAAAGTCATTTAGCACAACACTGAATTAGGTGAAAAGTAGAAGAGTCTGTCAGTCTTTCAAGTTTTAGTAGGAGAAACTTAAAACATGTAATAGCTGTTACATGAATAACTTCAGAGGTTTTGGAGAGGTCTAAATCACTACGAGTGAGGGCTTCCCTGACTCACAAAGTTAAAAAAAGTAAAACAAACAATTTCAAAAACCAATCAACCAATAAAATACAAACATTAAGTCCAAAGGGTTTCACTGGTTTTGAAACCACTTATGGAATGCACATTTATTGAACAGGCTTACCCTGCGTTCTGCTTTACTCAGACCCTGTACATGAGCAACTGTGAAAGCAAAATTCAAAATGTAATGTAAAGTGACCATTCAATTGGTGAAACCATGACCCAATAGACATTTTCTCTTTTGAAGCTTTGTACATTAACCATATGTGCTCTCAAAAGAAAGGAATACACAGGATCTGGGTGATTATTTTTTCAGTATTTTGTGTTCCACCAGATTTATTTAAAGATCTCCTGTCCTGCATCCACTGCCCAATGCAGGAGACCATACATATGACAACCAACATGAGAACTTCACTTCTACAGCCTGATTAAATCATCATGAGAATATAATTTTCCATTCATCATCAAAGATTTTTACATCAGATTAACCAGCTCTCTTGCTTTCCCATGTTTTTCCCTGGTTTTTGCATCTTGAAATGGGTGAGCTCTGTCCTCGGTCTTGATCTCCATCTTCCCCATATTTCCAAACATATTCATCTGGGAAACATGTAAAGATTTTATTTGGGGCTTGTTTCATTATTTTCAAATAGCTGCTCTTGAAATTCAACTTCCACCACTGTCTCTCATATCCAAAGCCAAGTGCTTGCAGAGGATTTCTGTTGAGAAATTTCACAGAAAGCTCTTATCCTACAGGTGAATGATGACAGCAAGTCTTCACTGAATATCTTAGGGAACAGGACTCAGCCAAATTACAGACATGACAAGGGAAAAGCATATGCTCCAGGAAAGGATATATCAGAGATCATCTACCAGGCTCTGGCATGTTTCATATCTCATTGATAGTACATCCATGTGTAGATTTGCATGCATTTCAAACCAAAAATTCTGAGTAGTGAAGCCTTCAGAGAGAATACTGTGGCATACCAGGCCTACGAATATTCATGCTACTTAAATTTGCCCTACAAGGTCCTCTGTGCCACTATGGTCTCCATTGCCACGCCCAGCATTGTGACTCAGGTCTCCTACTGCAAACTTGTATCCTAGAGAGTAAATTACAGCTCACAATGCTGTTCAGACAATCACAGCCCAGTGTGGTTTCCTGGCAACCACAAGCTTTGGAATTTCTGTGAACTGTTTAAACCCAACTCTGCAGCTTTTCACCTCATACAACCAGGCCTACGAATATTCATCCTATTTAATTTTGCCCTAAAAGGTCCTCTCTGCCACTGTGGTCTCCACGGCAATGCCCAGCATTGTGTCTCCGGTCTCCTACTGCAAACTTGTATCCTAGAGCCTAAATTACAGCGCACAATGCTGCTCAACCAATCACAGCCCAATGTGTTTGCAGGCAACCACAAGTTTGGGGATTTCTGTGAACTGTTTAAGCCCAACTCTGCAGCTCTTCACCTCATACAACCTGGCCTATGAATATTTATCCTATTTAATTTTGCCCTACAAGGTCCTCTGTGCCACTGTGGTCTACATGGCAATGCCCAGCATTGTGACTGAGGACTCCTACTGCAAACTTGTATCCTAGAGCCTAAATTCCAGCTCACAATGCTGCTCAGCCAATCAAAACCCATTGTGGTTGCCTGGCAACCACAAGCTTGTGCATTTCTGTGAAGTGTTTCAGCCCATCTCTGCAGCTTTCCACCTCATACAACCACAGCCATTCCAATCATGCAGTATTTGATGAGACTCTCTATGTTGTGTCAGAATTTTCTAAACATTTGTAGTGATCAAGCAAATTTGACATATTTTGAGAAGTGAAGGGAAGTAATGAGCTCTGTCTTTAGCTCTGTCTGTGGTCTATGGGGTCCAAACTTGACTACCCCAGTCTATTAAATTTTCAAACATAGAATGCCAAATGTTTCAGGGGAGTAAAGAAAACAGCACAATAATTTGGGTTCTGCCGAGTTTTGGTGGCTTGGGAAACAAACCTGCAAACCATACATGCAATCTCTGCTGGATTACTGCCACCATGGTAGTATCAGTTAGCACTGAAAGCCAGCAACCAGAAGATGAGTCCCAAAGTGAAAGTGAATCCTTGCAGTGCATGAATACTTGGAGTGCCTGTTCAACTATTCAACTTCCTCGGGCTTCACATGTCTCTGATAGCTATTTCAAGGAGGCCGGCAGCCCTTCCAGCATAACCCTGAACACTAAACATGAGGTACTAGCACAATACCTAAACCAACATAATGCTAGATAGCTTATACCCAGCAGGTATTACCAAAATTCAAATGTAACATGGTGAAAGTGAAACACTTAGAAACGGGATCCAAATGCCCCTTTCCCTCAAAATCCCAAGAATTTTCTCATGGCATGGAATATTTAGTCTCCACAACTCCTGAAGTGAACCCAGGGACCTAGGCCAAGTGTGTCTAGTTTTCTGTGCTTCTCTTTTTGGAAACAGGATCTTATGAGGTTGTTGAAAGAGGCTTTGAGATAACTTCTTAGCCCAAGATGGACGGGAACTCCCAAGGATCCATCCACCTAAGCCCCCAGATTGCTGGGATTATAGGCATGAGCGACCAAGAGAAGCATGAGCACAGAGATTCTCACATAGTTTGTGAAATCCCACTACTGGTCTAGAGGTAGCTTCTGTGCTTCAGGCTTTAGGAATATGCCTCTCTTTGTTTTGGCTCCCCTTGTTCAGGTGTCCATTTCTATTGTGAAGAGCTCCAAGGCCGCAGGCAAGGGTGTGGCTGCCCTTTCTCTGGTGTGTCCTTGGATGATTACAGCCCATGTGAACAGGGTTCAAATATATTGGATCCTGTTAATTTGAAGAGGAAATGAGTAAAGATTCATGAGTTTATGTGGACATGCAAGGGGACTGAGGGGCCATGATAGAGACAAAACTTCAGGCCATGGGCTGAAGACTGAGGCTTCTGTACCTCTACCTTCTTGAATAGTGTTTACATGAGCCTGCTGAGCCAATGTGTGCTCTCAAATGTAATTTAATGTGTTTTGTTTGAATTTTGTTTTTTGCTTTCGTTTTTTACATGGAAGGAACATTACCATGGTGTGAAGAAGCTGGAGTGTCTTACCTAAGAGATATTTGAAAAAAGGGATCATTCAGCAGCCAAGAAATCTTCAATTGCCCTTGGCATTTAAAAAAAAGTGAAATAAAGTTTAGCGTGTCATGTCCATGTCTCCTTACCAAACATTTTACCTCCTATTTGAAAGGAATTACTGTTTCTTTGAAAGTTCAACCTGCCCTGAAACAAAGCTAATTCCTCCTTTCTGAATTCTGCTTGAAACCACTTCCTTTGTTAGTTATATTTTGTTCCGCAGAAACACATGGAGATGACTACAGTAAGAGTTTCCCATTGGTGGAATTTCCATGGAGACACATGAAGTAATACCTTACAACTTCAAGTGAAGTGCACTGTTTCTTAACAATGGCAAGTCTGGGAAAACCCCTAGTAACTGAAAATCTTAGAAAGTCTGAAGGTTAGTGAAAGAAAATGGGCCTATACTCAGTTGGATAGGGCATCTCCTAAAGCACATATTTGTGGAGAAAGAAATTATGAGAGAGGAATGAACTCCCAAACTGGAATGGAAATTTTCTGGTTCAGGCCTAGAACGCTATTGCCTGGAGCCTTGTCGTTCCAATGGGATGACTAAAGTGTAAGCAAAGATCAAAATAAAACACACACCATTTAGGGAACTCGATATTTAACCAGGTGTCCAAAATAGTGGCAAACAGTATTGTGTCAATTTGCTGAGATCCTGTCTTCACAAGAAAGTAAATTCCAGCACGACCAGTGACTAGAGGAGGACACATTTCAAGGACTTGTAAAAAGTGATTTAGCACAACACTGAATTAGGTGAAAAGTAGAAGAGTCTGTCAGTCTTTCAAGTTTTAGTAGGAGAAACTTAAAACATGTAAGAGCTGTTACATGAATAACTTCAGAGTTTTTGGAGAGGTCTAAATCAATACGAGTGAGGGCTTCCCTGACTCACAAAGTTAAAAATAGTAAAACAAACAATTTCAAAAACCTATCAACCAATAAAATACAAACATTAAGTCCAAAGGGTTTCACTGGTTTTGAAACCACTTATGGAATGCACATTTATTGAACAGGCTTACCCTGCGTTCTGCTTTACTCAGACCCTGTACATGAGCAACTGTGAAAGCAAAATTCAAAATGTAATGTAAAGTGACCATTCAATTACTGAATCCATGACCCAATAGACATTTTCTCTTTTGAAACTTTGTACATTAACCATATGTGCTCTCAAAAGAAAGGAATACACAGGAATTGGGTGATTATTTTTTCAGTATTTTGTGTTCCACCAGATTTATTTAAAGATCTCCTGTCCTGCATCCACTGCCCAATGCAGGAGACCATACATATGACAACCAACATGAGAACTTCACTTCTACAGCCTGATTAAATCATCATGAGAATATAATTTTCCATTCATCATCAAAGATTTTTACATCAGATTAACCAGCTTTCTTGGTTTGCCATGTTTTTCCCTTGTTTTTGTATTTTGAAATGGGTGAGCTCTGTTCTCAGTCTTGATCTCCATCTTCCCCATATTTCAAAACATATTCATCTGGGAAACATGTAAAGATCTTATTTGGGGCTTGTTTCATTATTTTCAAATAGCTGCTCTTGAAATTCAACTTCCACCACTGTCTCTCATATCCAAAGCCAAGTGCTTGCAGAGGATTTCTGTTGAGAAATTTCACAGAAATCTCTTATCCTGCAGGTGAATGATGACAGCAAGTCTTCACTGAATCTCTTAGGGAACAGGACTCAGCCAATTTACAGACATGACAAGGGAAAAGATATGCTCAAGGAAAGGAAATATCTGAGATCATCTATCAGGCCCTGGCATGTTTCATATCCCATTGATAGTACATCCATGTGTAGATTTGCCCGCATTTCAATCCACAAATTCTGAGCAGTGAAGCCTTCAGAGAGAATACTGTGGCATACCAGGCCTAGGAATATCATGCTACTTAAATTTGCCCTACAAGGTCCTCTGTGCCACTATGGTCTGATGGACACGACCAGCAATGTGACTCAGGTCTCCTACTGCAAACTTGTATCCTAGAGCCTAAATTACAGCTCACAATGCTGCTCAGCCAATCACAGCGTAGTGTGTTTGCCTGGCAACCACAAGCTTGGGGATTTCTGTGAACTGTTTAAGCCCAACTCTGCAGCTTTTCACCTCATACAACCAGGCCTATGAATATTTATCCTATTTAATTTTGCCCTATGATGTCCTCTGTGACACTGTGGTCTACCTTGCAATGCCCAGCATTGTGACTGAGGTCTCCAACTGCAAACTTGTATCCTAGAGCCTAAATTACACCTCACAATGCTGCTCAGCCAATCAAAGCCCAGTGTGGTTGCCTGGCAACCACAAGCTTGTGTATTTCTGTGAAGTGTTTCAGCCCATCTCTGCAGCTTTCCACCTCATACAACCACAGCCATTCCAATCATGCAGTATTTGATTAGACTCTCTATGTAGTGTCAGTATTTTCTTTACATTTGTAGTGATCTAGCAAATTTGACATATTTTGAGAAGTGAAAGAAGTAATTAGTTCTGTCTTTAGCTCTGTCTGTGGTCTATGGGGTCCAAACTTCACTACCACAGTCTATTAAATTTTCAAAGATAGAGTCCCAAATGTTTCAGGGGAGGAAAGAAAACACCACAATGATTTGGGTTCTGCAGAGTTTCTGGTGGCTTGGGAAACAAACCTGCAAACCATACATGCAATCTCTGCTGGATTACTGCCACCATGGTAGTATCAGTTAGCACTGAAAGCCAGCAAGCAGAAGATGAGTCCCAAAGTGAAAGTGAATCATTGCAGTCCATGGATATTTGGAGTGCCTGTTCAACTATTCAGCTTCCTCGGGGTTCACATGTCTGCGATAGCTATTTCAAGGAGGCCTGCCGCCCTTCCAGCATAACCCTGAATACTAAACATGAGGTACTAGCACACTACCTAAACCAACATAATGCTAGGTAGCTTATCACCAGGAGGTATTACCAGACTTCAAATGTAACATGTTGAAAGGGAAACACTTAGAAACGTGATCCAAATGCTCCTTTCCCTCAAAAATCCCAGGAATTTTCTCATGGCATGGAGTATTTAGTCTCCACAACTCCTGAAGTGAACCCAGGTACCGAGGCCAAGTGTGTCTAGTTTTCTGTGGTTCTCTTTTTGGAAACAACATCTTATGAAGTTGTTGAAAGAGGCTTTGAGATAACTTCTTAGCCCAAGATGGATGGGAACTCCCAAGGATCCATCCACCTCAGCCCCCAGATTGCTGGGATTATAGGCATGAGCGACCAAGCCAAGCATGAGCCCAGAGATTCTTACATCGTTTGTGAAATCCCACTACGGGTCTAGAGGGAGCTTCGGTGCTTCAAGCTTTAGGAATATGCCTCTCTTTGTTTTGGCTACCCTTGTTCAGGTGTCCATTTGTATGGTAAAGAGCTCGAAGGCCCCAGGCAAGGTTGTGGCTGCCCTTTCTCTGGTGTGTCCTTGGATGATTACAGCCCAGGTGAACAGGGTTCAAATATATTGGATCCTGTTCATTTGAAGAGGAAATGAGCAAAGATTCATGAGTTCATGTGGACATGCAAGGGGACTGAGGGGCCATGATAGAGACAAAACATCAGGCCATGGGCTGAAGACTGAGGCTTCTGTACCTCTACCTTCTTGGATAGTGTTTACATGAGCCTGCTGAGCCATTGTGTGCTCTGAAATGTAATTTAATGTGTTTTGTTTGAATTTGTTTTGTTTTTTGCTTTCGTTTTTTACATGGAAGGAACATTACCATGGTGTGAAGAAGCTGGAGTGTCTTACCTAAGAGATATTTGAAAAGAGGGATCATTCAGCAGCCAAGAAATCTTCAATTGCCCTTGGCATTTCAACAAAAGTGAAATAAAGTTTAGCCTGTCATGTCCATGTCTCCTTACCAAACATTTTACCTCCTATTTGAAAGCAATTACTGTTTCTTTGAAAGTTCAACCTGCCCTGAAACAAAGCTATTTCCTCCTTTCCACTTTCTGCTTGAAACCACTTCCTTTGTTAGTTATATTTTGTTCCACAGAAACACATGGAGATGACTACAGCAAGAGTTTCCCATTGGTGAAATTTCCACGGAGACACATGAAGTAATACCTTACAACTTCAAGTGAAGTGCACTGTCCCTTAACCATGGCAATTCTGGGAAATCCCCTAGTAACTGAAAATCTTAGAAAGTCTGAAGGTTAGTGAAAGAAAATGGGCCTATACTCAGTTGTATAGGGCATCTCCTAAAGCACATATTTGTGGAGAAAGAAATTATGAGAGAGGAATGAACTCCCAAACTGCAATGGAAATTTTCTGGTTCAGGCCTAGAATGCTATTGCCTGGAGCCTTGTGGTTCCAATGGGATGACTAAAGTGTAAGCAAAGATCAAAATAAAACACACACCATTTAGGGAACTCGATATTTAACCAGGTGTCCAAAATAGTGGCAAACAGTATTGTGTCAATTTGCTGAGATCCTGTCTTCACAAGAAAGCAAATTCCAGCACGACCAGTGACTAGAGGAGGACACATTTTAAAGGACTTGTAAAAAGTCATTTAGCACAACACTGAGTTAGGTGAAAAGTAGAAGAGTCTGTCAGTCTTCAAGTTTTAGTAGGAGAAACTTAAAACATGTAAGAGCTGTTACATGAATAACTTCAGAGTTTTTGGAGAGGTCTAAATCAATACGAGTGAGGGCTTCCCTGACTCACAAAGTTAAAAATAGTAAAAGAAACAATTTCAAAAACCAATCAACCAATAAAATACAAACATTAATTCCAAAGGGTTTCACTGGTTTTGAAACAACTTATGGAGTGCACATTTATTGAACAGGCTTACCCTGTGTTCTTCTTTACTCAGACCCTGTACATGAGACACTGTGAAAGCAAAATTCAAAATGTAGAGACCATTCAAATGGTGAAACCATGATCCAATAGACATTTTCTCTTTTGAAACTTTGTACATTAACCATATGTGCTCTCAAAAGAAAGGAATACACAGGATTTGGTTGATTTTTTTTCAGTATTTTGTGTTCCACCAGATTTATTTAAAGATCTCCTGTCTGCATCCACTGCCCAATGCAGGAGACCATACATATGACAACCAGCATGAGAACTTCACTTCTACAGACTGATTAAATCATCATGAGAATATAATTTTCCATTCATCATCAAAGATTTTTACATCAGATGAACCAGCTCTCTTGCTTTCACATGTATTTCCCTGGTTTTTGTATCTTGATATGGGTGAGGTCTGTTCTCAGTCTTGATCACCATCTTCCCCATATTTCCAAACATATTCATCTGGGAAACACGTAAAGATCTTATTTGGGGCTTGTTTCATTATTTTCAAATAGCTGCTCTTGAAATTCTACTTCCACCACTGTCTCTCATATCCAAAGCCAAGTGCTTGCAGAGGATTTCTGTTGAGAAATTTCACAGAAATCTGTTATCCTGCAGGTGAATGATGACAGCAAGTCTTCACTGAATCTCTTAGGGAACAGGACTCAGCCAAATTACAGACATCACAAGGGAAAAGCATATGCTCAAGGAAAGGAAATATCAGAGATCATCTACCAGGCCCTGGCATGTTTCATATCCCATTGATAGTACATCTATGTGTAGATTTGCACGCATTTCAATCCACAAATTCTGAGCAGTGAAGCCTTCAGAGAGAATACTGTGGCATACCAGGCCTACGAATATTCATGCTACTTAAATTTGCCCTACAAGGTCCTCTGTGCCACTAAGGTCTCCAAGGCCACGATCAGCAATATGACTCAGGGCTCCTACTGCAAACTTGTATCCTAGAGCCAAAAGTCCAGCTCACAATGCTGCTCAGCCAATCAAAGACCAGTGTGGTTGCCTGGCAACCACAAGCTTGTGGATTTTTGTGAAGTGTTTCAGCCCAAATCTGCAGCTTTTCACCTCATGCAACCAGGCCTATGAATATTTATCCTATTTAATTTTGCCCTTCAAGGTCCTCTGTGCCACTGTGGTCTACATGGCAATGCCCAGCATTGTGACTGAGGTCTACTACTGCAAACTTGTATCCTAGAGCCTAAATTCCAGCTCACAATGCTGCTCAGCCAATCAAAGCCCAGTGTGGTTGCCAGGCAACCACAAGCTTGTGTATTTCTGTGAAGTGTTTCAGCCCATCTCTGCAGCTTTCCAAATCATACAACCACAGCCATTCCAATCATGCAGTATTTGATTAGACTGTCTATGTTGTGTCAGAATTTTCTTTACATTTGTAGTGATCAAGCAAATTTGACATATTTTGAGAAGTGAAGGGAAGTAATGAGCTCTGTCTTTAGCTCTGTCTGTGGTCTATGGGGTCCAAACTTGACTACCCCAGTCTATTAAATTTTCAAACATAGAATGCCAAATGTTTCCGGGGAGGAAAGAAAACAGCACAATAATTTGGGTTCTGCCGAGTTTCTGGTGCCTTGGGAAACAAACCTGCAAATCATACATGCAATCTCTGCTGGATTACAGCCACCATGGTAGTATCAGTTAACCCTGAAAGCCAGCAACCAGAAGATGAGTCCCAAAGTTAAAGTGAATCCTTGCAGTGCATGAATATTTGGAGTGCCTATTCAACTACTCAGCTTCCTTGGTGTTCACATGTCTCTGATAGCTATTTCAAGGAGGTCTGCAGCCATTCCAGCATAACCCTGAACACTAAACATGAGGAACTAGCACAATATCTAAACCAACATAATGCTAGATAGCTTATAACCAGCAGGTATTACCAGAATTCAAATGTAACATGGTGAAAGTGAAACACTTAGAAATGGGATCCAAATGCCCCTTTCCCTCAAAATTACAGGAATTTTCTCATGGCACGGAATCTTTAGTCTCCACAACTCATGAAGTGAACCCAGGGACCTAGGCCAAGTGTGTCTAGTTTTCTGTGGTTCTCTTTTTGGAAACAGCATCTTATGAAGTTCTTTAAAGAGGCTTTGAGATAACTTCTTAGCCCAAGATGGATGGGAACTCCCAAGGATCCATCCACCTCAGCCCCCAGATTGCTGGGATTATAGGCATGAGTGAACAAGCCAAGCATGAGCACAGAGATTCTTACATAGATTGTGAAATCCCACTACTGGTCTAGAGGTAGCTTCTGTGCTTCAGGCTTTAGGAATATGCCTCTCTTTGTTTTGGCTCCCCTTATTCACGAGTCCATTTCTATTGTGAAGAGCTCCAAGGCCCCAGGCAAGGGTGTGGCTGCACTTTTTCTGGTGTGTCCTTCAATGTTTACAGCCCAGGTGAACAGGATTCAAATATATTGGATCCTGTTCATTTGAAGAGGAAATGAGTAAAGATTCATGAGTTTATGAGGACATGCAAGGGGACTGAGAGGCCATGATAGAGACAAAACTTCAGGCCATGGGCTGAAGACTGAGGCTTCTGTACCTCTACCTTCTTGAATAGTGTTTACATGAGCCTGCTGAGCCATTGTGTGCTCTGAAATGTAATTTAATGTGTTTTGTTTGAATTTGTTTTGTTTTTTGCTTTCGTTTTTTACATGGAAGGAACATTACCATGGTGTGAAGAAGCTGGAGTGTCTTACCTAAGAGATATTTGAAAAAAGGGATCATTCAGCAGCCAAGAAATTCTCAATTGCCCTTGGCGTTTCAAAAAAAGTGAAATAAAGTTTAGCCTGTCATGTCCATGTCTCCTTACCAAAGATTTTACCTCCTATTTGAAAGGAATTACTGTTTCTTTGAAAGTTCAACCTGACCTGAAACAAAGCTAATTCCTCCTTTCTGAATTCTGCTTGAAACCACTTCCTTTGTTAGTTATATTTTGTTCCACAGAAACACTTGGAGATGACTACAGCAAGAGTTTCCCATTGGTGGAATTTCCACGGAGACACATGAAGTAATACCATACCACTTCAAGTGAAGTGCACTGTCCCTTAACCATGGCAAGTCTGGGAAAACCTCTAGTAACTGAAAATCTTAGAAAGTCTGAAGGTTAGTAAAAGAAAATGGGCATATACTCAGTTGGATAGTGCCTCTCCTGGAGAACACATTTGTGGAAAAATTAATTATGAAGACGAAAGAACTCTCAAACTGGAATTGAAACTTTCTGGTTCAGGCCTAGAACGCTATTGCCTCGAGCCCTGTGGTTCCAATGGGATGACCAAAGTGTGAGCAGAGATCAAAATAAAACACACACCATTTAGGGAACTCGATATTTAACCAGGTGTCCAGAATAGTGGCAAACAGTATTGTGTCAATTTGCTGAGATCCTGTCTTCACAAGAAAGTAAATTCCAGCACGACCAGTGACTAGAGGAGGACACATTTCAAGGACTTGTAAAAAGTGATTTAGCACAACACTGAATTAGGTGAAAAGTAGAAGAGTCTGTCAGTCTTTCAAGTTTTAGTAGGAGAAACTTAAAACATGTAATAGCTGTTACATGAATAACTTCAGAGTTTTTGGAGAGGTCTAAATCACTACGAGTGAGGGCTTCCCTGACTCACAAAGTTAAAAATAGTAAAACAAACAATTTCAAAAACCAATCAACCAATAAAATACAAATGTTAAGTCCAAAGGGTTTCACTGGTTTTGAAACCACTTATGGAATGCACATTTATTGAACAGGCTTACCCTGCGTTCTGCTTTACTCAGACCCTGTACATGAGCAACTGTGAAAGCAAAATTCAAAATGTAATGTAAAGTGACCATTCAATTACTGAATCCATGACCCAATAGACATTTTTTCTTTTGAAACTTTGTACATTAACCATATGAGCTCTCAAAAGAAAGGAATACACAGGATTTGGGTGATTATTTTTTCAGTATTTTGGGTTCCACCAGATTTATTTAAAGATCTCCTGTCCTGGATCCACTGCCCAATGCAGGAGACCATACATATGACAACCAACATGAGAACTTCACTTCTACAGCCTGATTAAATCATCATGAGAATATAATTTTCCATTCATCATCAAAGATTTTTACATCAGATTAACCAGCTCTCTTGCTTTCCCATGTTTTTCCCTTGTTTTTGTATCTTGAAATGGGTGAGCTCTGTTCTCAGTCTTGATCTTCATCTTCCCCATATTTCAAAACATATTCATCTGGGAAACATGTAAAGATCTTATTTGGGGCTTGTTTCATTATTTTCAAATAGCTGCTCTTGAAATTCAACTTCCACCACTGTCTCTCATATCCAAAGCCAAGTGCTTGCAGAGGATTTCTGTTGAAAAATTTCACAGAAATCTCTTATCCTGCAGGTGAATGATGACAGCAAGTCTTCACTGAATCTCTTAGGGAACAGGACTCAGCCAAATTACACACATGACAAGGGAAAAGATATGCTCAAGTAAAGGAAATATCAGAGATCATCTATCAGGCCCTGGCATGTTTCATATCCCATTGTTAGTACATCCATGTGTAGATTTGCCCGCATTTCAATCCACAAATTCTGAGCAGTGAAGCCTTCAGAGAGAATACTGTGGCATACCAGGCCTACGAATATTCATGCTACTTAAATTTGCCCTACAAGGTCCTCTGTGCCACTATGATCTGATGGACACGACCAGCAATGTGACTCAGGTCTCCTACTGCAAACTTGTATCCTAGAGCCTAAATTACAGCTCACAATGCTGCTCAGCCAATCACAGCGTAGTGTATTTGCCTGGCAACCACAAGCTTGTGGATTTCGGTGAACTGTTTAAGCCCAACTCTGCAGCTTTTCACCTCATACAACCAGGCCTATGAATATCTATCCTATTTAATTTTGCCCTACGATGTCCTCTGTGCCACTGTGGTCTACCTTGCAATTCCCAGCATTGTGACTGCGGTCTCCTACTGCAAACTTGTATCCTAGAGCCTAAATTCCAGCTCACAATGCTGCTCAGCCAATCAAAGCCCAGTGTGGTTGCCTGGCAACCACAAGCTTGTGTATTTCTGTGAAGTGTTTCAGCCCATCTCTGCAGCTTTCCAAATCATACAACCACAGCCATTCCAATCATGCAGTATTTGATTAGACTCTCTATGTAGTGTCAGTATTTTCTTTACATTTGTAGTGATCTAGCAAATTTGACATATTTTGAGAAGTGAAAGAAGTAATTAGCTCTGTCTTTAGCTCTGTCTGTGGTCTATGGGGTCCAAACTTGACTACCCCAGTCTATTAAATTTTTAAACATAGAGTGCCAAATGTTCCAGGGGAGGAAAGAAAACACCACAATGATTTGGGTTCTGCAGAGTTTCTGGTGGCTTGGGAAACAAACCTGCAAACCATACATGCAATCTCTGCTGGATTACTGCCACCATGGTAGTATCAGTTAGCACTGAAAGCCAGCAAGCAGAAGATGAGTCCCAAAGTGAAAGTGAATCATTGCAGTGCATGAATATTTGGAGTGCCTGTTCAACTATTCAGCTTCCTCGGGGTTCACATGTCTGCGATAGCTATTTCAAGGAGGCCTGCCGCCCTTCCAGCATAATCCTGAACACTAAACATGAGGTACTAGCACAATACCTAAACCAACATAATGCTAGGTAGCTTATCACCAGGAGGTATTACCAGAGTTCAAATGTAACATGGTGAAAGGGAAACACTTAGAAACGGGATCCAAATGCCCCTTTCCCTCAAAATCCTAGGAATTTTCTCATGGCATGGAATATTTAGTGTCCACAACTCATGAAGTGAACCCAGGGACCAAGGCCAAGTGTGTCTAGTTTTCTGTGGTTCTCTTTTTGGAAACAGCATCTTATGAAGTTGTTGAAAGAGGCTTTGAGATAACTTAATAGCCCAAGATGGATGGGAACTCCCAAGGATCCATCCACCTCAGCCCCCAGATTGCTGGGATTATAGGCATGAGCGACCAAGCCAAGCATGAGCCCAGAGATTCTTACATAGTTTGTGAAATCCCACTACTGGTCTAGAGGTAGCTTCTGTGCTTCAAGCTTTAGGAATATGCCTCTCTTTGTTTTGGCTACCCTTGTTCAGGTGTCCATTTGTATGGTAAAGACCTCGAAGGTCCCAGGCAAGGTTGTGGCTGCCCTTTCTCTGGTGTGTCCTTGGATGATTACAGCCCAGGTGAACAGGGTTCAAATATATTGGATACTGTTCATTTGAAGAGGAAATGAGCAAAGATTCATGAGTTCATGTGGACATGCAAGGGGACTGAGTGGCCATGATAGAGACAAAACATCAGGCCATGGGCTGAAGACTGAGGCTTCTGTACCTCTACCTTCTTGGATAGTGTTTACATGAGCCTGCTGAGCCATTGTGTGCTCTGAAATGTAATTTAATGTGTTTTGTTTGAATTTGTTTTGTTTTTTGCTTTCGTTTTTTACATGGAAAGAACATTACCATGGTGTGAAGAAGCTGGAGTGTCTTACCTAAGAGATATTTGAAAAAAGGGATCATTCAGCAGCCAAGAAATCTTCAATTGCCCTTGGCATTTAAAAAAAACTGAAATAAAGTTTAGCGTGTCATGTCCATGTCTCCTTACCAAACATTTTACCTCCTATTTGAAACGAATTACTGTTTCTTTGAAAGATCAACCTGCCCTGAAACAAAGATAATTCCGTCTTTCCACTTTCTGCTTGAAACCACTTCCTTTGTTAGTTATATTTTGTTCCTCAGAAACACATGGAGATGACTACAGTAAGAGTTTCCCATTGGTGGAATTTCCATGGAGACACATGAAGTAATACCTTACAACTTCAAGTGAAGTGCACTGTTTCTTAACAATGGCAAGTCTGGGAAAACCCCTAGTAACTGAAAATCTTAGAAAGTCTGAAGGTTAGTGAAATAAAATGGGCCTATACTAAGTTGGATAGGGCATCTCCTAAAGCACATATTTGTGGAGAAAGAAATTATGAGAGAGGAATGAACTCCCAAACTGGAATGGAAATTTTCTGGTTCAGGCCTAGAACGCTATTGCCTGGAGCCTTGTGGTTCTAACTGGATGAGCAAAGGGTGAGCAGAGATCAAAGTAAAACACACACCATTTAGGGAACTCGATATTTAACCAGGTGTCCAAAATAGTGGCAAACAGTATTGTGTCAATTTGCTGAGATCCTGTCTTCACAAGAAAGTAAATTCCAGCATGACCAGTGACTAGAGGAGGACACATTTTAAAGGACTTGTAAAAAGTCATTTAGCACAACACTGAGTTAGGTGAAAAGTAGAAGAGTCTGTCAGTCTTCAAGTTTTAGTAGGAGAAACTTAAAACATGTAACAGCTGTTACATGAATAACTTCAGAGTTTTTGGAGAGGTCTAAATCAATACGAGTGAGGGCTTCCCTGACTCACAAAGTTAAAAATAGTAAAAGAAACAATTTCAAAAACCAATCAACCAATAAAATACAAACATTAATTCCAAAGGGTTTCACTGGTTTTGAAACAACTTATGGAGTGCACATTTATTGAACAGGCTTACCCTGTGTTCTGCTTTACTCAGACCCTGTACATGAGCAACTGTGAAAGCAAAATTCAAAATGTAGAGACCATTCAAATGGTGAAACCATGATCCAATAGACATTTTCTCTTTTGAAACTTTGTACATTAACCATATGTGCTCTCAAAAGAAAGGAATACACAGGATTTGGTTGATTTTTTTTCAGTATTTTGTGTTCCACCAGATTTATTTAAAGATCACCTGTCCTGCATCCACTGCCCAATGCAGGAGACCATACATATGACAACCAGCATAAGAACTTCACTTCTACAGCCTGATTAAATCATCATGAGAATATAATTTTCCATTCATCATCAAAGATTTTTACATCAGATGAACCAGCTCTCTTGCTTTCACATGTTTTTCCCTGGTTTTTGTATCTTGATATGGGTGAGGTCTGTTCTCAGTCTTGATCACCATCTTCCCCATATTTCCAAACATATTCATCTGGGAAACACGTAAAGATCTTATTTGGGGCTTGTTTCATTATTTTCAAATAGCTGCTCTTGAAATTCTACTTCCACCACTGTCTCTCATATCCAAAGCCAAGTGCTTGCAGAGGATTTCTGTTGAGAAATTTCACAGAAATCTGTTATCCTGCAGGTGAATGATGACAGCAAGTCTTCACTGAATCTCTTAGGGAACAGGACTCAGCCAAATTACAGACATGACAAGGGAAAAGCATATGCTCAAGGAAAGGAAATATCAAAGATCATCTACCAGGCCCTGGCATGTTTCATATCCCATTGATAGTACATCTATGTGTAGATTTGCACGCATTTCAATCCACAAATTCTGAGCAGTGAAGCCTTCAGAGAGAATACTGTGGCATACCAGGCCTACGAATATTCATGCTACTTAAATTTGCCCTACAAGGTCCTCTGTGCCACTAAGGTCTCCAAGGCCACGATCAGCATTATGACTCAGGGTTCCTACTGCAAACTTGTATCCTAGAGCCCAAAGTCCAGCTCACAATGCTGCTCAGCCAATCAAAGACCAGTGTGATTGCCTGGCAACCACAAGCTTGTGGATTTTTGTGAAGTGTTTCAGCCCAAATCTGCAGCTTTTCACCTCATGCAACCAGGCCTATGAATATTTATACGATTTAATTTTGCCCTTCAAGGTCCTCTGTGCCACTGTGGTCTACATGGCAATGCCCAGCATTGTGACTGAGGTCTACTACTGCAAACTTGTATCCTAGAGCCTAAATTCCAGCTCACAATGCTGCTCAGCCAATCAAAGCCCAGTGTGGTTGCCTGGCAACCATAAGCTTGTGTATTTCTGTGAAGTGTTTCAGCCCATCTCTGCAGCTTTCCAAATCATACAACCACAGCCATTCCAATCATGCAGTATTTGATTAGACTGTCTATGTTGTGTCAGAATTTTCTTTACATTTGTAGTGATCAAGCAAATTTGACATATTTTGAGAAGTGAAGGGAAGTAATGAGCTCTGTCTTTAGCTCTGTCTGTGGTCTATTGGGTCCAAACTTGACTACCCCAGTCTATTAAATTTTCAAACATAGAATGCCAAATGTTTCAGGGGAGGAAAGAAAGCAGCACAATAATTTGGGTTCTGCTGAGTTTCTGGTGCCTTGGGAAGCAAACCTGCAAACCATACATGCAATCTCTGCTGGATTACAGCCACCATGGTAGTATCAGTTAACCCTGAAAGACAGCAAGCAGAAGATGAGTCCCAAAGTTAAAGTGAATCCTTGCAGTGCATGAATATTTGGAGTGCCTATTCAACTACTCAGCTTCCTCAGTGTTCACATGTCTCTGATAACTATTTCAAGGAGGTCTGCAGCCATTCCAGCATAACCCTGAACACTAAACATGAGGTACTAGCACAATACCTAAACCAACATAATGCTAGGTAGCTTATCACCAGGAGGTATTACCAGAGTTCAAATGTAACATGGTGAAAGGGAAACACTTAGAAACGGGATCCAAATGCCCCTTTCCCTCAAAAATCCCAGGAATTTTCTCATGGCATGGAGTATTTAGTCTCCACAACTCCTGAAGTGAACCCAGGGACCGAGGCCAAGTGTGTCTAGTTTTCTGTGGTTCTCTTTTTGGAAACAGCATCTTATGAAGTTGTTGAAAGAGGCTTGAGATAACTTCTTAGCCCAAGATGGATGGGAACTCCCAAGGATCCATCCACCTCAGCCCCCAGATTGCTGGGATTATAGGCACGAGCGACCAAGCCAAGCATGAGCCCAGAGATTCTTACATAGTTTGTGAAATCCCACTACTGGTCTAGAGGTAGCTTCTGTGCTTCAAGCTTTAGGAATATGCCTTTCTTTGTTTTGGCTACCCTTGTTCAGGTGTCCATTTGTATGGTAAAGAGCTCAAAGGCCCCAGGCAAGGTTGTGGCTGCCCTTTCTCTGGTGTGTCCTTGGATGATTACAGCCCAGGTGAACAGGGTTCAAATATATTGGATCCTGTTCATTTGAAGAGGAAATGAGCAAAGATTCATGAGCTCCTGTGGACATGCAAGGGGACTGAGGGGCAATGATAGAGACAAAACATCAGGCCATGGGCTGAAGACTGAGGCTTCTCTACCTCTACCTTCTTGGATAGTATTTACATGAGCCTGCTGAGCCATTGTGTGCTCTGAAATGTAATTTAATGTGTTTTGTTTGAATTTGTTTTGTTTTTTGCTTTCGTTTTTTACATGGAAGGAACACTACCATGGTGTGAAGAAGCTGGAGTGTCTTACCTAAGAGATATTTGAAAAAAGGGATCATTCAGCAGCCAAGAAATCTTCAATTGCCCTTGGCATTTAAAAAAAAGTGAAATAAAGTTTAGCGTGTCATGTCCATGTCTCCTTACCAAAGATTTTACCTCCTATTTGAAAGGAATTACTGTTTCTTTGAAAGTTCAACCTGCCCTGAAACAAAGATAATTCCTCCTTTCCACTTTCTGCTTGAAACCACTTCCTTTGTTAGTTATATTTTGTTCCGCAGAAACACATGGAGATGACTACAGTAAGAGTTTCCCATTGGTGGAATTTCCACGGAGACACATGAAGTAATACCTTAAAACTTCAAGTGAAGTGCACTGTTTCTTAACAATGGCAAGTCTGGGAAAACCCCTAGTAACTGAAAATCTTAGAAAGTCTGAAGGTTAGTGAAAGAAAATGGGCCTATACTCAGTTGGATAGGGCATCTCCTAAAGCACATATTTGTGGAGAAAGAAATTATGAGAGAGGAATGAACTCCCAAACTGGAATGGAAATTTTCTGGTTCAGGCCTAGAACCCTATTGCCTGGAGCCCTGTGGTTCCAATGGGATGACTAAAGTGTAAGCAAAGATCAAAATAAAACACACACCATTTAGGGAACTCGAAATTTAACCAGGTGTCCAAAATAGTGGCAAACAGTATTGTGTCAATTTGCTGAGATCCTGTCTTCACAAGAAAGTAAATTCCAGCATGACCAGTGACTAGAGGAGGACACATTTTAAAGGACTTGTAAAAAGTCATTTAGCACAACACTGAGTTAGGTGAAAAGTAGAAGAGTCTGTCAGTCTTCAAGTTTTAGTAGGAGAAACTTAAAACATGTAAGAGCTGTTACATGAATAACTTCAGAGCTTTTGGAGAGGTCTAAATCAATACGAGTGAGGGCTTCCCTGACTCACAAAGTTAAAAATAGTAAAAGAAACAATTTCAAAAACCAATCAACCAATAAAATACAAACATTAATTCCAAAGGGTTTCACTGGTTTTGAAACAACTTATGGAGTGCACATTTATTGAACAGGCTTACCCTGTGTTCTGCTTTACTCAGACCCTGTACATGAGCAACTGTGAAAGCAAAATTCAAAATGTAGAGACCATTCAAATGGTGAAACCATGATCCAATAGACATTTTCTCTTTTGAAACTTTGTACATTAACCATATGTGCTCTCAAAAGAAAGGAATACACAGGATTTGGTTGATTTTTTTTTTCAGTATTTTGTGTTCCACCAGATTTATTTAAAGATCTCCTGTCCTGCATCCACTGCCCAATGCAGGAGACCATACATATGACAACCAGCATGAGAACTTCACTTCTACAGCCTGATTAAATCATCATGAGAATATAATTTTCCATTCATCATCAAAGATTTTTACATCAGATGAACCAGCTCTCTTGCTTTCACATGTTTTTCCCTGGTTTTTGTATCTTGATATGGGTGAGGTCTGTTCTCAGTCTTGATCACCATCTTCCCCATATTTCCAAACATATTCATCTGGGAAACACGTAAAGATCTTATTTGGGGCTTGTTTCATTATTTTCAAATAGCTGCTCTGAAATTCAACTTCCACCACTGTCTCTCATATCCAAAGCCAAGTGTTTGCAGAGGATTTCTGTTGAGAAATTTCACAGAAATCTCTTATCCTGCAGGTGAATGATGACAGCAAGTCTTCACTGAATCTCTTAGGGAACAGGACTCAGCCAAATTACAGACATGACAAGGGAAAAGGTATGCTCAAGGAAAGGAAATATCAGAGATCATCTATCAGGCCCTGGCATGTTTCATATCCCATTGTTAGTACATCCATGTGTAGATTTGCCCGCATTTCAATCCACAAATTCTGAGCAGTGAAGCCTTCAGAGAGAATACTGTGGCATACCAGGCTTACGAATATTCATGCTACTTAAATTTGCCCTACAAGGTCCTCTGTGCCACTATGGTCTCCATTGCCACGCCCAGCATTGTGACTCAGGTCTCCTACTGCAAACTTGTATCCTAGAGAGTAAATTACAGCTCACAATTCTGTTCAGAAAATCACAGCACAGTGTGGTTTCCTGGCAACCACAAGCTTTGGGATTCCTGTGAACTGTTTAAACCCAACTCTGCAGCTTTTCACCTCATACAACCAGGCCTACGAATATTCATCCTATTTAATTTTGCCCTAAAAGGTCCTCTGTGCCACTGTGGTCTCCACAGCAATGCCCAGCATTGGGTCTCAGGTCTCCTACTGCAAACTTGTATCCTAGAGCCTAAATTACAGAGCACAATGCTGCTCAACCAATCACAGCCCAATGTGTTTGCCAGGCAACCACAAGCTTGGGGATTTCTGTGAACTGTTTAAGCCCAACTCTGCAGCTTTTCACTTCATACAACCTGGCCTATGAATATTTATACTATTTAATTTGGCCCTACAAGGTCCTCTGTGCCACTGGGGTCTACATGGAAATGCCCTGCATTGGGACTGAGGTCTCCTACTGCAAACTTGTATCCTAGAGCCTAAATTACAGCTCAAAAGGCTGCTCAGCTAATCAAAGCCCAGTGTGGTTGCCTGGCAACCACAAGCTTGTGTATTTCTGTGAAGTGTTTCAGCCCATCTCTGCAGCTTTCCAAATCATACAACCACAGCCATTCCAATCATGCAGTATTTGATTAGACTGTCCATGTTGTGTCAGAATTTTCTTTACATTTGTAGTGATCAAGCAAATTTGACATATTTTGAGAAGTGAAGGGAAGTAATGAGCTCTGTCTTTAGCTCTGTCTGTGGTCTATGGGGTCCAAACTTGACTACACCAGTCTATTAAATTTTCAAACATAGAATGCCAAATGTTTCCGGGGAGGAAAGAAAACAGCACAATAATTTGTGTTCTGCCGAGTTTCTGGTGCCTTGGGAAGCAAACCTGCAAACCATACATGCAATCTCTGCTGGATTACAGCCACCATGGTAGTATCAGTTAGCACTGAAAGCCAGCAACCAGAAGATGAGTCCCAAAGTGAAACTGAATCCTTGCAGTGCATGAATACTTGGAGTGCCTGTTCAACTATTCAACTTCTTCGGGCTTCACATGTCTTTGATAGCTATTTCAAGGAGGTCTGCAGCCCTTCCAGCAAAACCCTGAACACTAAACATGAGGTACTAGCACAATACCTAAACCAACATAATGCTAGATAGCTTATAACCAGCAGGTATTACCAAAATTCAAATGTAACATGGTGAAAGTGAAACACTTAGAAATGGGATCCAAATGCCCCTTTCCCTCAAAATCCCAGGAATTTTCTCATGGCATGGAATATTTAGTGTCCACAACTCATGAAGTGAACCCAGGGACCAAGGCCAAGTGTGTCTAGTTTTCTGTGGTTCTCTTTTTGGAAACAGCATCTTATGAAGTTGTTTAAAGAGGCTTAGAGATAACTTCTTAGCCCAAGATGGATGGGAACTCCCAAGGATCCATCCACCTCAGCCCCCAGATTGCTGGGATTATAGGCATGAGTGACCAAGCCAAGCATGAGCACAGAGATTCTTACATAGTTTGTGAAATCCCACTACTGGTCTAGAGGTAGCTTCTGTGCTTCAGGCTTTAGGAATATGCCTCTCTTTGTTTTGGCTCCCCTTATTAAGGTGTCCATTTCTATTGTGAAGAGCTCCAAGGTCCCAGGCAAGGGTGTGGCTGCCCTTTCTCTGGTGTGTCCTTCAATGATTACAGCCCATGTGAACAGGGATCAAATATATTGGATCCTGTTCATTTGAAGAGGAAATGAGTAAAGATTCATGAGTTTATGAGGACTAGCAAGGGTACTGAGGGGCCATGATAGAGACAAAACTTCAGGCCATGGGCTGAAGACTGAGGCTTCTGTACCTCTACCTTCTTGAATAGTGTTTACATGAGCCTGCTGAGCCATTGTGTGCTCTCAAATGTAATTTAATGTGTTTTGTTTGAATTTGTTTTGTTGTTTGCTTTCGTTTTTTACATGGAAGGAACATTACCATGGTGTGAAGAAGCTGGATTGTCTTACCTAAGAGATATTTGAAAAAAGGGATCATTCAGCAGCCAAGAAATTCTCAATTGCCCTTGGCATTTCAAAAAAAGTGAAATAAAGTTTAGCCTGTCATGTCCATGTCTCCTTACCAAAGATTTTACCTCCTATTTGAAAGGAATTACTCTTTCTTTGAAAGTTCAACCTGACCTGAAACAAAGCTAATTCCTCCTTTCTGAATTCTGCTTGAAACCATTTCCTTTGTTAGTTATATTTTGTTCCACAGAAACACTTGGAGATGACTACAGCAAGAGTTTCCCATTGGTGGAATTTCCACGGAGACACATGAAGTAATACCATACAACTTCAAGTGAAGTGCAGTGTCCCTTAACCATGGCAAGTCTGGGAAAACCTCTAGTAACTGAAAATCTTAGAAAGTCTGAATGTTAGTAAAAGAAAATGGGCGTATACTCAGTTGGATAGTGCCTCTCCTGGAGAACACATTTGTGGAAAAATTAATTATGAAGACGAAAGAACTCCCAAACTGGAATGGAAATTTTCTTCTTCAGGCCTAGAACGCTATTGCCTGGAGCCCTTGGTTCCAATGGGATGACCAAAGTGTGAGCAGAGATCAAAATATAACACACACCATTTAGGGAACTCGATATTTAACCAGGTGTCCAGAATAGTGGCAAACAGTATTGTGTGAATTTGCTGAGATCCTGTCTTGACAAGAAAGTAAATTCCAGCACGACCAGTGACTACAGGAGGACACATTTCAAGGACTTGTAAAAAGTGATTTAGCACAACACTGAATTAGGTGAAAAGTAGAAGAGTCTGTCAGTCTTTCAAGTTTTAGTAGGACAAACTTAAAACATGTAATAGCTGTTAGATGAATAACTTCAGAGTTTTTGGAGAGGTCTAAATCACTACGAGTGAGGGCTTCCCTGACTCACAAAGTTAAAAATAGTAAAACAAACAATTTCAAAAACCTATCAACCAATAAAATACAAACATTAAGTCCAAAGGGTTTCACTGGTTTTGAAACCACTTATGGAATGCATATTTATTGAACAGGCTTACCCTGCGTTCTGCTTTACTCAGACCCTGTACATGAGCAACTGTGAAAGCAAAATTCAAAATGTAATGTAAAGTGACCATTCAATTGGTGAAACCATGACCCAATAGACATTTTCTCTTTTGAAGCTTTGTACATTAACCATATGTGCTCTCAAAAGAAAGGAATACACAGGATCTGGGTGATTATTTTTTCAGTATTTTGTGTTCCACCAGATTTATTTAAAGATCTCCTGTCCTGCATCCACTGCCCAATGCAGGAGACCATACATATGACAACCAACATGAGAACTTCACTTCTACAGCCTGATTAAATCATCATGAGAATATAATTTTCCATTCATCATCAAAGATTTTTACATCAGATTAACCAGCTCTCTTGCTTTCCCATGTTTTTCCCTGGTTTTTGCATCTTGAAATGGGTGAGCTCTGTCCTCGGTCTTGATCTCCATCTTCCCCATATTTCAAAACATATTCATCTGGGAAACATGTAAAGATTTTATTTGGGGCTTGTTTCATTATTTTCAAATAGCTGCTCTTGAAATTCAACTTCCACCACTGTCTCTCATATCCAAAGCCAAGTGCTTGCAGAGGATTTCTGTTGAGAAATTTCACAGAAAGCTCTTATCCTACAGGTGAATGATGACAGCAAGTCTTCACTGAATATCTTAGGGAACAGGACTCAGCCAAATTACAGACATGACAAGGGAAAAGCATATGCTCCAGGAAAGGATATATCAGAGATCATCTACCAGGCCCTGGCATGTTTCATATCTCATTGATAGTACATCCATGTTTAGATTTGCATGCATTTCAATCCAAAATTCTGAGCAGTGAAGCCTTCAGAGAGAACACTGTGGCATACCAGGCCTACGAATATTCATGCTACTTAAATTTGCCCTACAAGGTCCTCTGTGCCACTATGGTCTCCACAGCAATGCCCAGCATTGGGTCTCAGGTCTCCTACTGCAAACTTGTATCCTAGAGCCTAAATTACAGAGCACAATGCTGCTCAACCAATCACAGCCCAATGTGTTTGCAGGCAACCACAAGTTTGGGGATTTCTGTGAACTGTTTAAGCCCAACTCTGCAGCTCTTCACCTCATACAACCTGGCCTATGAATATTTATCCTATTTAATTTTGCCCTACAAGGTCCTCTGTGCCACTGTGGTCTACATGGCAATGCCCAGCATTGTGACTGAGGTCTCCTACTGCAAACTTGTATCCTAGAGCCTTAACTTGTATCCTGAGCAGCTCACAATGCTGCTCAGCCAATCAAAGCCCAGTGTGGTTGCCTGGCAACCACAAGCTTGTGGAATTCTGTGAAGTGTTTCAGCCCATCTCTGCAGCTTTCCACCTCATACAACCACAGCCATTCCAATCATGCAGTATTTGATGAGACTCTCTATGTTGTGTCAGAATTTTCTAAACATTTGTAGTGATCGAGCAAATTTGACATATTTTGAGAAGTGAAGGGAAGTAATGAGCTCTGTCTTTAGCTCTGTCTGTGGTCTATGGGGTCCAAACTTGACTACCCCAGACTATTAAATTTTCAAACATAGAATGCCAAATGTTTCAGGGGAGTAAAGAAAACAGCACAATAATTTGGGTTCTGCCGAGTTTCTGGTGGCTTGGGAAACAAACCTGCAAACCACACATGCAATCTCTGCTGGTTTACTGCCACCATGGTAGTATCAGTTAGCACTGAAAACCAGCAACCAGAAGATGAGTCCCAAAGTGAAAGTGAATCCTTGCAGTGCATGAATACTTGGAGTGCCTGTTCAACTATTCAACTTCCTCGGGCTTCACATGTCTCTGATAGCTATTTCAAGAAGGCCGGCAGCCCTTCCAGCATAACCCTGAACACTAAACATGAGGTACTAGCACAATACCTAAACCAACATAATGCTAGATAGCTTATAACCAGCAGGTATTACCAAAATTCAAATGTAACATGGTGAAAGTGAAACACTTAGAAACGGGATCCAAATGCCTCTTTCCCTCAAAATCCCAAGAATTTTCTCATGGCATGGAATATTTAGTCTCCACAACTCCTGAAGTGAACCCAGGGACCTAGGCCAAGTGTGTCTAGTTTTCTGTGGTTCTCTTTTTGGAAACAGCATCTTATGAAGTTGTTTAAAGAGGCTTAGAGATAACTTCTTAGCCCAAGATGGATGGGAACTCCCAAGGATCCATCCACCTCAGCCCCCAGATTGCTGGGATTATAGGCATGAGTGACCAAGCCAAGCATGAGCACAGAGATTCTTACATAGTTTGTGAAATCCCACTACTGGTCTAGAGGTAGCTTCTGTGCTTCAGGCTTTAGGAATATGCCTCTCTTTGTTTTGGCTCCCCTTATTAAGGTGTCCATTTCTATTGTGAAGAGCTCCAAGGTCCCAGGCAAGGGTGTGGCTGCCCTTTCTCTGGTGTGTCCTTCAATGATTACAGCCCATGTGAACAGGGATCAAATATATTGGATCCTGTTCATTTGAAGAGGAAATGAGTAAAGATTCATGAGTTTATGAGGACTAGCAAGGGTACTGAGGGGCCATGATAGAGACAAAACTTCAGGCCATGGGCTGAAGACTGAGGCTTCTGTACCTCTACCTTCTTGAATAGTGTTTACATGAGCCTGCTGAGCCATTGTGTGCTCTCAAATGTAATTTAATGTGTTTTGTTTGAATTTGTTTTGTTGTTTGCTTTCGTTTTTTACATGGAAGGAACATTACCATGGTGTGAAGAAGCTGGATTGTCTTACCTAAGAGATATTTGAAAAAAGGGATCATTCAGCAGCCAAGAAATTCTCAATTGCCCTTGGCATTTCAAAAAAAGTGAAATAAAGTTTAGCCTGTCATGTCCATGTCTCCTTACCAAAGATTTTACCTCCTATTTGAAAGGAATTACTCTTTCTTTGAAAGTTCAACCTGACCTGAAACAAAGCTAATTCCTCCTTTCTGAATTCTGCTTGAAACCATTTCCTTTGTTAGTTATATTTTGTTCCACAGAAACACTTGGAGATGACTACAGCAAGAGTTTCCCATTGGTGGAATTTCCACGGAGACACATGAAGTAATACCATACAACTTCAAGTGAAGTGCAGTGTCCCTTAACCATGGCAAGTCTGGGAAAACCTCTAGTAACTGAAAATCTTAGAAAGTCTGAATGTTAGTAAAAGAAAATGGGCGTATACTCAGTTGGATAGTGCCTCTCCTGGAGAACACATTTGTGGAAAAATTAATTATGAAGACGAAAGAACTCCCAAACTGGAATGGAAATTTTCTTCTTCAGGCCTAGAACGCTATTGCCTGGAGCCCTTGGTTCCAATGGGATGACCAAAGTGTGAGCAGAGATCAAAATATAACACACACCATTTAGGGAACTCGATATTTAACCAGGTGTCCAGAATAGTGGCAAACAGTATTGTGTGAATTTGCTGAGATCCTGTCTTGACAAGAAAGTAAATTCCAGCACGACCAGTGACTACAGGAGGACACATTTCAAGGACTTGTAAAAAGTGATTTAGCACAACACTGAATTAGGTGAAAAGTAGAAGAGTCTGTCAGTCTTTCAAGTTTTAGTAGGACAAACTTAAAACATGTAATAGCTGTTAGATGAATAACTTCAGAGTTTTTGGAGAGGTCTAAATCACTACGAGTGAGGGCTTCCCTGACTCACAAAGTTAAAAATAGTAAAACAAACAATTTCAAAAACCTATCAACCAATAAAATACAAACATTAAGTCCAAAGGGTTTCACTGGTTTTGAAACCACTTATGGAATGCATATTTATTGAACAGGCTTACCCTGCGTTCTGCTTTACTCAGACCCTGTACATGAGCAACTGTGAAAGCAAAATTCAAAATGTAATGTAAAGTGACCATTCAATTGGTGAAACCATGACCCAATAGACATTTTCTCTTTTGAAGCTTTGTACATTAACCATATGTGCTCTCAAAAGAAAGGAATACACAGGATCTGGGTGATTATTTTTTCAGTATTTTGTGTTCCACCAGATTTATTTAAAGATCTCCTGTCCTGCATCCACTGCCCAATGCAGGAGACCATACATATGACAACCAACATGAGAACTTCACTTCTACAGCCTGATTAAATCATCATGAGAATATAATTTTCCATTCATCATCAAAGATTTTTACATCAGATTAACCAGCTCTCTTGCTTTCCCATGTTTTTCCCTGGTTTTTGCATCTTGAAATGGGTGAGCTCTGTCCTCGGTCTTGATCTCCATCTTCCCCATATTTCAAAACATATTCATCTGGGAAACATGTAAAGATTTTATTTGGGGCTTGTTTCATTATTTTCAAATAGCTGCTCTTGAAATTCAACTTCCACCACTGTCTCTCATATCCAAAGCCAAGTGCTTGCAGAGGATTTCTGTTGAGAAATTTCACAGAAAGCTCTTATCCTACAGGTGAATGATGACAGCAAGTCTTCACTGAATATCTTAGGGAACAGGACTCAGCCAAATTACAGACATGACAAGGGAAAAGCATATGCTCCAGGAAAGGATATATCAGAGATCATCTACCAGGCCCTGGCATGTTTCATATCTCATTGATAGTACATCCATGTTTAGATTTGCATGCATTTCAATCCAAAATTCTGAGCAGTGAAGCCTTCAGAGAGAACACTGTGGCATACCAGGCCTACGAATATTCATGCTACTTAAATTTGCCCTACAAGGTCCTCTGTGCCACTATGGTCTCCACAGCAATGCCCAGCATTGGGTCTCAGGTCTCCTACTGCAAACTTGTATCCTAGAGCCTAAATTACAGAGCACAATGCTGCTCAACCAATCACAGCCCAATGTGTTTGCAGGCAACCACAAGTTTGGGGATTTCTGTGAACTGTTTAAGCCCAACTCTGCAGCTCTTCACCTCATACAACCTGGCCTATGAATATTTATCCTATTTAATTTTGCCCTACAAGGTCCTCTGTGCCACTGTGGTCTACATGGCAATGCCCAGCATTGTGACTGAGGTCTCCTACTGCAAACTTGTATCCTAGAGCCTTAACTTGTATCCTGAGCAGCTCACAATGCTGCTCAGCCAATCAAAGCCCAGTGTGGTTGCCTGGCAACCACAAGCTTGTGGAATTCTGTGAAGTGTTTCAGCCCATCTCTGCAGCTTTCCACCTCATACAACCACAGCCATTCCAATCATGCAGTATTTGATGAGACTCTCTATGTTGTGTCAGAATTTTCTAAACATTTGTAGTGATCGAGCAAATTTGACATATTTTGAGAAGTGAAGGGAAGTAATGAGCTCTGTCTTTAGCTCTGTCTGTGGTCTATGGGGTCCAAACTTGACTACCCCAGTCTATTAAATTTTCAAACATAGAATGCCAAATGTTTCAGGGGAGTAAAGAAAACAGCACAATAATTTGGGTTCTGCCGAGTTTCTGGTGGCTTGGGAAACAAACCTGCAAACCACACATGCAATCTCTGCTGGTTTACTGCCACCATGGTAGTATCAGTTAGCACTGAAAACCAGCAACCAGAAGATGAGTCCCAAAGTGAAAGTGAATCCTTGCAGTGCATGAATACTTGGAGTGCCTGTTCAACTATTCAACTTCCTCGGGCTTCACATGTCTCTGATAGCTATTTCAAGAAGGCCGGCAGCCCTTCCAGCATAACCCTGAACACTAAACATGAGGTACTAGCACAATACCTAAACCAACATAATGCTAGATAGCTTATAACCAGCAGGTATTACCAAAATTCAAATGTAACATGGTGAAAGTGAAACACTTAGAAACGGGATCCAAATGCCTCTTTCCCTCAAAATCCCAAGAATTTTCTCATGGCATGGAATATTTAGTCTCCACAACTCCTGAAGTGAACCCAGGGACCTAGGCCAAGTGTGTCTAGTTTTCTGTGGTTCTCTTTTTGGAAACAGGATCTTATGAGGTTGTTGAAAGAGGCTTTGAGATAACTTCTTAGCCCAAGATGGACGGGAACTCCCAAGGATCCATCCACCTAAGCCCCCAGATTGCTGGGATTATAGGCATGAGCGACCAAGAGAAGCATGAGCACAGAGATTCTCACATAGTTTGTGAAATCCCACTACTGGTCTAGAGGTAGCTTCTGTGCTTCAGGCTTTAGGAATATGCCTCTCTTTGTTTTGGCTCCCCTTGTTCAGGTGTCCATTTCTATTGTGAAGAGCTCCAAGGCCGCAGGCAAGGGTGTGGCTGCCCTTTCTCTGGTGTGTCCTTGGATGATTACAGCCCATGTGAACAGGGTTCAAATATATTGGATCCTGTTCATTTGAAGAGGAAATGAGTAAAGATTCATGAGTTTATGTGGACATGCAAGGGGACTGAGGGGCCATGATAGAGACAAAACTTCAGGCCATGGGCTGAAGACTGAGGCTTCTGTACCTCTACCTTCTTGAATAGTGTTTACATGAGCCTGCTGAGCCAATGTGTGCTCTCAAATGTAATTTAATGTGTTTTGTTTGAATTTATTTTGTTTTTTGCTTTCGTTTCTTACATGGAAAGAACATTACCATGGTGTGAAGAAGCTGGAGTGTCTTACCTAAGAGATATTTGAAAAAAGGGACCATTCAGCAGCCAAGAAATGCTTAATTGCCCTTGGTGTTTCAAAAAAAGTGAAAGAAAGTTGAGCGTGTCATGTCCATGTCTCCTTACCAAACATTTTACCTCCTATTTGAAAGGAATTACTCTTTCTTTGAAAGTTCAACCTGCCCTGAAACAAAGCTAATTCCTCCTTTCCACATGCTGCTTGAAATCACTTCCTTTGTTAGTTATATTTTGTTCCGCAGAAACACTTGGAGATGACTACAGCAAGAGTTTCCCATTGGTGGAATTTCCACGGAGACACATGAAGTAATAACGTACAACTTCAAGTGAAGTGCACTGTCCCTTAACAATGGCAAGTCAGGGAAATCCACTAGTAACTGAAAATCTTAGAAAGTCTGAAGGTTAGTAAAAGAAAATGGGCATAAACTCTGTTGGATAGGGCCTCTCCTGGAGAACACATTTGTGGAAAAATTAATTATGAAGAGGAAAGAACTCCCAAACTGGAATGGAAATTTTCTTGTTCAGGCCTAGAACGCTATTGCCTGGAGCCCTGTGGTTCCAATGGGATGACCAAAGTGTGAGCAGAGATCAAAATAAAACACACACCATTTAAGGAACTAGATATTTAACCAGGTGTCCAGAATAGTGGCAAACAGTATTGTGTAAATTTGCTGAGATCCTGTCTTCACAAGAAAGTAAATTCCAGCACGACCAGTGACTAGAGGAGGACACATTTCAAGGACTTGTAAAAAGTCATTTAGCACAACACTGAATTAGGTGAAAAGTAGAAGAGTCTGTCAGTCTTTCAAGTTTTAGTAGGAGAAACTTAAAACATGTAATAGCTGTTACATGAATAACTTCAGAGGTTTTGGAGAGGTCTAAATCACTACGAGTGAGGGCTTCCCTGACTCACAAAGTTAAAAAAAGTAAAACAAACAATTTCAAAAACCAATCAACCAATAAAATACAAACATTAAGTCCAAAGGGTTTCACTGGTTTTGAAACCACTTATGGAATGCACATTTATTGAACAGGCTTACCCTGCGTTCTGCTTTACTCAGACCCTGTACATGAGCAACTGTGAAAGCAAAATTCAAAATGTAATGTAAAGTGACCATTCAATTGGTGAAACCATGACCCAATAGACATTTTCTCTTTTGAAACTTTGTACATTAACCATATGTGCTCTCAAAAGAAAGGAATACACAGGATTTGGGTGATTATTTTTTCAGTATTTTGTGTTCCACCAGATTTATTTAAAGATCTCCTGTCCTGCATCCACTGCCCAATGCAGGAGACCATACATATGACAACCAACATGAGAACTTCACTTCTTCAGCCTGATTAAATCATCATGAGAATATAATTTTCCATTCATCATCAAAGATTTTTATATCAGATTAACCAGTTCTCTTGCTTTCCCATGTTTTTCCCTGGTTTTTGTATCTTGAAATGGGTGAGCTCTGTTCTCAGTCTTGATCTCCGTCTTCCCCGTATTTCCAAACATATTCATCTGGGAAACATGTAAAGATTTTATTTGGGCTTGTTTCATTATTTTCAAATAGCTGCTCTTGAAATTCAACTTCCACCACTGTCTCTCATATCCAAAGCCAAGTGCTTGCAGAGGATTTCTGTTGAGAAATTTCACAGAAAGCTCTTATCCTACAGGTGAATGATGACAGCAAGTCTTCACTGAATATCTTAGGGAACAGGACTCAGCCAAATTACAGACATGACAAGGGAAAAGCATATGCTCCAGGAAAGGATATATCAGAGATCATCTTCCAGGCCCTGGCATGTTTCATATCTCATTGATAGTACATCCATATGTAGATTTGCACGCATTTTAAACCAAAAATTCTGAGAAGTGAAGCCTTCAGAGAGAATACTGTGGCATACCAGGTCAAGAATATTCATCCTATTGAAATCTTGCCCTACAAGGTCCTCTGTGCCACTGAGGTCTCCATGGCAAGGCCCAGCATTGTGACTCAGGTCTCCTACTGCACACTTGTATCCTAGAACCTAAAGTCCAGCTCACAATGCTGCTCAGCCAATCACAGCCCAGTTTGGTTGCCTGGCAACCACAGGCTTGGGGATTTCTGTGAAGTATTTCAGCCCAACTCTTCAGCTTTTCACCTCATACAACCAGGCCTACGAATATTCATCCTATTTCAATTTGCCCTAAAAGGTCCTCTGTGCCACCGTGGTCTCCATGGCAATGCCCAGCATTGTGACAGAGGTCTCCTACTGCAAACTTGTATCCTAGAGCCTAAATTAGAGCTCACAATGCTGCTCAGCAAATCACAGCCCAATGTTTTTGCCTGGCAACCACAAGTTTGGGGATTTCTGTGAACTGTTTAAGCCCAACTCTTCAGGTTTTCACCTCATACAACCAGGCCTATGAATATTTATCCTATTTAATTTTGCCCTAGATGGTCCTCTGTGCCACTGTGGTCTACATGGCATTGCCCAGCATTGTGAATGAGGTCTCCTACTGCCAACTTGTATTCTAGAGCCTAAATTCCAGCTCACAATCCTGCTCAGCCAATCAAAGCACAGTGTGGTTGCCTGGCAACCACAAGCTTGTGGATTTCTGTGAAGTGTTTCAGCCCATCTCTGCAGCTCTCCACCTCATACAACCGCAGCCATTCCAATCATGCAGTATTTGATTAGAGTCTCTATGTTGTGTCAGAATTTTCTTTACATTTGTAGTGATGAAGCAAATTTGACATATTTTGAGAAGTGAAGGGAAGTAAGGAGCTCTGTCTTTAGCTCTGTCTGTGGTCTATGGGGTCCAAACTTGACTACACCAGTCTATTAAATTTTCAAACATAGAATGCCAAATGTTTCAGGGGAGGAAAGAAAACACCACAATGATTTGGGTTATGCCGAGTTTCTGGTGGCTTGGGAAACAAACCTGCGAACCATACATGCAATCTCTGCTGGATTACTGCCACCATGGTAGTATCAGTTAGCACTGAAAGGCAGCAACCAGAAGATGAGTCCCAAACTGAAAGTGGATCCTTGCAGTGCATGAATATTTGGAGTGCCTGTTCAACTATTCAGCTTCCTCGGGGTTCACATGTCTATGATCGCTATTTCAAGGAGGCCTGCAGCCCTTCCAGCATAACCCTGAACACTAAACATGAGGTACTAGCACAATACCTAAACCAACCTAATGCTAGATAGCTTATAACCAGCAGGTATTACCAGAATTCAAATGTAACATGGTGAAAGTGAAACACTTAGAAACGGGATCCAAATGCCCCTTTCCCTCAAAATCCCAGGAATTTTCTCATGGCATGGAATATTTAGTCTCCACAACTCCTGAAGTGAACCCAGGGACCTAGGCCAAGTGTGTCTAGTTTTCTGTGGTTCTCTTTTTGGAAACAGGATCTTATGAGGTTGTTGAAAGAGGCTTTGAGATAACTTCTTAGCCCAAGATGGACGGGAACTCCCAAGTATCCATCCACCTCAGCCCCCAGATTCCTGGGATTATAGGCATGAGCGACCAAGCCAAGCATGAGCATGGAGATTCTTACATAGTTTGTGAAATCCCACTACTGGTCTAGAGGTAGCTTCTGTGCTTCAGGCTTTAGGAATATGCCTCTCTTTGTTTTGGCTCCCCTTATTCAGGTGTCCATTTCTATTGTGAAGAGCTCCAAGGCCCCAGGCAAGGGTGTGGCTGCACTTTCTTTGGGGTGTCCTTCAATGATTACAGCCCAGGTCAACAGGGTTCAAATATATTGGATCCTGTTCATTTGAAGAGGAAATGAGTAAAGATTCATGAGTTTATGTGGACATGCAAGGGGACTGAGGGGCCATGATAGAGACAAAACTTCAGGCCATGGGCTGAAGACTGAGGCTTCTGTACCTCTACCTTCTTGAATAGTGTTTACATGACCCGGCTGAGCCAATGTGTGCTCTCAAATGTAATTTAATGTGTTTTATTTGAATTTATTTTGTTTTTTGCTTTCGTTTTTTACATGGAAGGAACATTACCGTGGTGTGAAGAAGCTGGAGTGTCTTACCTAAGAGATATTTGAAAAAAGGGATCATTCAGCAGCCAAGAAATTCTCAATTGCCCTTGGCGTTTCAAAAAAGTGAAATAAAGTTGAGCGTGTCATGTCCATGTCTGATTACCAAAGATTTTACCTCCTATTTGAAAGGAATTACTCTTTCTTTGAAAGTTCAAACTGCCCTGAAACAAAGATAATTCCTCCTTTCGCATTCTGCTTGAAACCACTTCCTTTTTTAGTTATATTTTGTTCCGCAGAAACACTTGGAGATGACTACAGCAAGAGTTTCCCATTGGTGGAATTTCCACGGAGACACATGAAGTAATAACGTACAACTTCAAGTGAACTGCACTCTCCCTTAACAATCGCAAGTCTGGGAAAACCTCTAGTAACTGAAAATCTTAGAAAGTCTGAAGGTTAGTAAAAGAAAATGGGCGTATACTCTGTTGGATAGGGCCTCTCCTGGAGAAAACATTTGTGGAAAAATTAATTATGAAGAGGAAAGAACTCCCAAACTGGAATGGAAATTTTCTTGTTCAGACCTAGAACGCCATTGCCTGGAGCCGTGTGGTTTCAATGGGATGACCAAAGTGTGAGCAGAGATCAAAATAAAACACACACCATTTAGGGAACTCGATATTTAACCAGGTGTCCAGAATAGTGGCAAACAGTATTGTGTCAATTTGCTGAGATCCTGTCTTCACAAGAAAGTAAATTCCAGCACGACCAGTGACTAGAGGAGGACACATTTCAAGGACTTGTAAAAAGTCATTTAGCACAACACTGAATTAGGTGAAAAGTAGAAGAGTCTGTCAGTCTTTCAAGTTTTAGTAGGAGAAACTTAAAACATGTACTAGCTGTTACATGAATAACTTCAGAGATTTTGGAGAGGTCTAAATCACTATGAGTGAGGGCATCCCTGACTCACAAAGTTAAGAATAGTAAAACAAACAATTTGAAAAACCAATCAACCAATAAAATACAAACATTAAGTCCAAAGGGTTTCACTGGTTTTGAAACCACTTATGGAATGCACATTTTTTGAACAGGCTTACCTGCGTTCTGCATTATTCAGACCCTGTACATGAGCAACTGTGAAAGCAAAATTCAAAATGTAATGTAAAGTGCCCATTCAATTGGTGAAACCATGACCCAATAGACATTTTCTCTTCTGAAACTTTGTATATTAACCATATGTGCCCTCAAAAGAAAGGAATACACAGGATTTGGGTGATTTTTTTTTCAGTATTGTGTGTTCCACCAGATTTATTTAAAGATCTCCTGTCCTGCATCCACTGCCCAATGCAGGAGACCATACATATGACAACCAACATGAGAACTTCACTTCTACAGCCTGATTAAATCATCATGAGAATATAATTTTCCATTCATCATCAAAGATTTTTACATCAGATTAACCAGCTCTCTTGCTTTCCCATATTTTTCCCTGGTTTGTGTACCTTGAAATGGGTGAGCTCTGTTCTCAGTCTTGATCTCCATCTTCCCCATATTTCCAAACATATTCATCTGGGAAACATGTAAAGATCTTATTTGGGGCTTGTTTCATTATTTTCAAATAGCTGCTCTTGAAATTCAACTTCCACCACTGTCTCACATATACAAAGCCAATTGCTTGCAGAGGATTTCTGTTGAGAAATTTCACAGAAAGCTCTTATCCTACAGGTGAATGATGACAGCAAGTCTACACTGAATATCTTAGGGAACAGGACTCAGCCAAATTACAGACATGACAAGGGAAAAGCATATGCTCAAGGAACGGAATTATCAGAGATCATCTACCAGGCCCTGGCATGTTTCATATCTCATTGATAGTACATGCATGTGTAGATTTGCACGCATTTCAAACCACAAATTCTGAGAAGAGAAGCCTTCAGAGAGAATACTGTGGCATACCAGGCCTACGAATATTTATGCTACTTAAATTTGCCCTACAAGGTCCTCTGTGCCACTATGGTCTCCATGGCCACGCTCAGCATTGTGACTCAGGTCTCCACCTGCAAACTTGTATCCTAGAACCTAAAGTCCAGCTCACAATGCTGCTCAGCCAATCACAGCCCAGTGTGGTTGCCTGGCAACCACAAGCTTGTGGATTTCTGTGAAGTGTTTCAGCCCAACTCTGCAGCTTTTCACCTCATACAACCAGGCCTACGAATATTCATCCTATATAATTTTGCCCTAAAAGGTCCTCTGTGCTACTGTGGTCTCCATGGCAATGCCCAGCATTGTGACTCAGGTCTCCTACTGCAAACTTGTATCCTAGAGCCTAAATTCCACCTCACAATGCTGCTCAGCCAATCACAGACCAATGTGTTTGCCTGGCACCCACAAGATTGGGGATTTCTGTGAACTGTTTAAGCCCAACTCTGCAGCTTTTACCTCATACAACCAGGCCTATGAATATTTATCCTATTTTATTTTGCCCTACAAGGTCCTCTGTGCCACTGTGGTCTACATGGCAATGCCCAGCATTGTGACTGAGGTCTCCTACGGCAAACTTGTATCCTAGAACCTAAATTCCAGCTCACAATTCAGCTCAGCCAATCAAAGCCCATTGTGGTTGCCTGGCAACCACAAGCTTGTGGATTTCTGTGAAGTGTTTCAGCCCATCTCTGCAGCTTTCCACCTCATACAACCACAGCCATTCCAATCATGCAGTATTTGATTAGACTCTCTATGTTGTGTCAGAATTTTTTTACATTTGTAGTGATCAAGCAAATTTGACATATTTTGAGAAGTGAAGGGAAGTAATGAGCTCTGTCTTTAGCTCTGTCTGTGGTCTATGGGGTCCAAACTTGACTAAGAAGACTATTAAATTTTCAAACATAGAATGCCAAATGTTTTAGGGGAGGAAAGAAAACACCACAATGATATGGGTTTATGCTTGGGAAACAAACCTGCAAACCATACATGCAATCTCTGCTGGATTACTGCCACCATGGTAGTATCAGTTAGCACTGAAAGCCAGCAACAAGAAGATGAGTCCCAAAGTGAAAGTAAATCCTTGCAGTGCATGAATATTTGGAGTGCCTGTTCAACTATTCAGCTTCCTCGAGGTTCACATGTCTGTGATAGCTATTTCAAGGAGGCCTGCAGCCCTTCTAGCATAACCCTGAACACTAAACATGAGGTACTAGCACAATACCTAAACCAACATAATGCTAGATAGCTTATAACCAGCAGGTATTACCAGAATTCAAATGTAACATTGTGAAAGTGAAACACTTAGAAACAGGATCCAAATGCCCCTTTCTCTCAAAATCCCAGGAATTTTCTCATGGCATGGAATACTTAGTCTCCACAACTCATGAAGTGAACCCAGGGACCTAGGCCAAGTGTGTCTAGTTTTCTGTGGTTCTCTTTTTGGAAACAGGATCTTATGAAGTTGTTGAAAGAGGCTTTGAGATAACTTCTTAGCCCAAGATTGCCGGGATCTCCCAAGGATCCATCCACCTCAGCCCCCAGATTCCTGGGATTATAGGCATGAGCAACCAAGCCAAGCATGAGCATGGAGATTCTTACATAGTTTGTGAAATCCTACTACTGGTCTAGAGGTAGCTTCTGTGCTTCAGGCTTTAGGAATATGCCTCTCTTTGTTTTGGCTCCCCTTATTCAGGTGTCCATTTCTATTGTGAAGAGCTGCAAGGCCCCAGGCAAGGGTGTGGCTGCCCTTTCTCTGGTGTGTCCTTCAATGATTATAGATCAGGTGAACAGGGTTCCAATATATTGGATCCTGTGCATTTGAAGAGGAAATGAGTAAAGATTCATGAGTTTATGTGGACATGCAAGGGGACTGAGGGGCCATGATAGAGACAAAACTTCAGGCCATGGGCTGAAAACTGAGGCTTCTGTACCTCTACCTTCTTGAATAGTGTTGACATGACCAGGCTGAGCCAATGTGTGCTCTCAAATGTAATTTAATATGTTTTATTTGAATTTATTTTGTTTTTTGCTTTCATTTTTTACATGGAAGGAACATTACCATGGTGTGAAGTAGCTGGAGTGTCTTACCTACGAGATATTTGAAAAAAGGGATCATTCAGGAGCCAAGAAATTCTCAATTGCCCTTGGCATTTCAAAAAAAGTGAAATAAAGTTGAGCGTGTCATGTCCATGTCTCCTTACCAAAGATTTTACCTCCTATTTGAAAGGAATTACTGTTTCTTTGAAAGTTCAAACTGCCCTGAAACAAAGATAATTCCTCCTTTCACATTCTGCTTGAAACCACTTTCTTTGTTAGTTATATTTTGTTGCGCAGAAACACTTGGAGATGACTACAGTAAGAGTTTCCCATTGGTGGAATTTCCAGGGAGACACATGAAGTAATACCGTACAACTTCAAGTGAAGTGGACTGTCCCTTAACAATGGCAAATCTGGTAAAACCTCTAGTAACTGAAAAATCTTAGAAAGTCTGAAGGTTAGTGAAAGTAAATGGGCGTATACTCAGTTGGATAGGGCCTCTCCTGGAGAACACATTTGTTTAAAAAATTAATTATGAGAGACGAATGAACTCCCAAACTGGAATGGAAATTTTCTTGTTCAGGTCTAGAACGCTATTGCCTGGAGCCCTGTGGTTCCAATGAGATGACCAAAGTGTGAGCAGAGATCAAAATAAAACACACACCATTTAGGGAACTCGATATTTAACCAGGTGTCCAGAGTAGTGGTGAACAGTATTGTGTCAATTTGCTGAGATCCTGTCTTCCAAAGAAAGTAAATTCCAGCACGACCAGTGACTACAGGAGGACACCTTTCAAAGGGCTTGTAAAAAGTCCAACACTGAATTTAGCCCAACACTGAATTTAGATAAAAAGTAGCAGAGTCTGTTAGTCTTTCAAGTTTTAATAGGAGAAACTTATAACATGTAATAGCTGTTACATGAATCCCTTCAGAGCTTTTGGAGAGGTCTAAATAACTATGAGTGAGGGCTTCCATGACTCACAAAGTTAAAAATAGTAAAACAAACAATTTCAAAAATCTATCAACCAATAAAATACAAACATTAAGTCCAAAGTGTTTCACTGGTTTTGAAACCACTTATGGAATGCACATTTTTTGAACAGGCTTACCTGCATTCGTCTTTATTCAGACCCTGTACATGAGCAAGTGTGAAAGCAAAATTCAAAATGTAATGTAAAGTGACCATTCAATTGGTGAAACCATGACCCAATAGACATTTTCTCTTCTGAAACTTTGTACATTAACCACATGTGCTCTCAAAAAAAGGAATACACAGGATTTGGGTGATTTTTTTTTCAGTATTGTGTGTTCCACCAGATTTATTTAAAGATCTCCTGTCCTGCATCCACTGCCCAATGCAGGAGACCATACATATGACAACCAACATGAGAACTTCACTTCTACAGCCTGATTAAATCATCATGAGAATATAATTTTCCATTCATCATCAAAGATTTTTACATCAGATTAACCAGCTCTCTTGCTTTCCCATGTTTTTCCCGGGTTTATGTATCTTGAAATGGGTGAGCTCTGTTCTCAGTCTTGATCTCCATCTTCCCCATATTTCCAAACATATTCATCTGGGAAACATGTAAACATCTTATTTGGGGCTTGTTTCATTATTTTCAAATAGCTGCTCTTGAAATTCAACTTCCACCACTGTCTCTCATATCCAAAGCCAAGTGCTTGCAGAGGATTTCTGTTGAGAAAATTCACAGAAATCTCTGATCATACAGGTGAATGATGAAAGCAAGTCTACACTGAATATCTTAGGGAACAGGACTCAGCCAAATTACAAACATGACAAGGGAAAAGCATATGCTCAAGGAACTGTTGGGAGCCGCAGCCCCGAGCCTGGTCGCCTCACTTGGCGGACGTGAGGCCTGTAGTAAAGAGTAAAGCCTGAGGTAGATTACCCCTCCCATCGAGCACGTTAGTTTCCTGCTTACCGCGTAAGCAACCCGCTCAACAATATAGTCTGCCTGGCAACTGATGATGTTAGCCAATCAGCTTGCCTTGCTCAATTTAACATGATTGGACACTGTATCCGTATATATACTGGTGCCACCTCTGGGGGGGAAAGGAGAATCCCGGAAGTAGAAGCCCAAAAGGAGCCGCGGGGAGCGGACCAAAGGAGGCTTCGGCTGGGAGCGATCCCAGGGCAGGCTGTACGGAGAAGAAAAATAAAAAAAAAGGTTGTCCACTGCCAGACTTTGTCATGTGTCCTTCCTGCCGGCCGGGAGCGGACATCGACATTTGGTGGCCCGTACGGGGACTGATCACCCCCGAGACGTGACAGCGGACAACGCTCCAGTACAAAGCTGCGAGACAGGTGAGTTGGGGATAAGCCTGGGCTCTGGGTGGTGCGCACCTACAGGGCTTTTAGACTCCCCTCAGGCTCACGCGTAAGTGGCAGATTCCTTGGGCCTCACGCGGTGAGTAACATATTAAAAAATGGGAAACATGCTAGGTAGCAACACTAAGAGCGAGGGTGGTTGTGGAGAAAGCTCTCAAGAGCTTACAAAAGTAAGCAGGGTATTTGAGCAGGCCCAGTCAGGGAGCTCCCGAGAGGGACCTGTCAAGGGGAACAAAGATGCTAAGGAGAAGGACGGGGCTCTAGCCTCGGAGTCGTCTGACTCCGAGGACGAGGGAAAGTTGAATGGCAAGGAGGCCAAAGAGACCAGCTGTCAGGAGCCTAAGTTGCTCAATAAGGAGTCGCAGGGTTCTTTACCTTGGGGGCTGTTCCCGGAGGCGATCCCTCGCCGCGAGGCGGCCGCCCGGGAGCTCCCTTCCTCTTCGCCAGAACAGGAAGTGATGCACGGGCCCCCATTTTCTGCCCAATCATGGCCGCCGTCTTATGCTCCACCGCCGGCGGGTCGGTATTTTTACAGGCGGCTTTGGCAGGGGGGACATTTGTCTCATGAGGTACATCCACCACCTGGGATAGATAGTGGCCCCTACGGGATATTTCCTGTACAAGTAGCTATGGGCCAGGGACGTAATGCATGGGAGCCTTTTGAGATAAAGCAGATTAGAGAACTTAAAAATGCAGTTACAACCTTTGGGCCGACTGCGCCTTACACCATTGCCATGCTGGAGAACCTGTCTTCTGGGCCCCTCACCCCCGCGGACTGGATTCAGCTGGCAAAGGCGTGTCTGCCCTCGGGAAGTTACCTGGATTGGCGAGCCTGGTAAGCAGAGTTCTCTGCAGAGCAGGCTGAGAGAAACGCCAATCGGGGAAACCGGGGGTGGAACAAGGAAATGCTTATGGGAGAAGGTCGGCATGCTGATGATCAGACTCAGTTCCCCGGCGCTGTCTATGAACAAATCAATGCCATAGGGCTCCGCGCCTGGAAGCAGGTGAGTGGTGCCGGAACAGCCTCCTTGTGTCTTTCAAAAATAATTCAGGGTACCACAGAGCCATTTGTTGACTTTGTGGCCCGAATGCAAGATGCTGCCGATAAGATATTTTCTGATCCGGGAGTGGCTCGACCGCTGGTAAGGCAGCTGATTTTTGAGCAATGTACAGAGGAGTGCAAGGCATCGATAGCTCCTCATAAGAACAAGGACCTCAACGGCTGGATTAGGATATGCAGAGAGATAGGGGGGCCGCTCTCCAACTCGGGAGTGGCTGCTCTCCTGGCCGCGGCTGTACAGCAGAGGGGACCTCACGGGTTAGAAGGGGAATGTAAGGCTAAAGGGTGTTTTGCCTGCAGGGAGCCAGGACACATTAAACGTCATTGCCCAAACAATGCAGATGCTAGGCCTCGCCCTAGGAATGAAGAACCATATGTTTGTGGGCGATGCAAGAGGGGATCACACAAAGCTGAGGAGTGTAGGTTGGTCTTTGATGCTCAGGGCAACCGTATTTGTGGACGAGATGTTAGAGGGCCAAAAAACGGCCAGAGGGGGCCCCCTTCACAGGCGGGCCCCCGCCTCAGAGACAGGACAGCTCAGGATGGCAGCCTTCAACAAGGGCCACCCCTGGGTCAGCAGGTGTGGACCTCAGTGTCGCCTCCAGACTTATGCAGAAGGTCACCATTAGGACGGATGGCGTTAGGACCCTAAATGACATGCAAAAGCTATTGGGAGACATTAATTGGATTAGGCCATATTTACATATACCAAATTCAGATCTCAAACCCCTGTTCGACCTTCTAAAGGGAGACCCAGATATAGCCTCCCACAGGAGGCTCACTCCTGAGGCAAGAGCTGCCTTACAGAGAGTGGAAAAAGCCTTAGGTGGGGCTACCTTACACAGAATTGAACCAGGGCGACCCTTTGATGTCTGTTTGCTACAGACTAGTCTACAGCCCACAGCGGTGATTTGGCAGAAAGGACCATTACTGTGGATACACCCTAAGGTCTCACCTGCAAAAGTCATAGAGCATTACCCGGAGGCAGTCGCTTCATTGGCCCTTGAAGTGCATGATAGAGCTGTCCAACATTTTGGCTCAGGACCACAAGCCATCCGAGTACCCTATACCGCCAGCCAGATCAAGACCCTGGCTGCCTGCATAGATACATGGGCCATTCTGAGATGTGTTTTCCATGGGGATATAAACAATCAATACCCTAAAGACCCTATCTTGTCATTTGTCACTCAGCACCCTATAATTTTTCCAAAGGTTACTGCCTCTGAGCCAGTTCCAACAACTACAATATATACAGATGGCTCCAAGACGGGGATAGGCGCCTATGTGATCCTAGGCAAGCCCCCGGTTACCATACAATTTGAACCTGATCAGCCTCAGGTGGTGGAACTGCAGATCGTTAAAATGATTCTTGAACGGTTCTCAGAAGCCATTAATATTGTCTCCGATTCTAGGTATGTGGTCAATGCTATGCAAGTGCTTGAGACTGCCGGTTTAATTAGATCCACTTCCACAGTGGCTGGGCTGTTCCTGTCTATCCAGACATTGCTTCAGAACAGACACCATAAGGTTTTCACCACCCACATAAGAGCACATACATCCCTGCCAGGGCCTATGGCACAGGGGAATGCGGCTGCTGATACTGCCACTCGCCCGTTATGGATTTTTACCTTACTAACACCAATCGAGCGAGCCTGTGCCTTCCATGATAAGTTTCATGTCAATGCCAGGACACTAGCAAACCATTTCCATGTTTCCAGAGCAGATGCACGAGATATCGTGCGACTATGTGACTCCTGTGCCACATACAAACCTGCCATACCGATGGGAGTAAACCCTCGAGGTTTGACCCCTGGTGATGTTTGGCAGATGGACATCACACATATACAGGAGTTTGGGACTCTTAAATATGTTCATGTTTCCACAGACACCTGTTCTCACGTCATATTCGCAACAGCAGAAACAGGTGAAAAAGTGTCTAATGTGATCAATCATTGCCTGGCGGCTTGGGCCGCATGGGGCAAACCAAAAATATTAAAAACTGATAATGGACCAGCCTATATAGGCAAAGCCTTCAATGAGTTCTGCAAAATGATGGAGGTTCAATTAAAACATGGTATCCCATACAATCCCCAAGGTCAAGGAATCATTGAGAGGGCTCATAGAAGACTCAAAGAAATTTTACAAAAACAAAAAGGGGGAGTAGGCCAAGGCCTGGCCCCAAAGGCACGATTATCCATGGCACTATTCACACACAATTTTTTAAATTTAAATAATGATAATTGCTCCCCAGCCGTGGAGCACTGCAACCCTTCCCCCAACCATAAAGGGTGGGTGAAGTGGAAAGATGTCCTGACAGGAAAATGGATGGGCCCGGATCCAGTGGTGAGCTGGAACCGAGGCGCGGTTTGTGTTTTCCCACAGGAATCGGGACGAGAACCACTGTGGGTACCGGAGAGACTGACACGGGCGACAAAGCCCTCGACTGAAGATCAGACCTGCCCTACCGGAGATCCATCACAGACCAACCAACAAGATAAATAAAAATAGCGGTAGCCCAAAATGGACAAAAAGATCCTCAGACATATGCATGGCTCGCTCGCCTAGCCTACGACCGAGTCTAGGGGTGGTGAGCTTCCCACACTCCTCCTCTAAAAAATTATGACATAGCTGGGTAGGAGAGTCAATGACGGGTAAGAGCGTACTCCCCCGGTGCGACTCAACCTAAGCCAGGCCCTACCCCATCCTGCACGTAAGCCGCTGGACTGTTAGATGCTGCCCAGGTCTAAATTTCTCTCCGAGGGGATTTCTTTACGGAGAGGAAATGAGTGCAAGCTTGTGTGCATCCAGGTTCCGTCCAGTTTGTGCCTGGCCCTAGAAAAAAGACGAGGGCCTCAGGGCCTTGGCAGAACATGGGACGGCCGACCAGGGTCTAAGCCAAGGACCTACGGTGGGCCTACGCATAGGGCATAAGCCTCTGCACCCAGTTCAGAAAGGGCTACGATGCGCACATTCGTAAAAAATAAAAAAGGGGGAGATGTTGGGAGCCGCAGCCCCGAGCCTGGTCGCCTCACTTGGCGGACATGAGGCCTGTAGTAAAGAGTAAAGCCTGAGGTAGATTACCCCTCCCATCGAGCACGTTAGTTTCCTGCTTACCGCATAAGCAACCCGCTCAACAATATAGTCTGCCTGGCAACTGATGATGTTAGCCAATCAGCTTGCCTTGCTCACTTTAACATTATTGGACACTGTATCCGTATATATACTGGTGCCACCCCTGGGGGGGAAGGAGAAGCCCGGAAGTAGAAGCCCAAAAGGAGCCGCGAGGAGCGGACCAAAGGAGGCTTCGGCTGGGAGAGATCCCAGGGCAGGCTGTACGGAGAAGAAAAATAAAAAAAAAGGTTGTCCACTGCCAGACTTTGTCTTGTGTCCTTCCTGCCGGCCGGGAGCGGACATCGACAAGGAACGGATATATCACAGATCATCTACCATGCCCTGGCATGTTTCATATCTCATTGATAGTACATTCATGTGTAGATTTGCACGCATTTCAAACCACAAATTCTGAGCAGTGAAGCCTTCAGAGAGAATACTGTGGCATACCAGGCCTACGAATATTTATGCTACTTAAATTTGCCCTACAAGGTCCTCTGTGCCACTATGGTCTCCATGGCCACGCACAGCATTGTGACTCAAGTCTCCTAAGGCAAACTTGTATCCTAGAACGAAAAGTCCTGCTCAAAATGCTGCTCAGCCAATCACAGCCCAATGTGTTTGCCTGGCAACCACAATTTGGGGATTTCTGTGAACTGTTTAAGCCCAATTCTGCAGCTTTTCACCTCATACAAGGAGGCCTATGAATATTTATCCTATTTAATTTTGCCCTACAGGGTCCTCTGTGCCACTGTGGTCTACATGGCAATGCCCAGCATTGTGACTGAGGTCTCCTACTGCAAACTTGTATCCTAGAGCCTTAATTGTATCCTGAGCAGCTCACAATGCTGCTCAGCCAATCAAAGCCCAGTGTGGTTGCCTGGCAACCACAAGCTTGTGGAATTCTGTGAAGTGTTTCAGCCCATCTCTGCAGCTTTCCACCTCATACAACCACAGCCATTCCAATCATGCAGTATTTGATTAGACTCTCTATGTTGTGTCAGAATTTTCTTTACATTTGTAGTGATCAAGCAAATTTGACATATTTTGAGAAGTGAAGGGAAGTAATGAGCTCTGTCTTTAGCTCTGTCTGTGGTCTATTGGGTCCAAACTTGACTACACCAGTCAATTAAATTTTCAAACATAGAATGCCAAATGTTTTAGGGAAGGAAAGAAAACACCACAATGATATGGGTTTATGCCAAGTTTCTGGTGGCTTGGGAAACAAACCTGCAAACCATCCATGCAATCTCTGCTGGATTACTGCCACCATGGTAGTATCAGTTAGCACTGAAAGCCAGCAACCAGAAGATGAGTCCCAAAGTGAGAGTGAATCCTTGCAGTGCATGAATATTTGGAGTGCCTGTTCAACTATTCAGCTTCCTCGGGGTTCACATGTCTCTGATAGCTATTGCAAGGAAGCCTGCAGCCCTTCCAGCATAACCCTGAACACTAAACATGAGGTACTAGCACAATAACTAAACCAACATAATGCTAGATAGCTCATAACCAGCACGTATTACCAGAATTCAAATGTAACATGGTGAAAGTGAAACACTTAGAAACGGGATCCAAACGCCCCTTTCCCTCAAAATCCCAGGAATTTTCTCATGGCATGGAATATTTAGTCTCCACAACTCATGAAGTGAACCCAGGGACCTAGGCCAAGTGTTTCTAGTTTTCTGTGGTTCTCTTTTTGGAAACAGCATCTTATGAAGTTGTTGAAAGAGGCTTTGAGATATCTTCTTAGCCCAAGATGGACGGGAACTCCCAAGGATCCATCCACCTCAGCCCCCAGATTCCTGGGATTATAGGCATGAGCAAACAAGCCAAGCATAAGCATGGAGATTCTTACATAGTTTGTGAAATCCCACTACTGGTCTAGAGGTAGCTTCTGTGCTTCAAGCTTTAGGAATATGCCTCTCTTTGTTTTGGCTCCCCTTATTCAGGTGCCCATTTTTTTGTGAAGAGCTCCAAGGCCCCAGGCAAGGGTGTGGCTGCCCTTTCTCTGGTGTGTCCTTCAATGTTTACAGCCCAGGTGAACAGGGTTCCAATATATTGGATCCTGTGCATTTGAAGAGGAAATGAGTAAAGATTCATGAGTTTATGTGCACATGCAAGGGGACTGAGGGGCCATGATAGAGACAAAACTTCAGGCCATGGGCTGAAGACTGAGGCTTCTGTACCTCTACCTTCTTGAAGAGTGTTTACATGACCCGGCTGAGCCAATGTGTGCTCTCAAATGTAATTTAATGTGTTTTATTTGAATTTATTTTGTTTTTTGCTTTCATTTTTTACATGGGAGGAACATTACCATCGTGTGAAGAAGCTGGAGTGTCTTACCTAAGAGATATTTGAAAAAAGGGATCATTCAGCAGCCAAGAAATTCTCAATTGCCCTTGGCGTTTCAAAAAAAGTGAAATAAAGTTGAGCATGTCATGTCCATGTCTCCTTACCAAAGATTTTACCTCCTATTTGAAAGGAATTACTGTTTCTTTGAAAGTTCAAACTGCCCTGAAACAAATATAATTCCTCCTTTCGCATTCTGCTTGAAACCACTTCCTTTTTTAGTTATATTTTGTTCCGCAGAAACACTTGGAGATGACTACAGCAAGAGTTTCCCATTGGTGGAATTTCCACGGAGACACATGAAGTAATACCGTACAACTTCAAGTGAAGTGCACTGTCCCTTAACAATGGCAAGTCTGGGAAAACCTCTAGTAACTGAAAAATCTTAGAAAGTCTGAAGGTTAGTGAAAGAAAATGGGCGTATACTCAGTTGGATAGGACCTCTCCTGGAGCACATATTTGTTTAAAAAATTAATTATGAGAGACGAATGAACTCCCAAACTGGAATGGAAATTTTCTTGTTCAGACCTAGAACGCTATTGCCTGGAGCCCTGTGGTTCCAATGGGATGACCAAAGTGTGAGCAGAGATCAAAATAAAACACACACCATTTAGGGAACTCGATATTTAACCAGGTGTCCAGAATAGTGGCAAACAGTATTGTGTCAATTTGCTGAGATCCTGTCTGCACAAGAAAGTAAATTGCAGCACGACCAGTGACTACAGGAGGACACCTTTCAAAGGACTTGTGAAAAGTCCAACACTGAATTTAGCCCAACACTGAATTTAGATATAAAGTAGCAGAGTCTGTTAGTCTTTCAAGTTTTAATAGGAGAAACTTATAACATGTTATAGCTGTTACATGAATACCTTCACAGCTTTTGGAGAGGTCTAAATCACTAAGAGTGAGGGCTTCCCTGACTCACAAAGTTAAAAATAGTAAAACAAACAATTTGAAAAATCTATCAACCAATAAAATACAAACATTAAGTCCAAAGGGTTTCACTGGTTTTGAAACCACTTATGGAATGCACATTTTTTGAACAGGCTTACCTGCGTTCTGCTTTATTCAGACCCTGTACATGAGCAACTGTGAAAGCAAAATTCAAAATGTAATGTAAAGTGACCATTCAATTGGTGAAACCATGACCCAATAGACATTTTCTCTTTTGAAACTTTGTACATTAACCATATGTGCTCTCAAAAGAAAGAATACACAGTTTTTCGGTGCTTTTTTTTTTCAGTATTGTGTGTTCCACCAGAGTAATTTAAAGATCTCCTGTCCTGCATCCACTGCCCAATGCAGGAGACCATACATATGACAACTAACATGAGAACTTCACTTCTACAGCCTGATTAAATCATCATGATAATATAATTTTCCATTCATCATCAAAGATTTTTACATCAGATTAACCAGCTCTCTTGCTTTCCCATGTTTTTCCCTGGTTTTTGTATCTTGAAATGAGTGAGCTCTGTTCTCAGTCTTGATCTCCATCTTCCCCATATTTCCAAACATATTCATCTGGGAAACATGTAAAGATCTAATTTGGGGCTTGTTTCATTATTTTCAAATAGCTGCTCTTGAAATTCAACTTCCACCACTGTCTCTCATATCCAAAGCCAAGTGCTTGCAGAGGATTTCTGTTGAGAAATTTCACAGAAAGCTCTTATCCTACAGGTGAATGATGACAACAAGTCTACACTGAATATCTTAGGGAACAGGACTCAGCCAAATTACAGACATGACAAGGGAAAAGCATATGCTCAAGGAACGGAAATATCAGAGATCTTCTACCAGGCCCTGGCATGTTTCATATCTCATTGATAGTACATGCATATGTAGATTTGCACACATTTCCAACCACAAATTCTGAGCAGTGAAGCCTTCAGAGAGAATACTGTGGCATACCAGGCCTACGAATATTCATGCTACTTAAATTTGCCCTACAAGGTCCTCTGTGCCACTATGGTCTCCATGGCCACACCCAGCATTGTGACTCAGGTCTCCTACTGCAAACTTGTATCATAGAACCTAAAGTCCAGCTCACAATGCTGCTCAGCAAATCACAGCCCAATGTTTTTGCCTGGCAACCACAAGCTTGGGGATTTCTGTGAACTATTTAAGCCCATCTCTGCAGCTTTTCACGTCGTACAACCAGGCCTAGGAATATTCTTCCTATTTAATATTGCCCTACAAGGTCCTCTCTGCCACTGTGGTCTACATGGCAATGCCCAGCATTGTGACTGAGGTCTCCTACTGCAAACTTGTATCCTAGAGCCTTAATTCCAGCTCACAGTTCTGCTCAGCCAATCAAATCCCAGTGTGGTTGCCTGGCAACCACAAGCTTTTGGATTTCTGTGAAGTGTTTCATCCCATCTCTGCAGCTTTCCACCTCATACAACCACAGCCATTCCAATCATGCAGTATTTGATTAGACTCTCTATGTTGTGTCAGAATTTTCTTTACATTTGTAGTGATCAAGCAAATTTGACATATTTTGAGAAGTGAAGGGAAGTAATGAGCTCTGTCTTTAGCTCTGTCTGTGGTCTATGGGGTCGAAACTTGACTATCCCAGTCTATTAAATTTTCAAACATAGAATGCCAAATGTTTCAGGGGAGGAAAGAAAACACCACAATGATTTGGGTTATGCCGAGTTTCTGGTGGCTTGGGAAACAAACCTGCAAACCATACATGCAATCTCTGCTGGATTACTGCCACCATGGTAGTATCAGTTAGCACTGAAAGCCAGCAAGCAGAAGATGAGTCCCAAAGTGAAAGTGAGTCATTGCAGTGCATGAATATTTGGAGTGCCTGTTCAACTATTCAGCTTCCTCGGGGTTCACATGTCTGTGGTAGCTATTTCAAGGAGGCCTGCAGCCCTTCCAGCATAACCCTGAACACTAAACATGAGGTACTAGCACAATACCTAAACCAACATAATGCTAGATAGCTTATAACCAAGCAGGTATTACCAGAATTCAAATGTAACATGGTGAAAGTGAAACACTTAGAAACGGGATCCAAATGCCCCTTTCCCTCAAAATCCCAGGAATTTTCTCATGGCATGGAATATTTAGTCTCCACAACTCATGAAGTGAACCCAGGGACCTAGGCCAAATGTGTCTAGTTTTCTGTGGTTCTCTTTTTGGAAACATCATCTTATGAAGTTGTTGAAAGAGGCTTTGAGATAACTTCTTAGCCCAAGATGGACGGGAACTATCAAGGATCAATCCACCTCAGCCCCCAGGTTCCTGGGATTATAGGCATGAGCGACCAAGCCAAGGATGAGCATGGAGATTCTTACATAGTTTGTGAAATCCCACTACTGGTCTAGAGGTAGCTTCTGTGCTTCAGGCTTTAGGAATATGCCTCTCTTTGTTTTGGCTCCCCTTATTCAGGTGTCAATTTCTATTGTGAAGAGCTCCAAGGCCCCAGGCAAGGGTGTGGCTGCCCTTTCTCTGGTGTGTCCTTCAATGTTTACAGCCCAGGTGAACAGGGTTCCAATAAATTGGATCCTGTGCATTTGAAGAGGAAATGAGTAAAGATTCATGAGTTTATGTGGACATGCAACTGGACTGAGGGTCCATGATAGAGACAAAACTTCAGGCCATGGGCTGAAGACTGAGGCTTCTGTACCTCTACCTTCTTGAATAGTGTTGACATGACCAGGCTGAGCCAATGTGTGCTCTCAAATGTAATTTAATGTGTTTTATTTGAATTTAATTTGTTTTTTGCTTTCATTTTTTACATGGAAGGAACATTACCATGTTTTGAAGAAGCTGGAGTGTCTTAGCTAAGAGATATTTGAAAAAAGGGATCATTCAGCAGCCAGGAAATTCTCAGTTGCCCTTGGCGTTTCAAAAAATGTGAAATAAATTTTAGCGTGTCATGTCCATGTCTCCTTACCAAAGATTTTACCTCCTATTTGAAAGGAATTACTGTTTCTTTGAAAGTTCAAACTGCTCTGAAACAAAGATAATTCCTCCTTTCGCATTCTGCTTGAAACCACTTGTTTGTTAGTTATATTTTGTTCCGCAGAAACACTTGGAGATGACGACAGCAAGAGTTTCCAATTGGTGGAATTTCCACGGAGACACATGAAGTAATACCGTACAACTTCAAGTGAAGTGCACTGTCCCTTAACAATGGCAAGTCTGGGAAAACCTCTAGTAACTGAAAAATCTTAGAAAGTCTGAAGGTTAGTGAAAGAAAATGGGCATATACTCAGTTGGATAGGGCCTCTCCTGGAGCACACATTTGTTTAAAAAATTAATTATGAGAGACGAATGAACTCCCAAACTCGAATGGAAATTTTCTTGTTCAGGCCTAGAACGCTATTGCCTGGAGCCCTGTGGTTCCAATGGGATGACCAAAGTGTGAGCAGAGATGAAAATAAAACACACACCATTTAGGGAACTCGATATTTAACCAGGTGTCCAGAATAGTGGCAAACTGTATTGTGTCAATTTGCTGAGATCCTGTCTTCACAAGAAAGTAAATTCCAGCACGACCAGTGACTACAGGAGGACACCTTTCAAAGGACTTGTAAAAAGTACAACACTGAATTTAGCCCAAAACTGAATTTAGATAAAAAGTAGCAGAGTCTGTTAGCCTTTCAAGTTTTAATAGGAGAAACTTATAACATGTAATAGCTGTTACATGAATACCTTCAGAGCTTTTGGAGAGGTCTAAATCACTTTGAGTGAGGGCTTCCCTGACTCACAAAGTTAAAAATAGTAAAACAAACAATTTCAAAAATCTATCAACCAATAAAATACAAACATTAAGTCCAAAGGGTTTCACTGGTTTTGAAACCACTTATGGAATGCACATTTTTTGAACAGGCTTACCTGCGTTCTGCTTTATTCAGACCCTGTACATGAGCAACTGTGAAAGCAAAATTCAAAATATAATGTAAAGTGACCATTCAATTGGTGAAACCATGACCCAATAGACATTTTCTCTTTTGAAACTTTGTACATTAACCATATGTGCTCTCAAAAGAAAGGAATACACAGGATTTGGGTGATTTTTATTTTTCAGTATTGTGTGTTCCACCAGATTAATTTAAAGATCTACTGTCCTGCATCCATTGCCCAATGCAGGAGACCATACATATGACAACCAACATGAGAACTTCACTTCTACAGCCTGATTAAATCATCATGAGAATATAATTTTCCATTCATCATCAAAGATTTTTACATCAGATTAACCAGCTCTCTTGCTTTCCCATGTTTTTCCCTGGTTTTTGTATCTTGAAATGGGTGGGCTCTGTTCTCAGTCTTGATCTCCATCTTCCCCATATTTCCAAATATATTCATCTGGGAAACATGTAAAGATCTAATTTGGGGCTTGTTTCATTATTTTCAAATAGCTGCTCCTGAAATTCAACTTCCACCACTGTCTCTCATATCCAAAGCCAAGTGCTTGCACAGGATTTCTGCTGAGAAATTTCACAGAAAGCTCAAATCCTACAGGTGAATGATGACAGCAAGTCTACACTGAATATCTTAGGGAACAGGACTCAGCCAAATTACAGACATGACAAGGGAAAAGCATATGTTCAAGGAACGGAAATATCAGAGATCATCTACCAGGCCCAGGCATGTTTCATATCTCATTAATAGTACAAGCATGTGTAGATTTGCACGCATTTCAAACCACAAATTCTGAGCAGTGAAGCCTTCAGAGAGAATACTGTGGCATACCAGGCCAGGAATATTCATGCTACTTAAATTTGCCCTACAAGGTCCTCTGTGCCACTATGGACTCCATGGCCAAGCCCAGCATTGTGACTCAGGTCTCCTACTGCAAACTTGTATCCTAGAGCCTAAATTCCAGCTCACAATGCTACTCAGCCAATCACAACCCAATGTGTTTGCCTGGCAACCACAAGCTTGGGGATTTCTGTGAACTGTTTAAGCCCAATTCTGCAGTTTTTACCTCATACAACCAGGCCTATGAATATTTATCCTATTTAATTTTGCCCTACAAGGTCCTCTGTGCCACTGTGGTCTACATGGCAATGCCCAGCATTGTGACTGAGGTCTCCTACTGCAAACTTGTATCCTAGAGCCTAAATTCCAGCTCATAATGCTGCTCAGCCAATCAAAGCCCAGTGTGGTTGCCTGCCAACCACAAGCTTTTGGATTTCTGTGAAGTGTTTCAGCCCATCTCCACAGCTTTCCACCTCATACAACCACAGCCATTCCAATCATGCAGTATTTGATTAGACTCTCTATGTTGTGTCAGAATTTTCTTACATTTGTAGTGATCAAGCAAATTTGACATATTTTGAGAAGTGAAGGGAAGTAATGAGCTCTGTCTTTAGCTCTGTCTGTGGTCTATGGGGTCCAAACTTGACTACCCCAGTCTATTAAATTTTCAAACATAGAATGCCAAATGTTTCAGGGGAGGAAAGAAAACACCACAATGATTTGGGTTATGCCGAGTTTCTGGTGGCTGAGGAAACAAACCTGCAAACCATACATGCAATCTCTGCTGGATTACTGCCACCATGGTAGTATCAGTTAGCACTGAAAGCAAGCAACCAGAAGATGAGTCCCAAAGTGAAAGTGAATCCTTGCAGTGCATGAATATTTGGAGTGCCTGTTCAACTATTCAGCTTCCTCGGGGTTCACATGTTTATGATAGCTATTTCAAGGAGGCCTGCAGCCCTTCCAGCATAACCCTGAACACTAAACATGAGGTACTAGCACAATACCTAAACCAACATAATGCTAGATAGCTTATAACCAGCAGGTATTACCAGAATTCAAATGTAACATGGTGAAAGTGAAACACTTAGAAACGGGATCCAAATGCCCCTTTCCCTCAAAATCCCAGGAATTTTCTCATGGCATGGAATATTTAGTCTCCACAACTCATGAAGTGAACCCAGGGACCTAGGCCAAGTGTGTCTAGTTTTCTGTGGTTCTCTTTTTGGAAACAGCATCTTATGAAGTTGTTGAAAAAGGCTTTGAGATAACTTCTTAGCCCAAGATTGCCGGGATCTCCCAAGGATCCATCCACCTCAGCCCCCAGATTCCTGGGATTATACGCATGAGCGACTAAGCCAAGCATGTGCATGGAGATTCTTACATAGTGTGTGATATCGCACTACTGGTCTAGAGGTAGCTTCTGTGCTTCAGGCTTTAGGAATATGCCTCTCTTTGTTTTGGCTCCCCTTATTCAGGTGTCCATTTCTATTGTGAAGAGCTCCAGGGCCCCAGGCAAGGGTGTGTCTGCCCTTTCTCTGGTGTGTCCTTCCATGTTACAGCCCAGGTGAACAGGGTTCCAATATATTGGATCCTGTGCATTTGAAGAGGAAATGAGTAAAGATTCATGAGATTATGTGGACATGCAAGGGGACTGAGGGGCCATGATAGAGACAAAACTTCAGGCCATGGGCTGAAGACTGAGGCTTCTGTACCTCTACCTTCTTGAATAGTGTTTACATGACCCGGCTGAGCCAATGTGTGCTCTCAAATGTAATTTAATGTGTTTTATTTGAATTTATTTTGTTTTTTGCTTTCCTTTTTTACATGGAAGGAACATTACCATTGTGTGAAGAAGCTGGAGTGTCTTACCTAAGAGATATTTGAATAAAAGGATCATTCAGCAGCCAAGAAATTCTCAATTGCCCTTGGCGTTTCAAAAAAAGTGAAATAAAGTTGAGCGTTTCATGTCCATGTCTCCTTACCAAAGATTTTACCTCCTATTTGAAAGGAATTACTGTTTCTTTGAAAGTTCAAACTGCTCTGAAACCAAAATAATGGCTCCTTTCACATTCTGCTTTTAACCACTTCCTTTGTTAGTTATATTTTGTTCCGCAGAAACACTTGGAGATGACTACAGCAAGAGTTTCCCATTGGTGGAATTTCCATGGAGACACATGAAGTAATACCGTACAACTTCAAGTGAAGTGCACTGTCCCTTAACAATGGCAAGTCTGGGAAAACCTCTAGTAACTGAAAAATCTTAGAAAGTTTGAAGATTAGTGAAAGAAAATGGGCGTATACTCAGTTGGATAGGGCCTCTCCTGGGGCACACATTTGTTTAAAAAATTAATTATGAGAGACAAATGAACTCCCAAACTGGAATGGAAATTTTCTTGTTCAGGCCTACAAAGCTATTTCCTGGAGCCCTGTGGTTCCAATGGGATGACCAAAGTGTGAGCAGAGATCAAAGTAAAACACACACCATTTAGGGAACTCGATATTTAACCAGGTGTCCAGAATAGTGGCAAAATGTATTGTGTCAATTTGCTGAGATCCTTTCTTCACAAGAAAGTAAATTCCAGCACGACCAGTGACTACAGGAGGACACCTTTCAAAGGACTTGTAAAAAGTCCAACATTGAATTTAGCCCAACACTGAATGTAGATAAAAAGTAGCAGAGTCTGTTAGTCTTTCAAGTTTTAATAGGAGATACTTATAACATATAATAGCTGTTACATGAATACCTTCAGAGCTTTTGGAGAGGTCTAAATCACTACAAGTGAGGGCTTCCCTGACTCACAAAGTTAAAAATAGTAAAACAAACAATTTCAAAAATCTATCAACCAATAAAATACAAACATTAAGTCCAAAGGGTTTCACTGGTTTTGAAACCACTTATGGAATGCACATTTTTTGAACAGGCTTACCTGCGTTCTGCTTTACTCAGACCCTGTACATGAGCAACTGTGAAAGCAAAATTCAAAATGTAATGTAAAGTGCCAATTCAATTGGTGAAACCATGACCCAATAGACATTTTCTCTTTTGAAACTTTGTACATTAACTATATGTGCTCTCAAAAGAAATGAATACACAGGATTTAGGTGATTTTTATTTCAGTATTTTGTGTTCCACCAGATTTATTTAAAGATCTCCTGTCCTGCATCCACTGCCCAATGCAGAAGACCATACATATGACAACCAACATGAGAACCTCACTTCTACAGCCTGATTAAATCATCATGAGAATATAATTTTCCATTCATCATCAAAGATTTTTACATCAGATTAACCAGCTCTCTTGCTTTCCCATGTTTTTCCCTGGTTTTTGTATCTTGAAATGGGTGAGCTCTGGTCTCAGTCTTGATCTCCATCTTCCCCATATTCCCAAACATATTCATCTGGGAAACATGTAAAGATCTTATTTGGGGCTTGTTTCATTATTTTCAAATAGCTGCTCTTGAAATTCAACTTCCACCACTGTCTCTCATATCCAAAGCCAAGTGCTTGCACAGGATTTCTGTTGAGAAATTTCACAGAAAGCTCTTATCCTACAGGTGAATGATGACAGCAAGTCTACACTGAATATCTTAGGGAACAGGACTCAGCCAAATTACAGACATGACAAGGGAAAAGCATATGCTCAAGGAACGGAAATATCAGAGATCATCTACCAGGCCCTGGCATTTTTCATATTTCATTGATAGTACATGCATGTGTAGATTTGCACGCATTTCAAACCACAAATTCTGAGCAGTGAAGCCTTCAGAGAGAATATTGTGGCATACCAGGCCTACAAATATTCATGCTACTTAAATTTGCCCTACAAGGTCATCTGTGCCACTGTGGTCTACATGGCAATGCCCAGCATTGTGACTGAGGTCTCCTACTGCAAACTTGTATCCTAGAGCCTAAATTCCAGCTCACAATGCTGCTCGGCCAATCAAAGCCCAGTGTGGTTGCCTGCCAACCACAAGCTTTTGGATTTCTGTGAAGTGTTTCAGCCCATCTCTGCAGCTTTCCACCTCATACAACCACAGCCATTCCAATCATGCAGTATTTGATTAGACTCTCTATGTTGTGTCAGAATTTTCTTACATTTGTAGTGATCACGCAAATTTGACATATTTTGAGAAGTGAAGGGAAGTAATGAGCTCTGTCTTTAGCTCTCTCTGTGGTCTATGGGGTCCAAATTGAGTGCCCCAGTCTATTAAATTTTCAAACATAGAATGTCAAATGTTTCAGGGGAGGAAAGAAAACACCACAATGATTTGGGTTATGCCGAGTTTCTGGTGGCTTAGGAAACAAACCTGCAAACCATACATGCAATCTCTGCTGGATTACTGCCACCATGGTAGTATCAGTTAGCACTGAAAGCAAGCAACCAGAAGGTGAGTCCCAAAGTGAAAGTGAATCCTTGCAGTGCATGAATATTTGGAGTGCCTGTTCAACTATTCAGCTTCCTCGGGGTTCACAGGTCTCTGATAGGTATTTCAAGGAGGCCTGCAGCCCTTCCAGCATAACCCTGAACACAAAACATGAGGTACTAGCACAATACCTAAACCAACATAATGCTAGATAGCTTATAACCAGCAGGTATTACCAGAATTCAAATGTAACATGGTGAAAGTGAAACACTTAGAAACGGGATCCAAATGCCCCTGTCCCTCAAAATCCCAGGAATTTTCTCATGGCATGGAATATTTAGTCTCCACAACTCATGAAGTGAACCCAGGGACCTAGGCCAAGTGTGTCTAGTTTTCTGTGGTTCTCTTTTTGGAAACAGCATCTTATGAAGTTGTTGAAAGAGGCTTTGAGATAACTTCTTAGCCCAAGACGGACGGGAACTCCCAAGGATCCATCCACCTCAGCCCCCAGATTCCTGGGATTATAGGCATGAGCGACCAAGCCAAGCATGTGCATGGAGATTCTTACATAGTTTGTGAAATCCCACTACTGGTCTAGAGGTAGCTTCTGTGCTTCAGGCTTTAGGAATATGCCTCTCTTTGTTTTGGCTCCCCTTATTCAGGTGTCAATTTCTATTGTGAAGAGCTCCAAGGCCCCAGGCAAGGGTGTGTCTGCCCTTTCTCTGGTGTGTCCTTCCATGTTACAGCCCAGGTGAACAGGGTTCCAATATATTGGATCCTGTGCATTTGAAGAGGAAATGAGTAAAGATTCATGAGTTTATGTGGACATGCAAGGGGACTGAGGGGCCATGATAGAGACAAAACTTCAGGCCATGGGCTGAAGACTGAGGCTTCTGTACCTCTACCTTCTTAAATAGTGTTTACATGTCCCGGCTGAGCCAATGTCTGCTCTCAAATGTAGTTTAATGTGTTTTATTTGAATTTATTTTGTTTTTTGCTTTCATTTTTTACATGGAAGGAACATTACCATTGTGTGAAGAAGCTGGAGTGTCTTACCTCAGAGATATTTGAATAAAGGGATCATTCAGCACCCAAGAAATTCTCAATTGCCCTTGGCGTTTCAAAAAAAGTGAAATAAATTTGAGCGTGTCATGACCATGTCTCCTTACCAAAGATTTTACCTCCTATTTGAAAGGAATTACTGTTTCTTTGAAAGTTCAAACTGCTCTGAAACAAAAATAATGGCTCCTTTCACATTCTGCTTGAAACCACTTCCTTTGTTAGTTATATTTTGTTCCACAGAAACACTTGGAGATGACTACAGCAAGAGTTTCCCATTGGTGGAATTTCCATGGAGACACATGAAGTAATACAGTACAATTTCAAGTGAAGTGCACTGTCCCTTAACAATGGCAAGTCTGGGAAAACCTCTAGTAACTGAAAAATCTTAGAAAGTTTGAAGGTTAGTTAAAGAAAATGGGCGTATACTCAGTTGGATAGGGCCTCTCCTGGAGAACACATTTGTTTAAAAAATTAATTATGAGAGACAAATGAACTCCCAAACTGGAATGGAAATTTTCTTGTTCAGGCCTAGAACGCTATTGCCTGGAGCCCTGTGGTTCCAATGGGATGACCAAAGTGTGAGCAGAGATCAAAGTAAAACACACACCATTTAGGGAACTCGATATATAACCAGGTGTCCAGAATAGTGGCAAACTGTATTGTGTCAATTTGCTGAGATCCTTTCTTCACAAGAAAGTAAATTCCAGCACGACCAGTGACTACAGGAGGACACCTTTTAAAGGACTTGTAAAAAGTCCAACATTGAATTTAGCCCAACACTGAATGTAGATAAAAAGTAGCAGAGTCTGTTAGTCTTTCAAGTTTTAATAGGAGAAACTTATAACATATAATAGCTGTTACATGAACACCTTCAGAGCTTTTGGAGAGGTCTAAATCACTACAAGTGACGGCTTCCCTGACTCACAAAGTTAAAAATAGTAAAACAAACAATTTCAAAAATCTATCAACCAATAAATTACAAACATTAAGTCCAAAGGGTTTCACTGGTTTTGAAACCATTTATGGAATACACATTTTTTGAACAGGCTTACCTGCATTCTGCTTTATTCAGACCCTGTACATGAGCAACTGTGAAAGCAAAATTCAAAATGTAATGTAAAGTGACCATTCAATTGGTGAAACCATGACCCAATAGACATTTTCTCTTTTGAAACTTTGTATATTAACCATATGTGCTCTCAAAAGAAAGGAATACACAGGATTTGGGTGATTTTTTTTTTTCAGTATTGTGTGTTCCACCGATTAATTTAAAGACCTCCTGTCCTGCATCCACTGCCCAATGCAGGAGACCATACATATGACAACCAACATGAGAACTTCACTTCTACAGCCTGATTAAATCATCATGAGAATATAATTTTCCATTCATCATCAAAGATTTTTACATCATATTAACCAGCTCTCTTGCTTTCCCATGTTTTTCCCTGGTTTTTGTATCTTGAAATGGGTGAGCTCTGTTCTCAGTCTTGATCTCCATCTTCCCCATATTTCCAAACATATTCATCTGGAAAACATGTAAAGATCTTATTTGGGGCTTGTTTCATTATTTTCAAATAGCTGCTCTTGAAATTCAACTTCCACCACTGTCTCTCATATCCAAAGCCAAGTGCTTGCACAGGATTTCTGTTGAAAAATTTCACAGAAAGCTCTTATCCTACAGGTGAATGATGACAGCAAGTCTACACTGAATATCTTAGGGAACAGGACTCAGCCAAATTACAGACATGACAAGGGAAAAGCATATGCTCAAGGAACGGAAATATCAGAGATCATCTACCAGGCCCTGGCATGTTTCATATTTCATTGATAGTACAAGCATGTGTAGATTTGCACGCATTTCAAACCACAAATTCTGAGCAGTGAAGCCTTCAGAGAGAATATTGTGGCATACCAGGGCAAAGAATATTCATACTACTTAAATTTGCCCTACAAGGTCCTCTGTGCCACTGTGGTCTACATGGCAATGCCCAGCATTGTGACTGAGGTCTCCTACTGCAAACTTGTATCCTAGAGCCTAAATTCCAGCTCACAATGCTGCTCAGCCAATCAAAGCCCAGTGTGGTTGCCTGGCAACCACAAGCTTGTGGATTTCTGTGAAGTGTTTCAGCCCATCTCTGCAGCTTTCCACCTCATACAACTACAGCCATTCCAATCATGCAGTATTTGATTAGACTCTCTATATTGTGTCAGAATTTTCTTTACATTTGTAGTGATCAAGCAAATTTGACATATTTTGAGAAGTGAAGGGAAGTAATGAGCTCTGTCTTTAGCTCTGTCTGTGGTCTATGGGGTCCAAACTTGACTACCCCAATCTATTAAATTTTCAAACATAGAATGCCAAATATTTCAGGGGAGGAGAGAAAACACCACAATGATTTGGGTTATGCCGAGTTTCTGGTGGCTTGGGAAACAAACCTGCAAACCATACATGCAATCTCTGCTGGATTACTGCCACCATGGTAGTATCAGTTAGCACTGAAAGTCAGCAACCAGAAGATGAGTCCCAAAGTGATAGTGAATCCTTGCAGTGCATGAATATTTGGAGTGCCTGTTCAACTATTCAGCTTCCTCGGGGTTCAAATGTCTCTGATAGCTATTGCAAGGAGGCCTGCAGCCCTTCCAGCATAACCCTGAACACTAAAAATGAGGTACTAGCACAATACCTAAACCAACATAATGCTAGATAGCTTATAACCAGTAGGTATTACCAGAATACAAATGTAACATGGTGAAAGTGAAACACTTAGAAAGGGGATCCAAATGCCCCTTCCCTCAAAATCCCAGGAATTTTCTCATGGCATAGAATATTTAGTCTCCACAACTCATGAAGTGAACCCAGGGACCTAGGCCAAGTGTGTCTAGTTTTCTGTGGTTCTCTTTTTGGAAACAGCATTCTATGAAGTTGTTGAAAGAGGCTTTGAGATAACTTCTTAGCCCAAGATGGACGGGAACTCCCAATTATCCATCCACCTCAGCCCCCAGATTCCTGGGATTATAGGCATGAGCGACCAAGCCAAGCATGAGCACGGAGATTCTTACATAGTTTGTGAAATCCCACTACTGGTCTAGAGGTAGCTTCTGTGCTTCAGGCTTTAGGAATATGTCTCTCTTTGTTTTGGCTCCCGTTATTCAGGTGTCCATTTCTATTGTGAAGAGCTCCCAGGCCCCAGGCAAGGGTGTGTCTGCCCTTTCTCTGGTGTGTCCTTCAATGATTACAGCCCAGGTGAACAGGGTTCCAATACATTGGATCGTGTGAATTTGAAGAGGAAATCAGTAAAGATTCATGAGTTTATGTGGACTGCAAGGGGACTGATGGGCCATGATAGAGACAAAACTTCAGGCCATGGGCTGAAGACTGAGGCTTCCATACCTCTACCTTCTTGAATAGTGTTTACATGAGCCTGCTGAGCCAATGTGTGCTCTCAAATGTAATTTAATGTGTTTTATTTGAATTTATTTTGTTTTTTGCTTTCATTTTTTACATGGAAGGAACATGACCATGCTGTGAAGAAGCTGTACTGTCTTACCTAAGAGATATTTGAAAAAAGGGATCATTCAGTAGCCAAGAAATGCTCAATTGCCCTTGGCGTTTCAAAAAAAGTGAAATAAAGTTGAGCGTGTCATGTCCATGTCTCCTTACCAAAGATTTTACCTCCTATTGGAAAGGAATTACTGTTTCTTTGAAAGTTCAAACTGCCCTGAAACAAAGATAATTCCTCCTTTCGCATTCTGCTTGAAACCACTTCCTTTGTTAGTTATATTTTGTTCCGCAGAAACACTTGGAGATGACTACAGCAAGAGTTTCCCATTGGTGGAATTTCCACGGAGACACATGAAGTAATACCTTACAACTTCAAGTGAAGTGCACTGTCCCTTAACAATGGCAAGTCTGGGAAAACCTCTAGTAACTGAAAAATCTTAGAAAGTCTGAAGGTTAGTGAAAGAAAATGGGCGTATACTCAGTTGGATAGGGCCTCTCCTGGAGCACACATTTGTTTAAAAAATTAATTATGAGAGATGTATGAACTCCCAAACTGGAATGGAAATTTTCTTGTTCAGGCCTAGAATGCTATTTCCTGGAGCCCTGTGGTTCCAATGGGATGACCAAAGTGTGAGCAGAGATTAAAATAAAACACACACCATTAGGGAACTCGATATTTAACCAGGTGTCCAGAGTAGTGGAAAACTGTACATGTGTCAATTTGCTCAAATCCTGTCTTCACAAGAAAGTAAATTCCAGCAGGACCAGTGACTACAGGAGGACACCTTTCAAAGGACTTGTAAAAAGTCCAACACTGAATTTAGCCCAACACTGAATTTAGATATAAAGTAGCAGAATCTGTTAATCTTTCAAGTTTTAATAGGAGACACTTATAACATGTAATAGCTGTTACATGAATACCTTCAGAGCTTTTGGAGAGGTCTAAATCACTACAAGTGAGGGCTTCCCTGACTCACAAAGTTAAAAATAGTAAAACAAACAATTTCAAAAATCTATCAACCAATAAAATACAAACATTAAGTCCAAAGGGTTTCACTGGTTTTGAAACCACTTATGGAATGCACATTTTTTGAACAGGCTTACCTGCGTTCTGCTTTATTCAGACCCTGTACATGAGCAACTGTGAAAGCAAAATTCAAAATGTAATGTAAAGTGACCATTCAATTGGTGAAACCATGACCCAATAGACATTTTCTCTTTTGAAATTTTGTACCTTAACCATACATGCTCTCAAAAGAAAGGAATACACAGTTTTTGGGTGATTTTTTTTTTCAGTATTGTGTGTTCCACCAGATTAATTTAAAGATCTCCTGTCCTGCATCCACTGCCCAATGCAGGAGACCATACATATGACAACCAACATGAGAACTTCACTTCTACAGCCTGATTAAATCATCATGAGAATATAATTTTCCATTTATCATCAAAGATTTTTACATCAGATTAACCAGCTCTCTTGCTTTCCCATGTTTTTCCTTGGTTTTTGTATCTTGAAATGGGTGAGCTCTGTTCTCAGTCTTGATCTCCATCTTCCCCATATTTCCAAACATATTCATCTGGGAAACATGTAAAGATCTTATTTAGGGCTTGTTTCATTATTTTCAAATAGCTGCTCTTGAAATTCAACTTCCACCACTGTCTCTCATATCCAAAGCCAAGTGCTTGCACAGGATTTCTGTTGAGAAAATTCACAGAAAGCTCTTATCCTACAGGTGAATGATGACAGCAAGTCTACACTGAATATCTTAGGGAACAGGACTCAGCCAAATTACAGACATGACAAGGGAAAAGCATATGCTCAAGGAACGGAAATATCAGAGATCATCTACCAGGCCCTGGCATGTTTCATATCTCATTGATAGTACATGCATGTGTAGATTTGCACGCATTTCAAACCACAAATTCTGAGCAGTGAAGCCTTCAGAGAGAATACTGTGGCATACCAGGCCTATGAAAATTCATGCTACTTAAATTTGCCCTACAAGGTCCTCTGTGCCACTGTGGTCTACATGGCAATGCCCAGCATTGTGACTGAGGTCTCCTACTGCAAACTTGTATTCTAGTGCCTAATTCCAGCTCACAATGCTGCTCAGCCAATCAAAGCCCAGTGTGGTTGCCTGGCAACCACAAGCTTGTGGATTTCTCTGAAGTGTTTCAGCCCATCTCTGAAGGTTTCCTCCTCATAAAACCACAGCCATTCCAATCATGCAGTATTTGATTAGACTATGTTGTGTCAGAATTTTCTTTACATTTGTAGTGATCAAGCAAATTTGACATATTTTGAGAAGTGAAGGGAAGTAATGAGCTCTGTCTTTAGCTCTCTCTGTGGTCTATGGGGTCCAAACTTGACTACCCGAGTCTATTAAATTTTCAAAGATAGAATGCCTAATGTTTCCGTGGAGGAAAGAAAACACCACAATGATTTGGGTTATGCCGAGTTTCTGGTGGTTTGGGAAACAAACCTGCAAACCATACATGCAATCTCTGCTGGATTACTGCCACCATGGTAGTATCAGTTAGCACTGAAAGCCAGCAACCAGAAGATGAGTCCCAAAGTGATAGTGAATCCTTGCAGTGCATGAATATTTGGAGTGCCTGTTCAACTATTCAGCTTCCTCGGGGTTCACATGTCTCTGATAGCTATTGCAAGGAGGCCTGCAGCCCTTCCAGCATAACCCTGAACACTAAAAATGAGGTACTAGCACAATACCTAAACCAACATAATGCTAGATAGCTTATAACCAGTAGGTATTACCAGAATTCAAATGTAACATGGTGAAAGTGAAACACTTAGAAAGGGGATCCAAATGCCCCTTCCCTCAAAATCCCAGGAATTTTCTCATGGCATAGAATATTTAGTCTCCACAACTCATGAAGTGAACCCAGGGACCTTGGCCAAGTGTGTCTAGTTTTCTGTGGTTCTCTTTTTGGAAACAGCATTCTATGAAGTTGTTGAAAGAGGCTTTGAGATAACTTCTTAGCCCAAGATGGACGGGAACTCCCAATTTTCCATCCACCTCAGCCCCCAGATTCCTGGGATTATAGACATGAGCGACCAAGCCAAGCATGAGCACGGAGATTCTTACATAGTTTGTGAAATCCCACTACTGGTCTAGAGGTAGCTTCTGTGCTTCAGGCTTTAGGAATATGTCTCTCTTTGTTTTGGCTCCCGTTATTCAGGTGTCCATTTCTATTGTGAAGAGCTCCCAGGCCCCAGGCAAGGGTGTGTCTGCCCTTTCTCTGGTGTGTCCTTCAATGATTACAGCCCAGGTGAACAGGGTTCCAATACATTGGATCGTGTGAATTTGAAGAGGAAATCAGTAAAGATTCATGAGTTTATGTGGACTGCAAGGGGACTGATGGGCCATGATAGAGACAAAACTTCAGGCCATGGGCTGAAGACTGAGGCTTCCATACCTCTACCTTCTTGAATAGTGTTTACATGAGCCTGCTGAGCCAATGTGTGCTCTCAAATGTAATTTAATGTGTTTTATTTGAATTTATTTTGTTTTTTGCTTTCATTTTTTACATGGAAGGAACATGACCATGCTGTGAAGAAGCTGTACTGTCTTACCTAAGAGATATTTGAAAAAAGGGATCATTCAGTAGCCAAGAAATGCTCAATTGCCCTTGGCGTTTCAAAAAAAGTGAAATAAAGTTGAGCGTGTCATGTCCATGTCTCCTTACCAAAGATTTTACCTCCTATTGGAAAGGAATTACTGTTTCTTTGAAAGTTCAAACTGCCCTGAAACAAAGATAATTCCTCCTTTCGCATTCTGCTTGAAACCACTTCCTTTGTTAGTTATATTTTGTTCCGCAGAAACACTTGGAGATGACTACAGCAAGAGTTTCCCATTGGTGGAATTTCCACGGAGACACATGAAGTAATACCTTACAACTTCAAGTGAAGTGCACTGTCCCTTAACAATGGCAAGTCTGGGAAAACCTCTAGTAACTGAAAAATCTTAGAAAGTCTGAAGGTTAGTGAAAGAAAATGGGCGTATACTCAGTTGGATAGGGCCTCTCCTGGAGCACACATTTGTTTAAAAAATTAATTATGAGAGATGTATGAACTCCCAAACTGGAATGGAAATTTTCTTGTTCAGGCCTAGAATGCTATTTCCTGGAGCCCTGTGGTTCCAATGGGATGACCGAAGTGTGAGCAGAGATTAAAATAAAACACACACCATTAGGGAACTCGATATTTAACCAGGTGTCCAGAGTAGTGGAAAACTGTACATGTGTCAATTTGCTCAAATCCTGTCTTCACAAGAAAGTAAATTCCAGCAGGACCAGTGACTACAGGAGGACACCTTTCAAAGGACTTGTAAAAAGTCCAACACTGAATTTAGCCCAACACTGAATTTAGATATAAAGTAGCAGAATCTGTTAATCTTTCAAGTTTTAATAGGAGACACTTATAACATGTAATAGCTGTTACATGAATACCTTCAGAGCTTTTGGAGAGGTCTAAATCACTACAAGTGAGGGCTTCCCTGACTCACAAAGTTAAAAATAGTAAAACAAACAATTTCAAAAATATATCAACCAATAAAATACAAACATTAAGTCCAAAGGGTTTCACTGGTTTTGAAACCACTTATGGAATGCACATTTTTTGAACAGGCTTACCTGCGTTCTGCTTTATTCAGACCCTGTACATGAGCAACTGTGAAAGCAAAATTCAAAATGTAATGTAAAGTGACCATTCAATTGGTGAAACCATGACCCAATAGACATTTTCTCTTTTGAAATTTTGTACCTTAACCATATGTGCTCTCAAAAGAAAGGAATACACAGTTTTTGGGTGATTTTTTTTTTCAGTATTGTGTGTTCCACCAGATTAATTTAAAGATCTCCTGTCCTGCATCCACTGCCCAATGCAGGAGACCATACATATGACAACCAACATGAGAACTTCACTTCTACAGCCTGATTAAATCATCATGAGAATATAATTTTCCATTTATCATCAAAGATTTTTACATCAGATTAACCAGCTCTCTTGCTTTCCCATGTTTTTCCTTGGTTTTTGTATCTTGAAATGGGTGAGCTCTGTTCTCAGTCTTGATCTCCATCTTCCCCATATTTCCAAACATATTCATCTGGGAAACATGTAAAGATCTTATTTGGGGCTTGTTTCATTATTTTCAAATAGCTGCTCTTGAAATTCAACTTCCACCACTGTCTCTCATATCCAAAGCCAAGTGCTTGCACAGGATTTCTGTTGAGAAAATTCACAGAAAGCTCTTATCCTACAGGTGAATGATGACAGCAAGTCTACACTGAATATCTTAGGGAACAGGACTCAGCCAAATTACAGACATGACAAGGGAAAAGCATATGCTCAAGGAACGGAAATATCAGAGATCATCTACCAGGCCCTGGCATGTTTCATATCTCATTGATAGTACATGCATGTGTAGATTTGCACGCATTTCAAACCACAAATTCTGAGCAGTGAAGCCTTCAGAGAGAATACTGTGGCATACCAGGCCTACGAAAATTCATGCTACTTAAATTTGCCCTACAAGGTCCTCTGTGCCACTGTGGTCTACATGGCAATGCCCAGCATTGTGACTGAGGTCTCCTACTGCAAACTTGTATTCTAGTGCCTAATTCCAGCTCACAATGCTGCTCAGCCAATCAAAGCCCAGTGTGGTTGCCTGGCAACCACAAGCTTGTGGATTTCTCTGAAGTGTTTCAGCCCATCTCTGAAGGTTTCCTCCTCATAAAACCACAGCCATTCCAATCATGCAGTATTTGATTAGACTATGTTGTGTCAGAATTTTCTTTACATTTGTAGTGATCAAGCAAATTTGACATATTTTGAGAAGTGAAGGGAAGTAATGAGCTCTGTCTTTAGCTCTCTCTGTGGTCTATGGGGTCCAAACTTGACTACCCGAGTCTATTAAATTTTCAAAGATAGAATGCCTAATGTTTCCGTGGAGGAAAGAAAACACCACAATGATTTGGGTTATGCCGAGTTTCTGGTGGTTTGGGAAACAAACCTGCAAACCATACATGCAATCTCTGCTGGATTACTGCCACCATGGTAGTATCAGTTAGCACTGAAAGCCAGCAACCAGAAGATGAGTCCCAAAGTGATAGTGAATCCTTGCAGTGCATGAATATTTGGAGTGCCTGTTCAACTATTCAGCTTCCTCGGGGTTCACATGTCTCTGATAGCTATTGCAAGGAGGCCTGCAGCCCTTCCAGCATAACCCTGAACACTAAAAATGAGGTACTAGCACAATACCTAAACCAACATAATGCTAGATAGCTTATAACCAGTAGGTATTACCAGAATTCAAATGTAACATGGTGAAAGTGAAACACTTAGAAAGGGGATCCAAATGCCCCTTCCCTCAAAATCCCAGGAATTTTCTCATGGCATAGAATATTTAGTCTCCACAACTCATGAAGTGAACCCAGGGACCTTGGCCAAGTGTGTCTAGTTTTCTGTGGTTATCTTTTTGGAAACAGCATTCTATGAAGTTGTTGAAAGAGGCTTTGAGATAACTTCTTAGCCCAAGATGGACGGGAACTCCCAATTTTCCATCCACCTCAGCCCCCAGATTCCTGGGATTATAGGCATGAGCGACCAAGCCAAGCATGAGCACGGAGATTCTTACATAGTTTGTGAAATCCCACTACTGGTCTAGAGGTAGCTTCTGTGCTTCAGGCTTTAGGAATATTTCTCTCTTTGTTTTGGCTCCCGTTATTCAGGTGTCCATTTCTATTGTGAAGAGCTCCCAGGCCCCAGGCAAGGGTGTGTCTGCCCTTTCTCTGGTGTGTCCTTCAATGATTACAGCCCAGGTGAACAGGGTTCCAATACATTGGATCCTGTGCATTTGAAGAGGAAATCAGTGAAGATTCATGAGTTTATGTGGACTGCAAGGGGACTGAGGGGCCATGATAGAGACAAAACTTCAGGCCATGGGCTGAAGACTGAGGCTTCCATACCTCTACCTTCTTGAATAGTGTTTACATGAGCCTGCTGAGCCAATGTGTGCTCTCAAATGTAATTTAATGTGTTTTATTTGAATTTATTTTGTTTTTTGCTTTCATTTTTTACATGGAAGGAACATGACCATGCTGTGAAGAAGCTGTACTGTCTTACCTAAGAGATATTTGAAAAAAGGGATCATTCAGTAGCCAAGAAATGCTCAATTGCCCTTGGCGTTTCAAAAAAAGTGAAATAAAGTTGAGCGTGTCATGTCCATGTCTCCTTACCAAAGATTTTACCTCCTATTGGAAAGGAATTACTGTTTCTTTGAAAGTTCAAACTGCCCTGAAACAAAGATAATTCCTCCTTTCGCATTCTGCTTGAAACCACTTCCTTTGTTAGTTATATTTTGTTCCGCAGAAACACTTGGAGATGACTACAGCAAGAGTTTCCCATTGGTGGAATTTCCACGGAGACACATGAAGTAATACCTTACAACTTCAAGTGAAGTGCACTGTCCCTTAACAATGGCAAGTCTGGGAAAACCTCTAGTAACTGAAAAATCTTAGAAAGTCTGAAGGTTAGTGAAAGAAAATGGGCGTATACTCAGTTGGATAGGGCCTCTCCTGGAGCACACATTTGTTTAAAAAATTAATTATGAGAGACGTATGAACTCCCAAACTGGAATGGAAATTTTCTTGTTCAGGCCTAGAACGCTATTTCCTGGAGCCCTGTGGTTCCAATGGGATGACCAAAGTGTGAGCAGAGATTAAAATAAAACACACACCATTAGAGAACTCGACATTTAACCAGGTGTCCAGAATAGTGGCAAACAGTATTGTGTCAATTTGCTGAGATCCTGTCTTCACAAGAAAGTAAATTCCAGCAGGACCAGTGACTACAGGAGGACACCTTTCAAAGGACTTGTAAAAAGTCCAACACTGAATTTAGCCCAACACTGAATTTAGATATAAAGTAGCAGAATCTGTTAATCTTTCAAGTTTTAATAGGAGACACTTATAACATGTAATAGCTGTTACATGAATACCTTCAGAGCTTTTGGAGAGGTCTAAATCACTACAAGTGAGGGCTTCCCTGACTCACAAAGTTAAAAATAGTAAAACAAACAATTTCAAAAATCTATCAACCAATAAAATACAAACATTAAGTCCAAAGGGTTTCACTGGTTTTGAAACCACTTATGGAATGCACATTTTTTGAACAGGCTTACCTGCGTTCTGCTTTATTCAGACCCTGTACATGAGCAACTGTGAAAGCAAAATTCAAAATGTAATGTAAAGTGACCATTCAATTGGTGAAACCATGACCCAATAGACATTTTCTCTTTTGAAATTTTGTACCTTAACCATATGTGCTCTCAAAAGAAAGGAATACACAGTTTTTGGGTGATTTTTTTTTTCAGTATTGTGTGTTCCACCAGATTAATTTAAAGATCTCCTGTCCTGCATCCACTGCCCAATGCAGGAGACCATACATATGACAACCAACATGAGAACTTCACTTCTACAGCCTGATTAAATCATCATGAGAATATAATTTTCCATTTATCATCAAAGATTTTTACATCAGATTAACCAGCTCTCTTGCTTTCCCATGTTTTTCCTTGGTTTTTGTATCTTGAAATGGGTGAGCTCTGTTCTCAGTCTTGATCTCCATCTTCCCCATATTTCCAAACATATTCATCTGGGAAACATGTAAAGATCTTATTTGGGGCTTGTTTCATTATTTTCAAATAGCTGCTCTTGAAATTCAACTTCCACCACTGTCTCTCATATCCAAAGCCAAGTGCTTGCACAGGATTTCTGTTGAGAAAATTCACAGAAAGCTCTTATCCTACAGGTGAATGATGACAGCAAGTCTACACTGAATATCTTAGGGAACAGGACTCAGCCAAATTACAGACATGACAAGGGAAAAGCATATGCTCAAGGAACGGAAATATCAGAGATCATCTACCAGGCCCTGGCATGTTTCATATCTCATTGATAGTACATGCATGTGTAGATTTGCACGCATTTCAAACCACAAATTCTGAGCAGTGAAGCCTTCAGAGAGAATACTGTGGCATACCAGGCCTACGAAAATTCATGCTACTTAAATTTGCCCTACAAGGTCCTCTGTGCCACTGTGGTCTACATGGCAATGCCCAGCATTGTGACTGAGGTCTCCTACTGCAAACTTGTATTCTAGTGCCTAATTCCAGCTCACAATGCTGCTCAGCCAATCAAAGCCCAGTGTGGTTGCCTGGCAACCACAAGCTTGTGGATTTCTCTGAAGTGTTTCAGCCCATCTCTGAAGGTTTCCTCCTCATAAAACCACAGCCATTCCAATCATGCAGTATTTGATTAGACTATGTTGTGTCAGAATTTTCTTTACATTTGTAGTGATCAAGCAAATTTGACATATTTTGAGAAGTGAAGGGAAGTAATGAGCTCTGTCTTTAGCTCTCTCTGTGGTCTATGGGGTCCAAACTTGACTACCCGAGTCTATTAAATTTTCAAAGATAGAATGCCTAATGTTTCCGTGGAGGAAAGAAAACACCACAATGATTTGGGTTATGCCGAGTTTCTGGTGGTTTGGGAAACAAACCTGCAAACCATACATGCAATCTCTGCTGGATTACTGCCACCATGGTAGTATCAGTTAGCACTGAAAGCCAGCAACCAGAAGATGAGTCCCAAAGTGATAGTGAATCCTTGCAGTGCATGAATATTTGGAGTGCCTGTTCAACTATTCAGCTTCCTCGGGGTTCACATGTCTCTGATAGCTATTGCAAGGAGGCCTGCAGCCCTTCCAGCATAACCCTGAACACTAAAAATGAGGTACTAGCACAATACCTAAACCAACATAATGCTAGATAGCTTATAACCAGTAGGTATTACCAGAATTCAAATGTAACATGGTGAAAGTGAAACACTTAGAAAGGGGATCCAAATGCCCCTTCCCTCAAAATCCCAGGAATTTTCTCATGGCATAGAATATTTAGTCTCCACAACTCATGAAGTGAACCCAGGGACCTTGGCCAAGTGTGTATAGTTTTCTGTGGTTATCTTTTTGGAAACAGCATTCTATGAAGTTGTTGAAAGAGGCTTTGAGATAACTTCTTAGCCCAAGATGGACGGGAACTCCCAAGGATCCATCCACCTCAGCCCCCAGATTCCTGGGATTATAGGCATGAGCGACCAAGCCAAGCATGAGCACGGAGATTCTTACATAGTTTGTGAAATCCCACTACTGGTCTAGAGGTAGCTTCTGTGCTTCAGGCTTTAGGAATATGTCTCTCTTTGTTTTGGCTCCCGTTATTCAGGTGTCCATTTCTATTGTGAAGAGCTCCCAGGCCCCAGGCAAGGGTGTGTCTGCCCTTTCTCTGGTGTGTCCTTCAATGATTACAGCCCAGGTGAACAGGGTTCCAATACATTGGATCCTGTGCATTTGAAGAGGAAATCAGTGAAGATTCATGAGTTTATGTGGACTGCAAGGGGACTGAGGGGCCATGATAGAGACAAAACTTCAGGCCATGGGCTGAAGACTGAGGCTTCCATACCTCTACCTTCTTGAATAGTGTTTACATGAGCCTGCTGAGCCAATGTGTGCTCTCAAATGTAATTTAATGTGTTTTATTTGAATTTATTTTGTTTTTTGCTTTCATTTTTTACATGGAAGGAACATGACCATGCTGTGAAGAAGCTGTACTGTCTTACCTAAGAGATATTTGAAAAAAGGGATCATTCAGTAGCCAAGAAATGCTCAATTGCCCTTGGCGTTTCAAAAAAAGTGAAATAAAGTTGAGCGTGTCATGTCCATGTCTCCTTACCAAAGATTTTACCTCCTATTGGAAAGGAATTACTGTTTCTTTGAAAGTTCAAACTGCCCTGAAACAAAGATAATTCCTCCTTTCGCATTCTGCTTGAAACCACTTCCTTTGTTAGTTATATTTTGTTCCGCAGAAACACTTGGAGATGACTACAGCAAGAGTTTCCCATTGGTGGAATTTCCACGGAGACACATGAAGTAATACCTTACAACTTCAAGTGAAGTGCACTGTCCCTTAACAATGGCAAGTCTGGGAAAACCTCTAGTAACTGAAAAATCTTAGAAAGTCTGAAGGTTAGTGAAAGAAAATGGGCGTATACTCAGTTGGATAGGGCCTCTCCTGGAGCACACATTTGTTTAAAAAATTAATTATGAGAGACGTATGAACTCCCAAACTGGAATGGAAATTTTCTTGTTCAGGCCTAGAACGCTATTTCCTGGAGCCCTGTGGTTCCAATGGGATGACCAAAGTGTGAGCAGAGATTAAAATAAAACACACACCATTAGAGAACTCGACATTTAACCAGGTGTCCAGAATAGTGGCAAACAGTATTGTGTCAATTTGCTGAGATCCTGTCTTCACAAGAAAGTAAATTCCAGCAGGACCAGTGACTACAGGAGGACACCTTTCAAAGGACTTGTAAAAAGTCCAACACTGAATTTAGCCCAACACTGAATTTAGATATAAAGTAGCAGAATCTGTTAATCTTTCAAGTTTTAATAGGAGACACTTATAACATGTAATAGCTGTTACATGAATACCTTCAGAGCTTTTGGAGAGGTCTAAATCACTACAAGTGAGGGCTTCCCTGACTCACAAAGTTAAAAATAGTAAAACAAACAATTTCAAAAATCTATCAACCAATAAAATACAAACATTAAGTCCAAAGGGTTTCACTGGTTTTGAAACCACTTATGGAATGCACATTTTTTGAACAGGCTTACCTGCGTTCTGCTTTATTCAGACCCTGTACATGAGCAACTGTGAAAGCAAAATTCAAAATGTAATGTAAAGTGACCATTCAATTGGTGAAACCATGACCCAATAGACATTTTCTCTTTTGAAATTTTGTACCTTAACCATATGTGCTCTCAAAAGAAAGGAATACACAGTTTTTGGGTGATTTTTTTTTTCAGTATTGTGTGTTCCACCAGATTAATTTAAAGATCTCCTGTCCTGCATCCACTGCCCAATGCAGGAGACCATACATATGACAACCAACATGAGAACTTCACTTCTACAGCCTGATTAAATCATCATGAGAATATAATTTTCCATTTATCATCAAAGATTTTTACATCAGATTAACCAGCTCTCTTGCTTTCCCATGTTTTTCCTTGGTTTTTGTATCTTGAAATGGGTGAGCTCTGTTCTCAGTCTTGATCTCCATCTTCCCCATATTTCCAAACATATTCATCTGGGAAACATGTAAAGATCTTATTTGGGGCTTGTTTCATTATTTTCAAATAGCTGCTCTTGAAATTCAACTTCCACCACTGTCTCTCATATCCAAAGCCAAGTGCTTGCACAGGATTTCTGTTGAGAAAATTCACAGAAAGCTCTTATCCTACAGGTGAATGATGACAGCAAGTCTACACTGAATATCTTAGGGAACAGGACTCAGCCAAATTACAGACATGACAAGGGAAAAGCATATGCTCAAGGAACGGAAATATCAGAGATCATCTACCAGGCCCTGGCATGTTTCATATCTCATTGATAGTACATGCATGTGTAGATTTGCACGCATTTCAAACCACAAATTCTGAGCAGTGAAGCCTTCAGAGAGAATACTGTGGCATACCAGGCCTACGAAAATTCATGCTACTTAAATTTGCCCTACAAGGTCCTCTGTGCCACTGTGGTCTACATGGCAATGCCCAGCATTGTGACTGAGGTCTCCTACTGCAAACTTGTATTCTAGTGCCTAATTCCAGCTCACAATGCTGCTCAGCCAATCAAAGCCCAGTGTGGTTGCCTGGCAACCACAAGCTTGTGGATTTCTCTGAAGTGTTTCAGCCCATCTCTGCAGCTTTCCTCCTCATAAAACCACAGCCATTCCAATCATGCAGTATTTGATTAGACTCTCTATGTTGTGTCAGAATTTTCTTTACATTTGTAGTGATCAAGCAAATTTGACATATTTTGAGAAGTGAAGGGAAGTAATGAGCTCTGTCTTTAGCTCTCTCTGTGGTCTATGGGGTCCAAACTTGACTACCCCAGTCTATTAAATTTTCAAAGATAGAATGCCTAATGTTTCCGTGGAGGAAAGAAAACACCACAATGATTTGGGTTATGCCGAGTTTCTGGTGGTTTCAGAAACAAACCTGCAAACCATACATGCAATCTCTGCTGGATTACTGCCACCATGGTAGTATCAGTTAGCACTGAAAGCCAGCAACCAGAAGATGAGTCCCAAAGTGAAAGTGAATCCTTGCAGTGCATGAATATTTGGAGTGCCTGTTCAACTATTCAGCTTCCTCGGGGTTCACATGTCTGTGATAGCTATCTCAAGGAGGCCTGCAGCCCTTCCAGGATAACCCTGAACACTAAACATGAGGTACTAGCACAATACCTAAACCAACATAATGCTAGATAGCTTATAACCAGCAGGTATTACCAGAATTCAAATGTAACATGGTGAAAGTGAAACACTTAGAAATGGGATCCAAATGCCCCTTTCCCTCAAATTACCAGGAATTTTCTCATGGCATGGAATATTTAGTCTCCACAACTCATGAAGTGAACCCAGGGACCTACGCCAACTGTGTCTAACTCTCTGTGGTTCTCTTTTTGGAAACAGCATCTTATGAAGTTGTTGAAAGAGGCTTTGAGATAACTTCTTAGCCCAAGATGGACGGGAACTCCCAAGGATCCATCCACCTCAGCCCCCAGATTCCTGGGATTATAGGCATGAGCGACCAAGCCAAGCATGAGCATGGAGATTCTTACATAGTTTGTGAAATCCCACTACTGGTCTAGAGGTAGCTTCTGTGCTTCAGGCTTTAGGAATATGTCTCTCTTTGTTTTGGCTCCCCTTATTCAGGTGTCCATTTCTATTGTGAAGAGCTCCAGGGCCCAAGGCAATGGTGTGGCTGCCCTTTCTCTGGTGTATCCTTCAATGATTACAGCCCAGGTGAACAGGGTTCCAATATATTGGATCCTGTGCATTTGAAGAGGAAATGAGTAAAGATTCATGAGTTTATGTGGACATGCAAGGGGACTGAGGGGCCATGATAGAGACAAAACTTCAGGCCATGGGCTGAAGACTGAGGCTTCTGTACCTCTACCTTCTTGAATAGTGTTTACATGACCCGGCTGAGCCAATGTGTGCTCTCAAATGTAATTTAATGTGTTTTATTTGAATTTATTTTGTTTTTTGCTTTCATTTTTTACATGGAAGGAACATTACCATGGTGTGAAGAAGCTGTAGTGCCTTACCTAAGAGATATTTGAAAAAAGGGATCATTCAGCAACCAAGAAATTCTCAATTGCCCTTGGCGTTTCAAAAAAAGTGAAATAAAGTTGAGCGTGTCATGTCCATGTCTCCTTACCAAAGATTTTACCTCCTATTTGAAAGGAATTACTGTTACTTTGAAAGTTCAAACTGCTCTGAAACAAAGATAATGGCTCCTTTCGCATTCTGTTTGAAACCACTTCCTTTGTTAGTTATATTTTGTTCCGCAGAAACACTTGGAGATGACTACAGCAAGAGTTTCCCATTGGTGGAATTTCCATGGAGACACATGAAGTAATACAGTACAACTTCAAATGAAGTGCACTGTCCCTTAAAAATGGCAAGACTGGGAAAACCTCTAGTAACTGAAAAATCTTAGAAAGTTTGAAGGTTAGTGAAAGAAAATGGGCGTATACTCAGTTGGATAGGGCCTCTCCTCTAGCACACATTTGTTTAAAAAATTAATTATGAGAGACGAATGAACTCCCAAACTGGAATGGAAATTTTCTTGTTCAGGCCTAGAACGCTATTGCCTGGAGCCCTGTGGTTCCAATGGGATGACCAAAGTGTGAGCAGAGATCAAAGTAAAACACACACCATTTAGGGAACTCGATATTTAACCAGGTGTCCAGAATAGTGGCAAACTGTATTGTGTCAATTTGCTGAGATCCTTTCTTCACAAGTAAGTAAATTCCAGCACAACCAGTGACTACAGGAGGACACCTTTCAAAGGACTTGTAAAAAGTCCAACACTGAATTTAGCCCAACACTGAATGTAGATAAAAAGTAGCAGAGTCTGTTTGTCTTTCAAGTTTTAATAGGAGAAACTTATAACATATAATAGCTGTTACATGAATACCTTCAGAGCTTTTGGAGAGGTCTAAATCACTACAAGTGAGGGCTTCCCTGACTCACAAAGTTAAAAATAGTAAAACAAACAATTTCAAAAATCTATCAACCAATAAAATACAAACATTAAGTCCAAAGGGTTTCACTGGTTTTGAAACCACTTATGGAATGCACATTTTTTGAACAGGCTTACCTGCGTTCTGCTTTATTCAGACCCTGTACATGAGCAACTGTGAAAGCAAAATTCAAAATGTAATGTAAAGTGACCATTCAATTGGTGAAACCATGACCCAATAGACATTTTCTCTTTTGAAACTTTGTACATTAACCATATGTGCTCTCAAAAGAAAGGAATACACAGTTTTTGGGTGATTTTTTTTTCAGTATTGTGTGTTCCACCAGATTTATTTAAAGATCTCCTGTCCTGCATCCACTGCCCAATGCAGGAGACCATACATATGACAACCAACATGAGAACTTCACTTCTACAGCCTGATTAAATCATCATAAGAATATAATTTTCCATTTATCATCAAAGATTTTTACATCAGATTAACCAGCTCTCTTGCTTTCAAATGTTTTTCCCTGGTTTTTGTATCTTGAAATGGGTGAGCTCTGTTCTCAGTCTTGATCTCCATCTTCCCCATATTTCCAAACATATTCATCTGGGAAACATGTAAAGATCTTATTTGGGGCTTGTTTCATTATTTTCAAATAGCTGCTCTTGAAATTCAACATCCACCACTGTCTCTCATATCCAAAGCCAAGTGCTTGTACAGGATTTCTGTTGAGAAATTTCACAGAAAGCTCTTATCCTACAGGTGAATGATGACAGCAAGTCTACACTGAATATCTTAGGGAACAGGACTCAGCCAAATTACAGACATGACAAGGGAAAAGCATATGCTCAAGGAACGGAAATATCAGAGATCATCTACCAGGCCCTGGCATGTTTCATATCTCATTGATAGTACAAGCATGTGTAGATTTGCACGCATTTCAAACCACAAATTCTGAGCAGTGAAGCCTTCAGAGAGAATACTATGGCATACCAGGCCTACAAATATTCATGCTACTTAAATTTGCCCTACAAGGTCCTCTGTGCCACTGTGGTCTACATGGCAATGCCCAGCATTGTGACTGAGGTCTCCTACTGCAAACTTGTATCCTAGAGCCTAAATTCCAGCTCACAATGCTGTTCGGCCAATCAAAGCCCAGTGTGGTTGCCTGGCAACCACAAGCTTGTGGATTTCTGTGAAGTGTTTCAGCCCATCTCTGCAGCTTTCCTCCTCATAAAACCACAGCCATTCCAATCATGCAGTATTTGAATAGACTCTCTATGTTGTGTCAGAATTTTCTTTACATTTGTAGTGATCAAACAAATTTGACATATTTTGAGAAGTGAAGGGAAGTAATGAGCTCTGTCTTTAGCTCTGTCTGTGGTCTATGGGGTCCAAACTTGACTACCCCAGTCTATTAAATTTTCAAACATAGAATGCCAAATGTTTCAGGGGAGGAAAGAAAACACCACAATGATTTGGGTTATGCCGAGTTTCTGGTGGCTTGGGAAACAAACCTGCAACCCATACATGCAATCTCTTCTGGATTACTGCCACCATGGTAGTATCAGTTAGCCCTGAAAGCCAGCAACCAGAAGATGAGTCCCAAAGTGAAAGTGAATCCTTGCAGTGCATGAATATTTGGAGTGCCTGTTCAACTATTCAGCTTCCTTGGGGTTCACATGTCTCTGATAGCTATCTCAAGGAGGTCTGAAGCCCTTCCAGGATAACCCTGAACACTAAACATGAGGTACTAGCAAAATACCTAAACCAACATAATGCTAGATAGCTTATAACCAGCAGGTATTACCAGAATTCAAAGGTAACATGGTGAAAGTGAAACACTTAGAAACGGGATCCAAATGCCCCTGTCCCTCAAAATCCCAGGAATTTTCTAATGGCATGGAATATTTAGTGTCCACAACTCATGAAGTGAACCCAGGGACCTAGGCCAAGTGTGTCTAGTTTTCTGTGGTTCTCTTTTTGGAAACAGCATCTTATGAAGTTGTTGAAAGAGGCTTTGAGATAACTTCTTAGCCCAAGATGGACGGGAACTCCCAATTATCCATCCACCTCAGCCCCCAGATTCCTGGGATTATAGGCATGAGCGACCAAGCCAAGCATGAGCATGGAGATTCTTACATAGTTTGTGAAATCCCACTACTGGTCTAGAGGTAGCTTCTGTGCTTCAGGCTTTAGGAATATGCCTCTCTTTGTTTTGGCTCCCCTTATTCAGGTGTCAATTTCTATTGTGAAGAGCTCCAAGGCCCCAGGCAAGGGTGTGTCTGCCCTTTCTCTGGTGTGTCCTTCAATGTTTACAGCCCAGGTTAACAGGGTTCCAATATATTGGATCCTGTGCATTTGAAGAGGAAATGAGTAAAGATTCATGAGTTTATGTGGACATGCAAGGGGACTGAGGGGCCATGATAGAGACAAAACTTCAGGCCATGGGCTGAAGACTGAGGCTTCTGTACCTCTACCTTCTTGAATAGTGTTTACATGACCCGGCTGAGCCAATGTGTGCTCTCAAATGTAATTTAATGTGTTTTATTTGAATTTATTTTGTTTTTTGCTTTCATTTTTTACATGGAAGGAACATTACCATGGTGTGAAGAAGCTGGAGTGTCTTACCTAAGAGATATTTGAATAAAGGGATCATTCAGCAGCCAAGAAATTCTCAATTGCCCTTGGCGTTTCAAAAAAAGTGAAATAAAGTTGAGCGTGTCATGTCCATGTCTCCTTACCAAAGATTTTACCTCCTATTTGAAAGGAATTACTGTTTCTTTCAAAGTTCAAACTGCTCTGAAACAAAGATAATGGCTCCTTTCGCATTCTGTTTGAAACCAGTTCCTTTGTTAGTTATATTTTGTTCCGCAGAAACACTTGGAGATGACTACAGCAAGAGTTTCCCATTGGTGGAATTTCCATGGAGACACATGAAGTAATACCTTACAACTTCAAGTGAAGTGCGCTGTCCCTTAACAATGGCAAGTCTGGGAAAACCTCTAGTAACTGAAAAATCTTAGAAAGTCTGAAGGTTAGTGAAAGAAAATGGGCGTATACTCAGTTGGATAGGGCCTCTCCTGGAGCACACATTTGTTTAAAAAATTAATTATGAGAGACGTATGAACTCCCAAACTGGAATGGAAATTTTCTTGTTCAGGCCTAGAACGCTATTTCCTGGAGCCCTGTGGTTCCAATGGGATGACCAAAGTGTGAGCAGAGATTAAAATAAAACACACACCATTAGGGAACTCGACATTTAACCAGGTGTCCAGAATAGTGGCAAACAGTATTGTGTCAATTTGCTGAGATCCTGTCTTCACAAGAAAGTAAATTCCAGCAGGACCAGTGACTACAGGAGGACACCTTTCAAAGGACTTGTAAAAAGTCCAACACTGAATTTAGCCCAACACTGAATTTAGATATAAAGTAGCAGAATCTGTTAATCTTTCAAGTTTTAATAGGAGACACTTATAACATGTAATAGCTGTTACATGAATACCTTCAGAGCTTTTGGAGAGGTCTAAATCACTACAAGTGAGGGCTTCCCTGACTCACAAATTTAAAAATAGTAAAACAAACAATTTCAAAAATCTATCAACCAATAAAATACAAACATTAAGTCCAAAGGGTTTCACTGGTTTTGAAACCACTTATGGAATGCACATTTTTTGAACAGGCTTACCTGCGTTCTGCTTTATTCAGACCCTGTACATGAGCAACTGTGAAAGCAAAATTCAAAATGTAATGTAAAGTGACCATTCAATTGGTGAAACCATGACCCAATAGACATTTTCTCTTTTGAAATTTTGTACCTTAACCATATGTGCTCTCAAAAGAAAGGAATACACAGTTTTTGGGTGATTTTTTTTTTCAGTATTGTGTGTTCCACCAGATTAATTTAAAGATCTCCTGTCCTGCATCCACTGCCCAATGCAGGAGACCATACATATGACAACCAACATGAGAACTTCACTTCTACAGCCTGATTAAATCATCATGAGAATATAATTTTCCATTTATCATCAAAGATTTTTACATCAAATTAACCAGCTCTCTTGCTTTCCCATGTTTTTCCTTGGTTTTTGTATCTTGAAATGGGTGAGCTCTGTTCTCAGTCTTGATCTCCATCTTCCCCATATTTCCAAACATATTCATCTGGGAAACATGTAAAGATCTTATTTGGGGGTGTTTCATTATTTTCAAATAGCTGCTCTTGAAATTCAACTTCCACCACTGTCTCTCATATCCAAAGCCAAGTGCTTGCACAGGATTTCTGTTGAGAAAATTCACAGAAAGCTCTTATCCTACAGGTGAATGATGACAGCAAGTCTACACTGAATATCTTAGGGAACAGGACTCAGCCAAATTACAGACATGACAAGGGAAAAGCATATGCTCAAGGAACGGAAATATCAGAGATCATCTACCAGGCCCTGGCATGTTTCATATCTCATTGATAGTACATGCATGTGTAGATTTGCACGCATTTCAAACCACAAATTCTGAGCAGTGAAGCCTTCAGAGAGAATACTGTGGCATACCAGGCCTACGAAAATTCATGCTACTTAAATTTGCCCTACAAGGTCCTCTGTGCCACTGTGGTCTACATGGCAATGCCCAGCATTGTGACTGAGGTCTCCTACTGCAAACTTGTATTCTAGTGCCTAATTCCAGCTCACAATGCTGCTCAGCCAATCAAAGCCCAGTGTGGTTGCCTGGCAACCACAAGCTTGTGGATTTCTCTGAAGTGTTTCAGCCCATCTCTGCAGCTTTCCTCCTCATAAAACCACAGCCATTCCAATCATGCAGTATTTGATTAGACTCTCTATGTTGTGTCAGAATTTTCTTTACATTTGTAGTGATCAAGCAAATTTGACATATTTTGAGAAGTGAAGGGAAGTAATGAGCTCTGTCTTTAGCTCTCTCTGTGGTCTATGGGGTCCAAACTTGACTACCCCAGTCTATTAAATTTTCAAAGATAGAATGCCTAATGTTTCCGTGGAGGAAAGAAAACACCACAATGATTTGGGTTATGCCAAGTTTTTGGTGGTTTCAGAAACAAACCTGCAAACCATACATGCAATCTCTGCTGGATTACTGCCACCATGGTAGTATCAGTTAGCACTGAAAGCCAGCAACCAGAAGATGAGTCCCAAAGTGAAAGTGAATCCTTGCAGTGCATGAATATTTGGAGTGCCTGTTCAACTATTCAGCTTCCTCGGGGTTCACATGTCTGTGATAGCTATCTCAAGGAGGCCTGCAGCCCTTCCAGGATAACCCTGAACACTAAACATGAGGTACTAGCACAATACCTAAACCAACATAATGCTAGATAGCTTATAACCAGCAGGTATTACCAGAATTCAAATGTAACATGGTGAAAGTGAAACACTTAGAAATGGGATCCAAATGCCCCTTTCCCTCAAATTACCAGGAATTTTCTCATGGCATGGAATATTTAGTCTCCACAACTCATGAAGTGAACCCAGGGACCTAGGCCAACTGTGTCTAACTCTCTGTGGTTCTCTTTTTGGAAACAGCATCTTATGAAGTTGTTGAAAGAGGCTTTGAGATAACTTCTTAGCCCAAGATGGACGGGAACTCCCAAGGATCCATCCACCTCAGCCCCCAGATTCCTGGGATTATAGGCATGAGCGACCAAGCCAAGCATGAGCATGGAGATTCTTACATAGTTTGTGAAATCCCACTACTGGTCTAGAGGTAGCTTCTGTGCTTCAGGCTTTAGGAATATGTCTCTCTTTGTTTTGGCTCCCCTTATTCAGGTGTCCATTTCTATTGTGAAGAGCTCCAGGGCCCAAGGCAATGGTGTGGCTGCCCTTTCTCTGGTGTATCCTTCAATGATTACAGCCCAGGTGAACAGGGTTCCAATATATTGGATCCTGTGCATTTGAAGAGGAAATGAGTAAAGATTCATGAGTTTATGTGGACATGCAAGGGGACTGAGGGGCCATGATAGAGACAAAACTTCAGGCCATGGGCTGAAGACTGAGGCTTCTGTAACTCTACCTTCTTGAATAGTGTTTACATGACCCGGCTGAGCCAATGTGTGCTCTCAAATGTAATTTAATGTGTTTTATTTGAATTTATTTTGTTTTTTGCTTTCATTTTTTACATGGAAGGAACATTACCATGGTGTGAAGAAGCTGTAGTGCCTTACCTAAGAGATATTTGAAAAAAGGGATCATTCAGCAACCAAGAAATTCTCAATTGCCCTTGGCATTTCAAAAAAAGTGAAATAAAGTTGAGCGTGTCATGTCCATGTCTCCTTACCAAAGATTTTACCTCCTATTTGAAAGGAATTACTGTTACTTTGAAAGTTCAAACTGCTCTGAAACAAAGATAATGGCTCCTTTCGCATTCTGTTTGAAACCACTTCCTTTGTTAGTTATATTTTGTTCCGCAGAAACACTTGGAGATGACTACAGCAAGAGTTTCCCATTGGTGGAATTTCCATGGAGACACATGAAGTAATACAGTACAACTTCAAATGAAGTGCACTGTCCCTTAAAAATGGCAAGTCTGGGAAAACCTCTAGTAACTGAAAAATCTTAGAAAGTTTGAAGGTTAGTGAAAGAAAATGGGCGTATACTCAGTTGGATAGGGCCTCTCCTCTAGCACACATTTGTTTAAAAAATTAATTATGAGAGACGAATGAACTCCCAAACTGGAATGGAAATTTTCTTGTTCAGGCCTAGAACGCTATTGCCTGGAGCCCTGTGGTTCCAATGGGATGACCAAAGTGTGAGCAGAGATCAAAGTAAAACACACACCATTTAGGGAACTCGATATTTAACCAGGTGTCCAGAATAGTGGCAAACTGTATTGTGTCAATTTGCTGAGATCCTTTCTTCACAAGAAAGTAAATTCCAGCACAACCAGTGACTACAGGAGGACACCTTTCAAAGGACTTGTAAAAAGTCCAACACTGAATTTAGCCCAACACTGAATGTAGATAAAAAGTAGCAGAGTCTGTTTGTCTTTCAAGTTTTAATAGGAGAAACTTATAACATATAATAGCTGTTACATGAATACCTTCAGAGCTTTTGGAGAGGTCTAAATCACTACAAGTGAGGGCTTCCCTGACTCACAAAGTTAAAAATAGTAAAACAAACAATTTCAAAAATCTATCAACCAATAAAATACAAACATTAAGTCCAAAGGGTTTCACTGGTTTTGAAACCACTTATGGAATGCACATTTTTTGAACAGGCTTACCTGCGTTCTGCTTTATTCAGACCCTGTACATGAGCAACTGTGAAAGCAAAATTCAAAATGTAATGTAAAGTGACCATTCAATTGGTGAAACCATGACCCAATAGACATTTTCTCTTTTGAAACTTTGTACATTAACCATATGTGCTCTCAAAAGAAAGGAATACACAGTTTTTGGGTGATTTTTTTTTCAGTATTGTGTGTTCCACCAGATTTATTTAAAGATCTCCTGTCCTGCATCCACTGCCCAATGCAGGAGACCATACATATGACAACCAACATGAGAACTTCACTTCTACAGCCTGATTAAATCATCATAAGAATATAATTTTCCATTTATCATCAAAGATTTTTACATCAGATTAACCAGCTCTCTTGCTTTCAAATGTTTTTCCCTGGTTTTTGTATCTTGAAATGGGTGAGCTCTGTTCTCAGTCTTGATCTCCATCTTCCCCATATTTCCAAACATATTCATCTGGGAAACATGTAAAGATCTTATTTGGGGCTTGTTTCATTATTTTCAAATAGCTGCTCTTGAAATTCAACTTCCACCACTGTCTCTCATATCCAAAGCCAAGTGCTTGCACAGCATTTCTGTTGAGAAAATTCACAGAAAGCTCTTATCCTACAGGTGAATGATGACAGCAAGTCTACACTGAATATCTTAGGGAACAGGACTCAGCCAAATTACAGACATGACAAGGGAAAAGCATATGCTCAAGGAACGGAAATGTCAGAGATCATCTACCAGGCCCTGGCATGTTTCATATCTCATTGATAGTACAAGCATGTGTAGATTTGCACGCATTTCAAACCACAAATTCTGAGCAGTGAAGCCTTCAGAGAGAATACTATGGCATACCAGGCCTACAAATATTCATGCTACTTAAATTTGCCCTACAATGTCCTCCTTGCCACTGTGGTCTACATGGCAATGCCCAGCATTGTGACTGAGGTCTCCTACTACAAACTTGTATCCTAGATCCTAAATTCCAGCTCACAATGCTGCTCGGCCAATCAAAGCCCAGTGTGGTTGCCTGGCAACCACAAGCTTGTGGATTTCTGTGAAGTGTTTCAGCCCATCTCTGCAGCTTTCCTCCTCATACAACCACAGCCATTCCAATCATGCAGTATTTGAATAGACTCTCTATGTTGTGTCAGAATTTTCTTTACATTTGTAGTGATCAAGCAAATTTGACATATTTTGAGAAGTGAAGGGAAGTAATGAGCTCTGTCTTTAGCTCTGTCTGTGGTCTATGGGGTCCAAACTTGACTACCCCAGTCTATTAAATTTTCAAACATAGAATGCCAAATGTTTCAGGGGAGGAAAGAAAACACCACAATGACTTGGGTTATACCGAGTTTCTGGTGGCTTGGGAAACAAACCTGCAACCCATACATGCAATCTCTGCTGGATTACTGCCACCATGGTAGTATCAGTTAGCCCTCAAAGCCAGCAACCAGAAGATGAGTCCCAAAGTGAAAGTGAATCCTTGCAGTGCATGAATATTTGGAGTGCCTGTTCAACTATTCAGCTTCCTCGGGGTTCACATGTCTCTGATAGCTATCTCAAGGAGGCCTGAAGCCCTTCCAGGATAACCCTGAACACTAAACATGAGGTACTAGCAAAATACCTAAACCAACATAATGCTAGATAGCTTATAACCAGCAGGTATTACCAGAATTCAAAGGTAACATGGTGAAAGTGAAACACTTAGAAACGGGATCCAAATGCCCCTGTCCCTCAAAATCCCAGGAATTTTCTAATGGCATGGAATATTTAGTGTCCACAACTCATGAAGTGAACCCAGGGACCTAGGCCAAGTGTGTCTAGTTTTCTGTGGTTCTCTTTTTGGAAACAGCATCTTATGAAGTTGTTGAAAGAGGCTTTGAGATAACTTCTTAGCCCAAGATGGACGGGAACTCCCAATTATCCATCCACCTCAGCCCCCAGATTCCTGGGATTATAGGCATGAGCGACCAAGCCAAGCATGAGCATGGAGATTCTTACATAGTTTGTGAAATCCCACTACTGGTCTAGAGGTAGCTTCTGTGCTTCAGGCTTTAGGAATATGCCTCTCTTTGTTTTGGCTCCCCTTATTCAGGTGTCAATTTCTATTGTGTAGAGCTCCAACGCCCCAGGCAAGGGTGTTTCTGCCCTTTCTCTGGTGTGTCCTTCAATGTTTACAGCCCAGGTTAACAGGGTTCCAATATATTGGATCCTGTGCATTTGAAGAGGAAATGAGTAAAGATTCATGAGTTTATGTGGACATGCAAGGGGACTGAGGGGCCATGATAGAGACAAAACTTCAGGCCATGGGCTGAAGACTGAGGCTTCCATACCTCTACCTTCTTGAATAGTGTTTACATGACCCGGCTGAGCCAATGTGTGCTCTCAAATGTAATTTAATGTGTTTTATTTGAATTTATTTTGTTTTTTGCTTTCATTTTTTACATGGAAGGAACATTACCATGGTGTGAAGAAGATGGAGTGTCTTACCTAAGAGATATTTGAATAAAGGGATCATTCAGCAGCCAAGAAATTCTCAATTGCCCTTGGCGTTTCAAAAAAAGTGAAATAAAATTGAGCGTGTCATGTCCATGTGTCCTTACCAAAGATTTTACCTCCTATTTGAAAGGAATTCTTTGAAAGTTCAAACTGCCCTGAAACAAAGATAATTCCTCCTTTCGCATTCTGCTTGAAACCACTTCCTTTGTTAGTTATATTTTGTTCCGCAGAAACACTTGGAGATGACTACAGCAAGAGTTTCCCATTGGTGGAATTTCCACGGAGACACATGAAGTAATACCTTACAACTTCAAGTGAATTGCACTGTCCCTTAACAATGGCAAGTCTGGGAAAACCTCTAGTAACTGAAAAATCTTAGAAAGTCTGAAGGTTAGTGAAAGAAAATGGGCGTATACTCAGTTGGATAGGGCCTCTCCTGGAGCACACATTTGTTTAAAAAAATTAATTATGAGAGACAAATGATCTCCCAAACTGGAATGGAAATTTTCTTGTTCAGGCCTAGAACGCTATTGCCTGGAGCCCTGTGGTTCCAATGGGATGACCAAAGTGTGAGCAGAGATCAAAATAAAACACACAACATTTAGGGAACTCGATATTTAACCAGGTGTCTAGAATAGTGGCAAACAGTATTGTGTCAATTTGCTGAGATCCTGTCTTCACAAGAAAGTAAATTCTAGCACGACCAGTCACTACCTGAGGACACATTTCAAGGACTTGTAAAAAGTCATTTAGCACAACACTGAATTAGGTGAAAAGTAGATGAGTCTGTCAGACTTTCAAGTTTTAGGAGGAGAAACGTAAAACTTGTAGTAGGTGTTACATGAATAACTTCAGAGTTTTTGGATAGGTCTAAATCACTACGATTGAGGGCTTCCCTGACTCACAAAGTTAAATATAGTAAAACAAACAATTTCAAAAACCAATCAACCAATAAAATACAAACATTACGTCCAAAGGGTTTCACTGGTATTGAAACCACTTATGGAATGCAAATCTACTGAACAGGCTTACTCTGCATTCTGCTTTACTCAGACCCTGTACATGAGAAACTGTGAAACAAAAATTCAAAATGTAATGTGAACTGAACATTCAATGGGTGAAACCATGAAACAATAAACATTTTCTCTTTTGAAACTTTGTACATTAACCATATGTGCTCTCAAAAGAAAATAATACAAAGGTTTTGGGTCATATTTTTCAGTGTTTTGTGTTCCACCAGATTTATTTAAAGATCTCCTGTCCTGCATCCACTGCCCAATTCAGGAGACCATACATATGACAACCAAAATGAGAATTTCACTTCTACAGCCTGATTAAATCATCATGAGAATTTAATTTTCCATTCATCGTGAAAGGTTTTTACATCAGATTAACCAGCTCTCTTGCTTTCCCATGATTTTCCCTGGTTTTTGTATCTTGAAATGGGTGAGCTCTGTTCTCTGTCTTGATCTCCATCTTCCCCATAATTCCAAACATATTCATCTGGGAAACATGTAAAGATCTTATTTGAAGTTTGTTACATTGTTTTCAAATAGCTGCTCTTGAAATTCAACTTCCACCACTGTCTCTCATATCCAAAGAAATGTGCTTGCAGAGGATTTCTGTTCATAAATTTCACAGAAAGCCCTTTTCTTGCAGGTGAATGATGCCAGCAAGTCTTCACTGAATATCTTAGGGAACAGGACTCAGCCAAATTACAGACATGACAAGGGAAAAGAGTATGCTCAAGGAAAGTACATGACAGATATCATCTACCAGGCCCTGGCACGTTACATATCCCATTGATAGTATATCCATGTGTAGATTTGCACGCATTTCAAACCATAAAGTCTGAGCAGTGAAGCCTTCAGAGAGAATACTGTGGCATACCAGGCCTACGAATATTCATGCTACTTAAATTTGCCCTACAAGGTCGTCTGTGCCACTATGGTCTCCATGGCCACGCCCAGCATTGTGACTCAGGTCTCCTACTGCAAACTTGTATCCTAGAGCCTAAAGTCCAGCTCACAATGCTGCTCAGCCAATCACAGCCCAATGTTGTTGCCTGGCAACCACAAGCTTGTGGATTTCTGTGAAGTTTTTCAGCCCAACTCTGCAGCTTTTCACCTCATACACCCAGGCCTATGAATATTCATCCTATTTAAATTTGCCCTAAAAGGACCTCTGTGCCACTGTGGTCTCCATGGCAATGCCCAGCATTGTGACTCAGGTCTCCTACTGCAAACTTGTATCCTAGAGCCTAAATTATAGATCACAATGCTGCTCAGCCAATCACAGGCCAATGTGTTTGCGTGGCAACCACAAGGTTGGGGATTTCTGTGAAGTGTTTAAACCCAACTCTGCAGCTTTTCACCTCATACAGCCAGGCCTATGAATATTTATCCTATTTGATTTTGCCCTACAAGGTCCTCTGTGCCACTGTGGTCTACATGGCAATGCCCAGCATTGTGACTGAGGTCTCCTACTGAAAACTTGTATCCTAGAGCCTAAATTCCAGCTCACAATGCTGCTCAGCCAATCAAAGCCCAGTGTGGTTACCTGGCAACCACAAGCTTGTGGATTTCTGTGAAGTGTTTCAGCCCATCTCTGCAGCTTTCTACCTCCTACAACCACAGCCATTCCAATCATGCCGTATTTGATTAGACTCTCTATGTTGTGTCAGAATTTTCTTTACATTTGTAGTGATCAAGCAAATTTGACATATTTTGAGAAGTGAAGGGACGTAATGAGCTCTGTCTTTAGCTCAGTCTGTGGTCTATGTGGTCCAAACTTGACTAACCCAGTCTATTAAATTTTCAAACATAGAATGCCAAATGTTTCAGGAGAGGAAAGAAAACACCACAATGATTTGGGTTCTGCTGAGTTTCTGGTGGATTGGGAAGCAAACCTGCAAACCATACATGCAATCTCTGCTGGATTACTGCCACCATGGTGGTATCAGTTAACACTGAAAGCCAGCAACCAGAATATGAGTCCCAAAGTGAAAGTGAATCCTTGGAGTGCATGAATATTTGGAGTGCCTGTTCAACTATTCAGCTTCCTCGGGGTTCACATGTCTCTGATAGCTATTTCAAGGAGGCCTGCAGCGCTTCCAGCATAACCCTGAACACTAAACATGAGGTACTAGCACAATACCTAAACCAACATAATGCTAGATAGCTTATAACCAGCAGGTATTACAAGAATTCAAATGTAACATGGTGAAAGTGAAACACTTAGAAACGGGATCCAAATGCCACTTTCAATCAAAATCCCAGGAATTTTCTCATGGCATGGAATATTTAGTCTCCACAACTCATGAAGTGAACCCAGGGAATTAGGACAAGTGCGTCTAGTTTTCTGTGGTTCTCTTTTTGGAAAAAGCATCTTATGAAGTTGTTGAAAGAGGCTTTGAGATAACTTCTTAGCCCAAGAGGGACAGGAACTCCCAAGGATCCATCCACCTCAGCCCCAAGATTCCTGGTATTATAGGCATGAGCCCCCAAGCCAAGTATGAGCACAGAGATTCTTACATAGTTTGTGAAATCCAACTACTGATTTAGAGGTGGTTTCTGTGCTTCAGGCTTTAGGAATATGCCTCTCTTTGTTTTGGCTCACTTTGTTCAGGTGTCCATTTCTATTGTGAAGAGCTCCAAGGCCATAGGCAAGGGTGTGGCTGCCCTTTCTCTGGTGTGTCCTTCAATGATTACAGCCCAGGTGAACAGGGTTCCAATATAATTGGATCCTGTGCATTTGAAGAGGAAATGAGTAAAGATTCATGAGTTTATGTGGACATGCAAGGGGACTGAGGGGCAATGATAGAGACAAAACTTCAGGCCATGGGCTGAAGACTGAGGCTTCTGTACCTCTACCTTCTTGAATAGTGTTTACATGACCCGGCTGAGCCAATGTGTGCTCTCAAATATAATTGAACGTGTTTTCTTTGAATTTATTTTGTTTTTTGCTTTCGTTTTTTACATGGACGGAACATTACCATGGTGTGAAGAACCTGGAGTGTCTTACCTAAGAGATATTTGAAAAAAGGGATCATTCAGCAGCCAAGAAATTCTCAATTGCCCTTGGCGTTTCAAAAAATGTGAAATAAAGTTGAGCGTGTCTTGTCCATGTCTCCTTACCAAAGATTTTACCTCCTATTTGAAAGGAATTACTGTTTCTTTGAAAGTTCAACCTGCCCTGAAACAAAGATAATTCCTCCTTTCCGCATTCTGCTTGAAATCACTTCCTTTGTTAGTTATATTTTGTTCCGCAGAAACACTTGGAGATGACTACAGCAAGAGTTTCACATTGGTGGAATTTCCAGGGAGACACCTGAAGTAATACCATGCAACTTCAAGTGAAGTGCACTGTCCCTTAACAATGGCAAGTCTGGGAAAACCTCTAGTAACTGAAAAATCTTAGAAAGTCTGAAGGTTAGTGAAAGAAAATGGGCGTATACTCAGTTGGATAGGGCCTCTCCTGGAGCACACATTTGTGGAAAAATTAATTATGAGAGACGAATGAATTCCCAAACTGGAATGGAAATTTTCTTGTTCAGCCTTAGAACGCTATTGCCTGGAGCCCTGTGGTTCCAGTGGGATGATCAAAGTGTGAGCAGAGATCAAAATAAAACACGAACCATTTAGGGAATTCGATATTTAACCAAGTGTCCAGAATAGTGGCAAACAGTATTGTGTCAATTTGCTGAGATCCTGTCTTCACAAGAAAGTACATTCCAGCATGACCAGTGAATATCTGAGGACACATTTCAAGGATTTGTAAAAAGTCATTTAGCCCAACACTGAATTAGGTGAAAAGTAGAAGAGTCTGTCAGAATTTCAAGTTTTAGGAGGAGAAACGTAAAACATGTAATAGGTGTTACATGAATAACTTCAGAGTTTTTGGAGAGGTCTAAAACTCTACGAGTTAGGGCTTCCCTGACTCACAAGGTTAAAAATAGTAAAACAAACAATTTCAAAAACCAATCAAACAAAAAATTCAAACATTAAGTCCAAAGGGTTTCACTGGTTTTGAAACCACTTATGGAATGCTCATTTTTTGAACAGGCTTACCCTGCGTTCTGCTTTATTCAGACCCTGTACATGAGCAACTGTGAAAGCAAAATTCAAAATGTAATGTAAAGTGACCATTCATTTGGTGAAACCATGACTCAATAGACATTTTCTCTTTGAAACTTTGTACATTAACCATATGTGCTCTCAAAAGAAAGGAATACACAGGATTTGGGTGATTATTTTTTCAGTATTTTGTGTTCCACCAGATTTATTTAAAGATCTCCTGTTCTGCATCCACTGCCCAATGCAGGAGACCATACATATGACAACCAACATGAGAACTTCACTTCTACAGCCTGATTAAATCATCATGAGAATATAATTTTTCATTCATCATCAAAGATTTTTACATCAGATTAACCAGCTCTTTTGCTTTCCCATGTTTTTCTCTGGTTTTTGTATCTTAAAATCGGTGAGCTCTGTTCTCAGTCTTGATCTCCATCTTCCCCATATTTCCAAACATATTCATCTGGGAAACATGTAAAGATCTTACTCGCGGCTTGTTTCATTGTTTTCAAATATCTGCCCTTGAAATTCAACTTCCACCACTGTCTCTCATATCCAAAGCCATGTGCTTGCAGAGGATTTCTGTAGAGAAATTTCACAGAAAGCTCTTATCCTACAGGTGAATGATGACAGCAAGTCTTCACTGAATATCTTAGGGAACAGGACTCAGCCAAATTACAGACATCACAAGGGAAAAGCATATGCTCTAGGAAAGGAATTGTCAGAGATCATCTACCAGGACCTTGCATGTTTCACATCCTATTGATAGTAGCTCCATGTGTAGATTTTCACGCATTTCAATCCACAAATTCTGAGCAGTGAAGCCTTCAAAGAGAATACTGTGGCATACCAGGCCTACGAATATTTATGCTACTAAATTTGCCCTACAAGGTCCTCTGTGCCACTATCGTCTCCATGGACACGCCCAGCATTGTGACTCATGTCTCCTACTGCAAACTTGTATCCTAGAGCCTAAAGTCCAGCTCACAATGCTGCTCGGCCAATCACAGCCCAGTGTGGTTGCCTGGCAACCACAAGCTTGTGGCTTTCTGTGAACTGTTTCAACCCATCTCTGCAGCCTTCCACCTCATACAACTACAGCCATTCCAATCATGCAGTATTTGATTAGACTGTCTATGTTGTGTCAGAATTTTCTTTATAGTTGTAGTGATCAAGCAAATGTGACATATTTTGAGAAGTAAAGTTAAGTAATTAGCTCTGTCTTTAGCTCTGTATGTGGTCTATGGGGTACAAACTTGACTACTCCAGTCTATTAAATTTTCACACATAGAAAGTCAAATGTTTCAGGGAAGGAAAGAAAACACCACAATGATTTGGGTTGTGCCCAGGTTCTGCTGGCTTGGGAAACAAACTTGCAAACCATACATGCAGTCTCTGCTGGATTACTGCCACCAAGGTTGTATCAGTTTTCACTGAAAGCCAACAACAAGAAGATGAGTCCCAAAATGAAAGGGAATCCTTGCAGTGCCTGAATATTTGGATTGCCTTCTTCAACTATCCAGCCTCGAATGGGTTCACATGTCGGCGATCGCAATTTCAAGAAGGTCTGCAGCCATTCCAGCATAACCCTGAACACTAAACATGAGGTACTAGCTCAATACCTAAAGCAAGATAATGCTAGATAGATTAGCACCAGCAGGTTTTCCCAGAATTCAAATGTAACATGGTGAAAGGGAAACCTGTAGAAACGGGATCCAAATGCCCCTTTCCCTAACAATCCCTGGTATTTTCTCATGGCATGGAATGTTTCATCGCCACAACTCATGAAGTGAACCCAGGGACCGAAGCCAAGTGTGTCTAGTTTTCTCTTGTTCTCTTTTTGGAAACACCATCTTACGAATTTGTTGAAAGAGGCCTTGAGATAACTTCGTAACCCAAGATGGACTGGAACTCCCAAGCATCTATCCACCTCAGCTCCCAGACTGCTGGGATTATAGGCATGAGCGAACATGCCAAGCATGAGCACAGAGATTCTCACATAGTTCGTGAAATCCCACTATTGGTCTACAGGTAGCTTCTGTGTTTCTGGATTTAGGAATATGCCTCTCTTTGTTTTGGCTCCCCTTGTTCAGGTGTCCATTTGTATTGTGAAGAGCTCCAAGGCCCCAGGAAAGGGTGTGGCTGCCCTTCCTCTGGTGTGTCCTTGGATGATTACAGCCCAGGAGAACAGGGTTCAAATATATTGGATCCTGTTGTTTTGAATAGGAAATGAGTAAAGATTCATGAGTTAATGTGGACATGCCAGGAAATTGAGAATCCATGAGAGAGACAGAACTTCAGGCCATGTGCTGAAGGCTGAGGCTTCTGTACGTCTACCTCCTTGAATAGTGTTTACCTGGGCCTAGTAAGCAATTGCGCGCTCTCCAATGTAATTTAATGTCTTTTGTTTTAATTTATTTTGATTTTTGCTTTTGTTTTTTACATGGAAGGAACAGTACCATGGTTTGAAGAAGCTACAGAGTACTACCTAAGATAAATTTGAAAAAAGGCATAATTCAGCAGCCAAGAATTTCTCAAATGCACTTGGCGTTTCAAAAAAAGTGACATAAAGTTGAGTGTGTCATGTCCATGTGTCTTTACAAAAGATTTTACCTCCTATTTGATAGGAATTACGTTTTCTTTTCAAGGTCAACCTGAACAGAAATAAAGATAATCCCTCCTTTCCTCATTCTGCTTGAAACCACATCCTTTTTTCGTTACATTTTCTTCCATAGAAACACTTGAATATGACTTCATCAAGAGTTTCCCATTGGTGGAATTTCCAAGGAGACACATGAAGTAATACTGTACAACTTCAAGTGAAATGCCCTGTTCCTTGACAATGGCAAGTCTGGGAAACCCTCTAGTAACTGAAAATCTTATAAAGTCTGAAAGTGAGTGAATGAAAATGGGACATTCCACAGTTGGATAGGGCCTCTCCTGAAGCACACATTTGTGAAAAAATAATTATGAGAGACGAATGAACTCCCAAATTGGAATAGAAATTTTCTTGCTCAGGCCTAGAAAGGTATTGCCTGGAGCCCTGTGGTTCCAATTGGATGACCAAAGTGTGAGCAGAGATCAAAATAAAACACATACCTTTTAGGGAACTCAATATTTAACCAGATGTCCAGAATAGTGGCAAACTGTACTTGTGTCAATTTGCTCAAATCTTGTCTTCACAAAAAAGTAAATTCTCGCACGACCACTGATTAGAGTAGGACCCATTTCAAAGGTCTTGTAAAAAGTCATTTAGCACAACACTGAATTTAGATGAAAAGTAGCAGATTCTGTTTGTCTTTCAAGTTTTAATAGGAGAAACTTTTAACATGTAATAGCTGTTACATGAATAACATCAGAGATTTTGGAGAGGTCTAAATCACTATGAATTTGGGCTTCCCTGACTCACAAAGTTAAAAATAGTGAAACAAACAATTTGAAAAACCAATCAACCAATAAAATACAAACATTAACTCCAAAGGGTTGCACTCATTTTGAAACCACTTATGGAATGCACATCTGCTGAACAGGCTTACTCTGCTATCTGTTTTACTCAGACCCAGTACATGAGCAACTGTGAAAGCAAAATTCAAAATATTATGTGATGTGACCATTCAATTGGTGAAACCATGACGCAATAGACATTTTCTCTTTTGAAACTTTGTACATTATCCATATATGCTCTCCAATGAAAGGAATACAGAGGATTTAGGCTGATTTTTTTTCAGTATTTTGTGTTGCACCAGATTTATTTGAAGATCTCCTGTGCTGCATCCACTGTCCAATGCAGGAGGCCACACATATGACAACCAACATAGGAACTTCACGTCTACAGCCTGATTAAATCATCATGAGAATATAATTTTCCTTTCATCATTAAAGATTTTCATATCAGATTAACCAGCTCTCTGGCTTTCCCAAGTTTTTCCCTGGTTTATGTACCTTGAAATGGGTGAGCTCTGTTCTCAGTTTTGATCTCCATGTTCCCCCATATTTCCAAACATATGCATCTGGGAATCTTTAAAAGATGGTTTTTGGGGCTTGATTCATTGTTGTCACATATCTGCTCTTGAAATGCAACTTCCACCACTGTCTCTCATATACAAAGCCATGAGCTTGCAGAGAATTTCTGCTGAGAAATTTCACAGAAAGCTCTTATACTGCAGGTGAATGATGCCAGCAAGTCTTCAGTGAATAGCTTAGGGAACAGGACTCAGCCAAATGACAGACATGACAAGGGAAAAGCCTATGCTCAAGGAAAGGACATGGCAGAGATCATCTGCCAGGCCCTGGCTTATTTCATATCCAATTGATAGTACATCCATGAGTAGATTTGCAGGCATTTCCATTCACAAATTCTGAGCAGTGAAGCCTTCAGAGAGAATACTTTGGCATACCAGGCCTCCTAATATTCATCCTATTTAGATCTTGCCCTACAAGCTTCTCTGTTCCACTGAGGTCTCCATGGCAACGCCCAGCATTGTGACTCAGGTCTCCTACTGAAAATGACATATTTTGAGAAGTGGAGGGAAGTAATTGGGAAACATTTTGCTCTCTCTGTGGTCTACTGGTTCCAAACTTGACTACCCCAGTCTGTTATATTTTCAAACCTAGAGCCTAAAATCCTTGTCACAGTGATGTTCAGCCAGTCTCAGCCCAGTTTGGTTGCCTGGCAACCACAAGCCTGTGGATTTCTGTGAACACTTTCAGGGCAACTCTGCCGCTTGCCACGTCATACAACCAAAGCTGTTCCAATCATGCACTATTTGATTAACCTCTCTAAGTTGCATCAGAATTTTCTTTGAAGTTTAGTGATCAAGCAAATCGACATATTTTGAGAAGTGGAGGGAAGTAAATGGCTCTGTCTTTAGCTCTGTCTGTGGTCTATTGGGTCCACACTTGGCTAGCCCAGTCTATTAAATTTTCAAACTTAGAAAGCCAAATGTTTCAGGGTTCTGCCAAGTTTCTGGTGGCTTGGGAAACAAACCTGCAAACCATACATGCAATCTCTGCTGGATTACTGCCACCAAGGTCGTATCAGTTAGCACTGAAAGCCATCAACCAGAAGATGAGTCCCAAAATGAAAGTGAATCGTTGCAGTGCATGAATATTTGAAGTGCCTGCTTCAACTATCCAGCTTCCTCTGTGTTGACATGTCTGCGATCGCTATTTCAAGAAGGTCTGTAGCCATTCCAGCGTAACCCTGAACACTAAACATGAGGTACTAGCTCCATACCTAAACGAAAATAATGCTAGATAGCTTAACACCAGCAGGTTTTCCCAGAATTCAAATGTAACATGGTGAAAGGGAAACCCTTAGAAAGGGTATCCAAATGCCCCTTTCCCTCAAATTCCCAGGTATTTTCTCATGGCATGGAATAGGTCATCTCCACAACTCATGAAGTGAACCCAGGGACCTAGGCCAAGTGTGTCTAGTTTTCTGTGTTTCTCTTTTTGGAAACAGCAATTTATGAATTTGTTGAAAGAGGCCTTGACATAACTTCGTAGCCCAAGTTTTACTGGAACTCCCGAGAATCCATCCACCTTAGCCTCCAGATGCTGGGATTATAAGTGTGACAAGCATGTGCACCGAGATTCTTAAATAATTTGTGTAATCTCATTACTGGTCTCTAGTTAGTTTCTGTGCTTCAGGCTTTAGGAATATGCCTCTCTTTGTTTTGGCTCCCCTTGTTCAGGTGTCCATTTCTATTGTGATAATCTCCAATGCCCCAGACAAGGGTGTTTCTGCACTTCCTCTGGTCTGTCCTTGGATTATTACAGCCCAGGTGAACAGGCTTCAAATATATTGGATCCTGTTCATTAGAAGAGGAAATGAGTAAAAGTTCATGAGTTAATATGGACATGCCAGAGAATTCAGCGGCCATGTGAGAGACAAAAATTCAGTGCATTTTCTGAAGGCTGAGGCTTCTGTACCTCTACCTTCTTAAATATGATTCACAAGGGGCCTGCTGACAATTTTGTGCTCTCAAATGTAATTTAATGTGTTTTGTTTTAATTTATTTTGTTTTTTGCTTTGATTTTTACATGGAAGGAACAGTACCATGGTTTGAAGAAGCTGGAGTGTGTTACCTAAGAGAAATTTGAAAAAATGGATAATTTAGCAGCCAAGAATTTCTCAAGTACCCTTGGCATTTCAAAAAGAGTGACATGAAGTTGAGCATGTCACGTCCATGTCTCTTTGCAAAAGTGTTTACCTCCTATCTGATAGGAATTACTGTTTCTTTGAAAGGTCAACCTGCACTTAAATAAAGATAATCCCTCCTTTCCTCATTCTGCTTGAAACTACATTCTTTGTTAGTTATATTTTCTTCCCCAGAAACATTTGGAGACCAGCACAGCAAGAGTTTCCCACTGGTGGAATTTTCACAGAGACACATGAAATAATACTGTGCAATTTCAAGTGAAGTGCCCTGTGCCTTCAAAATAGCATGTTTGGACAAACCTGTAGTTACTGAAAATCCAAGAAAGTCTGAAAGTGAGTGAATGAAAATGGGCCTCTCCACATTTGGATAAGTCCTCTCCTGAAGCACGTATTTGTGGAAAAAAATAATTATGAGAGACGAATGAAATCCCAAATGAAATGGAAATTTACTTGTTCTGGCCTAGAAGGCTATTGCCTGGAGCCCTGTGGTTCCAATTAGATGAGCAACAGTGATCAGAGATCAAAATAAAACACACACCATTTAGGGATCTCCACATTTAACCAGGAGTCCAGAATAGTGGCAAACTGTATTTGTGTCAATTTGCTGAAATCTTGTCTTTGCAAGAAAGTAAATTACAGCGCGACCAGTGACTGGGGGAGGACACATTTCAATGGATTTGTAAAAAGTCGTTTAGCCCAACACTGAATTTAGATGAAAAGTAGCAGAGTCTGTTAGTCCTTCAAGTTTTAATAGGAGAAATTTATAATGTGTAATAGCTGTGACATGAATACCTTCAGAGTTTTATAAGAGGTCTAAATCACTACGAGTGAGGGCTTCCCTGACTCACAAAGTTAAATATAGTAAAACAAACAATTTCAAAAACCAATCAACCAATAAAATACAAACATTACGTCCAAAGGGTTTCACTGGTATTGAAACCACTTATGGAATGCACATCTACTGAACAGGCTTACTCTGCATTCTGCTTTACTCAGACCCTGTACATGAGAAACTGTGAAAGAAAAATTCAAAATGTAATGTGAACTGAATATTCAATTGGTGAAACCATGAAACAATAAACATTTTCTCTTTTGAAACTTTGTACATTAACCATATGTGCTCTCAAAAGAAAACAATACAAAGGATTTGGGTGATTTTTTTCAGTGTTTTGTGTTCCACCAGATTTATTTAAAGATCTCCTGTCCTGCATCCACTGCCCAATGCAGGAGACCATACATATGACAACCAATATGAGAACTTCACTTCTACAGCCTGATTAAATCATCATGAGAATATAATTTTCCATTCATCATCAAAGATTTTTACATCAGATTAACCAGCTCTCTTACTTTCCCATGTTTTTCATTGGTTTTTGTATCTTGAAATGGGTGAGCTCTGTTCTCTGTCTTGATCTCCATCTTCGGCATATTTCCAAACATATTCATCTGGGAAACATGTAAAGATCTTATTTGAGGTTTGTTACATTGTTTTCAAATAGCTGCTCTTGAAATTCAACTTCCACCACTGTCTCTCATATCCAAAGCCATGTGCTTGCAGAGGATTTCTGTTGAGAAATTTCACAGAAAGCTCTTATCCTGCAGGTGAATGATGCCAGCAAGTCTTCACTGAATATCTTAGGGAACAGGACTCAGCCAAATTACAGACATGACAAGGGAAAAGAGTATGCTCAAGGAAAGGACATGACACAGATCATCTACCAGGCCCTGGCATGTTTCATATCCCATTGATAGTACATCCATGTGTAGATTTGCACGCATTTCCATCCACAAATTCTGAGCAGTGAAACCTTCAGAGAGAATACTGTGGCAAACCAAGTATACGAATACTCATCCTATTTAAATTTGCCCTACAAGGTCCTCTGTGCCACTGTGGTCTACATGGCAACGCTCAGCATTGTGAGTCAGGTCTCCTACTGCAAACTTTTAGCCTAGAGCCTAAAGTCCAGTTCACAATGCTGCTCATCCAATCACAGCCCAGTGTGGTTGGCTGGCAACCACAAGCTTGGGGATTTCTGTGAACTGTTTAAGCCCAACTCTGCAGCTTTTCACCTCATACAACCAGGCCTACAAATATTAATCCTATTTAAATTTGCCCTACAAGGTCCTCTGTGCCACTGTGGTCTGCATGGCAATGCCCAGCATAGTGACTCAGGTCTCCTACTGCAAACTTGTATCCTAGAGCCTAAATTCCAGCTCACAATGCTGCTCATCCAATCACAACCCCGTGTGGTTGTCTGGCAAACATAAGCTTGTGGATTTCTGTGAACTGTTTCAGCCAAACTCTGCAGATTTTCACCTCATACAACCAGGCCTATGAATATTCTTCCTATTTAAATTTGCCCTACAAGGTCCTCTGTGCCACTCTGGTCTCCATGGCAATGCCCAGCATTGTGACTCAGGTCTCCTATGGCAAACTTGTATCCTAGAGCCTAAAGTCCAGCTCACAATGTTGCTCAGCCAATCACAGCCCTGTGTGGTTGCCTGGCAACCACAAGCTTGTGGATTTCTGTGAAGGGTTTCAGCCCAACTCTGCAGCTTTCCACCTTATACAACCACAGCCATTCCAATCATTCAGTATTTGATTAGCCTCTCTATGTTGTCTCAGAATTTTCTTTACAGTTGTAGTCATCAAGCAAATTTGACATATTTTGAGAAGTGAAGGGAAGTAATTGGCTCTTTCTTTAGCTATGTCTCTTGTCTATGGGGTCCAAACTTGACTACCCCAATCTATTAAATTTTCAAACATATAAAGCCAAATGTTTCAGGGGAGGAAAGAAAATGCCACAATGATTTGTGTTCTCCCGAGTTTCTGATGGCTTGGGAAACAAACATGCAAACCATACATGCAATCTCTGCTGGATTACTGCCACTATGGTAGTATCAGTTAGCACTGAAACCATCAACCAGAAGATGAGCCCCAAAGTGAAAGTGAATCCTTGCAGTGTAAGAATATTTGGAGTGCCTGTTCAACTATTCAGCTTCCTCGGGGTTCACATGCCTGTGATCGCTATTTCAAGGAGGCCTGCAGCCCTTCCAGCATAACCCTGAACACTAAACATGAGGTACTAGTACAATACCTAAACCAACATAATGCTAGATAGCTTATCACCAGCAGGTATTTCCAGAATTGAAATGTAATGTGGTGAAAGGGAAACCATTAGAAACAGGCTCCAAATGCCCCTTTCCTTCAAAATCCCAGGAATTTTCTCATGGCATGGAATATTTAGTCTCCACAACTCATGAAGTGAACCCAGGGAACTAGGCCAAGAGTGTCTAGTTTTCTGTGGTTCGCTTTTTGGAAACAGAGTCTTATGAAATTGTTGAAAGAGGCTTTGAGATAACTTCTTAGCCCAAGATGGACGGGAACTTCCAAGGATCCATCCACCTCGGCCCCCAGATTGCTGGGATTATAGGCCTGAGCAACCAAGCCAAGAATGAGCACAGAGATTCTTACATAGTTTGTGAAATCCCACTACTGGTCTAGAGGTAGCTTCTGTGCTTCAGGCTTAAGGAATATGCCTCTCTTTGTTTTGCCTCCCCTTGTTCAGGTGTCCATTTGTATTGTGAAGAGCTCCAAGGCCCCAGGCAAGGGTGTGGCTGCCCTTCCACTGGTGTGTCCTTGGAAGATTACAGCCCAGGTGAACAGGGTTCAAATATATTGGATCCTGTTCATTTGAAGAGGAAATGAGTAAAGATTCATGAGTTAATGTGGATATGCCAGGGAATTGAGGGGCTGTGATAATGACAAAACTTCATTTCATAGGCTGAATCCTGAGGCTTCTGTACCTCTAACTTCTTTAATAGTGTTTACCTGAGCCTGCTGAGCCAATGTGTGCTCTCAAATATAACTTATTGTGTTTTGTTTGAATTTGTTTTTTGCTTTCTTTTTTTACATGGCAGGAACATTGCCATGGTTTTAAGAAGCTGGAGTGTCTTACCTAAGAGATATTTGGATAAAGGGACCATTCACCAGCCAACAAATTCTCAATTACCCTTTGTGTTTCAAAAAGAGTGACATAAAGTTGAGTTTGTCATGTCCATGTCTCTGTACAAAAGATTTTACCTCCTATTTGAAAGGAATTACTGTTTTTTGAAAGTTCACCCTTCACTGAAACAAAGGTAATCCCTCCTTTCCTCATTCTGCTTGAAATCACTTCCTATGTTAGTTATATTTTCCTCCTCAGAAACTCTTGGAGATGACTACAGCAGGAGTTTTCCATTGGTGGATTTCCAAGGAAACTCATGAAATAATACTGTACAACTCCAAGTCAAGTACACTATCCCTTAACAATGGCAAGTCTGGGAAAACCTCTAGTAACTGAAAATCTTAGAAAGTCTGAAGGTTAGTGAAAGAGAATGGGCCTCTACACAGTTGGATAGGGCCTCTCCTGAAGCACACATTTGTGGAAAATGTAATTATGAGAGACGAATGAACTCCCAAACTGGATGGAAATTTTCTTGTTCTGGCCTAGAGCACTATTGCTTGGAGCCCTGTGGTTCCAATGGGATGACCAAAGTGTGAGCAGACATCAAAATAAAATGCACATTTAGGGAACTCGATATTTAACCAGGTGTCCAGAATAGTTTCAAACAGTATTGTGTCAATTTGCTGAGATCCTGTCTTCACAAGAAATAAATTCCAGCACGACCAGTGACTAGAGGAGGACATATTTCAAAGAACTTTTAAAAGTCATTTAGCACAACACTGAATTAGGTGAAAAGGAGCAGAGTCTGTCAGTCTTTCAAGTTTTAATAGGAGAAACGTATAACATATAATAGCTGTTACATGAATACCTTCAGAGTTTTTGGAGAGGTCTAAATCACTGAGTGAGGACTTTCCTGACTCACAAAGTTAAAAATAGTGAAACAAACAACTTGAAAAACCAATCAACCAATAAAATACAAACATTAAGTCCAAAGGGTTTCACTGGTATTGAAACCACTTATTAAATGCACATCTATTGAACAGGCTTACTCTGCGTTCTGCTTTACTCAGACACTGTACATGAGCAATTATGAAAGCAAAATTCAAAAGGTAATGTGGAGTGACCATTCAATTGGTGAAACCATGACCCAATAGACATTTTCTCTTTTGAAACTTTGTACATTAACCATATATGCTTTCAAAAGAAAGGAATACCCAAGATTTAAGCTGATTTTTTTTTCATTATTTTGTGTTCCACCAGATTTACTTAAGATCTCCTGTCCTGCATCCACTGCCCAATGCAGGAGACCATACATATGACAACCAACATGAGAATTTTACTTCTACAGCCTGATTAAATCATCATGAGAATACAATATTCTCTTCATCAGCAAAGATTTTTATATCACATTAACAAGCTCTCTTGCTTTCCCATGTTTTTCCCTGGTTTTTGTATCTTGAAAAGGGTGAGCTCTGTTCTCAGTCTTGATCTCCATCTTCACCATATTTCCAAACATATTCATCTGGGAAACATGTAAAGATCTTATTTGGGGCTTGTTTCATTGTTTTCAAACAGCTGCTCTTGAAATTCAACTTCCACCACTGTCTTTCATATCCAAAGCCATGTGCTTGCAGAGGATTTCTGTTGACAAATTTCACAGAAAGCTCTTATACTGCAGGTGAATGATGCCAGCTAGTCTTCACTGAATAGCTTAGGAAACAGGACTCAGCCAAATGACAGACATTAAAAGGGTTAACTCCCTATCTCCCCAGAGCTATCAGAGCAGAGCAGAAAAATGCCTAACTCCCCAGAGCTATCAGAGCAGAGAAAAAAAAAAAAAGAATGCACCTGCAAGGTTGTTTTGTCTCAACGAGATAAATAAGACAAATAACTGTTCTGTTCTGGGCACATAGTGACTGGGCTAGGACCCCCAGTCTCCATGGTTACTCAGCCCCAAACCCCTCCAATCAATTTCTGCCAAATCCTATGCTGCTCAAAATTAACCAATGCAATCTGCTTCTGTATACTCGCTTGCCTCCCGTTTGCGCCCTTAAAAACCCTACACAATTCCCCCTCAGGGCCCTCCGCACTTGTTTGCCTGGGGGACCCCATGCGCATGGTAATAAACTTTTTTCCCTCACCAAGAGTTGAGTCCTTGGGGTCTCTTTCCCTGCGGCTTCGGCCCTAACATCTTGGAGGTCCCACCAAGATAGCACGTCTCACGGAAGGTGACCTCAACGGCTCTGCGGTGGGTGAGTACGACCGGTCGCTTCTTATTTTTACTCTGAGGATCAATCTACCGGTATTTTACGCCCCGAGCCAACCGGGCAATTTTTGTTACCTGTTTTTGTTATCTGTTCTCTGTTCTTGGGTGATCGGGGGAAGCCCCACACAGTTTTCCGTGACTCACCGTCTGCGATAGGATTTTCCTATCGGTCTGGGGAATTTCATTTCCAATCTGTGGTCCGTCCGGGCCAATCTGGAGGCACCCCCTTAGGTGACTCGTTTGGTGTGCACAGTCTGCAATAGGATTTTCCTATTGGTCTGTGGAATTTCATTCCCAATCTGTGGTCCATTCGGGCCAATCTGGAGGCACCCCTAAGGTGACTCATTTGGAGTGAAACTAATGCGTGAGAGTGAGGTGGCCGGCCTGTTTGTCCTGTATGTTGTGACTGTTGTGATTGGTTATTTGTTGTGTCGCGCATATGCTAACCACTCTTTGTCTTCAGAACATCATGGGACAGACGACATCGTCCCCATTGTCCCTCAGCCTCAACCATTGGTCGGAGGTTCGAGAGAGGGCTCACAATCTCTCCTTACAGGTTAAAAAAGTAAATGACAGACTTTCTGCTCATCTGAGTGGCCCACATTCTCCGTGGGTTGGCCACCGGAGGGGACTTTCCACCATCCCCTCATCTTAGCAGTTAAGAACATCATCTTCCGCCCCGGACCAGAGGGCCACCAGGTTGCCTACATCTTGGCATGGCAAAACCTCAGGGAAGAGCCCCCACCATAGGTAAAACCCTTCCTTCCTCTGCCCTCTCCTTGGTTGCCTGTTTAAACTTGTTACTAACTTAGGGGCTTGTTGCCCATTTCTGTTACAGGATCCATATGGCTTATTAGATTCAAGGTTCATGATAGAAAAAATTATTTCCTTTAGCTGACCAAACTATACAAGAAGCTCCCTTTGTTTGTGTCTTTAATGTTGTGGCGCCTTGTTTAATATGTAAGACTTCAATTGATTGCTTGCAACCTTGGCATGCCTTTTAAAAGGAGTATTTTTTCTCTCTGGTGAAAATGTAAACATGTACACACATATATATGTACATCTATGGTTATTAAAAATCATATCAACTTTGCCAAGTAAAAACCAGGCGGTACTATGTTTGAGCCAATTAAAAGGTTACAGTTTTGTTTTTAAAATACAACATTTTTATGTGGTAAAAAAACATAAAATAAGTATGTTTTGGACTACTAAAAGGTGACTTCAAGGGTTTTGTTGAGAGTTTTAATGTTGTCTGAGAAGTGAGAGAAAAGGTAATTGACTGGTAATAGTAAAAAGAGGGACAAAAAAGTGGTCTTCAAGTAAAGGTGTCTGGCTATGCCAGAATGTAGAAAAAGATTAAAGCTTAGTTTGAGAGGTATTATTGTAAGTTGTAGAAGGCTCAAGAAAATGTAAATTTTATTTGTCTTGGTCTATAGTACTACAAATAACAGATTTGACAAAAAGTAAATGTGTTCAGAATTTGACAGTATTAGATCAGTTTTGGTAAAAGTATACATAGGATTGTACTTTGCTACAAAATGTTTCCATTAAAATGAGATTATAGGTGATACTATAAATAAGATACAAGTTCTTAAATGTACTGTGAACATCTGGGAGATTATACAGCACAATTTTGTTACCTATAAAAAAGCCCTTTTTGTTAAAAATATAATTTTAGTAAAATGATGGCCTGCCACGTGACACCCTTGGACAAAAATCAGTGTGCCATCCAGATGAAGCTGGCTCTCTGATCCGGAATGCCAAAATCATGTTCTCCTTTTGTGCCACCCTGACTGGACATCCAGAGGTAAGGAGGTTTCCCAGTATTGCCAGTTGTTCTCTTTGTAACTCAGTCGACCCCACACGTTAGACAAAAATTACAAAGGTTTAAGAGGTTTAAAAAAATGCCCCTCAGCCAGTTAATAGAGATAACACAAAAAGGTCTTTAAAAACTAAAAAATTTACAAAAAAATAACCAAGATGTTAAAATTGCTCTACCAAAAAAAAAAAAAACTTTTAAAAAACAGACGAGAGTTTCTGGGGGCAATTGGATACTGTAGGCTAAATTTTACTGAAAAGCTTGCCTCTATATGACTCCCATAAGGGAGAAACTCAAAATTCGCTGAACTGGACTGATAAATATAAACAGGCCTTCCAACAGCTCAAGCAGGCCTTGACAGAGGCCCCAGCCCTGGGACTCCCTGACGTTACAAAGCCTTTCATCTTGTTCATAGATAAACTCAGGGACATTGCCAAAGGAGTCCTAACTCAGGACATTGGCCCTTAAAAGAGGCCTATAGCCTACCTCTCCAAAAGACTTAATCCAGTAACAGGAGTATGGCCCCCTGCCTTAAAATACTAGCTACTGTGACAATGTTACTTAAGAAAGCAAAGAAACACGCTTTGGGCAAGTGATTTCTGTGGTAACCTCTCACAGTTTAGAGACTCTTATCAAAACCCCTCCTAAAAAAAAAAAGGCTCCCCATGCCAGAATTATACTGTCAAGCCCTGCTTCTAGACCCAGAGTCAATGATATTCAAGACTTCTTCAGCTTTAAACCCAGCTACCCTTATGCCTGATGATGACCTGGAGGAACAAAGGACACCTCTCCATGAGTGTGCTGACATCCTCAAACTGCAGCGGAACCTACAGGCTGATCTTACTGACCAGCTTTTGGAAAATGCCGACAACTGTTTGATGAAAGCAGCTTCATCCAGAACGGCAGAGACAGATGAGTGGCCGGGACAACAGTGACCACCAAAAAGGAGGTACTCTGGGTTAAAGGGTTAGAGCCTGGCACCTCTGCCCAAAAGGCTGAGCTCATTGCTTTGACTGATGTACTAAAACTAGCCATGAAAAAGAGGGTAAACATCTATACTGATAGCAGATATGCTTTTGCTACTATACATATACATAGAGCCATCTATTAAGAGCGAGGTCTCTTAACCTTGGCCAGAGCTAAGATTAAAGAAAAAAAAAAAAAAGAGGGCTCCACAAATCCTAAATTTCCTGGCAGCAGTCTGGCTGTCAGCAGATTGCTGCTATTCACCTGAGGAAACAATTTGGCAGATCAGGCCGCTAAAAGAGTAACAATCACATCAGAGAGGCCAGCCAAAAAAAGTAACTGCTCTGATGCGAGTCCCCCCGACCTTATCAGAACCAGTCTACACAAAAAAAGACTACACTGGTTGTTGTGAGCCATCTAACGGATTCCAGTCCCTGTGACTAAAAGACAAGTACAAAATTTCTAAGAGCCACAGGACTGATCCAGAGTTTGGGACCCTGGCAGAGGCCTGTTGTCTACCTTTCCAAGAGACTTGGTTCTGTGACAACCAGATGGCCACCCTGACTGTGGTGATTTCTTCAATGGCCCCCTCATAAAGGAGGCTTAAAAATTGACTTTTGGACACAAACTCTTAATTGTTTCCTCCTATTCACTGGAGACTCTCATCAAGGCCCCACCAGACTGATGGATGTCTAATTCCTGAGCCATACATTATCAGGCACTATTTCTAGAAACAACAGCTTCAAACTCGGCTACTTTACTGCCTGAGGATGACCCCTCATTGCCTCATTGATCACCTCACGGAACATCGACCTTATCTAGTTGATAAGCTACTGTGTACAGTTCCATCCTACTTCTCTGATGAAAACAGTTATGTCTCTCAAGAGCCCATTTACACTTAAAAAGACCAACATCTGGCAGCTCAACTTCCAAGAGATTCCGGGGGCTAATATCAAGCTAGCCCAGTCTGTAAGCTTCAGATGCCCTCAATGCCAATTGGTAAATCTAAAAGTACTGCAACAAATAAAAACCACTGGTTATCGTGAAACTATGCCTAAAAACACTAAAAAATAGATTTTACAAATAAAAAGCCTAAACTTCAAAAATATACGTGTTTTCTACTTAGTCTGAGTCAGCTCTGATAGCAGTTTCTCTGATTTGGTCTCCCTTTTTATCCGTGGGGTCCAACAATGGCCTGGCTTTTATAGCCTAGTAACTCAAATTAACCTAAGCTTTACAGATCAATTAAAAAAACTCGATTGGGCTTACCAGCCTCAGAGTTCAAAAAAGGTAAAAAGATAAGTTAGATTTTAAAGACTATAATTACTAATGGCCTTAAAAACTGGCGAAAACTGGGTGAGTCTCTTTTCCTTCTGCCCCTTTGCATGCGTGATACACCCCCTATGTTGCAGATATTTCCTCTTTTGAGGTTTTATGTGAGGTTTCTAAAAATTAGCTAATTTAACTAATCGAGATCTTATTAAGTCTCCCCAGACTTTTCAGCTAGCTGTGACTTCCATCCACTGGTTACTTCGCTGCTGCCCACTGCAGCTAAAGAGCCTAGACACCTGGACAAGCGACCTCACCGTAAATCTCTTGAGAGCGACCTCACCGTAAATCTCTTGAGCCGCAATAGATTGTCAAAATAGCTAAAAGCCTGCCTAGATTCAAAGTTCCCAATGCAGACAAGTCCCAACTTCAAAAGACTGTCAGCCTACAAATAAGTAAACTGTCATTTCTTCCAAGGACACTTTAAAGCTTAAGATTGTCTAATATAACTGATAATTTTGTGTTCTCCTCCTTTATAGAGACCCCAAGGAGGCCTCTGTCTGACTTAAAAATTGTTACTTGTATGATAAAAGAGAGTAAATTTAAATGTTGGTTTTCTTTCTCCTTTTGGTTAACAGCTTTAATGACAGCTACAAGACCTTTGTTAATCCTCCTACTGGGCCTTATGTTGTAAACAAGTTGATAAACTATGTCAAAGTTCTTAAAAGCTTGTGATTTTAAAAACACATACAAGGTTATAAACAGATGCAATGAAAAAGCTAAGAGAGAAAATTAAATCTCGAGAGCCCCCTTCAAGTAAAGCCAAAATGTTCTCCTTCTGGGAATCAATCCTGAACTATATTCTCCCTTTATTGGGACCCCTGGCTGGATTCATTATAGTCATAACTATAGCCCCTTGCCTCATTAACCGAGTAACCCGGTTTGTGAGGGCCCAGATTTCTCAAGTAAAAGTTATGGTGCTACATCAACAATATGATCCCTTACCCATACAGGACCTTTAAGATTATAAGTCATCAAAAAAAGAAAAGGGGGGAATGTGAGAGTTGACCCCCCTGCTATAACCCCTTCCCCGAGTTATAAAAAGCAGCAAAAAATGTTTCACTCCCTAACTCCCCAGAGCGGGAAATAAAAGGGTTAACTCCCTAACTCCCCAGAGCGGGGGAATAAAAGGGTTAATTCCCTAACTCCCCAGAGCTATCAGAGCAGAGCAGAAAAAAATGCCTAACTCCCCAGAGCTATCAGAGCAGAGAAAAAAATAAAAAAGAATTCACCTGCAAGGTTGTTCTGTCTCAACGAGATAAGTAACACAAATAACTGTTCTGTTCTGGGCACATAGTGACTGGGCTAGGACCCCCAGACTCCATGGTTACTCAACCCCAAACCCCTCCAATCAATTTCTGCCAAATCTTATGCTGCTCAAAATTAACCAATGCAATCTGCTTCTGTAAACTCGCTTGCCTCACGTTTGCACCCTTAAAAACCCTACACAATTCCCCTTCGGGGCCCTCCGCACTTGTTTGCCTGGGGGACCCCATGCGCATGGTAATAAACTTTTTTCCCTCACCAAGAGTTGAGTCCTGGGCGTCTCTTTCCCTGCGGCGTTGGCCCTAACAACATGACAAGAGAAAAGTGTATGCTCAAGGAAAGGACATGGCAGAGATCATCTGCCAGGCCCTGGCATGTTTCATATCCCATTGATAGTACATACATGTGTAAATTTGCACGCATTTCCATCCACAAATTCTGAGCAGTGAAGCCTTCAGAAAGAATACTGTGGCATAAAAGGCCTACGCAAATTCATCCCATTTAAATTTGCCCTACAAGGTCCTCTGTGCCACTGTGGTCTACATGGCAACGCCCAGCATTGTGACTCAGGTCTCCTAATGCAAACTTGTATCCCAGAGCCTAAAGTCCAGCTCACAATGCTGCTCAGCCAATCACATCCCAGTGTGGTTGCCTGGCAACCACAAGCTTGTGGATTTCTGTGAACTGATTAACCCAATTCTGCAGCTTTCCACCTCATAGAACCACAGCCATTCCAATCATGCAGTATTGGATTAGACGCTCTATGTTGTGTCATAATTTTCTTTACAGTTGAAGTGATCAAGCAAATTTGACATATTTTAAGAAGTGAAGGGAAGTAATTGGCTCTGTCTTTAGCTCTGTCTGTTGTCTATCGGGTCCAATCTTGAGTACTCCCGTCTATTGAATTTTCAAACATAGAAAGCCAAATGTTTCAGGGGAGGAAAGAAAATGCCACAATGATTTGGGTTCTGCCGAGTTTCTGGTGCCTTGGGAAACAAACCTGCAAACTATACATGCCATCTCTGCTGGATTACTGCCACCATGGTAGTATCAGTTAGCACTGAAAGCCAGCAACCAGAAGTTGAGTCCCAAAGTGAAAGTGAATCCTTGCAGTGCATGAATATTTGGAGTGCCTGTTCAACTATTCTGCTTCCTCAGTGTTCACATGTCTGTGATCGCTATTTCAAGGAGGCTTGCAGCCCTTCCAGCATAACATTGAACACTAAACATGAGGTACTAGCACAATACCTAAACCAACATAATGCTAGACAACTTATCCCCAGCAGGGTTTCTCAGAATTCAAATGTAGCATGGTGAAAGTGAAACACTTAGAAATGGGATCCAAATGCCCCTTTCCCTCAAAATCACAGGAATTTTCTCATGTCATGGAATAATTAGTCTCCACAACTCATGAAGTTAACCCAGGGACCTAGGCCAAGTGTGTCTAGTTTTCTGTTTTCCTCTTTGTGGAAACAGCATCTTATGTATTTGTTGAAAGAGGCCTTGAGATAAATTTGTAGCCCAAGATGGACTGGAACTCCCAAGGATCCATCCACCTCAGCCGCCCGATTGCTGGTTTTATAGGCATGAGCGACCATGCCAAGCATGTGCACAGAGATTCTTACATAATTTGTGAAATCCCACTACTGGTCTATAGGTAGCTTGTGTGCTTCAGGCTTTAGGAATATGCCTCTCTTTGTTTTGGCTCCCCTTGTTCAGGTGTTCATTTCTCTTGTGATAAGCTCCAAGGCCCCAGGCAAGGGGGTGGCTGCCCTTCCTCTGGTGTGTCCTTGGATGATTACTGCCCAGGTGAACAGGGTTCAAATATATTGGATCCTGTGCATTTGTAAAGGAAATGAGTAAAGATTCATGTGTTAATGTGGACATGCCAGGGAATTGAGGGACCATGATAGAGACAAAACTTAATACCATGGGCTGAAGGCTGAGGCTTCTGTACCTCTAGCTTCTTGAATAGTGTTTACCTGGGCCTGCTGATCAATTGTGTGCTCTCAAATGATATTTAATGGGTTTTGTTTTAATTTATTTTGTTTTTACCTTTGGTTTTTTACATGTAAGGAATAGTACCATAGTTTGAAGAAGCTGGAGTGTCTTACCTAAGAGAAATTTGTAAAAAGGGACAGTTCAGCAGCCAAGAATTTCTCAAATGCACTTGGCATTTTAAAAAAGTGACATAAAGTTGACCGTGTCATGTCCATGTCTCTTTACAAAAGATTTTACCTCCTATTCCATAGGAATTACTGTTTCTTTGAAAGGTCAACCTGTACTGAAATAAAGATAATCCCTCCTTTCCTGTTTCTGCTTGAAACCACATCCTTTGTTACTTATATTTTCTTACGCAGAAACACTTGGAGATGACTACAGCAAGAGTTTGCCATTGGTGGAATTTCCTCAGAGACACATGAAGTAATACTGCACAACTTCAAGTGAAGTGCACTGTCCCTTGACAATGGCAAGTCTTGGCAAACCTCTAGTAACTGAAAATCTTAGAAAGTCTGAAAGTGAGTGAATGAAAATGGGCCTCTCCTCATTTGGACAGGGCCTCCCCTGAAGCACACATTTGGGGAAAAAGTAATTATGAGAGACGAATGAACTCCCAAAACGGAATGGAAATTTTGTTGTTTAGGCCTGGAACGCTAGGGCCTGGAGCGCTGTGGTTCTAACTGGATGAGCAAAGTGTGATCAGAGATCAAAATAAAACACACACCATTTAGTGAACTCGATATTTAACCACGTGTCCAGAGTAGTGGCAAACTGTACATGTGTCAATTTGCTCAAATCCTGTCTTCACAAGAAAGTAAATTCCAGCATGACCAGTGACTAGAGGAGAACACCTTTCAAAGGACATGTAAAAAGTCCAACACTGAATTTAGCCCAACACTGAATTTAGATAAAAAGTAGCAGAGTCTGTTAGTCTTTCAAGTTTTAATAGGAGAAACTTATAACATGTGATCACTGTTACATGAATACCTTCAGAGCTTTTGGAGAGGTCTAAATCACTGTGAGTGAGGGCTTCCCTGACTCACAAAGTTAAAAATAGTAAAACAAACAATTTGAAAAACGAATCAACCAATAAAATACAAACACTAAGTTCAAAGGGTTTCACTGGTTTTAAAATCACTTATGGAATGCACAACTATTGAAGAGGCTTACTCTGCATTCTGCTTTACTCAGGCCCGGTACATGAGCAACTGTGAAAGCAAAATTCAAAATGTTATGTGAACTGACCATTTCATTGGTGAAACCATGACCCAATAGACATTTTGTCTTTTGAAACTTCATACATTATCCATATATGTTCTCAAAGGGAAGGAATACACAGGATTTAAGCTGATTTTTGTTAGTATTTTGTGTTCCACCAGATTTATTTGAAGATCTCCTGTTGCATCCACTGCAAACTGCAGAAGGCCACACATATGACAACTAACATGAAAATTTCACTTCTACAGCCTGATTAAATCATCATGAGAATATAATTTTCCTTTAATCATCAAAGATTTTTACATCAGATTAACCAGCTCTCTTGGTTTCCCATGTTTTTCCCTGGGTTTTGTACCTTGAAATGGGTGTGCACTCTTCTCAGACTTGATCTCCATCTTCCACCATATTTCTAAACATATTCATTTGGTAAACATGTAAAGATCTTATTCGGGGCTTGTTTCATTGTTTTCAAATATCTGCCCTAGAAATTCATCTTCCACCTCTGTCTCTCATATCCAAAGCTATGTGCTTGCAGAGGATTTCTGCTGAGAAATTTCACAGAAAGCTCTTATACTGCAGGTGAATGATGCCAGCAAGTCTTGACTGAATAGCTTAGGGAACAGGACTCAGCCAAATGACTGACATGACAAGGGAAAACTGTTTGCTCAAGGAAAGGACATGGCAGAGATCATCTGCCAGGAACTGGCATATTTCATATCCCATTGAAAGTACATCCATGTGTAGATTGGGAAGCATTTCCATCCACAATTTCTGAGCAGTGAAGCCTTCATAGAGAATATTGTGGCATACCAGCCCAAGAATATTCAACCTATTTAAATCTTGCCCTACAAGGTCCTCTGTGCCACTGAGGTCTCCATGGCATGCCCAGGATTGTGACTCAGGTCTCCTACTGCACACTTGGATCCTAGAGCCTAAAGTCCAGCTCACAATGGTGCTTAGCCAATCACAGCCCAGTGTGGTTGCCTGGCATCCACAAGCTTGTGGATTTCTGTGAAGTTTTTCAGCCCAACTCTGCAGCTTTCCACCTCATACAACCACAGCCATTCCAATCATGCAGTATTTGATTAGCCTCTCTATGTTTCCTCAGAATTTTTTTTACAGTTGTAGTGATCAAGAAAATTTCACATATTTTGAGTAGTGGAGGGAAGTATTTGGAAATCATTTTTGGTATGTCTGAGGTCTATGGGTTCCAAACTTGACTACACCAGTCTTTTAAATTTTCAAACCTAGAGCCTAAAATCCACCTCACAGTGATGTTCAGCCAATCTCAGCCCAGTGTGGTTGCCTGGCAACCACAAGCCTGTGGATTTCTGTGAACAGTTTCAGCACAACTTTGCAGCTCTCCACCTCATACAACCACAGGCATTCCAATCATGCAGTATTTGATTCACCTCTCTAATTTGGCTCCGAATTTTCTTGGAAGTTGTGGTCATCAAGCAAATTTGACATATTTTGACAAGTGGAGGGAAGTAATTGGCTCTGTCTTGAGCTCTGTTCGTGGTATATGGGGTCCAACTTGACTACCCCAGTCTATTCAATTGTCCAACTTAGAAAGCCAAAAGTTTCGGGGGAGGAAAGAAAATGCCACAATGATTTGGGTTCTGCCGAGTTTCTGGTGGCTTAGGAAGCAAACCTGCAAACCATACATGCAATATCTGCTGGATTACTGCCACCATGGTAGTATTAGTTAGCACGAAAAGCCAGCAACCAGAAGATGAGTCCCAAAATGAAAGTGAATCCTTGCAGTGCATGAATATTTGCAGTGATTGTTTCAACTGTCCAGCTTCCTCGGGGTTCACATGTCTGCAATCGCAATTCCAAGGAGATCTGCAGCCATTCCAGCATAACCCTGAACACGAAACATGAGGTACTAGCTCAATACCTAAACCAACATAATGCTAGATAGCTTATCACCAGCAGGTTTTCCCAGAATTCAAATGTAACATCGTGAAAGGGAAACCCCTTGAAACGGGATGCAAATGCCCCTTTCCCAAAAAATCCCAGTTATTTTCTCATGGCATGGAATATTTAGACTCCACAACTCATGTAGGGAACCCAGGGACCTGGACCAAGTGTGTCTAGTTTTCAGTTTTCCTCTTTGTGGAAACAGCGTCTTATGTATTTGTTGAAAGAGGCCTTGAGATAAATTCGTAGCCCAAGATGGACTGGAACTCCCAAGGATCCATCCACCTCAGCCGCCCGATTGCTGGTATTATAGCCATGAGCGACCATGCCAAGCATGTGCCCAGACATTCTAACATAATTTGTGAAATCCCACTACTGGTCTATAGGTAGCTTGTGTGCTTCAGGCTTTAGGAATATGCCTCTCTTTGTTCTGGCTCCCCTTGTTCAGGTGTTCATTTCTCTTGTGATAAGCTCCAAGGCCCGAGGCAAGGGGGTGGCTGCCCTTCCTCTGGTGTGTCCTTGGATGATTACTGCCCAGGTGAACAGGGTTCAAATATATTGGATCCTGTGCATTTGAAAAGGAAATGAGTAAAGATTCATGTGTTAATGTGGACGTGCCAGGGAATTGAGGGGCCATGGTAGAGACAAAACTTCAGACCATGGGCTGAAGGCTGAGGCTTCTGTACCTCTAGCTTCTTGAATAGTGTTTACCTGGGCCTGCTGATCAATTGTGTGCTCTCAAATAATATTTAATGGGTTTTGTTTTAATTTATTTTGTTTTTACCTTTGGTTTTTTACATGTAAGGAATAGTACCATAGTTTAAAGAAGCTGGAGTGCCTTACCTAAGAGAAATTTGTAAAAAGGGACAGTTCAGCAGCCAAGAATTTCTCAAATGCACTTGGCATTTTAAAAAAGTGACATAAAGTTGACCGTGTCATGTCCATGTCTCTTTACAAAAGATTTTACCTCCTATTCCATAGGAATTACTGTTTCTTTGAAAGGCCAACCTGTACTGAAATAAAGATAATCCCTCCTTTCCTCTTTCTGCTTGAAACCACATCCTTTGTTACTTATATTTTCTTACGCAGAAACACTTGGAGATGACTACAGCAAGAGTTTGCCATTGGTGGAATTTCCTCGGAGACACATGAAGTAATACTGTACAACTTCAAGTGAAGTGCACTGTCCCTTGACAATGGCAAGTCTGGGCAAACCTCTAGTAACTGAAAATCTTAGAAAGTCTGAAAGTGAGTGAATGAAAATGGGCCTCTCCTCATTTGGACAGGGCCTCCCCTGAAGCACACATTTGGGGAAAAAGTAATTATGAGAGACGAATGAACTCCCAAAACGGAATGGAAATTTTGTAGTTTAGGCCTGGAACGCTAGGGCCTGGAGCGCTGTGGTTCTAACTGGATGAGCAAAGTGTGAGCAGAGATCAAAATAAAACACACACCATTTAGTGAACTCGATATTTAACCACGTGTCCAGAGTAGTGGCAAACTGTACATGTGTCAATTTGCTCAAATCCTGTCTTCACAAGAAAGTAAATTCCAGCACGACCAGTGACTAGAGGAGAACACCTTTCAAAGGACATGTAAAAAGTCCAACACTTAATTTAGCCCAACACTGAATTTAGATAAAAAGTAGCAGAGTCTGTTAGTCTTTCAAGTTTTAATAGGAGAAACTTATAACATGTGATCACTGTTACATGAATACCTTCAGAGCTTTTGGAGAGGTCTAAATCACTGTGAGTGAGGGCTTCCCTGACTCACAAAGTTAAAAATAGTAAAACAAACAATTTGAAAAACCAATCAACCAATAAAATACAAACACTAAGTTCAAAGGGTTTCACTGGTTTTAAAATCACTTATGCAATGCACAACTATTGAAGAGGCTTACTCTGCATTCTGCTTTACTCAGGCCCGGTACATGAGCAACTGTGAAAGCAAAATTCAAAATGTTATGTGAACTGACCATTTCATTGGTGAAACCATGACCCAATAGACATTTTCTCTTTTGAAACTTCATACATTATCCATATATGTTCTCAAAGGGAAGGAATACACAGGATTTAAGCTGATTTTTTTTAGTATTTTGTGTTCCACCAGATTTATTTGAAGATCTCCTGTTGCATCCACTGCCCAATGCAGAAGGCCACACATATGACAACCAACATGAGAACTTCACTTCTACAGCCTGATTAAATCATCATGAGAATATAATTTTTCTTTCATCATCAAAGATTTTTACATCAGATTAACCAGCTCTCTTGGTTTCCCATGATTTTCCCTGGTTTTTGTACCTTGAAATGGGTGTGCACTCTTCTCAGTCTTGATCTCCATCTTCCACCATATTTCCAAACATATTCATCTGGAAAACATGTAAAAATCTTATTCAGGGCTTGTTTCATTGTTTTCAAATATCTGCCTTTGCAATTCACCTTCCACCTCTGTCTCTCATATCCAAAGCTATATGCTTGCAGAGGATTTCTGCTGAGAAATTTCACAGAAAGCCCTTATACTGCAGGTGAATGATGCCAGCAAGTCTTGACTCAATAGCTTAGGGAACAGGACTCAGCCAAATGACTGACATGACAAGGGAAACCCGTATGCTCAAGGATAGGACATGGCAGAGATCATCTGGCAGGCCCTGGCATATTTCATATCCCATTGAAAGTACATCCATGTGTAGATTGGCAAGCATTTCCATCCACAAATTCTGAGCAGTGAAGCCTTCAGAGAGAATATTGTGGCATACCAGCCCAAGAATATTCATCCTATTTAAATCTTGCCCTACAAGGTCCTCTGTGCCACTGAGGTCACCATGGCAACGCCCAGCAATGTGACTCAGGTCTCCTACTGCACACTTGTATCCTAGAGCCTAAAGTCCATCTCACAATGGTGCTCAGCCAATCACAGCCCAGTGTGGAAGCCTGGCAACCACAAGCTTGTGGATTTCTGTGAACTCTTTCAGCCCAACTCTGCAGCTTTCCACCTCATACAACCACAGCCATTCCAATCATGCAGTATTTGATTAGCCTCTCTACGTTGCCTCAGAATTTTTTTTTTACAGTTGTAGTGATCAAGAAAATTTGACATATTTTGAGAAGTGGAGGGAAGTAATTGGAAAACATTTTTGGTATGTCTGAGGTCTATGGGTTCCAAATTGACTACACCAGTCTTTTAAATTTTCAAACCTAGAGCCTAAAATCCACCTCACAGTGATGTTCAGCCAATCTCAGCCCAGTGTGGTTGCCTGGCAACCACAAGCCTGTGGATTTCTGTGAACAGTTTCAGCCCAACTCTGCAGCTCTCCACCTCATACAACCACAGGCATTCCAATCATGCAGTATTTGATTCACCTCTCTAATTTGGCTCCGAATTTTCTTGGAAGTTGTGGTGATCAAGCAAATTTGACATATTTTGACAAGTGGAGGGAAGTAATTGGCTCTGTCTTTCGCTCTGTTTGTGGAATATGGGGACCAAACTTGACTATCCCAGCCTATTCAATTTTCAAACTAGGAAAGCCAAATATTTCGGGGGAGGAAAGAAAATCCCACAATGATTTGGGTTCTGCCGAGTTTCTGGTGGCTTGGGAAGCAAACCTGCAAACCATACATGCAATCTCTGACCATTACTGCCACCATGGTAGTATTAGTTAGCACGAAAAGCCAGCAACCAGAAGATGAGTCCCAAAATGATAGTGAATCCTTGGAGTGCATGAATATTTGCAGTGCCTGCTTCAACTACCCTGCTTCCTCTGGGTTCACATGTCTGCAATCGCTATTTCAAGGAGGTCTGCAGTGATTCCAGCATAACCCTGATCCCTAAACATGAGGTACCAGCTCAATACCTAAACCAACATAATGCTAGATAGCTTATCACCAGCAGGTTTCCCAGAATTCAAATGTAACATGGTGAAAGGGAAAACCCTAGAAACGGGATGCAAATGCCCCTTTCCTTAAAAGTCGCAGGTATTTTCTCAGGGCAAGGAATATTTAGACTCCACAACTCATGTAGGGAACCCAGGGACCTGGACCAAGTGTGTCTAGTTTTCTGTTGTCCTCTTTGTGGAAGCACTATCTTATGTAGTTGTTGAAAGAGGACTTGAGATAAATTCGTAGCCCAAGATGGACTGGAACTCCCAAGGATCCATCCACCTCAGCCGCCAGATTGCTGGGATTATAGGCATGAGCGACCATGTCAAACATGTGCACAGAGATTCTTACATAATTTGTGAAATCCCACTACTGGTCTATAGGTAGCTTGTGTGATTCAGGCTTTAGGAATATGCCTCTCTTTGTTTCGGCTACCCTTGTTTAGGTGTCCATTTCTATTGTGATAAGCTCCAAGGCCCCAGGCAAGGGGGTGGCTGGCCTTCCTCTGGTGTGTCCTTGGATGATTACTGCCCAGGTGAACAGGGTTCAAATATATTGGATCCTGTGCATTTGAAAAGGAAAGGAGTAAATATTCATGAGTTAATGTGGACATGCCAGGGAATTGAGGGACCATGATAGAGACAAAACTTCAGATCATGGGCTGAAGGCTGAGGCTTCTGTACCTCTAGCTTATTGAATAGTGTTTACATGGGCCTGCTGAGCAATTGTGTGCTCTCAAATGTTATTTAATGGGTTTTGTTTTCATTTACTTTGTTTTTTCCTTTGGATTTTTACATGGAAGGAACAGTACCATGGTTTGAAGTAGCTGGAGTGCCTTACCTAAGAGAAATTAGAAAAAAGGGACAATTCAGCAGCCAAGAATTTCTCAAATGCCCTTGGCGTTTTAAAAAAAGTGACATAAAGTTGAGTGTGTCATGTCCATGTCTCTTTACAAAAGATTTTACCTCCTATTCCATAGGAATTGCTGTTTCTTTGAAAGGTCAACCTGCACTGAAATAAAGATAATCCCTCCTTTCCTCATTCTGCTTGAAATCACATCCTTTGTTAGTTATATTTTCTTACGCAGAAACACTTGGAGATGACGACAGCAAGAGCTTGCCATTGGTGGAATTTCCACGGCGACACATGAAGTAATACTGCACAACTTCAAGTGAAGTGCACTGTCCCTTGACAATGGCAAGTCTGGGCAAACCTCTAGTAACTGAAAATCTTAGAAAGTCTGAAAGTGAGTGAATGAAAATGGGCCTCTCCACATTTGGACAGGGCCTCTCCGGAAGCACACATTTGTGGAAAAAGTAATTATGAGAGATGAATGAACTCCCAAAATGGAATGGAAATTTTCTTGTTTAGGCCTGGAACGCTAGGGCCTGGAAACATGTGGTTCTAACTGAATGAGCAAAGTGTGAGCAGAGATCAAAATAAAACACACACCATTTAGGGAACTCGATATTTAACCAGGTGTCCAGAGTAGTGGCAAACTGTACATGTGTCAATTTGCTCAAATCCTGTCTTCACAAGAAAGTAAATTCCAGGACAACCAGTGACTAGAGGAGGACACCTTTCAAAGGACTTGTAAAAAGTCCAACACTGAATTTAGTCCAACACTGAATTTAGATAAAAAGTAGCAGAGTCTGTTAGTCTTTCAGGTTTTAATAGGAGAAACTTATAACATGTAATAGCTGTTACATGAATACCTTTAGAGCTTTTGGAGAGGTCTAAATCACTATGAGTGAGGGCTTCCCTGACTCACAAAGTTCAAAATAGTAAAACAAACAATTTGAAAAACCAATCAACCAATAAAATACAAACACTAAGTCCAAAGGGTTTCACTGATTTTAAAAGAACTTATGGAATGCACAACTATTGAAGAGGCTTACTCTGCATTCTGCTTTACTCAGGCCCAGTACATGAGCAACTGTGAAAGCAAAATTCAAAATGTTATGTGAACTGACCATTTCATTGGTGAAACCATGACCCAATAGATATTTTCTCTTTTGAAACTTCATACATTATCCATATATGTTCTCAAAGGGAAGGAATACACAGGATTTAGGCTGATTTTTTTTAGTAGTTTGTGTTCCACCAGATTTATTTGAAGATCTCCTGTCCTGCATCCACTGCCCAATGCAGAAGGCCACACATATGACAAACAACATAAAAACTTCACTTCTACAGCCTGATTAAATCATCATGAGAATATAATTTTCCTTTCATCATCAAGTATTTTTACATCAGGTTAACCAGCTCTCTTGGTTTCCCATGTTTTTCACTGGTTTTTGTACCTTGAAATGGGTGTGCAGTCTTCTCAGTCTTGATCTCCATCTTCCCCATATTTCCAAACATATTCATCTGGGAAACATGTAAAGATCTTATTCAGGACTTGTTTCATTGTTTTCAAATATCTGCTCTTGAAATTCATCTTCCACCTCTGTCTCTCATATCCAAAGATATATGATTGCAGAGGATTTCTGCTGAGAAATTTCACAGAAAGCTCTTATACTGCAGGTGAATGATGCCAGCAAGTCTTGACTGAATAGCTTAGGGAACAGGACTCAGCCAAATGACTGACATGACAAGGGAAAACTGTTTGCTCAAGGAAAGGACATGGCAGAGATCATCTGCCAGGCCCTGGCATATTTCATATCCCATTGAAAGTACATACATGTGTAGATTGCCAAGCATTTCCATCCACAAATTCTGAGCAGTGAAGCCTTCAGAGAGAATATTGTGGCATACCAGCCCAAGAATATTCATCCTATTTAAATCTTGCCCTACAAGGTCCTCTGTGCCACTGAGGTCTCCATGGCAACGCCCAGCGTTGTGACTCAGGTCTCCAACTGCACACTTGTATCCTAGAGCCTAAAGTCCAGCTCACAATGGTGCTCAGGAAATCATAGCCCAGTGTGGTTGCCTGGCAACCACAAGCTTGTGGATTTCTGTGAACTGTTTCAGCCCAACTCTGCAGCTCTCCACCTCATACAACCACAGCCATTCCAATCATGCAGTATTTGATTCACCTCTCCAATTTGGCTCCGAATTTTCTTCCAAGATCAAGCAAATTTGGTGGTGATCAAGCAAATTTGACATATTTTGACAAGTGGAGGGAAGTAATTGGCTCTGTCTTTAACTCTGTTTTTGGTATATGGGGTCCAAACTTGACTACCCCAGTCTATTCAATTTTCAAACTTAGAAAGCCAAATGTTTCGGTGGAGGAAAGAAAATGCCACAATGATTTGTGTACTGCCGAGTTTCTGGTGCCTTGAGAAGCAAACCTGCAAACCATACATGCAATCTCTGATGCATTAATGCGACCATGGTATTATTAGTTAGCTCGAAAAGCCAGCAACCAGAAGATGAGTCCCAAAATGAAAGTGAATCCTTGCAGTGCATGAATATTTGGAATGCCTTCTTCAACTATCCAGCTTCCTTGGGGTTCACATGTCTGCAATCGCTGTTTCAAGGAGGTCTGCAGCCATTCCAGCATAACCCTGAACACTAAACTTGAGGTACTAGCTCAATACCTAAACCAACATAATGCTAGATAGCTTATCACCAGCAGGTTTTCCCAGAACTCAAATGTAACATGGTGAAAGAGAAACGCCTAGAAACGGGAAGCAAATGCCCCTTTCCCTAAAAATCCCAGGTATTTTCTAATCTCATGGAATATTTAGACTCCACACCTCATGTAGGGAACCTAGGGACCTGGACCAAGTGTGTCTAGTTTTCTGTTGTCCTCTTTTTGGAAACAGCATCTTAATTAGTTGTTGAAAGAGGCCTTGAGATAAATTCATAGCCCAAGATGGACTGGAACTCCCAAGGATCCATCCACCTCAGCCGCCAGATTGCTGGTATTATAAGCATGAGCGACCATGCCAAGGATGTGCACAGAGATTCTTACATAATTTGTGAAATCCCACTACTGGTCTATAGGTAGCTTGTGTGCTTCAGGCTTTAGGAATATGCCTCTCTTTGTTTTGGCTGCCCTTGTTCAGGTGTCCATTTCTATTGTCATAAGCTCCAAGGCCCCAGGCAAGGGGCTGGCTGCCCTTCCTCTTTTGTGTCCTTGGATGATTACTCCCCAGATGAACAGGGTTCAAATATATTGTATCCTGTGCATTTGAAAAGGAAAGGAGTAAATATTCATGAGTTAATGTGGACATGCCAGGGAATTGAGGGACCATGATAGAGACAAAACTTCAGACCATGGGCTGAAGGCTGAGGCTTCTGTACCTCTAGCTTCTTGAATAGTGTTTACATGGGCCTGCTGAGCAATTGTGTGCTCTCAAATGTTATTTAATGGGTTTTGTTTTGATTTATTTTGTTTTTTCCTTTGGATTTTTACATGGAAGGAACAGTACCATGGTTTGAAGAAGCTGGAGTGCCTTACCTAAGAGAAATTAGAAAAAAAGGGACAATTCAGCAGCCAAGAATTTCTCAAATGCCCTTGGCGTTTTAAAAAAAGTGACATAAAGTTGAGTGTGTCATGTCCATGTCTCTTTACAAAAGATTTTACCTCCTATTCCATAGGAATTGCTGTTTCTTTGAAAAGTCAACCTGCACTGAAATAAGGATAATCCCTCCTTTCCTCATTCTGCTTGAAATCACATCCTTTGTTAGTTATATTTTCTTACGCAGAAACACTTGGAGATGACTACAGCAAGAGCTTGCCATTGGTGGAATTTCCACGGAGACACATGAAGTAATACTGCACAACTTCAAGTGAAGTGCACTGTCCCTTGACAATGGCAAGTCTGGGCAAACCTCTAGTAACTGAAAATCTTAGAAAGTCTGAAAGTGAGTGAATGAAAATGGGCCTCTGCACATTTGGACAGGGCCTCTCCTGAAGCACACATTTGTGGAAAAAGTAATTATGAGAGACGAATGAACTCCCAAAATGGAATGGAAATTTTCTTGTTTAGGCCTGGAACGCTAGGGCCTGGAAACATGTGGTTCTAACTGAATGAGCAAAGTGTGAGCAGAGATCAAAATAAAACACACACCAATTAGGGAACTCGATATTTAACCAGGTGTCCAGAGTAGTGGAAAACTGTACATGTGTCAATTTGCTCAAATCCTGTCTTCACAAGAAAGTAAATTCCAGGACAACCAGTGACTAGAGGAGGACACCTTTCAAAGGACTTGTAAAAAGTCCAACACTGAATTTAGCCCAACACTGAATTTAGATAAAAAGTAGCAGAGTCTGTTAGTCTTTCAAGTTTTAATAGGAGAAACTTATAACATGTAATAGCTGTTACATGAATACCTTTAGAGCTTTTGGAGAGGTCTAAATCACTATGAGTGAGGGCTTCCCTGACTCACAAAGTTCAAAATAGTAAAACAAACAATTTGAAAAACCAATCAACCAATAAAATACAAACACTAAGTCCAAAGGGTTTCACTGGTTTTAAAAGAACTTATGGAATGCACAACTATTGAAGAGGCTTACTCTGCATTCTGCTTTACTCAGGCCCGGTACATGAGCAACTGTGAAAGCAAAATTCAAAATGTTATGTGAACTGACCATTTCATTGGTGAAACCATGACCCAATAGACATTTTCTCTTTTGAAACTTCATACATTATCCATATATGTTCTCAAAGGGAAGGAATACACAGGATTTAGGCGGGTTTTTTTTTTTTTAGTATTTTGTGTTCCACCAGATTTATTTGAAGATATATTGTCCTGCATCCACTGCCCAATGCAGAGGGCCACACATATGACAACCAACATGAGAACTTCACTTTTACAGTCTGATTAAATCATCATGAGAATATAATTTTCCTTTCATCATCAAAGATTTTTACATCAGATTAACCAGCTCTCTTGGTTTTCCATGTTTTTCCCTGGTTTTTGTACCTTGAATTGGGTGTGCACTCTTCTCAATCTTGATCTCCATCTTCCCTCATATTTCCAAATATATTCATCTGGGAAACATGTAAAGATCTTATTCAGGGCCTGTTTCATTGTTTTCAAATATCTGCTCTTGAAATTCATCTTCCACCTCTGTCTCTCATATCCAAAGCTATATGCTTGCAGATGATTTCTGCTGAGATATTTCACAGAAAGCTCTTATACTGCAGTTGAATGATGCCAGCAAGTCTTGACTGAATAGCTTAGGGAACAGGACTCAGCCAAATGACTGACATCACAAGGGAAAACCGTATGCTCAAGGATAGGACATGGCAGAGATCATCTGCCAGGCCCTGGCAAATTTCATATCCCATTGAAAGTACATACATGTGTAGATTGCCAAGCATTTCCATCCACAAATTCTGAGCAGTGAAGCCTTCAGAGAGAATATTGTGGCATACCAGCCCAAGAATATTCATCCTATTTAAATCTTGCCCTACAAGGTCCTCTGTGCCACTGAGGTCTCCATGGCAACGCCCAGCGTTGTGACTCAGGTCTCCAACTGCACACTTGTATCCTAGAGCCTAAAGTCCAGCTCACAATGGTGCTCAGGAAATCATAGCCCAGTGTGGTTGCCTGGCAACCACAAGCTTGTGGATTTCTGTGAACTGTTTCAGCCCAACTCTGCAGCTCTCCACCTCATACAACCACAGCCATTCCAATCATGCAGTATTTGATTCACCTCTCCAATTTGGCTCCGAATTTTCTTCCAAGATCAAGCAAATTTGGTGGTGATCAAGCAAATTTGACATATTTTGACAAGTGGAGGGAAGTAATTGGCTCTGTCTTTAGCTCTGTTTGTGGTATATGGGGTCCAAACTTGACTACCCCAGTCTATTCAATTTTCAAACTTAGAAAGCCAAATGTTTCGGTGGAGGAAAGAAAATGCCACAATGATTTGGGTACTGCCGAGTTTCTGGTGCCTTGAGAAGCAAACCTGCAAACCATACATGCAATCTCTGATGGATTAATGCGACCATGGTATTATTAGTTAGCTCGAAAAGCCAGCAACCAGAAGATGAGTCCCAAAATGAAAGTGAATCCTTGCAGTGCATGAATATTTGGAATGCCTTCTTCAACTATCCAGCTTCCTTGGGGTTCACATGTCTGCAATCGCTGTTTCAAGGAGGTCTGCAGCCATTCCAGCATAACCCTGAACACTAAACTTGAGGTACTAGCTCAATACCTAAACCAACATAATGCTAGATAGCTTATCACCAGCAGGTTTTCCCAGAACTCAAATGTAACATGGTGAAAGAGAAACGCCTAGAAACGGGAAGCAAATGCCCCTTTCCCTAAAAATCCCAGGTATTTTCTAATCTCATGGAATATTTAGACTCCACACCTCATGTAGGGAACCTAGGGACCTGGACCAAGTGTGTCTAGTTTTCTGTTGTCCTCTTTTTGGAAACAGCATCTTAATTAGTTGTTGAAAGAGGCCTTGAGATAAATTCATAGCCCAAGATGGACTGGAACTCCCAAGGATCCATCCACCTCAGCCGCCAGATTGCTGGTATTATAAGCATGAGCGACCATGCCAAGGATGTGCACAGAGATTCTTACATAATTTGTGAAATCCCACTACTGGTCTATAGGTAGCTTGTGTGCTTCAGGCTTTAGGAATATGCCTCTCTTTGTTTTGGCTGCCCTTGTTCAGGTGTCCATTTCTATTGTCATAAGCTCCAAGGCCCCAGGCAAGGGGCTGGCTGCCCTTCCTCTTTTGTGTCCTTGGATGATTACTCCCCAGATGAACAGGGTTCAAATATATTGTATCCTGTGCATTTGAAAAGGAAAGGAGTAAATATTCATGAGTTAATGTGGACATGCCAGGGAATTGAGGGACCATGATAGAGACAAAACTTCAGACCATGGGCTGAAGGCTGAGGCTTCTGTACCTCTAGCTTCTTGAATAGTGTTTACATGGGCCTGCTGAGCAATTGTGTGCTCTCAAATGTTATTTAATGGGTTTTGTTTTGATTTATTTTGTTTTTTCCTTTGGATTTTTACATGGAAGGAACAGTACCATGGTTTGAAGAAGCTGGAGTGCCTTACCTAAGAGAAATTAGAAAAAAAGGGACAATTCAGCAGCCAAGAATTTCTCAAATGCCCTTGGCGTTTTAAAAAAAGTGACATAAAGTTGAGTGTGTCATGTCCATGTCTCTTTACAAAAGATTTTACCTCCTATTCCATAGGAATTGCTGTTTCTTTGAAAAGTCAACCTGCACTGAAATAAGGATAATCCCTCCTTTCCTCATTCTGCTTGAAATCACATCCTTTGTTAGTTATATTTTCTTATGCAGAAACACTTGGAGATGACTACAGCAAGAGCTTGCCATTGGTGGAATTTCCACGGAGACACATGAAGTAATACTGCACAACTTCAAGTGAAGTGCACTGTCCCTTGACAATGGCAAGTCTGGGCAAACCTCTAGTAACTGAAAATCTTAGAAAGTCTGAAAGTGAGTGAATGAAAATGGGCCTCTGCACATTTGGACAGGGCCTCTCCTGAAGCACACATTTGTGGAAAAAGTAATTATGAGAGACGAATGAACTCCCAAAATGGAATGGAAATTTTCTTGTTTAGGCCTGGAACGCTAGGGCCTGGAAACATGTGGTTCTAACTGAATGAGCAAAGTGTGAGCAGAGATCAAAATAAAACACACACCAATTAGGGAACTCGATATTTAACCAGGTGTCCAGAGTAGTGGAAAACTGTACATGTGTCAATTTGCTCAAATCCTGTCTTCACAAGAAAGTAAATTCCAGGACAACCAGTGACTAGAGGAGGACACCTTTCAAAGGACTTGTAAAAAGTCCAACACTGAATTTAGCCCAACACTGAATTTAGATAAAAAGTAGCAGAGTCTGTTAGTCTTTCAAGTTTTAATAGGAGAAACTTATAACATGTAATAGCTGTTACATGAATACCTTTAGAGCTTTTGGAGAGGTCTAAATCACTATGAGTGAGGGCTTCCCTGACTCACAAAGTTCAAAATAGTAAAACAAACAATTTGAAAAACCAATCAACCAATAAAATACAAACACTAAGTCCAAAGGGTTTCACTGGTTTTAAAAGAACTTATGGAATGCACAACTATTGAAGAGGCTTACTCTGCATTCTGCTTTACTCAGGCCCGGTACATGAGCAACTGTGAAAGCAAAATTCAAAATGTTATGTGAACTGACCATTTCATTGGTGAAACCATGACCCAATAGACATTTTCTCTTTTGAAACTTCATACATTATCCATATATGTTCTCAAAGGGAAGGAATACACAGGATTTAGGCGGGTTTTTTTTTTTAGTATTTTGTGTTCCACCAGATTTATTTGAAGATATATTGTCCTGCATCCACTGCCCAATGCAGAAGGCCACACATATGACAACCAACATGAGAACTTCACTTTTACAGTCTGATTAAATCATCATGAGAATATAATTTTCCTTTCATCATCAAAGATTTTTACATCAGATTAACCAGCTCTCTTGGTTTTCCATGTTTTTCCCTGGTTTTTGTACCTTGAATTGGGTGTGCACTCTTCTCAATCTTGATCTCCATCTTCCCTCATATTTCCAAATATATTCATCTGGGAAACATGTAAAGATCTTATTCAGGGCCTGTTTCATTGTTTTCAAATATCTGCTCTTGAAATTCATCTTCCACCTCTGTCTCTCATATCCAAAGCTATATGCTTGCAGATGATTTCTGCTGAGATATTTCACAGAAAGCTCTTATACTGCAGTTGAATGATGCCAGCAAGTCTTGACTGAATAGCTTAGGGAACAGGACTCAGCCAAATGACTGACATGACAAGGGAAAACCGTATGCTCAAGGATAGGACATGGCAGAGATCATCTGCCAGGCCCTGGCAAATTTCATATCCCATTGAAAGTACATACATGTGTAGATTGCCAAGCATTTCCATCCACAAATTCTGAGCAGTGAAGCCTTCAGAGAGAATATTGTGGCATACCAGCCCAAGAATATTCATCCTATTTAAATCTTGCCCTACAAGGTCCTCTGTGCCACTGAGGTCTCCATGGCAACGCCCAGCGTTGTGACTCAGGTCTCCAACTGCACACTTGTATCCTAGAGCCTAAAGTCCAGCTCACAATGGTGATCAGGAAATCATAGCCCAGTGTGGTTGCCTGGCAACCACAAGCTTGTGGATTTCTGTGAACTGTTTCAGCCCAACTCTGCAGCTCTCCACCTCATACAACCACAGCCATTCCAATCATGCAGTATTTGATTCACCTCTCCAATTTGGCTCCGAATTTTCTTCCAAGATCAAGCAAATTTGGTGGTGATCAAGCAAATTTGACATATTTTGACAAGTGGAGGGAAGTAATTGGCTCTGTCTTTAGCTCTGTTTGTGGTATATGGGGTCCAAACTTGACTACCCCAGTCTATTCAATTTTCAAACTTAGAAAGCCAAATGTTTCGGTGGAGGAAAGAAAATGCCACAATGATTTGGGTACTGCCGAGTTTCTGGTGCCTTGAGAAGCAAACCTGCAAACCATACATGCAATCTCTGATGGATTAATGCGACCATGGTATTATTAGTTAGCTCGAAAAGCCAGCAACCAGAAGATGAGTCCCAAAATGAAAGTGAATCCTTGCAGTGCATGAATATTTGGAATGCCTTCTTCAACTATCCAGCTTCCTTGGGGTTCACATGTCTGCAATCGCTGTTTCAAGGAGGTCTGCAGCCATTCCAGCATAACCCTGAACACTAAACTTGAGGTACTAGCTCAATACCTAAACCAACATAATGCTAGATAGCTTATCACCAGCAGGTTTTCCCAGAACTCAAATGTAACATGGTGAAAGAGAAACGCCTAGAAACGGGAAGCAAATGCCCCTTTCCCTAAAAATCCCAGGTATTTTCTAATCTCATGGAATATTTAGACTCCACACCTCATGTAGGGAACCTAGGGACCTGGACCAAGTGTGTCTAGTTTTCTGTTGTCCTCTTTTTGGAAACAGCACCTTAATTAGTTGTTGAAAGAGGCCTTGAGATAAATTCATAGCCCAAGATGGACTGGAACTCCCAAGGATCCATCCACCTCAGCCGCCAGATTGCTGGTATTATAAGCATGAGCGACCATGCCAAGGATGTGCACAGAGATTCTTACATAATTTGTGAAATCCCACTACTGGTCTATAGGTAGCTTGTGTGCTTCAGGCTTTAGGAATATGCCTCTCTTTGTTTTGGCTGCCCTTGTTCAGGTGTCCATTTCTATTGTCATAAGCTCCAAGGCCCCAGGCAAGGGGCTGGCTGCCCTTCCTCTTTTGTGTCCTTGGATGATTACTCCCCAGATGAACAGGGTTCAAATATATTGTATCCTGTGCATTTGAAAAGGAAAGGAGTAAATATTCATGAGTTAATGTGGACATGCCAGGGAATTGAGGGACCATGATAGAGACAAAACTTCAGACCATGGGCTGAAGGCTGAGGCTTCTGTACCTCTAGCTTCTTGAATAGTGTTTACATGGGCCTGCTGAGCAATTGTGTGCTCTCAAATGTTATTTAATGGGTTTTGTTTTGATTTATTTTGTTTTTTCCTTTGGATATTTACATGGAAGGAACAGTACCATGGTTTGAAGAAGCTGGAGTGCCTTACCTAAGAGAAATTAGAAAAAAAGGGACAATTCAGCAGCCAAGAATTTCTCAAATGCCCTTGGCGTTTTAAAAAAAGTGACATAAAGTTGAGTGTGTCATGTCCATGTCTCTTTACAAAAGATTTTACCTCCTATTCCATAGGAATTGCTGTTTCTTTGAAAAGTCAACCTGCACTGAAATAAGGATAATCCCTCCTTTCCTCATTCTGCTTGAAATCACATCCTTTGTTAGTTATATTTTCTTATGCAGAAACACTTGGAGATGACTACAGCAAGAGCTTGCCATTGGTGGAATTTCCACGGAGACACATGAAGTAATACTGCACAACTTCAAGTGAAGTGCACTGTCCCTTGACAATGGCAAGTCTGGGCAAACCTCTAGTAACTGAAAATCTTAGAAAGTCTGAAAGTGAGTGAATGAAAATGGGCCTCTGCACATTTGGACAGGGCCTCTCCTGAAGCACACATTTGTGGAAAAAGTAATTATGAGAGACGAATGAACTCCCAAAATGGAATGGAAATTTTCTTGTTTAGGCCTGGAACGCTAGGGCCTGGAAACATGTGGTTCTAACTGAATGAGCAAAGTGTGAGCAGAGATCAAAATAAAACACACACCAATTAGGGAACTCGATATTTAACCAGGTGTCCAGAGTAGTGGAAAACTGTACATGTGTCAATTTGCTCAAATCCTGTCTTCACAAGAAAGTAAATTCCAGGACAACCAGTGACTAGAGGAGGACACCTTTCAAAGGACTTGTAAAAAGTCCAACACTGAATTTAGCCCAACACTGAATTTAGATAAAAAGTAGCAGAGTCTGTTAGTCTTTCAAGTTTTAATAGGAGAAACTTATAACATGTAATAGCTGTTACATGAATACCTTTAGAGCTTTTGGAGAGGTCTAAATCACTATGAGTGAGGGCTTCCCTGACTCACAAAGTTCAAAATAGTAAAACAAACAATTTGAAATACCAATCAACCAATAAAATACAAACACTAAGTCCAAAGGGTTTCACTGGTTTTAAAAGAACTTATGGAATGCACAACTATTGAAGAGGCTTACTCTGCATTCTGCTTTACTCAGGCCCGGTACATGAGCAACTGTGAAAGCAAAATTCAAAATGTTATGTGAACTGACCATTTCATTGGTGAAACCATGACCCAATAGACATTTTCTCTTTTGAAACTTCATACATTATCCATATATGTTCTCAAAGGGAAGGAATACACAGGATTTAGGCGGGTTTTTTTTTTTTAGTATTTTGTGTTCCACCAGATTTATTTGAAGATATATTGTCCTGCATCCACTGCCCAATGCAGAAGGCCACACATATGACAACCAACATGAGAACTTCACTTTTACAGTCTGATTAAATCATCATGAGAATATAATTTTCCTTTCATCATCAAAGATTTTTACATCAGATTAACCAGCTCTCTTGGTTTTCCATGTTTTTCCCTGGTTTTTGTACCTTGAATTGGGTGTGCACTCTTCTCAATCTTGATCTCCATCTTCCCTCATATTTCCAAATATATTCATCTGGGAAACATGTAAAGATCTTATTCAGGGCCTGTTTCATTGTTTTCAAATATCTGCTCTTGAAATTCATCTTCCACCTCTGTCTCTCATATCCAAAGCTATATGCTTGCAGATGATTTCTGCTGAGATATTTCACAGAAAGCTCTTATACTGCAGTTGAATGATGCCAGCAAGTCTTGACTGAATAGCTTAGGGAACAGGACTCAGCCAAATGACTGACATGACAAGGGAAAACCGTATGCTCAAGGATAGGACATGGCAGAGATCATCTGCCAGGCCCTGGCAAATTTCATATCCCATTGAAAGTACATACATGTGTAGATTGCCAAGCATTTCCATCCACAAATTCTGAGCAGTGAAGCCTTCAGAGAGAATATTGTGGCATACCAGCCCAAGAATATTCATCCTATTTAAATCTTGCCCTACAAGGTCCTCTGTGCCACTGAGGTCTCCATGGCAACGCCCAGCGTTGTGACTCAGGTCTCCAACTGCACACTTGTATCCTAGAGCCTAAAGTCCAGCTCACAATGGTGATCAGGAAATCATAGCCCAGTGTGGTTGCCTGGCAACCACAAGCTTGTGGATTTCTGTGAACTGTTTCAGCCCAACTCTGCAGCTCTCCACCTCATACAACCACAGCCATTCCAATCATGCAGTATTTGATTCACCTCTCCAATTTGGCTCCGAATTTTCTTCCAAGATCAAGCAAATTTGGTGGTGATCAAGCAAATTTGACATATTTTGACAAGTGGAGGGAAGTAATTGGCTCTGTCTTTAGCTCTGTTTGTGGTATATGGGGTCCAAACTTGACTACCCCAGTCTATTCAATTTTCAAACTTAGAAAGCCAAATGTTTCGGTGGAGGAAAGAAAATGCCACAATGATTTGGGTACTGCCGAGTTTCTGGTGCCTTGAGAAGCAAACCTGCAAACCATACATGCAATCTCTGATGGATTAATGCGACCATGGTATTATTAGTTAGCTCGAAAAGCCAGCAACCAGAAGATGAGTCCCAAAATGAAAGTGAATCCTTGCAGTGCATGAATATTTGGAATGCCTTCTTCAACTATCCAGCTTCCTTGGGGTTCACATGTCTGCAATCGCTGTTTCAAGGAGGTCTGCAGCCATTCCAGCATAACCCTGAACACTAAACTTGAGGTACTAGCTCAATACCTAAACCAACATAATGCTAGATAGCTTATCACCAGCAGGTTTTCCCAGAACTCAAATGTAACATGGTGAAAGAGAAACGCCTAGAAACGGGAAGCAAATGCCCCTTTCCCTAAAAATCCCAGGTATTTTCTAATCTCATGGAATATTTAGACTCCACACCTCATGTAGGGAACCTAGGGACCTGGACCAAGTGTGTCTAGTTTTCTGTTGTCCTTTTTTTGGAAACAGCATCTTAATTAGTTGTTGAAAGAGGCCTTGAGATAAATTCATAGCCCAAGATGGACTGGAACTCCCAAGGATCCATCCACCTCAGCCGCCAGATTGCTGGTATTATAAGCATGAGCGACCATGCCAAGGATGTGCACAGAGATTCTTACATAATTTGTGAAATCCCACTACTGGTCTATAGGTAGCTTGTGTGCTTCAGGCTTTAGGAATATGCCTCTCTTTGTTTTGGCTGCCCTTGTTCAGGTGTCCATTTCTATTGTCATAAGCTCCAAGGCCCCAGGCAAGGGGCTGGCTGCCCTTCCTCTTTTGTGTCCTTGGATGATTACTCCCCAGATGAACAGGGTTCAAATATATTGTATCCTGTGCATTTGAAAAGGAAAGGAGTAAATATTCATGAGTTAATGTGGACATGCCAGGGAATTGAGGGACCATGATAGAGACAAAACTTCAGACCATGGGCTGAAGGCTGAGGCTTCTGTACCTCTAGCTTCTTGAATAGTGTTTACATGGGCCTGCTGAGCAATTGTGTGCTCTCAAATGTTATTTAATGGGTTTTGTTTTGATTTATTTTGTTTTTTCCTTTGGATTTTTACATGGAAGGAACAGTACCATGGTTTGAAGAAGCTGGAGTGCCTTACCTAAGAGAAATTAGAAAAAAAGGGACAATTCAGCAGCCAAGAATTTCTCAAATGCCCTTGGCGTTTTAAAAAAAGTGACATAAAGTTGAGTGTGTCATGTCCATGTCTCTTTACAAAAGATTTTACCTCCTATTCCATAGGAATTGCTGTTTCTTTGAAAAGTCAACCTGCACTGAAATAAGGATAATCCCTCCTTTCCTCATTCTGCTTGAAATCACATCCTTTGTTAGTTATATTTTCTTACGCAGAAACACTTGGAGATGACTACAGCAAGAGCTTGCCATTGGTGGAATTTCCACGGAGACACATGAAGTAATACTGCACAACTTCAAGTGAAGTGCACTGTCCCTTGACAATGGCAAGTCTGGGCAAACCTCTAGTAACTGAAAATCTTAGAAAGTCTGAAAGTGAGTGAATGAAAATGGGCCTCTGCACATTTGGACAGGGCCTCTCCTGAAGCACACATTTGTGGAAAAAGTAATTATGAGAGACGAATGAACTCCCAAAATGGAATGGAAATTTTCTTGTTTAGGCCTGGAACGCTAGGGCCTGGAAACATGTGGTTCTAACTGAATGAGCAAAGTGTGAGCAGAGATCAAAATAAAACACACACCAATTAGGGAACTCGATATTTAACCAGGTGTCCAGAGTAGTGGAAAACTGTACATGTGTCAATTTGCTCAAATCCTGTCTTCACAAGAAAGTAAATTCCAGGACAACCAGTGACTAGAGGAGGACACCTTTCAAAGGACTTGTAAAAAGTCCAACACTGAATTTAGCCCAACACTGAATTTAGATAAAAAGTAGCAGAGTCTGTTAGTCTTTCAAGTTTTAATAGGAGAAACTTATAACATGTAATAGCTGTTACATGAATACCTTTAGAGCTTTTGGAGAGGTCTAAATCACTATGAGTGAGGGCTTCCCTGACTCACAAAGTTCAAAATAGTAAAACAAACAATTTGAAAAACCAATCAACCAATAAAATACAAACACTAAGTCCAAAGGGTTTCACTGGTTTTAAAAGAACTTATGGAATGCACAACTATTGAAGAGGCTTACTCTGCATTCTGCTTTACTCAGGCCCGGTACATGAGCAACTGTGAAAGCAAAATTCAAAATGTTATGTGAACTGACCATTTCATTGGTGAAACCATGACCCAATAGACATTTTCTCTTTTGAAACTTCATACATTATCCATATATGTTCTCAAAGGGAAGGAATACACAGGATTTAGGCGGGTTTTTTTTTTTTAGTATTTTGTGTTCCACCAGATTTATTTGAAGATATATTGTCCTGCATCCACTGCCCAATGCAGAAGGCCACACATATGACAACCAACATGAGAACTTCACTTTTACAGTCTGATTAAATCATCATGAGAATATAATTTTCCTTTCATCATCAAAGATTTTTACATCAGATTAACCAGCTCTCTTGGTTTTCCATGTTTTTCCCTGGTTTTTGTACCTTGAATTGGGTGTGCACTCTTCTCAATCTTGATCTCCATCTTCCCTCATATTTCCAAATATATTCATCTGGGAAACATGTAAAGATCTTATTCAGGGCCTGTTTCATTGTTTTCAAATATCTGCTCTTGAAATTCATCTTCCACCTCTGTCTCTCATATCCAAAGCTATATGCTTGCAGATGATTTCTGCTGAGATATTTCACAGAAAGCTCTTATACTGCAGTTGAATGATGCCAGCAAGTCTTGACTGAATAGCTTAGGGAACAGGACTCAGCCAAATGACTGACATGACAAGGGAAAACCGTATGCTCAAGGATAGGACATGGCAGAGATCATCTGCCAGGCCCTGGCAAATTTCATATCCCATTGAAAGTACATACATGTGTAGATTGCCAAGCATTTCCATCCACAAATTCTGAGCAGTGAAGCCTTCAGAGAGAATATTGTGGCATACCAGCCCAAGAATATTCATCCTATTTAAATCTTGCCCTACAAGGTCCTCTGTGCCACTGAGGTCTCCATGGCAACGCCCAGCGTTGTGACTCAGGTCTCCAACTGCACACTTGTATCCTAGAGCCTAAAGTCCAGCTCACAATGGTGATCAGGAAATCATAGCCCAGTGTGGTTGCCTGGCAACCACAAGCTTGTGGATTTCTGTGAACTGTTTCAGCCCAACTCTGCAGCTCTCCACCTCATACAACCACAGCCATTCCAATCATGCAGTATTTGATTCACCTCTCCAATTTGGCTCCGAATTTTCTTCCAAGATCAAGCAAATTTGGTGGTGATCAAGCAAATTTGACATATTTTGACAAGTGGAGGGAAGTAATTGGCTCTGTCTTTAGCTCTGTTTGTGGTATATGGGGTCCAAACTTGACTACCCCAGTCTATTCAATTTTCAAACTTAGAAAGCCAAATGTTTCGGTGGAGGAAAGAAAATGCCACAATGATTTGGGTACTGCCGAGTTTCTGGTGCCTTGAGAAGCAAACCTGCAAACCATACATGCAATCTCTGATGGATTAATGCGACCATGGTATTATTAGTTAGCTCGAAAAGCCAGCAACCAGAAGATGAGTCCCAAAATGAAAGTGAATCCTTGCAGTGCATGAATATTTGGAATGCCTTCTTCAACTATCCAGCTTCCTTGGGGTTCACATGTCTGCAATCGCTGTTTCAAGGAGGTCTGCAGCCATTCCAGCATAACCCTGAACACTAAACTTGAGGTACTAGCTCAATACCTAAACCAACATAATGCTAGATAGCTTATCACCAGCAGGTTTTCCCAGAACTCAAATGTAACATGGTGAAAGAGAAACGCCTAGAAACGGGAAGCAAATGCCCCTTTCCCTAAAAATCCCAGGTATTTTCTAATCTCATGGAATATTTAGACTCCACACCTCATGTAGGGAACCTAGGGACCTGGACCAAGTGTGTCTAGTTTTCTGTTGTCCTCTTTTTGGAAACAGCACCTTAATTAGTTGTTGAAAGAGGCCTTGAGATAAATTCATAGCCCAAGATGGACTGGAACTCCCAAGGATCCATCCACCTCAGCCGCCAGATTGCTGGTATTATAAGCATGAGCGACCATGCCAAGGATGTGCACAGAGATTCTTACATAATTTGTGAAATCCCACTACTGGTCTATAGGTAGCTTGTGTGCTTCAGGCTTTAGGAATATGCCTCTCTTTGTTTTGGCTGCCCTTGTTCAGGTGTCCATTTCTATTGTCATAAGCTCCAAGGCCCCAGGCAAGGGGCTGGCTGCCCTTCCTCTTTTGTGTCCTTGGATGATTACTCCCCAGATGAACAGGGTTCAAATATATTGTATCCTGTGCATTTGAAAAGGAAAGGAGTAAATATTCATGAGTTAATGTGGACATGCCAGGGAATTGAGGGACCATGATAGAGACAAAACTTCAGACCATGGGCTGAAGGCTGAGGCTTCTGTACCTCTAGCTTCTTGAATAGTGTTTACATGGGCCTGCTGAGCAATTGTGTGCTCTCAAATGTTATTTAATGGGTTTTGTTTTGATTTATTTTGTTTTTTCCTTTGGATATTTACATGGAAGGAACAGTACCATGGTTTGAAGAAGCTGGAGTGCCTTACCTAAGAGAAATTAGAAAAAAAGGGACAATTCAGCAGCCAAGAATTTCTCAAATGCCCTTGGCGTTTTAAAAAAAGTGACATAAAGTTGAGTGTGTCATGTCCATGTCTCTTTACAAAAGATTTTACCTCCTATTCCATAGGAATTGCTGTTTCTTTGAAAAGTCAACCTGCACTGAAATAAGGATAATCCCTCCTTTCCTCATTCTGCTTGAAATCACATCCTTTGTTAGTTATATTTTCTTATGCAGAAACACTTGGAGATGACTACAGCAAGAGCTTGCCATTGGTGGAATTTCCACGGAGACACATGAAGTAATACTGCACAACTTCAAGTGAAGTGCACTGTCCCTTGACAATGGCAAGTCTGGGCAAACCTCTAGTAACTGAAAATCTTAGAAAGTCTGAAAGTGAGTGAATGAAAATGGGCCTCTGCACATTTGGACAGGGCCTCTCCTGAAGCACACATTTGTGGAAAAAGTAATTATGAGAGACGAATGAACTCCCAAAATGGAATGGAAATTTTCTTGTTTAGGCCTGGAACGCTAGGGCCTGGAAACATGTGGTTCTAACTGAATGAGCAAAGTGTGAGCAGAGATCAAAATAAAACACACACCAATTAGGGAACTCGATATTTAACCAGGTGTCCAGAGTAGTGGAAAACTGTACATGTGTCAATTTGCTCAAATCCTGTCTTCACAAGAAAGTAAATTCCAGGACAACCAGTGACTAGAGGAGGACACCTTTCAAAGGACTTGTAAAAAGTCCAACACTGAATTTAGCCCAACACTGAATTTAGATAAAAAGTAGCAGAGTCTGTTAGTCTTTCAAGTTTTAATAGGAGAAACTTATAACATGTAATAGCTGTTACATGAATACCTTTAGAGCTTTTGGAGAGGTCTAAATCACTATGAGTGAGGGCTTCCCTGACTCACAAAGTTCAAAATAGTAAAACAAACAATTTGAAATACCAATCAACCAATAAAATACAAACACTAAGTCCAAAGGGTTTCACTGGTTTTAAAAGAACTTATGGAATGCACAACTATTGAAGAGGCTTACTCTGCATTCTGCTTTACTCAGGCCCGGTACATGAGCAACTGTGAAAGCAAAATTCAAAATGTTATGTGAACTGACCATTTCATTGGTGAAACCATGACCCAATAGACATTTTCTCTTTTGAAACTTCATACATTATCCATATATGTTCTCAAAGGGAAGGAATACACAGGATTTAGGCGGGTTTTTTTTTTTTAGTATTTTGTGTTCCACCAGATTTATTTGAAGATATATTGTCCTGCATCCACTGCCCAATGCAGAAGGCCACACATATGACAACCAACATGAGAACTTCACTTTTACAGTCTGATTAAATCATCATGAGAATATAATTTTCCTTTCATCATCAAAGATTTTTACATCAGATTAACCAGCTCTCTTGGTTTTCCATGTTTTTCCCTGGTTTTTGTACCTTGAATTGGGTGTGCACTCTTCTCAATCTTGATCTCCATCTTCCCTCATATTTCCAAATATATTCATCTGGGAAACATGTAAAGATCTTATTCAGGGCCTGTTTCATTGTTTTCAAATATCTGCTCTTGAAATTCATCTTCCACCTCTGTCTCTCATATCCAAAGCTATATGCTTGCAGATGATTTCTGCTGAGATATTTCACAGAAAGCTCTTATACTGCAGTTGAATGATGCCAGCAAGTCTTGACTGAATAGCTTAGGGAACAGGACTCAGCCAAATGACTGACATGACAAGGGAAAACCGTATGCTCAAGGATAGGACATGGCAGAGATCATCTGCCAGGCCCTGGCAAATTTCATATCCCATTGAAAGTACATACATGTGTAGATTGCCAAGCATTTCCATCCACAAATTCTGAGCAGTGAAGCCTTCAGAGAGAATATTGTGGCATACCAGCCCAAGAATATTCATCCTATTTAAATCTTGCCCTACAAGGTCCTCTGTGCCACTGAGGTCTCCATGGCAACGCCCAGCGTTGTGACTCAGGTCTCCAACTGCACACTTGTATCCTAGAGCCTAAAGTCCAGCTCACAATGGTGATCAGGAAATCATAGCCCAGTGTGGTTGCCTGGCAACCACAAGCTTGTGGATTTCTGTGAACTGTTTCAGCCCAACTCTGCAGCTCTCCACCTCATACAACCACAGCCATTCCAATCATGCAGTATTTGATTCACCTCTCCAATTTGGCTCCGAATTTTCTTCCAAGATCAAGCAAATTTGGTGGTGATCAAGCAAATTTGACATATTTTGACAAGTGGAGGGAAGTAATTGGCTCTGTCTTTAGCTCTGTTTGTGGTATATGGGGTCCAAACTTGACTACCCCAGTCTATTCAATTTTCAAACTTAGAAAGCCAAATGTTTCGGTGGAGGAAAGAAAATGCCACAATGATTTGGGTACTGCCGAGTTTCTGGTGCCTTGAGAAGCAAACCTGCAAACCATACATGCAATCTCTGATGGATTAATGCGACCATGGTATTATTAGTTAGCTCGAAAAGCCAGCAACCAGAAGATGAGTCCCAAAATGAAAGTGAATCCTTGCAGTGCATGAATATTTGGAATGCCTTCTTCAACTATCCAGCTTCCTTGGGGTTCACATGTCTGCAATCGCTGTTTCAAGGAGGTCTGCAGCCATTCCAGCATAACCCTGAACACTAAACTTGAGGTACTAGCTCAATACCTAAACCAACATAATGCTAGATAGCTTATCACCAGCAGGTTTTCCCAGAACTCAAATGTAACATGGTGAAAGAGAAACGCCTAGAAACGGGAAGCAAATGCCCCTTTCCCTAAAAATCCCAGGTATTTTCTAATCTCATGGAATATTTAGACTCCACACCTCATGTAGGGAACCTAGGGACCTGGACCAAGTGTGTCTAGTTTTCTGTTGTCCTCTTTTTGGAAACAGCATCTTAATTAGTTGTTGAAAGAGGCCTTGAGATAAATTCATAGCCCAAGATGGACTGGAACTCCCAAGGATCCATCCACCTCAGCCGCCAGATTGCTGGTATTATAAGCATGAGCGACCATGCCAAGGATGTGCACAGAGATTCTTACATAATTTGTGAAATCCCACTACTGGTCTATAGGTAGCTTGTGTGCTTCAGGCTTTAGGAATATGCCTCTCTTTGTTTTGGCTGCCCTTGTTCAGGTGTCCATTTCTATTGTCATAAGCTCCAAGGCCCCAGGCAAGGGGCTGGCTGCCCTTCCTCTTTTGTGTCCTTGGATGATTACTCCCCAGATGAACAGGGTTCAAATATATTGTATCCTGTGCATTTGAAAAGGAAAGGAGTAAATATTCATGAGTTAATGTGGACATGCCAGGGAATTGAGGGACCATGATAGAGACAAAACTTCAGACCATGGGCTGAAGGCTGAGGCTTCTGTACCTCTAGCTTCTTGAATAGTGTTTACATGGGCCTGCTGAGCAATTGTGTGCTCTCAAATGTTATTTAATGGGTTTTGTTTTGATTTATTTTGTTTTTTCCTTTGGATTTTTACATGGAAGGAACAGTACCATGGTTTGAAGAAGCTGGAGTGCCTTACCTAAGAGAAATTAGAAAAAAAGGGACAATTCAGCAGCCAAGAATTTCTCAAATGCCCTTGGCGTTTTAAAAAAAGTGACATAAAGTTGAGTGTGTCATGTCCATGTCTCTTTACAAAAGATTTTACCTCCTATTCCATAGGAATTGCTGTTTCTTTGAAAAGTCAACCTGCACTGAAATAAGGATAATCCCTCCTTTCCTCATTCTGCTTGAAATCACATCCTTTGTTAGTTATATTTTCTTACGCAGAAACACTTGGAGATGACTACAGCAAGAGCTTGCCATTGGTGGAATTTCCACGGAGACACATGAAGTAATACTGCACAACTTCAAGTGAAGTGCACTGTCCCTTGACAATGGCAAGTCTGGGCAAACCTCTAGTAACTGAAAATCTTAGAAAGTCTGAAAGTGAGTGAATGAAAATGGGCCTCTGCACATTTGGACAGGGCCTCTCCTGAAGCACACATTTGTGGAAAAAGTAATTATGAGAGACGAATGAACTCCCAAAATGGAATGGAAATTTTCTTGTTTAGGCCTGGAACGCTAGGGCCTGGAAACATGTGGTTCTAACTGAATGAGCAAAGTGTGAGCAGAGATCAAAATAAAACACACACCAATTAGGGAACTCGATATTTAACCAGGTGTCCAGAGTAGTGGAAAACTGTACATGTGTCAATTTGCTCAAATCCTGTCTTCACAAGAAAGTAAATTCCAGGACAACCAGTGACTAGAGGAGGACACCTTTCAAAGGACTTGTAAAAAGTCCAACACTGAATTTAGCCCAACACTGAATTTAGATAAAAAGTAGCAGAGTCTGTTAGTCTTTCAAGTTTTAATAGGAGAAACTTATAACATGTAATAGCTGTTACATGAATACCTTTAGAGCTTTTGGAGAGGTCTAAATCACTATGAGTGAGGGCTTCCCTGACTCACAAAGTTCAAAATAGTAAAACAAACAATTTGAAAAACCAATCAACCAATAAAATACAAACACTAAGTCCAAAGGGTTTCACTGGTTTTAAAAGAACTTATGGAATGCACAACTATTGAAGAGGCTTACTCTGCATTCTGCTTTACTCAGGCCCGGTACATGAGCAACTGTGAAAGCAAAATTCAAAATGTTATGTGAACTGACCATTTCATTGGTGAAACCATGACCCAATAGACATTTTCTCTTTTGAAACTTCATACATTATCCATATATGTTCTCAAAGGGAAGGAATACACAGGATTTAGGCGGGTTTTTTTTTTTTAGTATTTTGTGTTCCACCAGATTTATTTGAAGATATATTGTCCTGCATCCACTGCCCAATGCAGAAGGCCACACATATGACAACCAACATGAGAACTTCACTTTTACAGTCTGATTAAATCATCATGAGAATATAATTTTCCTTTCATCATCAAAGATTTTTACATCAGATTAACCAGCTCTCTTGGTTTTCCATGTTTTTCCCTGGTTTTTGTACCTTGAATTGGGTGTGCACTCTTCTCAATCTTGATCTCCATCTTCCCTCATATTTCCAAATATATTCATCTGGGAAACATGTAAAGATCTTATTCAGGGCCTGTTTCATTGTTTTCAAATATCTGCTCTTGAAATTCATCTTCCACCTCTGTCTCTCATATCCAAAGCTATATGCTTGCAGATGATTTCTGCTGAGATATTTCACAGAAAGCTCTTATACTGCAGTTGAATGATGCCAGCAAGTCTTGACTGAATAGCTTAGGGAACAGGACTCAGCCAAATGACTGACATGACAAGGGAAAACCGTATGCTCAAGGATAGGACATGGCAGAGATCATCTGCCAGGCCCTGGCAAATTTCATATCCCATTGAAAGTACATACATGTGTAGATTGCCAAGCATTTCCATCCACAAATTCTGAGCAGTGAAGCCTTCAGAGAGAATATTGTGGCATACCAGCCCAAGAATATTCATCCTATTTAAATCTTGCCCTACAAGGTCCTCTGTGCCACTGAGGTCTCCATGGCAACGCCCAGCGTTGTGACTCAGGTCTCCAACTGCACACTTGTATCCTAGAGCCTAAAGTCCAGCTCACAATGGTGATCAGGAAATCATAGCCCAGTGTGGTTGCCTGGCAACCACAAGCTTGTGGATTTCTGTGAACTGTTTCAGCCCAACTCTGCAGCTCTCCACCTCATACAACCACAGCCATTCCAATCATGCAGTATTTGATTCACCTCTCCAATTTGGCTCCGAATTTTCTTCCAAGATCAAGCAAATTTGGTGGTGATCAAGCAAATTTGACATATTTTGACAAGTGGAGGGAAGTAATTGGCTCTGTCTTTAGCTCTGTTTGTGGTATATGGGGTCCAAACTTGACTACCCCAGTCTATTCAATTTTCAAACTTAGAAAGCCAAATGTTTCGGTGGAGGAAAGAAAATGCCACAATGATTTGGGTACTGCCGAGTTTCTGGTGCCTTGAGAAGCAAACCTGCAAACCATACATGCAATCTCTGATGGATTAATGCGACCATGGTATTATTAGTTAGCTCGAAAAGCCAGCAACCAGAAGATGAGTCCCAAAATGAAAGTGAATCCTTGCAGTGCATGAATATTTGGAATGCCTTCTTCAACTATCCAGCTTCCTTGGGGTTCACATGTCTGCAATCGCTGTTTCAAGGAGGTCTGCAGCCATTCCAGCATAACCCTGAACACTAAACTTGAGGTACTAGCTCAATACCTAAACCAACATAATGCTAGATAGCTTATCACCAGCAGGTTTTCCCAGAACTCAAATGTAACATGGTGAAAGAGAAACGCCTAGAAACGGGAAGCAAATGCCCCTTTCCCTAAAAATCCCAGGTATTTTCTAATCTCATGGAATATTTAGACTCCACACCTCATGTAGGGAACCTAGGGACCTGGACCAAGTGTGTCTAGTTTTCTGTTGTCCTCTTTTTGGAAACAGCATCTTAATTAGTTGTTGAAAGAGGCCTTGAGATAAATTCATAGCCCAAGATGGACTGGAACTCCCAAGGATCCATCCACCTCAGCCGCCAGATTGCTGGTATTATAAGCATGAGCGACCATGCCAAGGATGTGCACAGAGATTCTTACATAATTTGTGAAATCCCACTACTGGTCTATAGGTAGCTTGTGTGCTTCAGGCTTTAGGAATATGCCTCTCTTTGTTTTGGCTGCCCTTGTTCAGGTGTCCATTTCTATTGTCATAAGCTCCAAGGCCCCAGGCAAGGGGCTGGCTGCCCTTCCTCTTTTGTGTCCTTGGATGATTACTCCCCAGATGAACAGGGTTCAAATATATTGTATCCTGTGCATTTGAAAAGGAAAGGAGTAAATATTCATGAGTTAATGTGGACATGCCAGGGAATTGAGGGACCATGATAGAGACAAAACTTCAGACCATGGGCTGAAGGCTGAGGCTTCTGTACCTCTAGCTTCTTGAATAGTGTTTACATGGGCCTGCTGAGCAATTGTGTGCTCTCAAATGTTATTTAATGGGTTTTGTTTTGATTTATTTTGTTTTTTCCTTTGGATTTTTACATGGAAGGAACAGTACCATGGTTTGAAGAAGCTGGAGTGCCTTACCTAAGAGAAATTAGAAAAAAAGGGACAATTCAGCAGCCAAGAATTTCTCAAATGCCCTTGGCGTTTTAAAAAAAGTGACATAAAGTTGAGTGTGTCATGTCCATGTCTCTTTACAAAAGATTTTACCTCCTATTCCATAGGAATTGCTGTTTCTTTGAAAAGTCAACCTGCACTGAAATAAGGATAATCCCTCCTTTCCTCATTCTGCTTGAAATCACATCCTTTGTTAGTTATATTTTCTTATGCAGAAACACTTGGAGATGACTACAGCAAGAGCTTGCCATTGGTGGAATTTCCACGGAGACACATGAAGTAATACTGCACAACTTCAAGTGAAGTGCACTGTCCCTTGACAATGGCAAGTCTGGGCAAACCTCTAGTAACTGAAAATCTTAGAAAGTCTGAAAGTGAGTGAATGAAAATGGGCCTCTGCACATTTGGACAGGGCCTCTCCTGAAGCACACATTTGTGGAAAAAGTAATTATGAGAGACGAATGAACTCCCAAAATGGAATGGAAATTTTCTTGTTTAGGCCTGGAACGCTAGGGCCTGGAAACATGTGGTTCTAACTGAATGAGCAAAGTGTGAGCAGAGATCAAAATAAAACACACACCAATTAGGGAACTCGATATTTAACCAGGTGTCCAGAGTAGTGGAAAACTGTACATGTGTCAATTTGCTCAAATCCTGTCTTCACAAGAAAGTAAATTCCAGGACAACCAGTGACTAGAGGAGGACACCTTTCAAAGGACTTGTAAAAAGTCCAACACTGAATTTAGCCCAACACTGAATTTAGATAAAAAGTAGCAGAGTCTGTTAGTCTTTCAAGTTTTAATAGGAGAAACTTATAACATGTAATAGCTGTTACATGAATACCTTTAGAGCTTTTGGAGAGGTCTAAATCACTATGAGTGAGGGCTTCCCTGACTCACAAAGTTCAAAATAGTAAAACAAACAATTTGAAAAACCAATCAACCAATAAAATACAAACACTAAGTCCAAAGGGTTTCACTGGTTTTAAAAGAACTTATGGAATGCACAACTATTGAAGAGGCTTACTCTGCATTCGGCTTTACTCAGGCCCGGTACATGAGCAACTGTGAAAGCAAAATTCAAAATGTTATGTGAACTGACCATTTCATTGGTGAAACCATGACCCAATAGACATTTTCTCTTTTGAAACTTCATACATTATCCATATATGTTCTCAAAGGGAAGGAATACACAGGATTTAGGCGGGTTTTTTTTTTTTTAGTATTTTGTGTTCCACCAGATTTATTTGAAGATATATTGTCCTGCATCCACTGCCCAATGCAGAAGGCCACACATATGACAACTAACATGAGAACTTCACTTTTACAGTCTGATTAAATCATCATGAGAATATAATTTTCCTTTCATCATCAAAGATTTTTACATCAGATTAACCAGCTCTCTTGGTTTTCCATGTTTTTCCCTGGTTTTTGTACCTTGAATTGGGTGTGCACTCTTCTCAATCTTGATCTCCATCTTCCCTCATATTTCCAAATATATTCATCTGGGAAACATGTAAAGATCTTATTCAGGGCCTGTTTCATTGTTTTCAAATATCTGCTCTTGAAATTCATCTTCCACCTCTGTCTCTCATATCCAAAGCTATATGCTTGCAGATGATTTCTGCTGAGATATTTCACAGAAAGCTCTTATACTGCAGTTGAATGATGCCAGCAAGTCTTGACTGAATAGCTTAGGGAACAGGACTCAGCCAAATGACTGACATGACAAGGGAAAACCGTATGCTCAAGGATAGGACATGGCAGAGATCATCTGCCAGGCCCTGGCAAATTTCATATCCCATTGAAAGTACATACATGTGTAGATTGCCAAGCATTTCCATCCACAAATTCTGAGCAGTGAAGCCTTCAGAGAGAATATTGTGGCATACCAGCCCAAGAATATTCATCCTATTTAAATCTTGCCCTACAAGGTCCTCTGTGCCACTGAGGTCTCCATGGCAACGCCCAGCGTTGTGACTCAGGTCTCCAACTGCACACTTGTATCCTAGAGCCTAAAGTCCAGCTCACAATGGTGATCAGGAAATCATAGCCCAGTGTGGTTGCCTGGCAACCACAAGCTTGTGGATTTCTGTGAACTGTTTCAGCCCAACTCTGCAGCTCTCCACCTCATACAACCACAGCCATTCCAATCATGCAGTATTTGATTCACCTCTCCAATTTGGCTCCGAATTTTCTTCCAAGATCAAGCAAATTTGGTGGTGATCAAGCAAATTTGACATATTTTGACAAGTGGAGGGAAGTAATTGGCTCTGTCTTTAGCTCTGTTTGTGGTATATGGGGTCCAAACTTGACTACCCCAGTCTATTCAATTTTCAAACTTAGAAAGCCAAATGTTTCGGTGGAGGAAAGAAAATGCCACAATGATTTGGGTACTGCCGAGTTTCTGGTGCCTTGAGAAGCAAACCTGCAAACCATACATGCAATCTCTGATGGATTAATGCGACCATGGTATTATTAGTTAGCTCGAAAAGCCAGCAACCAGAAGATGAGTCCCAAAATGAAAGTGAATCCTTGCAGTGCATGAATATTTGGAATGCCTTCTTCAACTATCCAGCTTCCTTGGGGTTCACATGTCTGCAATCGCTGTTTCAAGGAGGTCTGCAGCCATTCCAGCATAACCCTGAACACTAAACTTGAGGTACTAGCTCAATACCTAAACCAACATAATGCTAGATAGCTTATCACCAGCAGGTTTTCCCAGAACTCAAATGTAACATGGTGAAAGAGAAACGCCTAGAAACGGGAAGCAAATGCCCCTTTCCCTAAAAATCCCAGGTATTTTCTAATCTCATGGAATATTTAGACTCCACACCTCATGTAGGGAACCTAGGGACCTGGACCAAGTGTGTCTAGTTTTCTGTTGTCCTCTTTTTGGAAACAGCATCTTAATTAGTTGTTGAAAGAGGCCTTGAGATAAATTCATAGCCCAAGATGGACTGGAACTCCCAAGGATCCATCCACCTCAGCCGCCAGATTGCTGGTATTATAAGCATGAGCGACCATGCCAAGGATGTGCACAGAGATTCTTACATAATTTGTGAAATCCCACTACTGGTCTATAGGTAGCTTGTGTGCTTCAGGCTTTAGGAATATGCCTCTCTTTGTTTTGGCTGCCCTTGTTCAGGTGTCCATTTCTATTGTCATAAGCTCCAAGGCCCCAGGCAAGGGGCTGGCTGCCCTTCCTCTTTTGTGTCCTTGGATGATTACTCCCCAGATGAACAGGGTTCAAATATATTGTATCCTGTGCATTTGAAAAGGAAAGGAGTAAATATTCATGAGTTAATGTGGACATGCCAGGGAATTGAGGGACCATGATAGAGACAAAACTTCAGACCATGGGCTGAAGGCTGAGGCTTCTGTACCTCTAGCTTCTTGAATAGTGTTTACATGGGCCTGCTGAGCAATTGTGTGCTCTCAAATGTTATTTAATGGGTTTTGTTTTGATTTATTTTGTTTTTTCCTTTGGATTTTTACATGGAAGGAACAGTACCATGGTTTGAAGAAGCTGGAGTGCCTTACCTAAGAGAAATTAGAAAAAAAGGGACAATTCAGCAGCCAAGAATTTCTCAAATGCCCTTGGCGTTTTAAAAAAAGTGACATAAAGTTGAGTGTGTCATGTCCATGTCTCTTTACAAAAGATTTTACCTCCTATTCCATAGGAATTGCTGTTTCTTTGAAAAGTCAACCTGCACTGAAATAAGGATAATCCCTCCTTTCCTCATTCTGCTTGAAATCACATCCTTTGTTAGTTATATTTTCTTATGCAGAAACACTTGGAGATGACTACAGCAAGAGCTTGCCATTGGTGGAATTTCCACGGAGACACATGAAGTAATACTGCACAACTTCAAGTGAAGTGCACTGTCCCTTGACAATGGCAAGTCTGGGCAAACCTCTAGTAACTGAAAATCTTAGAAAGTCTGAAAGTGAGTGAATGAAAATGGGCCTCTGCACATTTGGACAGGGCCTCTCCTGAAGCACACATTTGTGGAAAAAGTAATTATGAGAGACGAATGAACTCCCAAAATGGAATGGAAATTTTCTTGTTTAGGCCTGGAACGCTAGGGCCTGGAAACATGTGGTTCTAACTGAATGAGCAAAGTGTGAGCAGAGATCAAAATAAAACACACACCAATTAGGGAACTCGATATTTAACCAGGTGTCCAGAGTAGTGGAAAACTGTACATGTGTCAATTTGCTCAAATCCTGTCTTCACAAGAAAGTAAATTCCAGGACAACCAGTGACTAGAGGAGGACACCTTTCAAAGGACTTGTAAAAAGTCCAACACTGAATTTAGCCCAACACTGAATTTAGATAAAAAGTAGCAGAGTCTGTTAGTCTTTCAAGTTTTAATAGGAGAAACTTATAACATGTAATAGCTGTTACATGAATACCTTTAGAGCTTTTGGAGAGGTCTAAATCACTATGAGTGAGGGCTTCCCTGACTCACAAAGTTCAAAATAGTAAAACAAACAATTTGAAAAACCAATCAACCAATAAAATACAAACACTAAGTCCAAAGGGTTTCACTGGTTTTAAAAGAACTTATGGAATGCACAACTATTGAAGAGGCTTACTCTGCATTCTGCTTTACTCAGGCCCGGTACATGAGCAACTGTGAAAGCAAAATTCAAAATGTTATGTGAACTGACCATTTCATTGGTGAAACCATGACCCAATAGACATTTTCTCTTTTGAAACTTCATACATTATCCATATATGTTCTCAAAGGGAAGGAATACACAGGATTTAGGCGGGTTTTTTTTTTTTTTTAGTATTTTGTGTTCCACCAGATTTATTTGAAGATATATTGTCCTGCATCCACTGCCCAATGCAGAAGGCCACACATATGACAACCAACATGAGAACTTCACTTTTACAGTCTGATTAAATCATCATGAGAATATAATTTTCCTTTCATCATCAAAGATTTTTACATCAGATTAACCAGCTCTCTTGGTTTTCCATGTTTTTCCCTGGTTTTTGTACCTTGAATTGGGTGTGCACTCTTCTCAATCTTGATCTCCATCTTCCCTCATATTTCCAAATATATTCATCTGGGAAACATGTAAAGATCTTATTCAGGGCCTGTTTCATTGTTTTCAAATATCTGCTCTTGAAATTCATCTTCCACCTCTGTCTCTCATATCCAAAGCTATATGCTTGCAGATGATTTCTGCTGAGATATTTCACAGAAAGCTCTTATACTGCAGTTGAATGATGCCAGCAAGTCTTGACTGAATAGCTTAGGGAACAGGACTCAGCCAAATGACTGACATGACAAGGGAAAACCGTATGCTCAAGGATAGGACATGGCAGAGATCATCTGCCAGGCCCTGGCAAATTTCATATCCCATTGAAAGTACATACATGTGTAGATTGCCAAGCATTTCCATCCACAAATTCTGAGCAGTGAAGCCTTCAGAGAGAATATTGTGGCATACCAGCCCAAGAATATTCATCCTATTTAAATCTTGCCCTACAAGGTCCTCTGTGCCACTGAGGTCTCCATGGCAACGCCCAGCGTTGTGACTCAGGTCTCCAACTGCACACTTGTATCCTAGAGCCTAAAGTCCAGCTCACAATGGTGATCAGGAAATCATAGCCCAGTGTGGTTGCCTGGCAACCACAAGCTTGTGGATTTCTGTGAACTGTTTCAGCCCAACTCTGCAGCTCTCCACCTCATACAACCACAGCCATTCCAATCATGCAGTATTTGATTCACCTCTCCAATTTGGCTCCGAATTTTCTTCCAAGATCAAGCAAATTTGGTGGTGATCAAGCAAATTTGACATATTTTGACAAGTGGAGGGAAGTAATTGGCTCTGTCTTTAGCTCTGTTTGTGGTATATGGGGTCCAAACTTGACTACCCCAGTCTATTCAATTTTCAAACTTAGAAAGCCAAATGTTTCGGTGGAGGAAAGAAAATGCCACAATGATTTGGGTACTGCCGAGTTTCTGGTGCCTTGAGAAGCAAACCTGCAAACCATACATGCAATCTCTGATGGATTAATGCGACCATGGTATTATTAGTTAGCTCGAAAAGCCAGCAACCAGAAGATGAGTCCCAAAATGAAAGTGAATCCTTGCAGTGCATGAATATTTGGAATGCCTTCTTCAACTATCCAGCTTCCTTGGGGTTCACATGTCTGCAATCGCTGTTTCAAGGAGGTCTGCAGCCATTCCAGCATAACCCTGAACACTAAACTTGAGGTACTAGCTCAATACCTAAACCAACATAATGCTAGATAGCTTATCACCAGCAGGTTTTCCCAGAACTCAAATGTAACATGGTGAAAGAGAAACGCCTAGAAACGGGAAGCAAATGCCCCTTTCCCTAAAAATCCCAGGTATTTTCTAATCTCATGGAATATTTAGACTCCACACCTCATGTAGGGAACCTAGGGACCTGGAACAAGTGTGTCTAGTTTTCTGTTGTCCTCTTTTTGGAAACAGCATCTTAATTAGTTGTTGAAAGAGGCCTTGAGATAAATTCATAGCCCAAGATGGACTGGAACTCCCAAGGATCCATCCACCTCAGCCGCCAGATTGCTGGTATTATAAGCATGAGCGACCATGCCAAGGATGTGCACTGAGATTCTTACATAATTTGTGAAATCCCACTACTGGTCTATAGGTAGCTTGTGTGCTTCAGGCTTTAGGAATATGCCTCTCTTTGTTTTGGCTGCCCTTGTTCAGGTGTCCATTTCTATTGTCATAAGCTCCAAGGCCCCAGGCAAGGGGCTGGCTGCCCTTCCTCTTTTGTGTCCTTGGATGATTACTCCCCAGATGAACAGGGTTCAAATATATTGTATCCTGTGCATTTGAAAAGGAAAGGAGTAAATATTCATGAGTTAATGTGGACATGCCAGGGAATTGAGGGACCATGATAGAGACAAAACTTCAGACCATGGGCTGAAGGCTGAGGCTTCTGTACCTCTAGCTTCTTGAATAGTGTTTACATGGGCCTGCTGAGCAATTGTGTGCTCTCAAATGTTATTTAATGGGTTTTGTTTTGATTTATTTTGTTTTTTCCTTTGGATTTTTACATGGAAGGAACAGTACCATGGTTTGAAGAAGCTGGAGTGCCTTACCTAAGAGAAATTAGAAAAAAAGGGACAATTCAGCAGCCAAGAATTTCTCAAATGCCCTTGGCGTTTTAAAAAAAGTGACATAAAGTTGAGTGTGTCATGTCCATGTCTCTTTACAAAAGATTTTACCTCCTATTCCATAGGAATTGCTGTTTCTTTGAAAAGTCAACCTGCACTGAAATAAGGATAATCCCTCCTTTCCTCATTCTGCTTGAAATCACATCCTTTGTTAGTTATATTTTCTTACGCAGAAACACTTGGAGATGACTACAGCAAGAGCTTGCCATTGGTGGAATTTCCACGGAGACACATGAAGTAATACTGCACAACTTCAAGTGAAGTGCACTGTCCCTTGACAATGGCAAGTCTGGGCAAACCTCTAGTAACTGAAAATCTTAGAAAGTCTGAAAGTGAGTGAATGAAAATGGGCCTCTGCACATTTGGACAGGGCCTCTCCTGAAGCACACATTTGTGGAAAAAGTAATTATGAGAGACGAATGAACTCCCAAAATGGAATGGAAATTTTCTTGTTTAGGCCTGGAACGCTAGGGCCTGGAAACATGTGGTTCTAACTGAATGAGCAAAGTGTGAGCAGAGATCAAAATAAAACACACACCAATTAGGGAACTCGATATTTAACCAGGTGTCCAGAGTAGTGGAAAACTGTACATGTGTCAATTTGCTCAAATCCTGTCTTCACAAGAAAGTAAATTCCAGGACAACCAGTGACTAGAGGAGGACACCTTTCAAAGGACTTGTAAAAAGTCCAACACTGAATTTAGCCCAACACTGAATTTAGATAAAAAGTAGCAGAGTCTGTTAGTCTTTCAAGTTTTAATAGGAGAAACTTATAACATGTAATAGCTGTTACATGAATACCTTTAGAGCTTTTGGAGAGGTCTAAATCACTATGAGTGAGGGCTTCCCTGACTCACAAAGTTCAAAATAGTAAAACAAACAATTTGAAAAACCAATCAACCAATAAAATACAAACACTAAGTCCAAAGGGTTTCACTGGTTTTAAAAGAACTTATGGAATGCACAACTATTGAAGAGGCTTACTCTGCATTCTGCTTTACTCAGGCCCGGTACATGAGCAACTGTGAAAGCAAAATTCAAAATGTTATGTGAACTGACCATTTCATTGGTGAAACCATGACCCAATAGACATTTTCTCTTTTGAAACTTCATACATTATCCATATATGTTCTCAAAGGGAAGGAATACACAGGATTTAGTCGGGTTTTTTTTTTTTTTTAGTATTTTGTGTTCCACCAGATTTATTTGAAGATATATTGTCCTGCATCCACTGCCCAATGCAGAAGGCCACACATATGACAACCAACATGAGAACTTCACTTTTACAGTCTGATTAAATCATCATGAGAATATAATTTTCCTTTCATCATCAAAGATTTTTACATCAGATTAACCAGCTCTCTTGGTTTTCCATGTTTTTCCCTGGTTTTTGTACCTTGAATTGGGTGTGCACTCTTCTCAATCTTGATCTCCATCTTCCCTCATATTTCCAAATATATTCATCTGGGAAACATGTAAAGATCTTATTCAGGGCCTGTTTCATTGTTTTCAAATATCTGCCCTTGAAGTTCATCTTCCACCTCTGTCTCTCATATCCAAAGCTATATGCTTGCAGAGGATTTCTGCTGAGATATTTCACAGAAAGCTCTTATACTGCAGTTGAATGATGCCAGCAAGTCTTGACTGAATAGCTTAGGGAACAGGACTCAGCCAAATGACTGACATGACAAGGGAAAACCGTATGCTCAAGGATAGGACATGGCAGAGATCATCTGTCAGGACCTGGCAAATTTCATATCCCATTGAAAGTACATCCGTGTGTAGATTGGCAAGCATTTCCATCCACAAATTCTGAGCAGTGAAGCCTTCAGAGAGAATATTGTGGCATACCAGCTCAAGAATATTCATACTATTTAAATCTTGCCCTACAAGGTCCTCTGTGCCACTGAGGACTCCATTGCAACGCCCAGCATTGTGACTCAGGTCTCCTACTGCACACTTGTATCCTAGAGCCTAAAGTCCAGCTCACAATGGTGCTCAGGCAATCACAGCCCAGGGTTGTTGCCTGGCAACCACAAGCTTGTGGATTTCTGTGAACTGTTTCAGCCCAACAATGCAGCTTTCCACCTCATACAACCACAGCCGTTACAATCATGCAGTATTTGATTAGCCTCTCTATGTTGCCTCAGAATTTTTTTTACAGTTGTAGTGATCAAGAAAATTTGACATATTTTGAGAAGTGGAGGGAAGTAATTGGAAAACATTTTTGGTATGTCTGAGGTCTATCGGTTCCAAACTTGACTACACCAGTCTTTTAAATTTTCAAACCTAGAGCCTAAAATCCACCTGACCGTGATGTTCAGCCAATCTCAGCCCAGTGTGGTTGCCTGGCAACCACAAGCCTGTGGATTTCTGTGAACAGTTTCAGCCCAACTCTGCAGCTCTCAACCTCATACAACCACAGCCATTCCAATCATGCAGTATTTGATTCACCTCTCCAATTTGGCTCCGAATTTTCTTGGAAGTTGTGGTGATCCAGCAAATTTGACATATTTTGACAAGTGGAGAGAAGTGATTGCCTCTGTCTTTAGCTCTGTTTGTGGTATATGGGGTCCAAACTTGACTACCCTAGTCTATTCAATTTTCAAACTTAGAAAGCCTAATGTTTCGGGGGAGGAAAAAAAATGCCACAATGATTTGGGTTCTGCCGAGTTTCTGGTGGCTTGGGAAGCAAACCTGCAAATCATACATGCAATCTCTGCTGGATTACTGCCACCATGGTAGTATTAGTTAGCACGAAAAGCCAGCAACCAGAAGAAGAGTCACAAAATGAAGGTGACTCCTTTCAGTGCATGAATATTTGGACTGCCTGCTTCAACTACCCAGCTTCCTCGGGGTACACATGTCTGCAATCGCTATTTCAAGGAGGTCTGCAGCCATTCCAGCATAACCCTGAACACTAAACATTAGGTACTAGCTCAATACCTAAACCAACATAATGCTAGATAGCTTATCACCACCAGGTTTTCCCAGAATTCAAATGTAACATGGTGAAAGAGAAACGCCTAGAAACGGGAAGCAAATGCCCCTTTCCCTAAAAATCCCAGGTATTTTCTAATCTCATGGAATATTTAGACTCCACACCTCATGTAGGGAACCTAGGGACCTGGACCAAGTGTGTCTAGTTTTCTGTTGTCCTCTTTTTGGAAACAGCATCTTAATTAGTTGTTGAAAGAGGCCTTGAGATAAATTCATAGCCCAAGATGGACTGGAACTCCCAAGGATCCATCCACCTCAGCCGCCAGATTGCTGGTATTATAAGCATGAGCGACCATGCCAAGGATGTGCACAGAGATTCTTACATAATTTGTGAAATCCCACTACTGGTCTATAGGTAGCTTGTGTGCTTCAGGCTTTAGGAATATGCCTCTCTTTGTTTTGGCTGCCCTTGTTCAGGTGTCCATTTCTATTGTCATAAGCTCCAAGGCCCCAGGCAAGGGGCTGGCTGCCCTTCCTCTTTTGTGTCCTTGGATGATTACTCCCCAGATGAACAGGGTTCAAATATATTGTATCCTGTGCATTTGAAAAGGAAAGGAGTAAATATTCATGAGTTAATGTGGACATGCCAGGGAATTGAGGGACCATGATAGAGACAAAACTTCAGACCATGGGCTGAAGGCTGAGGCTTCTGTACCTCTAGCTTCTTGAATAGTGTTTACATGGGCCTGCTGAGCAATTGTGTGCTCTCAAATGTTATTTAATGGGTTTTGTTTTGATTTATTTTGTTTTTTCCTTTGGATTTTTACATGGAAGGAACAGTACCATGGTTTGAAGAAGCTGGAGTGCCTTACCTAAGAGAAATTAGAAAAAAAGGGACAATTCAGCAGCCAAGAATTTCTCAAATGCCCTTGGTTTTTTCAAAAAAAGTGACATAAATTTCAGCGTGTCAGGTCCATGTCTCTTTACAAAACATTTTACCTCCTATACCATAGGAATTACTGTTTTTTGAAAGGTCAACCTGCACTGAAATAAAGATAATCCCTCCTTTCCTCATTCTGCTTGAAACCACATCCTTTGTTAGTTATATTTTCTTACGCAGAAACACTTGGAGATGACTACAGCAAGACTTTGCCATTGGTGGAATTTCCACGGAGACACATGAAGTAATACTGCACAACTTCAAGTGAAGTGCACTGTCCCTTGACAATGGCAAGTCTGGGCAAACCTCTAGTAACTGAAAATCTTAGAAAGTCTGAAAGTGAGTGAATGAATATGGACCTCTCCACATTTGGACAGGGCCTCTCCTGAAGCACACATTTGTGGAAAAAGTAATTATGAGAGACGAATGAACTCCCAAAATGGAATGGAAATTTTCTTGTTTATGCCTGGAACGCTAGTGCCTGGAGCCCTGTGGTTCTAACTGGATGAAGAAAGTGTGAGCAGAGATCAAAATAAAACACACACCATTTAGGCAACTCGATATTTAACCAGGTGTCCAGAGTAGTGGCAAACTGTACTTGTGTCAATTTGCTCAAATCCTGTCTTCACAAGAAAGTAAATTCCAGCACGACCAGTGACTAGAGGAAGACACATTTCAAAGGACTTGTAAAAAGTCCAACACTGAAATTAGCCCAACACTGAATTTAGATGAAAAGTACCAGAGTCTGTTAGTCTTTCAAGTTTTAATAGGAGAAACTTATGACATGTAATATCTGTTACATGAATACCTTCAGAGCTTTTGGAGAGGTCTATATCACTAGGAGTGAGGGCTTCCCTGACTCACAAAGTTAAAAATAGTAAAACAAACAATTTGAAAAACCAATCAACCATTAAAATACAAACACTAAGTCCAAAAGGTTTCACTGGTTTTAAAAAAACTTATGGAATGCACAACTATTTAAGAGGCTTACTCTGCATTCTGCTTCACTCAGGCCCGGTACATGAGCAACTGTGAAAGCAAAATTCAAAATGTTATGTGAACTGACCATTTCATTGGTGAAACCATGACCAAGGAGACATTTTCTCTTTTGAAAGTTCGTACATTATCCATATATGTTCTCAAAGGGAAGAATACACAGGATTTATGCTGAATTTTTTTTCAGTATTTTGTGTTCCACAAGATTTATTTGAAGATCCCCTGTCCTTCATCCACTGCCCAATGCAGAAGGCCACACATATGACAAACAACATGAGAACTTCACTTCTACAGCCTGATTAAATCATTATGAGAATATAATTTTCCTTTCATCATCAAAGATTTTTACATCAGATTAACGAGCTCTCTTGGTTTCCCATGTTTTTCCCTGGTTTTTGTACCTTGAAATGGGTGTGCACTCTTCTCAGTCTTGATCTCCATCTTCCCCCATATTTCCAAACATATTCATCTGGGAAACATGTAAAGATCTTATTCAGGGCTTGTTTCATTGTTTTCAAATATCTGCCCTTGAAATTCATCTTCCACCTCTGTCTCTCATATCCAAAGCTATATGCTTGCAGAAGATTTCTGCTGAAAAATTTCACAGAAAGCTCTTATACTACAGGTCAATGATGCCAGCAAGTCTTGACTGAATAGCTTAGGGAACAGGACTCAGCCAAATGACTGACAGGACAAGGGAAAACCGTATGCTCAAGGATAGGACATGGCAGAGATCATCTGCCAGGCGCTGGCATATTTCATATCTCATTGAAAGTACATCCGGCCCAGCCGCGCCTAGCCATTGGTGTGCAGAGGAGGAGCTGCGCGGTTCCGGAGCGCCTGCAGAAGCCCCTTCCTTTGTCTCGAGGTGGAGGGATCCCGTATTCCTGAGGCACCTGGGCCTGTGCCCAGTCGCTCCTAGCCATAGGTGTGCAGAGGAGGAGCTGTGCGGATCTGGAGCGCCTGCAGAATCCCCTTCCTTTGTCTGAAGGAGGAGGGATCCCGGGTTCCTGATGCACCTCCGCCTGTGCCCAGCCGCGCCTAGCCATCGGTGTGCAGAGGAGTAGCTGCAAGGATACGCAGCGCCTACAGAAGCCCCTTCCTTTGTCTGTAGAACTGTGGATATCTCTGCAAGCAGGGAGGGATCACAGGCTCCTGAGGCACTGCCATCTGTGGTGAGTACCCTAACCCGGCTGCAATCCAAGAGCTGTGGATCTACCAAGGGGCAGGTGGGCGCACAGTGACCCTGAGGCCCAGCTTGTCTGGAACCACGGAGTTCTGAACAAGCAGAGGAGGGCCATTGGTTTTGCAGGCCCAAAGGCCGGGGGTAGAGTGGTGCCAGAGTCTCAGTAGCTGCAAACGTAGAAAGGGATTTTCAACAGATCCTGAGGAGACTTTCAAATAACACTTGAAACACAGAAATATAGGAAAATGACAAAATGAAAGACCAATTTACAACCTCAAACCTCCAGCCCATCTCAGAAAACCGTAGGAGGAATGTATTTAGAAGAAAATATATCCCATCCTCCTCATATATCAGACACAATAGCTACTGAAGTTGACAAGCAACTCCAGGAAGCTTTAAAGAAATTCAAACTCGAAATAATATCCCAGATAAAAGAAATGAAAGAGATTCTAAATATATCTAAAGAAAACACAGATAAAAAATTGGAGGAACTAAAAAAAAAGATAGAATCCCTAGATGAGCAATATAAGAAACAAACAGAATACATAAGGCAGATGCACAGAGATATACACGAAATAAAAAACTCCACTGAAAGTTGTAAAAACCGCCTTAATGAAAGTGAAGATAGAATTTCAGACCTTGAAGACAGGATTGCAGCTAGTGAACAGGAAAGGAAAGATCTTTAAAAATAACAAGGAATCAGGAAACAACAATTCAACAACTGCAAGATGATGCAAAGAAGAATAACATAAGACTGATAGGGATTAATGAAAAAGAAGGAGACAACATAAAGGATATCAAGAGGATATTTAGAGAAGCAATAGTTGAAAACTTCCCAAGCATGAGATCAGAAACTGACATCAGGATCAGTGAAGCATATAGAACTCCAAATAGTCATAACCAAAATAAAACTACACCCAGACATATAATAATCACCATCCCAGAAATCCAACACAAGAATAGATTATTAAAAGCTGTCAGAGAGAAAAGACAGATCACTTATAAAGGAAATCCTATCAGAATCACAGCAGACTTCTCATCAAAAACAATAAAGTCAAGAAGAGCATGGAGTGAAGTATTCCAGATCCTAAAGCAAAATGATTTCCAACCTAGACTGATATATCCTGCAAAACTATCATTTAAAATAGATGGTGAAATATGATACTTCCATGACAAAGAACAGCTGAAGAACTTCATGAATACCAAACCAACCCTGCAAAAAATATTGAAAGACAGTTTAGATACACAAAGGAAAAAACCACTAAGCAAAGCAAATAATTAAACAGAACAGAAAGATAAAGATGCAACAACAGAGAGATAAGATTCCTACAATTAACCAACATTTAACAGTAGTAACCATTAAGGTAAATGGTCTCAATGCACCAATCAAAAGAAACAGACTAGCAGAATGGATCAAGAAACAAAATCCAACCATATGCTGTTTACAGGAAACCCATCTAACCCAGAAGGATACTCACAGACTGAAAGTCAAAGGATGGAAAACAATTCTTCATGCAGCAGGAATCCAAAAAAAGGCAGGAGTAGCCATTCTGTTTGCAGACAACGTGAACTTTAAACCAACAATGACCATAAAGATAAAGAAGGTCACTACATACTCGTAAGGGGAAAACTCCAAGAGGAAGAGATAACTATCTTAAATATATACGCACCAAACTCCAGAGCACCCAGTTATATAAAATAATTATTAACAGAAATGAAAACTCAAATTATCAGTAACACAATTGTAACAGGAGACCTTAATACGCCATTGACACCAAGGGACAGATCGACCAGACAGAAAATGAGTAAAGAAATATCAGAACTGAATCATACCTGTGAACAAATGGGTTTGATAGACATATACAGAATGTTCCACCCAACAACATCAGAATACACATTCTTCTCAGCAGTACATGGATCATTTTCGAAAATAGACCATATATTAGCTCATAGAACATATTTTAAAAAGTGCAAAAGAGCTGAAATCGTCCCTTGCATGTTATCGGATCACAGCGCTCTGAAATTAGAAATTAACGATAAAAGATACTGCAAAAATCCCACAAACACATGGAAACTGAATAACACACTCTTGAGTAATCAGTGGGTCACAGAAGAAATTAAAGAAGAAATCAAACAATACCTAAAAGAAAATGAAAATGCAGATACAACTTACCGGAATCTATGGGATGCAATGAAAGCCGTTCTGAGAGGAAAATTTATTGCACTGAGTTCCCACATCAGGAAAACAGAACGAATACAAATAAATAACTTGATGCTACACCTCAAACAGCTAGAAAAAGAAGAGCAAGTCAAGCCCAAAGCCAAAAGAAGAGAGGAAATTATAAAAATCAGAGCAGAAATCAATGCAATAGAGACTAAGAAAACAATCCAAAGGATCAACAAATCAAAGAGTTGGTTCTTTGAAAGAATAAATAAAATCGATAAGCCCCTAGCCAACCTTATTTTAAAAAGGGAAGAAAAAGCTCAAATTCATGCAATAAGAAATGAAAAAGGAGAAGTCACTACAGACCCAATAGAAATACAAAAGATCATCAACACCTATTTCGAAAACCTCTACTCTCAAAAGTTTGATAACACAGAAGAAATAGACAGATTCTTAGAAGCATATGAAGTGCCAAAGCTAGATCAAGAGTATGTAAAATTGTTGAATAACCCAATCTCGGTTACTGAAATTGAAAATGTAATTAAGTCCTTACCCACCAAGAAGTGCCCAGGCCCAGATGGATTCACTGCAGAATTCTACAAGAAATACAAAGAAGACCTAATGCCGACACTCCTCAAACTATTCAATGAAATTGAAAGGGAAGCAATCCTTCCTAAGTCATTCCTGGAAGCAAATATCACTCTAGTACAAAAACCCGAGAAAGACCCAACTAAATAAGAGAACTATAGACCGATCTCCCTAAAGAACACAGATGCAAAAATCCTCAATAAAATATTGGCAAATAGGATCCAGCAAATCATCAAGAAGATTATACGCCATGACCAAGTGGGATTCATCCCAGGAATGCAAGGATGGTTCAACATACGCAAATCAATAAATTTAATCCACCATATCAATAAAGCCAAAAAAAAAGAATCACATGATCATTTCTATAGATGCAGAAAAAGCCTTCGATAAGGTCCAACATTTATTCATGATAAAAACTCTACAGAAAATTGGAATAGATGGTCTTTACCTCAATATAATAAAGGCCATTTATGACAAACCAACAGCCAGCATCATACTAAATGGCCAAAAATTGAAAGCCTTTACTTTAAAATCAGGCCCAAGACAAGGATGTCCTTTACCACCACTCCTATTTAATATAGTACTGGAAGTACTAGCCAGAGCAATTAGGCAAGAAAGAGAAATAAAAGGGGTAAAGATAGGAAAAGAAGAAGTTAAGTTGTCATTGTTTGCAGATGACATGATACTCTACATAGAAGACCCACTAAGCTCCATTGAAAGACTCTTAGATACAATAAATAAATTCAGTAATGTGGCCGGATACAAAATCAATACTCAGAAATCAATAGCATTCCTATACACAAACAACAAAACCACAGAGAGGGAAATAAGGGAAACTGGACTATTCACATTAGCAAGCAAAAAAATGAAATATTTAGGAATTACTCTTATGAAAGAAGTGAAAGACTTATACAGTGAAAACTATAATACACTGAAAAAGGAAATTGAAGATGATCTCAGAAAATGGAAAGGCATCCCTTGCTCATGGATAGGAAGAACAAACATTGTGAAGATGGCCATTCTCCCAAAACTCTTATACAGATTCAATGCAATCCCAATAGAAATACCATCAACATACCTTATAGATCTAGAGAAATCACTCCTAAATTTCATCTGGAACCTGAAGAGACCTAGAATCGCAAAAGCAATTCTAATCAGCAAAGACAAAGCAGGAGGCATCACAATCCCTGACTTGAAATTATACTACAAAGCAACAGTAGTAAAATCAACATGGTATTGGAATCAAAAAGAGCTGAAGATCAATGGAATAGATTAGAAGATACAACCACAACTACAAACACACTCTACCACCTTATCTTTGATAAAGGTGCTAAGCAGGTTCACTGGAAGAATGACAGTCTCTTTAATAAATGGTGCTGGAAAAACTGGCTCTCCATTTGCCGAAAACTAAAGCTAGACCCATGCCTATCACCATGTACTAAATTAAAATCTAAATGGGTCAAAGATCTGAATATTAAAACAGAAACACTAAATCTATTGGAAGACAAAATAGGTAGAAACCTTGGAGACATAGGAGTAGGTAGAGAATTCATGAATAGGACTCAAACTGCACGGGAAATACTTCCCAGAATCAATAACTGGGACCACTTCTTATTAAAAAGTTTTTGCATGTCAAAAGAAATCTCGAGCATAGTGAAAAGAAAACCCACAAACTGGGAAAAGATTTTAGTGAACTCTCTCTCAGACAAGGGACTCTTGTCTAAAACATATAAAGAATTAAAAAAACTCAGACCTCCAAAATTCAAAGATCCAATCCAAAAATGGGCATGTGAGATGAATACGCAATTCTCAGATGAAGAAATGCAAATGGCAAATAAATACATGAAAAAATGCTCATCATCATTGCTCATTAGAGAAATGCAAATTAAAACCACACTGAGATACCATCTCACTCCTGAAAGAATGGCCAGGATCAAGAAAACCAACAACAACAAATGCTGGAGAGGCTGTGGGAAAAAAGGAACTCTCCTGCACTGCTGGTGGGAGTGTAGACTGGTACAGCCTTTGTGGAGATCTGTCTGGAGATTTCTCAAAATGTTGGGACTGGAAATCCCATTTATTCCAGCTATTCCACATCTAGGCATATTCCCAGAAGAACTGAAAGCATCATACCACAGGGATATATGTGCACCTATGTTTATAGCAGCACAATTTGTAATCGCCAGATCTTGGAAACAACCCAAGTGTCCATCAAATGAGGAATGGATAAAAAAGTTGTGGTATTTCTATACAATGGAGTATTATTCAGCTATAAAGAAGGATTGCATTGAGATATTTATCAATAAATGGGCGCAGCTTGAGACCATACTCATAAGTGAAATAAATCAATCTCGCATGTATGAATACCGAATAGTTTCCCTAATGTAAGTAATGATTCAAATATATAAAAATATGTGATAATCATGATTCCCCATTATGTGGCCTTGAAGCCTTATAAAATTTTCACTTATTAATTAGAAAGGCTTTATTCTGGGCTTTTTGATATGGAAATATTTGAAGCTATAGTATATGAAGTTTTATCCAAATATTTTAAGGAAAAAGACAGACACTATGGTAACTACTATTCTTTAAAAAAATTATTTAGCTATTTCTTATGTTTATTTTAATTAAGGGAAAAATTTAAAAAAATAGGATATATAATAGTAACTCTTTTCTATCTCCTATTAACTTGTTTTGAAGTCCTGTAATACTCCCAAGATCTTGTTTTGACTGATTAGACTCTGTTCCATTCTGTGCAATAGTAGCTAGTCTGAGGGTATAGGCAACTAATTTGAAGGCAATAAGATTCACAAAGATGCCCATTCTGGTTTGACTATTGTCTCCTTTGGAAGTCCTGTAACGTTCACAATGCCTAAGTTTTATTGGTCTTGTTCTCCACTGTTTTGTCCAACTTTACAATATCTAATGAGATAGACAATTCCTTTTAAGGAAACAAGAGACAATGTTGATAACCATTGTTAATAACCTTGTACTCTGTTCTACATCATGTGCTATGTCTATCCTTGGTTTTGACTTACAGTTTTGTTTTGCCATATTTGACTTTATTCACTCCCCCCCAAAAAAGTAATAAGAACAAAGGAGTAATAAAATCCAAAATGTGTAAATTTTGTTGTAAAAAAGAGAGAGAGGAAAAAAAAAGAGTTCTAACGGATATAACAGCAAGTGTGTTTAGGGGTGTTAAATAGCTGACTATATTAATGCTTTTGGATCATTGAGCACAGCTGTTTGCAGTCTCTCTGTTTGAATGTCTACTTTGTATTCTTTGATACTGTGATTTGAGCAACTATTTCCAAGATGATAATATGTAATCTATTAACAGGTGATTTCTTACTGTTATGTTTTTTTTGTAGTTCTGTATTATGTGTAACCGTACACTGCTTTGTTTTGTTTTGTGTTTTCTCTTTTTCCTGATAAATAAAAAAAAAGTAAAGAAAGTACATCCATGTATAGATTGGCAAGCATTTCCATCCACAAATTCTGAGCTGTGAAGCCTTCAGAGAGAATATTGTGGCATACCAGCCCAAGAATATTCATCCTATTTAAATCTTGCCCTACAAGGTCCTCTGTGCCACTGAGGTCTCCATGGCAACGCCCAGCATTGTGACTCAGGTCTCCTACTGCACACTTGTATCCTAGAGCCTAAAGTCCAGCTCACAATGGTGCTCAGCCAATCACAGACCAGTGTGGTTGGCTGGCAACCACAAGCTTGTGGATTTCTGTGAACTGTTTCAGCCCAACTCTGCAGCTTTCCACCTCATACAACCACAGCCATTCCAATCATGCAGTATTTGATTAGCCTCTCTATGTTGCCTCAGAATTTTTTTTACAGTTGTAGTGATCAAGAAAATTTGACATATTTGGAAAAGTGGAGGGAAGTAATTGGAAAACATTTTTGGTATGTCTGAGGTCTATGGGTTCCAAACTTGACTACACCAGTCTTTTAAATTTTAAAACCTAGAGCCTAAAATCCACCTCACAGTGATGTCAGCTAATCTCAGCCCAGTGTGGTTGCCTGGCAACCACAAGCCTGTGGATTTCTGTGAACAGTTTCAGCCCAACTCTGCAGCTCTCCACCTCATACAACCACAGCCATTCCAATCATGCAGTATTTGATTCACCTCTGTAATTTGGCTCCGAATTTTCTTGGAAGTTGTGGTGATCAAGCAAATTTGACATATTTTGACAAGTGGAGGGAAGTAATTGGCTCTGTCTTTAGCTGTGTTTGTGGTATATGGGGTCCAAACTTGACCACCCCAGTCTATTCAATTTTCAAACTTAGAAAGCCAAATGTTTCCGGGGAGGAAAGAAAATGCCACAATGATTTGGGTTCTGCCGAGTTTCTGGTGGCTTGGGAAGCAAACCTGCAAACCATACATGCAATCTCTGCTGGATTAGTGCCACCATGGTAGTATTAGTTAGCACGAAAAACCAACAACCAGAAGATGAGTCCCAAAATGAAAGTGAATCCTTGCAGTGCATGAATATTTGGAGTGCCTGCTTCAACTACCCAGCTTCCTCGGTGTTCACATGTCTGCAACCACTATTTCAAGGAGGTCTTCAGCCATTCCAGCATAATCCTGAACACTAAACATGACGTACTAGCTCAATACCTAAACCAACATAATGCTAGATAGCTTATCACCAGCAGGTTTTCCCAGAATTCAAATGTAATATGATGAAGGGAAACCCTTAGAAACGGGATGCAAATGCCCCATTCCCTAAAAATCCCAGGTATTTTCTCATGGCATGGAATATTTAGACTCCACAACTCATGTAGGGAACCCAGGGAACTGGACCAAGATGTCTAGGATTCTGTTGTCCTCTTTTTGAAACAGCATCTTATGGAGTTGTTGAAAGAGGCCTTGAGATAAATTCGTAGCCCAAGATGGACTGGAACTCCCAAGGATCCATCCACCTCAGCCCCCAGATTCCTGGGATTACAGGCATGAGTGAACGGCCAAGCATGTGCACAGAGATTCTTACATAATTTGTGAAATCCCACTACTGGTCTATAGGAAGCTTGTGTGCTTCAGGCTTTAGGAATATGCCTCTGTTTTGGCTCCCCTTCTTCAGGTGTCCATTTCTATTGTGATAAGCTCCAAGGCCCCAGGCAAGGGGGTGGCTGCCCTTCCTCTGGTGTGTCCTTGGATGATTACTGCCCAGGTGAACAAGGTTCAAATATATTGGATCCTGTGCATTTGAAAAGGATATGAGTAAAGATTCATGAGTTAATATGGACATGCCAGGGAATTGAGGGACCATGATAGAGACAAAACTTCAGACCATGGGCTGAAGGCTAAGGCTTCTGACCTCTAGCTTCTTGAATAGTGTTTACATGGGCCTGCTGAGTAATTGTGTGCTCTCAGAGGTTATTTAATGGGTTTTGTTTTAATTTATTTTGTTTTTTCCTTTGGTTTTTTACATGGAAGGAACAGTACCATGGTTTGAAGAAGCTGGAGGGTCTTACCTAAGAGAAATTTGAAAAAAGTGACAATTCAGCTGCAAAGAATTTCTAAAATGCCCTTGGCGTTTTAAAAAAAGTGACATAAAGTTAAGCATGTCATGTCCATATCTATTTACAAAAGATTTAACCTCCTATTCCATAGGAATTACTGTTTCTTTGAAAGGTCAACCTGCACTGAAATAAAGATAATCCCTCCTTTCCTCATTCTGCTTGAAACCACATCCTTTTTTATTTATATTTTCTTACACAGAAACACTTGGAGATGACTACAGCAAGAGTTTGCCATTGGTGGAATTTCCACGGAGACACATGAAGTAATACTGCACAACTTCAAGTGAAGTGCACTGTCCCTTGACATTGGCAAGTCTGGGCAAACCTCTAGTAACTGAAAATCTTAGAAAGTCTGAAAGTGAGTGAATGAAAATGGGCCTCTCCACATTTGGACAGGGCCTCTCCTGAAGCACACATTTGTGGAAAAAGTAATTATGAGAGACGAATGAACTCCCAAAACGCAATGGAAATTTTCTTGTTTAGGCCTGGAACGCTAGGGCCTGGAGCCATGTGGTTCTAACTGGATGAGCAAAGTGTGAGCAGAGATCAAAATAAAACACACATCATTTAGGGAACTCGATATTTAACCAGGTGTCCAGAGTAGTGGAAAACTGTACAGGTGTCAATTTGCTCAAATCCTGTCTTCACAAGAAAGTAAATTCCAGCACGACCAGTGACTAGATGAGGACACCTTTCAAAGGACTTGTAAAAAGTCCAACACTGAATTTAGCCCAACACTGAATTTAGATAAAAAGTAGCAGATTCTGTTAGTCTTTCAAGTTTTAATAGGAGAAACTTATAACATGTAATAGCTGTTACATGAATAACTTCAGAGGTTTTGGAGAGGTCTCAATCACTATGAGTGAGGGCTTCCCTGACTCACAAAGTTAAAAATAGTAAAACAAACAATTTGAAAAACCAATCAACCAATAAAATACAAACACTAAGTCCAACGGGTTTCACTGGTTTTAAAATCACTTATGGAATGCACAACTATTGAAGAGGCTTACTCTGCATTTTGCTTTACTCAGGCCTGTTATATGAGCAACTGTGAAAGCAATATTCAAAATGTTATGTGAACTGACCATTTCATTGGTGAAACCATGACCCAATAGACATTTTCTCTTTTGAAACTTCGTACATTATCCATATATGTTCTCAAAGGGAAGGAATACACAGGATTTAGGCTGATTGTTTTTAGTATTTTGTGTTCCACCAGATTTATTTGAATATCCCCTGTCCTGCATCCACTGCCCAATGCAGAAGGCCACACATATGACAACCAACATGAGAACTTCACTTCTACATCCTGATTAAATCATCATGAGAATATAATTTTCCTTTCATCATCAAAGATTTTTACATCAGATTAACGAGCTCTCTTGGTCCCCATGTTTTTCCCTGGTTTTTGTACCTTGAAATGGGTGTGCACTCTTCTCAGTCTTGATCTCCATCTTCCCCCATATTTCCAAACATATTCATCTGGGAAACATGTAAAGATCTTATTCACGGCTTGTTTCATTGTTTTCAAATATCTGCCCTTGAAACTCATCTTCCACCTCTGTCTCTCATATCCAAAGTTATATGCTTGCAGAGGATTTCTGCTGAGAAATTACACACAAAGCTCTTATACTGCAGGTGAATGATGCCAGCTAGTCTTGACTGAATAGCTTAGGGAACAGGACTGAGCCAAATGACTGACATGACAAGGGAAAACCGTATGCTCAAGAATAGGACATGGCAGAGATCATCTGCCAGGCCCGGGCCTATTTCATATCCCATTGAAAGTACATCCATGTGTAGATTGGCAAGCATTTCCATCCACAAATTCTGAGCAGTGAAGCCTTCAGAGAGAATATTGTGGCATACCAGCCCAAGAATATTCATCCTATTTAAATCTTGCCCTACAAGGTCCTCTGTGCCACTGAGGTCTCCATGGCAACGCCCAGCATTGTGACTGAGGTCGCCTACTGCACACTTGTATCCTAGAGCCTGAAGTCCAGCTCACAATGGTGCTCAGCCAATCACAGCCCAGGGTGGTTGCCTGGCAACCACAAACTTGTGGATTTCTGTGAACTGTTTCAGCCCAACTCTGCAGCTTTCCACCTCATACAACCACAGCCTTTACAATCATGCAGTATTTGATTAGCCCCTCTATGTTGCCTCAGAATTTTTTTTTACAGATGTAGTGATCAAGAAAATTTGACATATTTTCAGAATTGGAGGTAAGTAATTGGAAAAAATTTTTGTTATGTCTGAGGTCTATGGGTTCCAAACTTGACTACACCAGTATTTTAAATTTTGAAACCTCGAGCCTAAAATCCACCTCACAGTGATGTTCAGCCAATGTCAGCCCAGTGTGGTTGCCTGGCAACCACAAGCCTGTGGATTTCTGTTAACAGTTTCAGCCCAACTCTGCAGCTCTCCACCTCATACAACCACAGCCATTCCAATCATGCAGTACTTGATTCACCTCTCTAATTTGGCTCCGAATTTTCTTGAAAGTTGTGGTAATCAAGCAAATTTGACATATTTTGACAAGTGGAGGATAGTAATTGGCTCTGTTTTTAGCTGTGTTTGTGGTATATGGGGTGCAAACTTGACTACCCTAGTCTATTCAATTTTCAAACTTAGCCAAATGTTTCGGGGGAGGAAAGAAAATGTCACAATGATTTGGGTTCTGCCGAGTTTCTGGTTGTTTGGGAAGCAAACCTGCAAACCATATATGCAATCTCTGCTGGATTACTGCCACCATGGTAGTATTAGTTAGCACGAAAAGCCCCAAACCAGAAGATGAGTTCCAAAATGAAAGTGAATCCTTGCAGTGCATGAATATTTTGAGTGCCTGCTTCAAGTATCCAGCTTCTTCAGGGTTCACATGTCTGCAATCGCTATTTCAAGGAGGTCTGCAGCCATTCCAGCATAACCCTGAACACTAAACATGAGGTACTAGCTCAATACCTAAACCAACATAATGCTAGATAGCTTATCACCAGCAGGTTTTCCCAGAATTCAAATGTAACATGGTGAAAGGGAAACCCTTAGAAACGGGATGAAATGCCCCTTTCCCTAAAAATCCCAGGTAGTTTCTCATGGCATGGAATATTTAGACTCCACAACTCATGTAGGGAACCCAGGGACCAGGACCAAGTGTGTCTAGTTTACTGTTGTCCTCTTTTTGGAAACAGCATCTTATGTAGTTGTTGAAAGAGGCCTTGAGATAAATTCGTAGCCCAAGATGGATTGGAAATCCCAAGGATCCATTCACCTCAGCCCCCAGATTGCTGGGATTATAGGCATGAGAGACCATGCCAAGCATGTGCACAGAGATTCTTACATAATTTGTGAAATCCCACTACTGGTCTATAGGTAGTTTGTGTGCTTCAGGCTTTAGGAATATTCCTCTCTTTGTTTTGGCTCCTCTTGTTTAGGTGTCCATTTCTATTGTGATAAGCTCCAAGGCCCCAGGCAAGGGGGTGTCTGCACTTCCTCTGGTGTGTCCTTGGATGATTACTGCCCACTTGAAAAGGGTTCTGATATATGGGATCCTGTGCATTTGAAAAGGAAATGAGTAAAGATTCATGAGTTAATGTGGACATGCCAGGGATTTGAGGGCCATGATAGAGACAAAACTTCAGACAATGGGCTGAAGGCTGAGGCTTCTGTACCTCTAGCTTCATGAATAGTGTGTACATGAGCCTGCTGAGCAATTGTGTGCTCTCAAATGTTATTTCATGGGTTTTGTTTTAATTTATTTTGTTTTTTCTTTTGTTTTTTTACATGGAAGGAACAGTACCATGGTTTGAAGAAGCTGGAGTGTCTTACCTAAGAGAAATTTGAAATAAGGTAAAATTCAGCAGCCAAGAATTTCTCAAATGCCCTTGGCGTTTTAAAAAATGTGACATAAAGTTGAGCGTCTCATGTCCATGTCTCTTTACAAAAGATTTAACCTCCTATTCCATAGGAATTACTGTTTCTTTGAAAGGTCAACCTGCACTGAAATAAAGATAATCCCTCCTTTCCTCATTCTGGTTGAAATCACATCCTTTGTTAGTTATATTTTCTTATGCAGAAACACTTGGAGATGACTACAGCAAGAGTTTGCAATTGGTGGAATTTCCACGGAGACACATGAAGTAATACTGCACAACTTCAAGTGAAGTGCACTGTCCCTTGACAATGGCAAGTCTGGGCAAACCTCTAGTAACTGAAAATCTTAGAAAGTTTGAAATTGAGTGAATGAAAATGGGCCTCTCCACATTTGGACAGGGCCTCTCCTGAAGCACACATTTGTGGAAAAAGTAATTATGAGAGATGAATGAACTCACAAAACGGTTTGGAAATTTTCATATTTAGGCCTGGAACGCTATGGCCTGGAGCCCTGTGGTTCTAACTGGATGAGCAAAGTGTGAGCAGAGATCAAAATAAAACACACACCATTTAGGGAACTCGATAATTAACAAGGTGTCCAGAGTAGTGGCAAACTGTACATGTGTCAATTTGCTCAAATCCGGTCTTCACAAGAAAGTAAATTCCAGCACGACCAGTGACTAGAGGAGGACACATTTCAAAGGGCTTGTAAAAATTCCAACACTGTATTTAGCCCTACACTGAATTTAGATGAAAAGTAGCAGAGTCGGTTAGTCTTTCAAGTTTTAATAGGAGAAACTTATAACATGTAATAGCTGTTACATGAATACCTTCAGAGCTTTTGGAGAGGTCTAAATCACTATGAGTGAGGGCTTCAATGACTCACAAAGTTAAAAATTTTAAAACAAACAATTTGAAAAACCAATCAAACAATAAAATACAAACACTAAGTCCAAAGGGTTTCACTGGATTTAAAACCACTTATGGAATGCACAACTATTGAAGAGGCTTACTCTGCATTCTTCTTTACTCAGGCCTGGTACATGAGCAACTGTGAAAGCAAAATTCAAAATGTTATGTGAACTGACCATTTCATTGGTGAAACTATAACCCAATAGACATTTTCTCTTTTGAAACTTCATACATTATCCATATATGTTCTCAAAGGGAACGAATACACAGGATTTAGGCTGATTTTTTTTTTAGTATTTTGTGTTCCACCAGATTTAGTTGAAGATCTCCTGTCCTGCATCCACTGCCCAATGCAGAAGGCCACACATATGACAACCAACATGAAAACTTCACTTCTACAGCCTGATTACATCATCATGAGAATATAATTTTCCTTTCGTCATCAAAGATTTTTACATCAGATGAACCAGCTCTCTTGGTTTCCCATGTTTTTCACTGGTTTTCGTACCTTGATATGTGTGTGCACTCTTCTCAGTCTTCAACTCCATCTTCCCCCATATTTCCAAACATATTCTTTTGGGAAACATGTAAAGATCTTATTCAGGGCTTGTTTCATTGTTTTCAAATATCTGTCCTTGAAATTCATCTTCCACCTCTGTCACTCATATCCAACGCTATATGCTTGCAGAGGATTTCTGCTGAGAAATTTCACAGAAAGCTCTTATACTGCAGGTGAATGATGCCAGCAAGTCTTGACTGAATAGCTTAGGGAACAGCACTCAGCCAAATGACTGACATGACAAGGGAAAACCGTATGCTCAAGGATAGGACATGGCAGAGATCATCTGCCAGGCCCAGGAATATTTCATATCCCATTGAAAGTACATCCATGTGTAGATTAGGAAGCATTTCCATCCACAATTTCTGAGCAGTGAAGCCTTCAGAGAGAATATTGTGGCATACCAGCCCAAGAATATTCATCCTATTTAAATCTTGCCCTACAAGGTCCTCTGTGCCACTGAGGTCTCCATGGCAACGCCCAGCATTGTGACTCAGGTCTCCTACTGCACACTTGTATCCTAGAGCCTAAAGTCCAGCTCACAATGGTGCTCAGCCAATCACAGCCCAGTGTGGTTGCCTGGCAACCACAAGCTTGTGGATTTCTGTGAACTGTTTCAGCCCAACTTTGCAGCTTTCCACCTCATACAACCACAGCCATTCCAATCACGCAGTATTTGATTACCCTCTCTATGTTGCCTTAGAATGTTTTTTTACAGTTGTAGAGATCAAGAAAATTTGACATATTTTGAGAAGTGGAGGGAAGTAATTGGAAAATATTTTTGGTTTGTCTGAGGTCTATGGGTTCCAAACTTGACTACACCAGTCTTTTAAATTTTCAAACCTAGAGCCTAATATCCACCTCACAGTGATGTTCAGCCAATGTCAGCCCAGTGTGGTTGCCTGGCAACCACAAGCCTGTGGATTTCTGTGAACAGTTTCAGCCCAACTCTGCAGCTCTCCACCTCATACAATCACAGCCATTCCAATCATGCAGTATTTGATTCACCTCTGTAATTTGGCTCCTAATTTTCTTGGAAGTTGTGGTGATCAAGCAAATTTGACATATTTTGACAAGTGCAGGGAAGTAATTGGCTCTGTCTTTCGCTCTGTTTGTGGTATATGGGGTCCAAACTTGACCACCCCAGTCTATTCAATTTTCAAACTTAGAAAGCCAAATGTTTCGGGGGAGGAAAGAAAATGCCACAATGATTTGGGTTCTGCCGAGTTTCTGGTGGCTTGGGAAGCAAACCTGCAAACCATACATGCAATCTCTGCTGGATTACTGCCACCATGATAGTATTAGTTAGCACGAAAAACCAGCAACCAGAAGATGAGTCCCAAAATGAAAGTGAATCCTTGCAGTGCATGAATATTTGAAGTGACTGCTTCAACTATCCAGCTTCCTTGGGGTTCACTTGTCTGCAATCGCTATTTCAAGGAGGTCTGCAGCCATTCCAACATAACCCTGAACACTAAACATGAGGTACTAGCTCAATACCTAAACCAACATAATGCTAGAGAGCTTATGACCATCAGGTTTTCCCAGAATTCAATTTAACATGGTGAAAAGTTAACCCTTAGAAACGGGATGCAAATGCCGCTTTCCCTAAAAATCCCAGGTATTTTCTCATGGCATGGAATATTTAGACTCCACAACTCATGTAGGGAACCCAGGGACCTGGACCAAGTGTGTCTATTTTTCTGTTGTCCTCTTTTTGGAAACAGCATCTTATGCAGTTGTTGAAAGTGACATTGAGATAATTTCATAGCCCAAGATGGACTGGAACTCCCAAGGATCCATCCACCTCAACCCCCAGATTGCAGGGATTATAGGCATGAGCGACCATGCCAATTATGTGCACAGAGATTCTTACATAATTTGTGAAATCCCACTACTGGTCTATAGGTAGCTTGTGTGCTTCAGGCTTTAGGAATATGTTTATCTTTGTTTTGGCTCCCCTTGTTCAGGTGTCCATTTCTATTGTGATAAGCTCCAAGGCCCCAGGCAAGGGGGTGGCTGCGCTTCCTCTGGTGTGTCCTTGGATGATTACTGCCCAGGTGAACAGGGTTCAAATATATTGGATCCTGTGCATTTGAAAAGGTAATGAGTAAAGATTCATGAGTTAATGTGGACATGCCAGGGAATTGAGGGGCCATGATAGAGACAAAACTTCAGGCCATGGGCTGAAGGCTGAGGCTTCTGTACCTCTAGCTTCTTGAATAGTGTTTACATGAGCCTGCTGAGCAATTGTGCGCTCTCAAATGTTATTTAATGGGTTTTGTTTTAATTTATTTTGTCTTTTCCTTTGGTTTTTTACATGGAAGGAACAGTACCATGGTTTGAAGAAGCTATAGTGTCTTACCTAAGAAAAATTTGAAAAAAGGGACAATTCAGCAGCCAATAATTTCTCAAATGCCCTTGGCGTTTTAAAAAAAGTGACATAAAGTTGAGCGTCTCATGTCCATGTCTCTTTACAAAAGATTTTACCTCCTATTCCATAGGAATTACTGTTTCTTTGAAAGGTCAACCTGCACTGAAATAAAGATAATCCCTCCTTTCCACATTCTGCTTGAAACCACATCCTTTGTTAGTTATACTTTCTTATGCAGAAACACTTGGAGATGACTACAGCAAGAGTTTGCCATTGGTGAAATTTCCACGGAGACACATGAAGTAATACTGCACAACTTCAAGTGAACTGCACTGTCCCTTGACAATGGCAAGTCTGGGCAAACCTCTAGTAACTGAAAATCTTAGAAAGTCTGAAAGTGAGTGAATGAAAATGGGCCTCTCCACATTTGGACAGGGCCTCTCCTGAAGCACACATTAGTGGAAAAAGTAATTATGAGGGACGAATGAACTCCCAAAACGGAATGGAAATTTTCTTGTTTAGGCCAGGAACGCTATGGCATGTAGCCCTGTGGTTCTAAGTGGATGAGCAAAGTGTGAGCAGAGATCAAAATAATACACACACCATTTAGGGAACTCGATATTTAACCAGGTGTCCAGAGTAGTGGCAAACTGTACTTGTGTCAATTTGCTCAAATCCTGTCTTCACAAGAACGTAAATTCCAGCATGACCAGTGACTAGAAGAGCACACATTTCAAAGGGCTTGTAAGAATTCCAACACTGAATATAGCCCAACACTGCATTTAGATAAAAAGTGGCAGAGTCTGTTAGTCTTTCAAGTATTAATAGGAGAAACTTATAACATATAATAGCTGTTATATGAATACCTTCAGAGTTTTGGAGAGGTCTAAATCACTATGAGTGAGGGCTTCCCTGACTCACAAAGTTAAAAATAGTAAAACAAACAATTTGAAAAACCAATCAACCAATAAAATACAAACACTAAGTCCAAAGGGTTTTGCTGGTTTTAAAACCACTTATGGAATGCACAATTATTGAAGAGGCTTACTTTGCATTCTGCTTTATTCAAGCCTGGTACATGAGCAACTGTGAAAGCAAAATTCAAAATGTTATGTGAACTGACCTTTTCATTGTTGAAACCATGACCCAATAGACATTTTCTCTTTTGAAACTTCGTACATTATCCATATATGTTCTCAAAGGGAAGGAATACAAAGCATTAAGGCTGATTTTTTTTAGTATTTTGTGTTCCACCAGATTTATTTGAAGATCTCCGGTCCTGCATCCACTGCCAAATGCATAAGGCCACACATATGACAACCAACATGAGAACTTCACTTCTACAGCCTGATTAAATCATCATGATTATATAAATTTCCTTTCATCATCAAAGATTTTTGCATCAGATTAACCAGCTCTCTTGACTTCCCATATTTTTCCAGGTTTCTGTACCTTGAAATTTGTGTGCACTCTTCTCAGTCTTGATCTCCATCGTCCCCCATATTTCCAAACATATTCATCTGGGAAACATGTAAAGATCTTATTCACGGCTTGTTTCATTGTTTTCAAATATCTGCCCTTGAAATTCCTCTTCCACCTCTGTCTCTCATATTCAAAGCTGTATGCTTGCAGAGGATTTCTGCTGAGAAATTTCACAGAAAGCTCTTATACTGCAGATGAATAATGCCAGCAATTCTTGACTGAATAGCTTAGGGAACAGGACTCAGCCAAATGACTGACATGACAAGGGAAAACCGTATGCTCAAGGATAGGACATGGCAGAGATAATCTGCCAGGACCTGGCATATTTCATATCCCATTGAAAGTACATCCATGTGTAGATTGGCAAGCATTTCCATCCACAAATTCTGAGCAGTGTAGCTTTCAGTGAGAATATTGTGGCATACTAGCCCAAGAATATTCATCCTATTTAAATCTTGCCCTACAAGGTCCTCTGTGCCACTGTGGTCTCCATGGCAACCCCCAGGATTGTGACTCAGGTCTCTTTCTGCACACTTGATCTTAGAGCCTAAAGTCCAGCTCACAATGTTGCTCAGCCAATCACAGCCAGTGTGCTTGCCTGGCAACCACAAGCTTGTGGATTTCTGCGAACTGTTTCAACCCAACTCTGTAGCTCTCCACCTCATACAACCACAGCCATTCCAATCATGCAGTATTAGATTCACCTCTCTAAGTTGTCTCCGAATTTTTTTTGAAGTTGTGGTGATCAAGCAAATTTGACATATTTTGACAAGTGGAGGGAAGTAATTGGCTCTGTCTTTAGCTCTGTTTGTGGTATATGTGTTCCAAACTTGACTACCCATGTCTATTCAATTTTAAAACTTAGAAAGCCAAATGATTCGGGGGAGGAAATAAAATGCCACAATGATTTTTGTTCTGCCGTGTTTCTTGTGGCTTGGGAAGCAAACCTGCAAACCATACATGCAATCTCTGCTGGAATACTGCCACCATGGTAGTATTAGTTAGCACGAAAAGCCAGCAACCAGAAGATGTGTCCCAAAATGAAAGGGAATCCTTGCAGTGCATGAATATTTGGAGTGCCTGCTTCAACTATCAAGCTTTCTCGGGGTTCACATGTCTGCAATCGCTATTTCAAGGAGGTCTGCAGCCATTCCATCATAACCCTGAACACTAAACATGAGGTACTAGCTCAATACCTAAACCAACATAATGCTAGATAACTTATCACCAGCAGGTTTTCCCAGAATTCAAATGTAACCTGGTGAAAGGCAAACCCTTACCAAGGGGATGCAAATGCCCCTTTTCCTAAAAATCCCAGGTATTTTCTCATGGCATGGAATATTTAGACTCCGCAACTCATGCAGTGAACCCAGGGACCTGGAACAAGTGTGTCTAGTTTTCTGTTGTCCTCTTTTTGGAAACAGCATCTTATTTAGTTGTTGAAAGAGGCCTTGAGATAAATTCGTAGCCCAAGATGGACTGGAACTCCCAAGGATCCATCCACCTCAGCCCCCAGATTGCTGGGATTATAGGAACGAGCGACCATTCCAAGCATGTGCACAGAGATTGTTACATAATTTGTGAAATTATGTAACAATCTGGTCTATAGGTAGCTTGTGTGCTTAAGGCTTTAGGAATATGCCTCTCTTTGTTTTGGCTCCCCTTGTTCAGGTGTCCATTTCTATTGTGATAAGCTCCAAGGCCCCAGGCAAGGGGGTGGCTGCCCTTCCTCTTTTGTGTCCTTGGATGATTATTGCCCAGGTGAACAGGGTTCAAATATATTGGATCCTGTTCATTTGAAGAGGAAATGAGTAAAGATTCATGGGTTTATGAGGACATGCAAGGGGACTGAGGGGCCATGATAGAGACAAAACTTCAGGCCATGGGCTGAAGACTGAGGCTTCTGTACCTCTACCTTCTTGAATAGTGTTTACATGAGCCTGCTGAGCCAATGTGTGCTCTCAAATGTAATTTAATGTGTTTTGTGTGAATTTGTTTTGTATTTTGCTTTTGTTTTTTACATGGAAGGAACATTACCATGGTATGAAGGAGCTGGAGTGTCTTACCTAAGAGATATTTGAAAAAAGGGATCTTTCAGCAGCCAAGAAATTCTCAATTGCCCTTGGCGCTTTAAAAAAAGTGAAATAAAGTTTAGCGTGTCATGTCCTTGTCTCTTTACAAAAGATTTTACCTCCTATTTGAAAGGAATTACTGTTTCTTTTAATGTTCATCCTGCCCTGAAACAAAGATAATTCCTCCTTTCCACATTCTGCTTGAAACCACTTCCTTTGTTAGTTATAATTTGTTCCGCAGAAACACTTGGAGATGACTACAGTAAGAGTTTCCCATTGGTGGAATTTCCACGGAGACACATGAAGTAATACCGTACAACTTCAAGTGAAGTGCACTGTCCCTTAACAATGGCAAGTCTGGGAAAACCTCTAGTAAGTGAAAATCTTAGAAAGTCTGAAGGTTAGTGAAAGAAAATGGGCCTATACTCACTTGGTAAGGGCCTCTCCTGGAGCACACATTTGTGGAAAAATTAATTATGAGAGAAGAATGAACTCCCAAACTGGAATGGAAATTTTTTGTTCAGGCCTAGAACGCTATTGCCTGGAGCCCTGCGGTTCCAATGGGATGACCAAAGTGTGAGCAGAGATCAAAATAAAACACACACCATTTAGGGAACTTGATATGCAACCAGGTGTCCAGAATAGTGTCAAAAAGTAGTGTGACAATTTGCTGAGATCTTGTCTTCACAAGAATGTAAATTCCAGCATGACCAGTGACTAGAGGAGGACACATTTCAAGGACTAGTAAAAAGTCATTTAGCACAACACTGAATTAGGTGAAAAGTAGAAGAGTCTGTCAGTCTTTCAAGTTTTAGTAGGAGAAACTTAAAACATGTAATAGCTGTTACATGAATAATTTCAGAGTTTTTGGAGAGGTCTAAATCACTACTAGTGAGGGCTTCCCTGACTCACAAAGTTAAAAATAGTTAAACAAACAGTTTCAAAAACCACTCAACCAATAAAATACAAACATTAAGTCCAAAGGGTTTCCCTAGTTTTGAAACCACTTATGGAATGCACATTTATCGAACAGGCTTACCCTGTGTTCTGCTTTACTCAGACCCTGTACATGAGCAACTGTGAAAGCAAAATTCAAAATGTAATGTAAAGTGCCCATTCAATTGTTGAAACCATGACCCAATAGACATTTTCTCTTTTGAAACTTTGTACATTAACTATATGTGCTCTCAAAAGAAAGGAATACACAGGATTTAGGTGATTTTTTTTTCAGTATTTTGTGTTCTACCAGATTTATTTAAAGATCTCCTGTCCTGCATCAACTGACCAATGCAGGAGACCATACATATGACAACCAACATGAGAACTTCACTTCTACAGCCTGATTAAATCATCATATGAATATAATTTTCGATTCATCATCAAAGATTTTTACATCAGATTAACCAGCTCTCTATTTCTTTCCCATGTTTTTCCCTGTTTTTGTATCTTGAAATGGGTGAGCTCTGCTCTTAGTCTTGACCTAAATCTTCCCCACATTTCCAAATATATTCATCTGGGAAACATGTAAAGATCTTATTTGGGGCTTGTTTCTTTATTTTCAAATAGCTGCTCTTGAAATTCAACTTCCACCACTGTCTCTCATATCCAAAGCCAAGTGCTTGCACAGGATTTCTGTTAAGAAATTTCACAGAAAGCTCTTATCCTACAGGTGAATGATGACAGCAAGTCTTCACTGAATATCTTAGGGAACAGGACTCAGCCAAATTACAGGCATGACAAGGGAAAAGCATATGCTCAAGGAAAGGAAATATCAGAGATCATCTACCAAGCCCTGGCATGCTTCATATCCCATTGATAGTACATCCATGTGTAGATTTGCACGCATTTCAATCCACAAATTCTGAGCACTGAAGCCTTCAGAGAGAATACTGTGGCATACAAGGCCTACGTATATTCATGCTACTTAAATTTGCCCTACAAGGTCCTCTGTGTCACTATGGTCTCCATGGCCGCGCCCAGCATTGTGACTCAGGTCTCCTACTGCAAACTTGTATCCTAGAGCCTAAAGTCCAGCTCACAATGCTGCTCAGCCAATCACAGCCCAGTGTGTTTGCCTGGTAACCACAAGCTTGGGGATTTCTGTGAACTGTTTAAACCCAACTCTGCAGCTTTTCACCTCGTACAACCAGGCCTATGAATATTTATCCTATTTAATTTTGCCCTACAATGTCCTATGTGCCACTGTAGTCTACATGGCAAAGCCCAGCATTGTGACTGAGGTCTCCTACAGAAAACTTGTATCCTAGAGCCTAAATTCCAGCTCACAATGCTGCTCAGCCAATCAAAGCCCAGTGTGGTTGCCTGGCAAGCACAAGCTTGTGGATTTCTGTGAAGTGTTTCAGCCCATCTCTGGAGCTTTCCACCTCATACAACCACAGCCATTCCAATCATGCAGTATTTGATTAGACTCTCTATGTTGTGTCAGAATTTTCTTTACATTTGTAGTGATCAAGCAAATTTGACATATTTTGAGAAGTGAAGGGAAGTAATGAGCTCTTTCATTAGCTCTGTCTGTGGTCTATGGGTTCCAAACTTGACTACCCCAGTCTATTAAATTTTCAAACATAGAATGCCAAAATTTTCAGGGGAGGAAAGAAAACACCACAATGATTTGTGTTCTGCCGAGTTTCTGGTGGCTTGGGAAACAAACCTGCAAACCATACATGCATCTCTGTTGGAATACTGCCACCATGGTAGTATCAGTTAGCACTGAAAGACAGCAACCAGAAGATGAGTCCCAAAGTGAAAGTGAATCCTTGCAGTGCATTAATATTTGGAGTGCCTGTTCAACTACTCAGCTTCCATGGGGTTCACATGTCTCTGTTAGCTATTTCAAGGAGGCCTGCAGCCCGTCCAGCATGACCGTGAACACTAAACATGAGGTACTAGCACAATACCTAAACCAACATAATGCTAGATAGCTTATAACCAGCAGGTATTACCAGAATTCAAATGTAACATGGTGAAAGTGAAACACTTAGAAACGGGATCCAAATGCCCCTTTCCCTCAAAATCCCAGGAATTTTCTCATGGCATGGAATATTTAGTGTCCACAACTCATGAAATGAACCCAGGGACCTAGGCCAAGTGTGTCTAGTTTTCTGTGGTTCTCTTTATGGAAACAACTTTATGAAGTTGTCGAAAGAGGCTTTGAGATAACTTCTTAGCCCAAGATGGAAGGGAACTCCCAAGGATCCATCCACCTCAGCCCCCAGATTGCTGGGATTATAGGCATGAGCGACCAAGCCAAGCATGAGCACAGAGATTCTTACATAGTTTGTGAAATCCCACTACTGGTCTAGAGGTAGCTTCTGTGCTTCAGGCTTTACGAATATGCCTCTCTTTGTTTTGGCTCCCCTTGTTAAGGTGTCCAATTCTATTTTGAAGAGTTCCAAGGCCCCAGGCAAGGGTGTGGCTGCCCTTTCTCTGGTGTGTCCTTGGATAATTACAGCAAAGGAGAACAGGGTTCAAATATATTGGATCCTGTTCATTTGAAGAGGAAATGAGTAAAGATTCATGAGTTTATGAGGACATGCAAGGGGACTGAGTGGCCATGATAGAGACAAAACTTCAGGCCATGGGCTGAAGACTGAGGCTTCTGTACCTCTACCTTCATGAATAGTGTTTACATGAGCCTGCTGAGCCAATGTGTGCTCTCAAATGTAATTTAATGTGTTTTGTTTGAATTTGTTTTGTTTTTTGCTTTCGTTTTTTACATGGAAGGAACATTACCATGGTGTGAAGAAACTGGAGTGTCTTACCTAAGAGATATTTGAAAAAAGGGATCATTCAGCAGCCAAGAAATTCTCAATTGCCCTTGGCGTTTCAAAAAATGTGAAATAAAGTTGAGCGTGTCCTGTCCATGTCTCCTTACAAAGATTTAACCTCCTATTTGAAAGGAATTTCTGTTTTTTGAAAGTTCAACCTGCCCTGAAACAAAGATAATTCCTCTTTTCCGCATTCTGCTTGAAACCACTTTCTTTGTTTGTTATATTTTGTTCCGCAGAAACACTTGGAGATGACTACAGCAAGAGTTTCCCATTGGTGGAAATTCCACGGAGACACAGGAAGTAATACCATACAACTTCAAGTGAAGTGCACTGTCCCTTAACAATGGCAAGTCTGGGAAAACCTCCAGTAACTGAAAAATCTTAGAAAGTCTGAAGGTTAGTGAAAGAAAATGGGCCTATACTCAGTTGGATAGGGCCTCTCCTGGAGCACACATTTGTAGAAAAAGTAATTATGAGAGACAAATGAACTCCCAAACTTGAATGGAAATTTTTTTGTTCAGGCCTAGAATAGTATTGCCTGGAGCCCTGTGGTTCCAATGGGATGACCAAAGTGTGAGCAGAGATCAAAATAAAACACACACCATTTAGGGAACTCGATATTTAACCAGGGGTCCAGAATAGTGGCAAACAGCATTGTGTCAATTTGCTGAGATGCTGTCTTCACAAGAAAGTAAATTCCAGCACGACCAGTGACTAGAGGAGGACACATTTCAAGGACTTGTAAAAAGTCATTTAGCACAACACTGAATTAGGTGAAAAGTAGAAGAGTCTGTCAGTCTTTCAAGTTTTAGTAGGAGAAACCTAAAACATGTAATAGCTGTAAGATGAATAACTTCACAGATTTGGAGAGGTCTAAATCACTATGAGTGAGGGCTTCCCTGACTCACAAAGTTAAAAATAGTAAAAGAAACAGTTTAAAAAACCAATCAGCCAATACAATACAAACATTAAGTCCAAAGGGTTTCACTGGTTTTGAAACCACTTATGGAATGCACATTTATTGAACAGGCTTACCCTGCGTTCTGCTTTACTCAGACCCTGTACATGAGCAACTGTGAAAGCAAAATTCAAAATGTAATGTAAAGTGCCCATTCAATTGGTGAAACCATGACCCAATAGACATTTTCTCTTTTGAAACTTTGTACATTAACTATATGTGCTCTCAAAAGAAATGAATACACAGGATTTAGGTGATTTTTATTTCAGTATTTTGTGTTCCACCAGATTTATTTAAAGATCTCCTGTCCTGCGTCCACTGCCCAATGCAGGAGACCATACATATGACAAGCAACATGAGAACTTCACTCCTACAGCGTGATTAAATCATCATGAGAATATAATTTTCCATTCATCATCAAAGATTTTTACATCAGATTAACCAGCTCTCTTGCTTTCCCATGTTTTACCCTGCTTTTTTTATCTTGAAATGGGTGAGCTCTGTTCTCAGTCTTGATCTCCATCTTCCCCATATTTCCAAACATATTCATCTGGGAAACATGTAAAGATCTTATTTGCAGCTTGTTTCACTATTTTCAAATAGCTCCTCTTGAAATTCAACTTCCACCACAGTCTCTCATATCCAAAGCCAAGTGCTTGCACAGGATTTCTGTTGACAAGGTTCACAGAAAGCTCTTATCCTACAGGTGAATGATGACAGCAAGTCTTCACTGAATATCTTAGGGAACAGGACTCAGCCAAATTACAGGCATGACAAGGGAAAAGCATATGCTCAAGGAAAGAAAATATCAGAGATCATCTACCAGGCCCTAGCATGTTTCATATCCGATTGATAGTACATCCTTGTGTAGATTTGCACGCATTTCAATCCACAAATTCTGAGCACTGAAGCCTTCCGAGAGAATACTGTGGCATACCAGGCCTACGAATATTCATGCTACTTAAATTTGCCCTACAAGGTCCTCTGTACCACCCTGGTCTCCATGGCCACACCAAGCATTGTGACTCAGGTCTCCTACTGCAAACTTGTATCCTAGAGCCTAAATTATAACGCAAAATGCTGCTCAGCCAATCACAGCCCAGTGTGTTTGCCTGGAAACCACAAGCTTGGGGATTTCTGTGAACTGTTTAAACCCAACTCTGCAGCTTTTCACCTCATACAACCAGGCCTATGAATATTTATCCTATTTAATTTTGCCCTACAAGGTCCTCTGTGCCACTGTGGTCTACATGGCAATGCCAGCATTGTGACTGAGGTGTCCTACTGCAAACTTGTATCCTAGAGCCTAAATTCCAGCTCACAATGCTGCTCAGCCAATCAAAGCCCAGTGTGGTTGCCTGGCAACCACAAGTTTGTGGATTTCTGTGAAGTGTTTCGGCCAATCTCTGTAGCTTTCCACCTCATACAACCACAGCCATTCCAATCATGCAGTATTTGATTAGACTCTCTATGTTGTGTCAGAATTTTCATTACATTTGTAGTGATCAAGCAAATTTGACATATTTTGAGAAGTGAAGGGAAGTAATGAGCTCTATCTTTAGCTCTGTCTGTGGTTTATGGGGTCCAAACTTGACTACCCAAGTCTATTAAATTTTCAAACATAGAATGCCAAATGTTTCAGGGGAGGAAAGAAAACACCACAATGATTTGGGTTTTGCCGAGTTTCTGGTGGCTTGGGAAAGAAACCTGCAAATCATACATGCATCTCTGCTGGATTACTGCCACCATGGTAGTATCAGTTAGCACTGCAAGCCAGCAACCAGAAGATGAGTCCCAAAGTGAAAGTGAATCCTTGCAGTGCATGAATATTTGGAGTGCCTGTTCAACTCTTCAGCTTCCTCGGGGTTCACATGTCTCGGATAGCTATTTCAAGGAGGCCTGCAGCCCCTCCAGCATAACCCTGAACACTAAACATAATGTACTAGCACAATACCTAAACCAACATAATGCTAGATAGCTTATAACAAGCAGGTATTACCAGAATTCAAATGTAACATGGTGAAAGTGACACACTTAGAAACGGGATCCAAATGCCCCTTTCCCTCAAAATCCCAGGAATTTTCTCATGGCATGGAATATTTAGTCTCCACAACTCATGAAGTGAACCCAGGGTCCTAGGCCAAGTGTGTCTAGTTTTCTGTGGTTCTCTTTTTGGAAACAGCATCTTATGAAGTTGCTGAAAGAGGCTTTGAGATAACTTCTTAGCCCAAATTGGACGGGAACTTCCAAGGATCCATCCACCTCAGCCCCCAGATTGCTGGGATTATAGGAATGAGCGACCAAGCCAAGCATGAGCACAGAGATTCTTACATAGTTTGTGAAATCCCACTACTGGTCTAGAGGTAGCTTCTGTGCTTCAGGCTTTAGGAATATGCCTCTCTTTGTTTTGGCTCCCCTTGTTCAGGTGTCCATTTCTATTGTGAAGAGCTCCAAGGCCCCAGGCAACGGTGTGGCTGCCCTTTCTCTGGTGTGTCCTTGGATGATTACAGCCCAGGTGAACAGGGTTCAAATATATTGGATCCTGTTCATTTGAAGAGGAAATGAGTAAAGATTCATGGGTTTATGAGGACATGCAAGGGGACTGAGGGGCCATAATAGAGACAAAACTTCAGGCCTTGGGCTGAAGACTGAGGCTTCTGTACCTCTACCTTCTTGAATAGTGTTTACATGAGCCTGCTGAGCCAATGTGTGCTCTCAAATGAAATTTAATGTGTTTTGTGTGAATTTGTTTTGTATTTTGCTTTTGTTTTTTACATGGAAGGAACATTACCATGGTGTGAAGGAGCTGGAGTGTCTTACCTAAGAGATTTTTGAAAAAAGGCATCATTCAGCAGCCAAGAAATTCTCAATTGCCTTTGGCATTTCAAAAAAAGTGAAATAAAATTTAGCGTGTCATGTCCATGTCTCCTTACCAAAGATTTTACCTCCTATTTGAAAGGAATTACTGTTTCTTTGAAAGTTCAACCTCCCCTGAAACAAAGATAATTCCTCCTTTCCGCATTCTGCTTGAAACCACTTCCTTTGTTAGTTACATTTTGTTCCGCAGAAACACTTGGAGATGACTACAGCAAGAGTTTCCCATTGGTGAAATTTCCACGGAGACACATGAAGTAATACCGCACAACTTCAAGTGAAGTGCACTGTCCCTTAACAATGGCATGTCTGGGAAAACCTCTAGTAACTGAAAATCTTCGAAAGTCTGAAGGTTAGTGAAAGAAAATGGGCCTATACTCAGTTGGATAGGGCCTCTCCTGGAGCACACATTTGTTGAAAAATTAATTGTGAGAGATGAATGAACTCCCAAACTGGAATGGAAATTTTCTTGTTCAGGTCTAGAACGCTATTGCCTGGAGCCCTGTGGTTCCAATGGGATGACCAAAGTGTGAGCAGAGATCAAAATAAAACACACACCATTTAGGGAACTTGATATGCAACTAGGTGTCCAGAATAGTGGCAAAGAGTATTGTGTCAATTTGCTGAGATCCTGTCTTCACAAGAAAGTAAATTCCAGCTCGACCAGTGAGTAGAGGAGAACACATTTCAAGGACTTGTAAAAAGTCATTTAGCAGTCTGCAGAGGAGGAGTTGGGCAGATCTGGGGGGCCCTCACTGGCCTCTCTGTGTGTCTGGAGGACTCTGGATTTCTGTGCCCAGACTGCTGGAGTTCCCTCAGGCTTCCAGGTGCAGTGAAGGAGAGAGGTGGGTTTGAGGCTTCCACATCAGCCTCCCCATTCCTGGCTTCATTTGGAGACCTGCTGAGCTCCCGATAGGTGGGCTGGCCCACACTACCAGCCTAGCCCAGCCTGTTTAGCTGCCTCGCCTGGCCATAGGTCTGCAGAGGAGGACCTGGGCAGATCTGGGGTGCCCTCACTGGCCTCTCTGCGTGTCTGGAGGACTCTGGATTTCTGCGCCCAGACTGCTGGAGTTCCCTCAGGATTCCAGGTGCAGTGAAGGGGAGAGGTGGGTTTGAGGCTCCCACATCAGCCTCCACATTCCCGGCTTCATTTGGAGACCTGCTGAGCTCCCGATAGTTGGGCTGGCAAACACTACCAGCCTAGCCCAGCCTGTTTAGCTGCCGCGCCTGACCATAGGTCTGCAGAGGAGGAGCTGGGCAGATCTGGGGTGCCCTCACCGGCCTCTCTGCGTGTCTGGAGGACTGTGGATATCTCTGCAACCAGGGAGGGTCCACAGGTTCCTGAAGCACTGCGGCCTGTGGTGAGTACCCTAACCCGGCTGCGATTGAAGAACTGTGGAGCTTCCAAGGGGCAGGTGGGCGCACAGTGTCCCTGAGGCCCAGCTTGTCTGGAACTGCGGAGTTCTGAGCTGGCAGAAGAGGGCCACTGGTTCTGTAGGCCTAATGGCTTGGAGTAGCGTGGCACCAGAGTCCCAGTAGCTCCAAACATAGAAGGGGATTTTCAACAGATCCTGAGGAAGCTTTCAAATAACACTTGAAACACAGAAATATAGGAAAATGACAAAACGAAAGACCAAATTACAACCTCAAACCTCCAGCCCATCTCAAGAAACCCTAGGAGCGATGTATATAGAAGAAAATATATCCAATCCACCTCATATATCGGACACAATAGCCACTGAAATTGACAAGCAACTCCAGGAAGCTTTAAAGAAATTCAAACTCGAAATAATCTCCCAGATAAAAGAAGAAATGATAAAAGAAATGAAAGAGATTCTAAATATATCTAAAGAAAACACAGATAAAGAATTGGAGGAACTAAACAAAAAGATAGAATCCCTAGACGAGCAATATAAGAAACAAACAGAATACATAATGCAGATGCACAGAGATATACAGGAAATAAAAAACTCCACTGAAAGTTGTAAAAACCGCCTTAATGAAAGTGAAGATAGAATTTCAGACCTTGAAGACAGGACTGCAGCTAGTGAACAGGAAAGGAAAGATCTTTTGAAAATAACAAGGAACCAGGAAACAACAATTCAACAACTGCAAGACGATGCAAAGAAGAATAACATAAGAATGATAGGGATTAATGAAAGAGAGGGAGACAACATGAAGGATGTCAGGAGGATATTTAGAGAAGTAATAGCTGAAAATTTCCCAAGCATGAGATCAGAAACTGACATCAGGATCAGTGAAGCATATAGAACTCCAAACAGTCATAACCAAAATAAAACTACACCCAGACATATAATAGTCACCATCCCAGAAATCCAACACAAGAATAGATTATTAAAAGCTGTCAGAGAGAAAAGACAAATCACTTATAAAGGAAAACCTATCAGAATCACAGCAGACTTCTCAGCACAAACGATAAAGTCAAGAAGAGCATTGAGTGAAGTATTCCAGATCCTAAAGCAAAATGATTTCCAACCAAGACTGATATATCCTGCAAAACTATCATTCAAAATAGATGGTGCAATACGATACTTCCATGACAAAGAACAGCTGAAGAACTTCATGAACACCAAACCAACCCTGCAAAAAATATTGAAAGACAGTTTAGATACACAAAGGAAAAAACCACTAAGCAAAGCAAATAATTAAACAGAACCGAAAGATAAAGATGCAACAGCAGAGAGATAACATTCCTACAATTAACCAGCATTTAACAGTAATAATCATTAATGTAAATGGTCTCAATGCACCAATCAAAAGAAACAGAATAGCAGAATGGATCAAGAAACAAAATCCAACCATATGCTGTTTACAGGAAACCCATCTAACCCAGAAAGATACTCACAGACTGAAAGTCAAAGGATGGAAAACAATTCTTCATGCAGCAGGAATCCAAAAAAAGGCAGGAGTAGCCATTCTGTTTGAAGACAACATGAACTTTAAACCAACAATGACCATAAAGGACAAAGAAGGTCACTACATACTCGTAAGGGGAAAACTCCAAGAGGAAGAGATAACTATCTTAAATATATACGCACCAAACTCCAGAGCACCCAGTTATATAAAACAATTATTAACAGAAATGAAAACTCAAATTATCAGTAACACAATTGTAACAGGAGACCTTAATACACCACTGACACCAAGGGACAGATCAACCAGACAGAAAATGAGCAAAGGAATAACAGAACTGAATCACACCTGTGAGCAAATGGGTTTGATAGACATATACAGAATGTTCCACCCAACAACATCAGAATACACATTCTTCTCAGCAGTACATGGATCATTTTCGAAAATAGACCATATATTAGCTCACAGAACATATTTAAGCAAATGCAAAAGAGTTGAAATCATCCCTTGCATATTATCGGATCATAGCGCTCTGAAATTAGAAATTAATGACAAAGGATACTGCAAAAATTCCGCAAACACATGGAAACTAAATAACACACTCTTGAGTAATCAGTGGGTCACAGAAGAAATTAAAGGAGAAATTAAACAATACCTAAAAGAAAATGAAAATGCAGATACAACTTACCGGAATCTGTGGGATGCAATGAAAGCCGTTCTGAGAGGAAAATTTATTGCACTGAGTTCCCATATCAGGAAAACAGAACGAATACAAATAAATAACTTGATGCTACACCTCAAACAGCTAGAAAAAGAAGAGCAAGTCAAGCCCAAAGCCAAAAGAAGAGAGGAAATTATAAAAATCAGAGCAGAAATCAATGCAATAGAGACTAAGAAAACAATCCAAAGAATCAACGAATCAAAGAGTTGGTGCTTTGAAAGAATAAATAAAATCGATAATCCCCTAGCCAACCTTATTAAAAAAAGGAAAGAAAAAGCTCAAATTCATGCAATAAGAAATGAAAAAGGAGAAATCACTACAGACCCAATAGAAATACAGAGGATCATCAATACCTATTTCGAAAACCTCTACTCTCAAAAGTTTGATAACACAGAAGAAATAGACAGATTCTTAGAAGCATATGAAGTACCAAAGCTAGATCAAGAGGATATAAAACTGTTGAATAACCCAATCTCTGCTAATGAAATTGAGAATGTAATTGGGTCCTTGCCCACCAAGAAGAGCCCAGGCCCAGATGGATTCACTGCAGAATTCTACAAGAAATATAAAGAAGACCTAATGCCGACACTCCTCAAACTATTCAATGAAATTGAAAGGGAAGCAATCCTTCCTAAGTCATTCCTGGAAGCAAATATTACTCTAGTACCAAAACCTGAGAAAGACCCAACTATAAAAGAGAACTATAGACCGATCTCCCTAATGAACACAGATGCAAAAATCCTCAATAAAATATTGGCAAATAGGATCCAGCAAATCATCAAGAAGATTATACACCATGACCAGGTGGGATTCATCCCAGGAATGCAAGGATGGTTCAACATATGCAAATCAATAAATGTAATCCACCATATCAATAAAGCCAAAAATAAGAATCACATGATCATCTCTATAGATGCAGAAAAAGCCTTCGATAAGGTCCAACACTTATTCATGATAAGAACTTTACAGAAAATTGGAATAAATGGTCTTTACCTCAATATAATAAAGGCCATTTATGACAAACCAACAGCCAGCATCATACTAAATGGCCAAAAATTGAAAGCCTTTACTTTAAAATCGGGTACAAGACAAGGATGTCCTTTATCACCACTCCTATTTAATATAGTACTGGAAGTACTAGCCAGAGCAATTAGGCAAGAAAGAGAAATATAAGGGGTAAAGATAGGAAAAGAAGAAGTTAAATTATCATTGTTTGCAGATGACATGATACTCTAAATAGAAGACCCCCTAAACTCCATTGAAAGACTCTTAGATACAATAAATAAATTCAATAATGTGGCTGGATACAAAATCAATACTCAGAAATCAATAGCATTCCTATACACGAACAACAAAATTACAGAGAGGGAAATAAGAGAAACTGGACTATTCACATTAGCAAGCAAAAAAATGAAATATTTAGGAATTACTCTTACGAAAGAAGTGAAAGACTTATACAGTGAAAATTATATTACACTGAAAAAGGAAATTGAAGATGATCTCAGAAAATGGAAAGACATCCCTTGCTCATGGATAGGAAGAACAAACATTGTGAAAATGGCCTTTCTCCCAAAACTGTTATACAGATTCAATGCAATCCCAATAGAAATACCATCAACATACCTTATAGATCTAGAGAAATCACTCCTAAAATTCATCTGGAACCAGAAGAGACCTAGAATCGCAAAGGCAATTCTAAGCAGCAAAGACAAAGCAGGAGGCATCACAATCCCTGACTTGAAGTTATACTACAAAGCAACAGTAGTAAAATCAACATGGTATTGGAATCAAAACAGAGCTGAAGATCAGTGGAATAGATTAGAAGATACAACCACAACTACGAACACACTCAACCACCTTATTTTTGATAAAGGAGCCAAGCAGGTTCACTGGAAGAACGACAGTCTCTTTAATAAATGGTGCTGGAAAAACTGGCTCTCCATTTGCCGAAAACTAAAGCTAGACCCATGTCTATCACCATGTACTAAATTAAAATCTAAATGGGTCAAGGATCTGAATATTAAAACAGAAACACTAAATCTATTGGAAGACAAAATAGGTAGAAACCTTGGAGACATAGGAGTAGGTAAAGAATTCATGAACAGGACTCAAACCGCACGGGAAATACTTCCCAGAATCAATAACTGGGACCACTTCTTATTAAAAAGTTTCTGCATATCAAAAGAAATCTCCAGCATAGTGAAAAGAAAACCCACAAACTGGGAAAAGATTTTAGTGAACTCTCTCTCAGACAAGGGCCTCTTGTCTAAAACATATAAAGAATTAAAGAAACTCAGACCTCCGAAATTCAAAGATCCAATCCAAAAATGGGCATCTGAGATGAATATGCAATTCTCAGATGAAGAAATGCAAATGGCAAATAAATACATGAAAAAATGCTCATCATCATTGCTCATTAGAGAAATGCAAATTAAAACCACACTGAGATACCATCTCACTCCTGAAAGAATGGCCAGGATCAAGAAAACCGACAACAAATGCTGGAGAGGCTGTGGGGAAAAAGGAACTCTCCTGCACTGCTGGTGGGAGTGTAGACTGGTACAGCCTTTGTGGAGATCTGTCTGGAGATTTCTCAAAAAGTTGGGACTGGAAATCCCATTTATTCCAGCTATTCCACTTCTAGGCATATTCCCAGAAGAACTGAAAGCATCATACCACAGTGATATATGTGCACCTATGTTTATAGCAGCACAATTTGTAATTGCCAGATCTTGGAAACAACCCAAGTGCCCTTCAACTGAGGAATGGATAAAAAAGTTGTGGTATTTCTATACAATGGAGTATTACTCAGCTATAAAGAAGGATCACATTGAGATATTTATCAACAAATGGGCGCAGCTTGAGACCATACTCATAAGTGAAATAAATCAATCTCGCATGTGTGAATACCGAATAGTTTCCCTAATGTAAGTAATGATTCAAATATATAAAAATATGTGGTAATCATGATTCCCCATTAGGTGGCCTTGAAGCCTTATAAAGTTTTCACTCATTAATTAGAAAGGCTTTATTCTGGGCTTCTTGATATGAAAATATTTGAAGCTAGAGTATATGAAGTTTTACCCAAATATTTCAAGGAAAAAGACACTATGGTAACTACTATTAAGTCAGGTTATATAGTGGTGAAGTACTAGGTTATTGAAACAGTCATGCTGTGACCTCTATAGTTATATTGTTATGTTCTGTTTTATCTCAATCTCCCCCTTATTGTTTAAAAAAAAATTATTTAGTCATTTCTTATGTTTGTCTTAATTAAAGAAAAAATTCAAAAAAATTAGGATATATAAATAGTAACTCTTTTTGATTTCCTATTAACTTGTTTTGAAGTCCTGTAGTACTCCCACGATCTTATTTTGACTGATTAGACTCTGTTCCATTCTATATGATAGTATCAAGTTTGAAGACATAGGCAACTACTTTGAAGACAATAAGATTCACTAAGATACCCATTCTGGTTTGACTATTGTCTTCTTTGGAAGTCCTGTAATGTTTACAATGCCTAAGTTTTATTGGTCTTGTTCTCTACTGTTTTGTCCAACTTTATAATATCTAATAAGATAGACAATTCTTTTTAAGGAAACAAGGGACAACGTTGATAACCATTGTTGATAAACTTGTACTCTGTTCTACACCATGTGCTATGTCTATCCTTGGTATTGACTGACAGCTTTGTTTTGCCAGATTTGACTGTATTCTTCCCCCCCCAAAGAAAGTAATAAGCAATAAGGAGTAATAAAATCCAAGATGTGTAAATTTTGTTGTAAAAAAGAGAGGAAAAAAAAAAGAAAAAGAAAAAGAGCTCTAACGGATATAACAGCAAGTATGTTTGGGGGTGTTAAATAGCTGACTTTATCAATGTTTTTGGAACATTGAACACAGCTGTTCGCAGTCTCCCTGTTTGAATGTCCACCTTGTGTTCTTTGATACTGTGATTTGAGGAACTATTTTCAAGAAAATAGTGTGTAATCTACTAGCAGGTAATTTCTTACTGTTATGGTTTTTTGTTTCGTTTTGTTTTGTTTTGTTTGTAGTTCTGTATTGCGTGTACCCTTACGCTGCTTTGGTTTGTTTTGTGTTTTTCTGTTTTTCCTCTTAAATAAAAAAAAAAAGAAAAAAAAGTCATTTAGCACAACACTGAATTAGGTGAAAAGTAGAAAAGTCTGTCAGTCTTTCAAGTTTTAGTAGGAGAAACTTAAAACATGTAATAGCTGTTACATGAATAACTTCAGAGTTTTTGGAGAGGTCTAAATCACTACTAGTGAGGGCTTCCCTGACTCACAAAGTTAAACATAGTAAAACAAACAGTTTCAAAAACCGTTCAACCAATAAAATACAAACATTAAGTCCAAAGGGTTTCCCTGGTTTTGAAACCACTTATGGAATGCACATTTATTGAACAGGCTTACCCTGCGTTCTGCTTTACTCAGACCCTGTACATGAGCAACTGTGAAAGCAAAATTCAAAATGTAATGTAAAGTGCCCATTCAATTGGTGAAACCATGACCCAATAGACATTTTCTCTTTTAAAACTTTGTACATTAACCATATGTGCTCTCAAAAGAAAGGAATACACAGGATATAGGTGATTTTTTTCAGTATTTTGTGTTCCACCAGATTTATTTAAAGATCTCCTGTCCTGCATCCACTGCCCAATGCAGGAGACCATATATATGACAACCAACATGAGAACTTCACTTCTACAGCCTGATTAAATCATCATGAGAATATAATTTTCCATTCATCATCAAAGATTTTTACATCAGATTAACCAGCTCTCTTGCTTTCCCATGTTTTTCCCTGGTTTTTGTTTCTTGAAATGGGGGAGCTCTGTTCTCAGCCTTGATCTCCATCTTCCCCATATTTCAAAACATATTCCTCTGGGAAACATGTAAATATCTTATTTGGGGCTTGTTTCATTATTTTCAAATAGCTGCTCTTGAAATTCAACTTCCACCACTGTCTCACGTATCCAAAGCCAAGTGCTTGCAGAGGAATTCTGTTGAGAAATTTCAAAGAAAGCTCTTATTTTACAGGTGAATGATGACAGCAAGTCCTCACTGAATATCTTAGGGAACAGGACTCAGCCAAATTACAGACATGACAAGGGAAAAGCATATGCTCAAGGAAAGAAATATCAGAGATCATCTTCCAGGCCCTGGCATGTTTCATATCCCATTGATAGTACATCCATGTGTAGATTTGCACGCATTTCAATCCACAAATTCTGAGCACTGAAGCCTTCAGAGAGAATACTGTGGCATACAAGGCCTATGAATATTCATGCTACTTAAATTTGCCCTACAGGGCCTCTGTGCCACTTTGGTCTCCATGGCCACTCCCAGCATTGTGACTCAGGTTTCCTACTGCAAACCTGTATCCTAGAGCCTAAAGTCCAGCTAAAAATGCTGCTCAGCCAATCACAGCCCAGTGTGGTTGCCTGGCAACCACAAGCTTGGGGATTTCTGTGAACTGTTTAAAAGGAACTCTGCAGCTTTTCACCTCATACAACCAGGCCTATGAATATTTATCCTATTTAATTTTGCCCTACAAGGTCCTCTGTGCCACTGTTGTCTACATGGCAATGTCCAGCATTGTGACTGAGGTCTCCTACTGCAAACTTGTATCCTAGAGCCTAAATTCCAGCTCACAATGCTGCTCAGCCAATCAAAGCAAAGTGTGGTTGCCTGTCAAGACCAAGCTTGTGGATTTCTGTGAAGTGTTTCAGCCCATCTCTGCAGCTTTCCACCTCATACAACCACAGCCATTCCAATCAAGCAGTATTTGATTAGACTCTCTATGTTGTGTCAGAATTTTCTTTACATTTGTAGTGATCAAGCAAATTTGACATATTTTGAGAAGTGAAGGGAAGTAATGAGCTCTGTCTTTAGCTTTGTCTGTGGTCTATGGGGTCCAAACTTGACTACCCCAGTTTATTAAATTTTCAAACATAGAATGCCAAATGTTTCAGGGGAGGAAAGAAAACACCACAATGATTTGGGTTCTGCCGAATTTCTGGTGGCTTGGGAAACAAACCTGCAAACCATACATGCAATCTCTGCTGGATTACTGCCACCATGGTAGTATCAGTTAGCACTGCAAGCCAGCAACCAGAAGATGAGTCCCAAAGTGAAAGTGAATCCTTGCAGTGCATGAATATTTGGAGTGCCTGTTCAACTATTCAGCTTCCTTGGGGTTCACATGTCTCTGATCGCTATTTCAAGGAGGCCTGCAGCTCTTCCAGCATAACCCTGAATACTAAACATGAGGTACTAGCACAATACCTAAACCAACATAATGCTAGATAGCTTATAACCAGCAGGTATTCCCAGAATTCAAATGTAACATGGTGAAAGTGACACACTTGGAAACGGAATCCAAACGCACCTTTCCCTCAAAATACCAGGAATTTTCTCATGGCATGGAATATTTAGTCTCCACAACTCATGAGGTGAACCCAGGGACCTAGGCCAAGTGTGTCTAGTTTTCTGTGGTTCTCTTTTTGGAAACAGCATCTTATGAAGTTGCTGAAAGAGGCTTTGAGATAACTTCTTAGCCCAAGATGGTAGGGAACTCCCAAGGATCCATACACCTCAGCCCCCAGATTGCTGGGATTATAGGCATGAGCGACCAAGCCAAGCATGAGCACAGAGATTCTTACATAGTTTGTGAAATCCCACTACTGGTCTAGAGGTAGCTTCTGTGCTTCAGGCTTTAGGAATATGCCTCTCTTTGTTTTGGCTCCCCTTGTTCAGGTGTCCATTTCTATTGTGAAGAGCTCCAAGGCCCCAGGCAAGGGTGTGGCTGCACTTTCTCTGGTGTGTCCTTGGATGATTACAGCCCAGGTGAACAGGGTTCAAATATATTGGATCCTGTTTATTTGAAGAGGAAATGAGTAAAGATTCATGAGTTTGTGAGGACATGCAAGGGGACTGAGTGGCCATGATAGAGACAAAACTTCAGGCCATGGGCTGAAGACTGAGGCTTCTGTACCTCTACCTTCTTGAATAGTGTTTACATGAGCCTGCTGAGCCAATGTGTGCTCTCAAATGTAATTTAATGTGTTTTGTTTGAATTTGTTTGGTTTTTGCTTTGATTGTTACATAGAAGGAACATTACCATGGTGTGAAGAAGCTGGAGTGTCTTACCTAAGAGATATTTGAAAAAAGGGATCACTGAGCAGCCAAGAAATTCTCAATTGCCCTTGGCATTTCAAAAAAGTGAAATAAAGTTTAGCATGTCATGTCCATGTCTCCTTACCAAACATGTTATCTCCTATTTGAAAGGAATTACTGTTTCTTTGAAAGTTCAACCTCCCCTGAAACAAAGATAATTCCTCCTTTCCACATTCTGCTTGAAACCACTTACTTTGTTAGTTATATTTTGTTCCGCAGAAACACTTGGGGATGTCTACAGCAAGAGTTTCCCATTGGTGGAAATTCCACGGAGACACAGGAAGTAATACCTTAAAACTTCAAGTGAAGTGCACTGTCACTTAACAATGGCAAGTCTGGGAAAACCTCTAGTAACTGAAAATCTTCGAAAGTCTGAAGGTTAGTGAAAGTAAATGGGCCTATACTCGGTTGGAAAGGGCCTCTCCTGGAGCACACATTTGTGGAAAATGTAATTATGAGAGACGAATGAACTCCCAATCTGGAATGGAAATTTTCTTGTTCAGGACTAGAGCGCTATTGCCTGGAGCCCTGTGGTTCCAATGGGATGACCAAAGTGTGAGCAGAGATCAAAATAAAACACACACCATTTAGGGAACTCGATATTCAACCAGGTGTCGAGTATAGTGTCAAACAGTATTCTGTCAATTTGCTGAGATCCTGTCTTCACAAGAAAATAAATTCCAGCACGACCAGTGACTAGAGGAGGACACATTTCAAGGATTTGTAAAAAGTCATTTAGAACAACACTGAATTAGGTGAAAAATAGAAGAGTCTGTCAGTCTTTCAAGTTTTAGTAGGAGAAACTTAAAACATGTAATAGCTGTTACATGAATAACTTCAGAGTATTTGGAGAGGTCTAAATCACTATGAGTGAGGACTTCCCTGACTTCAAAGTTAAAAATAGTAAAACAGTTTCAAAAACCATTCAACCAATAAAATACAAACATTAAGTCTAAAGGGTTTCACTGGTTTTGAAACCTCTTATGGAATGCACATTTATAGAACAGGCTTACCCTGCGTTCTGCTTTACTCAGACCCTGTACATGAGCAACTGTGAAAGCAAAATTCAAAATGTAATGTAAAGTAATCATTCAATTGGTGAAACCATGACCCAATAGACATTTTCTCTTTTGAAACTATGTACATTAACCATATGTGCTCTCAAAAGAAAGGAATACACACTATTTAGGTGGTTTTTTTTTCAGTATTTTGTGTTCCACCAGATTTATTTAAAGATCTCCTGTCCTGCATCCACTGCCCAATGCAGGAGACCATACTTATGACAACCAACATGAGAACTTCACTTCTACAGCCTGATTAAATCATCATATGAATATAATTTTCCATTCATCATCAAAGATTTTTACATCAGATTAACCAGCTCTCTTGCTTTCCCATGTTTTTCCCTGGTTTTTGTATCTTGAAATGGGTAAGTTCTGTTCTCAGTCTTGATCTCCATCTTCCCCATATTTCCAAACATATTCATCTGGGAAACATGTAAAGATCTTATTTTATGCTTGTTTCATTATTTTCAAATAGCTGCTCTTGAAATTCAACTTCCACCACTGTCTCACGTATCCAAAGCCAAGTGCCTGCAGAGGAATTCTGTTGAGAAATTTCACAGAAAGCTCTTATTTTACAGGTGAATGATGACATTAAGTCTTCACTGAATATCTTAGGGAACAGGACTCAGCCAAATTACAGACATGACAAGGGAAAAGCATATGCTCAAGGAAAAGAAATATCAGAGATCATCTACCAGGCCCTGGCATGTTTCATATCCAATTGATAGTACATCCATGTGTAGATTTGCACACATTTCAATCCACAAATTCTGAGCACTGAGGCCTTCAGAGAGATTACTGAGACATACAAGGCTTACGAATATTCATGCTACTTAAATTTGCCCTACAAGGTCCTCTGTACCACTATGGTCTCCATGGCCATGCCCAGCATTGTGACTCAGGTCTCCTACTGCAAACTTGTATCCTAGGGCCTAAATTCCAGCTCACAATGATGCTCAGCCAATCACAGCCCAGTGTGTTTGCCTGGCAACCACAAGCTTGGGGATTTCTGTGAACTGTTTAAGCCCAACTCTGCAGCTTTTCACCTCATACAACCAGGCCTATGAATATTTATCCCATTTAATTTTGCCCTACAAGGTCCTCTGTGCCACTGTGGTCTACATGGCAATGCCCAGCATTGTGACTGAGGTCTCCTACTGCAAACTTGTATCCTAGAGCCTAAATTCCAGCTCAAAATGCTACTCAGCCAATCAAAGACCAGTGTGGTTTCCTGGCAACCACAAGCTTGTGGATTTCTGTGAAGTGTTTCAGCCCATCCCTGCAGCTTTCCACCTCATACAACCACAACCATTCCAATCATAGAGAGTTTGATTAGACTCTCTATGTTGTGTCAGAATTTTCTTTACATTTGTAGTGATCAAGCAAATTTGATATATTTTGAGAAGTGAAGGGAAGTAATGAGCTCTTTCTTTAGCTCTGTCTGTGGTCTATGGGTTCCAAACTTGACTACCCCAGTCTATTAAATTTTCAAACATAGAATGCCAAAATTTTCAGGGGAGTAAAGAAAACACCACAATGATTTGTGTTCTGCCGAGTTTCTGGTGGCTTGGGAAACAAACCTGCAAACCATACATGCATCTCTGTTGGATTACTGCCACCATGGTAGTATCAGTTAGCACTGAAAGACAGCAACCAGAAGATGAGTCCCAAAGTGAAAGTGAATCCTTGCAGTGCATTAATATTTGGAGTGCCTGTTCAACTACTCAGCTTCCATGGGGTTCACATGTCTCTGTTAGCTATTTCAAGGAGGCCTGCAGCCCTTCCAGCATGACCGTGAACACTAAACATGAGGTACTAGCACAATACCTAAACCAACATAATGCTAGATAGCTTATAACCAGCAGGTATTACCAGAATTCAAATGTAACATGGTGAAAGTGAAAGACTTAGAAAGGGGATCCAAATGACGCTATCGTTCAAAATCCCAGGAATTTTCTCATGGCAGGGAATATTTAGTGTCCACAACTCATGAAGTGAACCCAGGGACCTAGGCCAAGTGTGTCTAGTTTTCTGTGGTTCTCTTTTTGGAAACAGCGTCTTATGAAGTTGTTGAAAGAGGCTTTGAGATAACTTCAAAGCCCAAGATGGACGGGAACTCCCAAGGATCCATCCACCTCAGCCCCCAGATTGGTGAGATTATAGGCATGAGCGACCAAGCCAAGCATGAGCACAGAGATTCTTACATAGTTTGTGAAATCCCACTACTGGTCTAGAGGTGGCTTCTGTGCTACAGGCTTTAGGAATATGCCTCTCTTTGTTTTGGCTCCCCTTGTTAAATTGTCCATTTCTATTGTGAAGAGCTCGAAGGCCCCAGGCAAGGGTGTGGCTGCCCTTTCTCTGGTGTGTCCTTGGATGATTACAGCCCAGGTGAACAGGGTTCAAATATATTGGATCCTGTTCATTTGAAGAGGAAATGAGTAAAGATTCATGAGTTTGTGAGGACATGCAAGGGGACTGAGTGGCTATGATAGAGACAAAACTTCAGGCCATGGGCTGAAGACTGAGTCTTCTGTACCTCTACCTTCTTCAATGCTGTTTACATGAGCCTGCTGAGCCAATGTGTGCTCTCAAATGTAATTTAATGTGTTTTGTTTGAATTTGTTTTCTTTTTTGCTTTTGTTTTTTACTTGGAGGGAACACTACCATGGTGTGAAGAAGCTGGAGTGTCTTACCTAAGAGATATTTGAAAAAAGGGATCATTCAGCTGTCAAGAAATTCTCAATTGCCCTTGGCATTTCAAAAAAAGTGAAATAAAGTTTAGAATGTCATGTCCATGTCTCCTTACCAAAGATTTTACCTCCTATTTGAAAGGAATTACTGTTTCTTTGAAATTTCAACCTGCCCTGAAACAAAGATAATTCCTCCTTTCCGCATTCTGCTTGAAACCACTTCCTTTGTTAGTTATATTTTGTTCCGCAGAAACACTAGGAGATGACTACAGCAAGAGTTTCCCATTGGTGGAAATTCGACGGAGACACAGGAAGTAACACCGTACAACTTCAAGTGAAGTGCACTGTCCCTTAACAATGGCAAGTCTGGGAAAACTCTAGTAAGTGAAAAATCTTAGAAAGTCTGAAGGTTACTGAAAGAAAATGGGCCTATACTCAGTTGGATAGGGGCTCTCCTGGAGCACACATTTGTGGAAAAAGTAATTATGAGAGAGGAATGAACTCCCAATCTGGAATGGAAATTTTCTTGTTCTGGATTAAAGCTCTATTGCCTGGAGCCCTGTGGTTCCAATGGGATGACCAAAGTGTGAGCAGAGATCAAAATAAAACACAAACCATTTAGGGAACTCGATATTTAACCAGGTGTCCAGAATAGTGTCAAACAGTATTCTGTCAATTTGCTGAGATCCTGTCTTCACAAGGAAGTAAATTCCAGCACGACCAGTGACTAAAGGAGGACACATTTCAAGGAATTGTAAAAAGTCATTTAGCACAACACTGAATTAGGTGAAAAGTAGAAGAGTCTGTCAGTCTTTCAAGTTTTAGTAGGAGAAACTTAAAACATGTAATAGCTGTTACATGAATAACTTCAGAGTTTTTGGAGAGGTCTAAATCACTACTAGTGAGGGCTTCCCTGACTCACAAAGTTAAACATAGTAAAACAAACAGTTTCAAAAACCGTTCAACCAATAAAATACAAACATTAAGTCCAAAGGGTTTCACTGGTTTTGAAACCACTTATGGAATGCACATTTATTGAACAGGCTTACCCTGCGTTCTGCTTTATTCAGACCCTGTACATGAGCAACTGTGAAAGCAAAATTCAAAATGTAATGTAAAGTGATCATTCAATTGGTGAAACCATGACCCAATAGACATTTTCTCTTTTGAAACTATGTACATTAACCATATGTGCTCTCAAAAGAAAGGAATACACAGGATATAGGTGATTTTTATTCAGTATTTTGTGTTCCACCAGATTTATTTAAAGATCCCCTGTCCTGCATCCACTGCCCAATGCAGGAGACCATACATATGACAACCAACATGGGAACTTCACTTCTACAGCCTGATTAAATCATCATGAGAATATAATTTTCCATTCATCATCAAAGATTTTTTCATCAGATTAACCAGCTCTCTTGCTTTCCCATGTTTTTCCCTGGATTTTGTACCTTTAAATGTGTGAGCTCTGTTCTCAGTCTTGATCTCCGTCTTCCCTATATTTCCAAACATATTCATCTGGGAAACATGTAAAGATCTTATTTTATGCTTGTTTCATTATTTTCAAATAGCTGCTCTTGAAATTCAACTTCCACCACTGTCTCACGTATCCAAAGCCAAGTGCTTGCAGAGGAATTCTGTTGAGAAATTTCACAGAAAGCTCTTATTTTACAGGTGAATGATGACAGCAAGTCTTCACTGAATATCTTAGGGAACAGGACTCAGCCAAATTACAGACATGACAAGGGAAAAGCATATGGTCAAGGAAAGGAAATATCAGAGATCATCTACCAGGCCCTGGCATGTTTCATATCCCATTGATAGTACAACCATGTGTAGATTTGCACTCATTTCAATCCACAAATTCTGAGCAGTGAAGCCTTCAGAGAGAATACTGTGGCATACCAGGCCTACGAATATTCATGCTACTTAAATTTGCCCTACAAGGTCCTCTGTGCCACTATGGTTTCCATGGCCACGCTCAGCATTATGACTCAGGTCTCCTACTGCAAACTTGTATCCTAGGGCCTAAATTCCAGCTCACAATGATGCTCAGCCAATCACAGCCCAGTGTGTTTGCCTGGCAACCACAAGCTTGGGGATTTCTGTGAATTGTTTAAGCCCAACTCTGCAGCTTTTCACCTCATACAACCAGGCCTATGAATATTTATCATATTTATTTTTGCCCTAGAAGTTCCTCTGTGCCACTGTTGTCTACATGGCAATGCCCAGCATTGTGACTGAGGTGTCCTACTGCAAACTTGTATCCTAGAGCCTAAATTCCAGCTCAAAATGCTGCTCAGCCAATCAAAGCCCAGTGTGGTTGCCTGGCAACCACAAGCTTGTGGATTTCTGTGAAGTGTTTCAGCCCATCTCTGCAGCTTCCCACCTCATACAACCACAGCCATTCCAATCATGCAGTATTAGATTAGACTCTCTATGTTGTGTCAGAATTTTCTTTACATTTGTAGTGATCAAGCAAATTTGACATATTTTGAGAAGTGAAGGGAAGTAATGAGCTCTGTCTTTAGCTCTGTCTGTGGTTTATGTGTTCCAAACTTGACTACCCCAGTTTATTAAATTTTCAAACATAGAATGCCAAATGTTTCAGGGGAGGAAAGAAAACACCACAATGATTTGGGTTCTGCCGAGTCTCTGGTGGCTTGGGAAACAAACCTGCAAACCATACATGCATCTCTGCTGGATTACTGCCACCATTGTAGTATCAGTTAGCACTGAAAGCCAGCAACCAGAAAATGAGTCCCAACATGAAAGTGAATCCTTGCAGTACATGAATATTTGGAGTGCCTGTTCAACTATTCAAATTCCTTAGGGTTCACATGTCTCTGATAGCTATTTCAAGGAGGCCTGCAGACCTTCCAGCATAACCCTGAACACTAAACATGAGGTACTAGCACAATACCTAAACCAACATAATGCTAGATAGCTTATAACCAGCAGGTATTACCAGAATTCAAATGTAATATGGTGAAAGTGAAACACTTAGAAACGGGATCCAAATGCCCCTTTCCCTCAAAATCCCAGGAATTTTCTCATGGCATGGAATATTTAGTCTCCACAACTCATGAAGTGAACCCAGGGACCTAGGCCAAGTGTGTCTAGTTTTCTGTGGTTCTCTTTTTGGAAACAGCATCTTATGAAGTTGTTGAAAGAGGCTTTGAGATAACTTCAAAGCCCAAGATGGACGGGAACTCCCAAGGATCCATCCAACTCAGCCCCCAGATTGGTGAGATTATAGGCATGAGCGACCAAGCCAAGCATGAGCACAGAGATTCTTACATAGTTTGTGAAATCCCACTACTGGTCTAGAGGTAGCTTCTGTGCTTCAGGCTTTAGGAATATGCCTCTCTTTGTTTTGGCTGCCCTTGTTAAGGTGTCCATTTCTATTGTGAAGAGCTCCAAGGCCCCAGGCAAGGGTGTGGCTGCGCTTTCTCTGGTGTGTCCTTGGATGATTAGAGCCTAGGTGAACAGGGTTCAAATATATTGGATCCTGTTCATTTGAAGAGGAAATGATTAACAATTCATGAGTTTATGAGGACTTGAAAGGAGACTGAGGGGCCATGATAGAGACAAAACTTCAGGCCATGGGCTGAAGACTGAGGCTTCTGTACCTCTACTGTCTTGAACAGTGTTTACATGAGCCTGCTGAGCCAATGTGTGCTCTGAAATGTAATTTAATGTGTTTTGTTTGAATTTGTTTTGTTTTTTGCTTTTGTTTTTTACATGGACGGAACATTACCATGGTGTGAAGAAGCTGGAGTGTCTTACCTAAGAGATATTTGAAAAAAGGGATCATTCAGCAGCCAAGAAATTCTCAATTGCCCTTGGCATTTCAAAAAAAGTGAAATAAAGTTTAGCATGTCATGTCCATGTCTCCTTACCAAAGATTTTACCTCCTATTTGAAAGGAATTACTGTTTCTTTGAAAGTTCAACCTGCCCTGAAAAAAAGATAATTCCTCCTTTCCGCATTCTGCTTGAAAACACTTCCTTTGTTAGTTATATTTTGTTCTGCAGAAACACTTGGAGATGACTACAGCAAGAGTTTCCCACTGGTGGAAATTCCACGGAGACACAGGAAGTAATACCATACAACTTCAAGTGAAGTGCACTGTCCCTTAACAATGGCAAGTCTGGGAAAACCTCTAGTAACTGAAAAATCTTAGAAAGTCTGAAGGTTAGTGAAAGAAAATGGGCCTATACTCAGTTGGATAGGGCCTCTCCTGGAGCACACATTTGTGGAAAAAGTAATTATGAGAGAGGAATGAACTCCCAATCTGGAATGGAAATTTTCTTGTTCAGGACTAGAGCGCTATTGCCTGGAGCCCTGTGGTTCCAATGGGATGACCAAAGTGTGAGCAGAGATCAAAATAAAACACACACCATTTTGGGAACTCGATATTTAACCAGGTGTCCAGAATAGTGGCAAACAGTATTGTGTCAATTTGCTGAGATCCTTTCTTCACAAGAAAGTAAATTCCAGCACGACCAGTGACTAGAGGAGGACACATTTCAAGGACTTGTAAAAAGTCATTTAGCACAACACTGGATTAGGTGAAAAGTAGAAGAGTCTGTCAGTCTTTCAAGTTTTAGTAGGAGAAACTTAAAACATGTAATAGCTGTTACATGAATAACTTCAGAGTATTTGGAGAGGTCTAAATCACTATGAGTGAGGGCTTCCCTGACTCACAAAGTTAAAAATAGTAAAACAAACAGTTTCAAAAACCATTCAACCAATAAAATACAAACATTAAGACAAAGGGTTTCACTGGTTTTGAAACCACTTATGGAATGCTCATTTATTGAACAGGCTTACCCTGCGTTCTGCTTTACTCAGACCCTTTACATGAGCAACTGTGAAAGCAAAATTCAAAATGTAATGTAAAGTGACCATTCAATTGGTGAAACCATGACCCAATAGACATTTTCTCTTTTGAAACTATGTACATTAACCATATGTGCTCTCAAAAGAAAGGAATACACAGGATATAGGTGATTTTTTTTCAGTATTTTGTGTTCCACCAGATTTCTTTAAAGATCTCCTGTTCTTCATCCACTGCCCAATGCAGGAGACCATACATATGACAAGCAACATGAGAACTTCACTTCTACAGCCTGATTAAATCATCATGAGGATATAATTTTCCATTCATCATCAAAGATTTTTACATCAGATTAACCAGCTCTCTTGCTTTCCCATGTTTTTCCCTGGTTTTTGTATGTTGAAATGGGTGAGGTCTGTTCTCAGTCTTGATCTCCATCTTCCCTATATTTCCAAAGATATTCATCTGGGAAACATGTAAAGATCTTACTTGGGGTTTGTTTCATTATTTTCAAATAGCTGCTCTTGAAATTCAACTTCGGCACTGTCTCTCATATCCAAAGCCAAGTGCTTGCACAGGATTTCTGTTGAGAATTTTCACAGAAAGCTCTTATCCTACAGGTGAATGATGACAGCAAGTCTTCACTGAATATCTTAGAGAACATGACTCAGCCAAATTACAGACATGACAAGGGAAAAGCATATGCTCAAGGAAAGGAAATATCAGAGATCATCTACCAGGCCCTGGCATGTTTCATATCCCATTGATAGTACATCCATGTTTAGATTTGCATGCATTTCAATCCAAAATTCTGAGCAGTGAAGCCTTCAGAGAGAACACTGTGGCATACCAGGCCTACGAATATTCATGCTACTTAAATTTGCCCTACATGGTCCTCTGTGCCACTATGGTTTCCAAGGCCACGCCCAGCATTGTGACTCAGGTCTCCTACTGCAAACTTGTATCCTAGAGCCTAAATTCCAGCTCACAATGCTGCTCAGCCAATCAAAGCCTAGTGTGGTTGCCTGGCAACCACAAGTTTGTGGATTTCTGTGAAGTGTTTCATCCCATCTCTGTAGCTTTCCACCTCATACAACCACAGCCATTCCAATCATGCAGTATTTGATTAGACTCTCTATGTTGTGTCAGAATTTTCTTTACATTTGTAGTGATCAAGCAAATTTGACATATTTTGAGTAGTGAAGGGAAGTAATGAGCTCTGTCTTTAGATCTGTCTGTGGTTTATGGGGTCCAAACTTGACTACGCCAGTCTATTAAATTTCCAAACATAGAATGCCAAATGTTTCAGGGGAGGAAAGAAAACACCACAATGATTTGTGTTTTACCGAGTTTCTGGTGGCTTGGGAAAGAAACCAGCAAACCATACATGCATCTCTGCTGGATTACTGCCAGCATGGTAGTATCAGTTAGCACTGAAAGCCAGCAACCAGAAGATGAGTCCCAAAGTGAAAGTGAATCCTTGCATTGCCTGAATATTTGAGTGCCTGTTCAACTATTCAGCTTCCTTGGGGTTCACCTGTCTCTCATAGCTATTTTAAGGAGGCCTGCAGCCTTTCCAGCATAACCCTGAACACTAAACATGAGATACTAGCACAATACCTAAACCAACATAATGCTAGATAGCTTATAACCAGCAGGTATTACAAGAATTCAAATGTAACATGGTGAAAGTGACACACTTAGAAACGGGATCCAAAAGCCCCTTTCCCTCAAAATCTCAGGAATTTTCTCATGGCATGGAATATTTAGTCTCCACAACTCATGAAGTAAACCCAGGGACCTAGGCCAAGTGTGTCTAGTTTTCTGTGGTTCTCTTTTTGGAAACAGCATCTTATGAAGTTGTTGAAAGAGGCTTTGAGATAACTTCTTAGCCCAAGATGGACGGGAACTCCCAAGGATCCATCCACCTCAGCCCCCAGATTCCTGGGATTATAGGCATGAGCGACCAAGCCAAGCATGAGCATGGAGATTCTTACATAGTTTGTGAAATCCCACTACTGGTCTAGAGGTAGCTTCTGTGCTTCAGGCTTTAGGAATATGCCTCTCTTTGTTTTGGCTCCCCTTGTTCAGGTGTCCATTTCTATTGTGAAGAGCTCCAAGGCCCCAGGCAAGGGTGTGGCTGCCCTTTCTCTGGTGTGTCCTTGGATGATTGCAGCCCAGGTGAACAGGAATCAAATATATTGTATCCTGTTCATTTGAAGAGGAAATGAGTAAAGATTCATGAGTTTATATGGACATGCAAGGGGACTGAGTGGCTATCATAGAGACAAAACTTCAGGCCATGGGCTGAAGACTGAGGCTTCTGTACCTCTACCTTCTTGAATGGTGTTTACATGAGCCTGCTGAGCCAATGTGTGCTCTCAAATGTAATTTAATGTGTTTTGTTTGAATTTGTTTTGTTTTTTGCTTTTGTTTTTTACATGGACTGAACATTACCAGGGTTTGAAGAAACTGGAGTGTCTTACCTAAGAGATATTTGAAAAAAGGGATCATTCAGCAGCCAAGAAACTCTCAATTGCCCTTTGCATTTCAAAAAAGTGAAATAAAGTTTAGCATGTCATGTCTATGAATCCTTACCAAAGATTTTACCTCCTATTTGAAGGAATTACTGTTTCTTTGAAAGTTCAACCTGACCTGAAACAAAGATAATTCCTCTTTTCCGCATTCTGCTTGAAACCACTTCCTTTGTTAGTTATATTTTGTTCCGCAGAAACACTTGGAGATGACTACAGCAAGAGTTTCCCATTGGTGGAAATTCCACGGAGACACAGGAAGTAATACCTTAAAACTTAAAGTGAAGTGCACTGTCCCTTAACAATGGCAAGTCTGGGAAAACCTCTAGTAACTGAAAAATCTTAGAAAGTCTGAAGGTTAGTGAAAGAAAATGGGCCTATACTCAGTTGGATAGGGCCTCTCCTGGAGCACACATTTGTGGAAAAATTAATTATGACAGACGAATGAACTCCCAAACTGAAATGGAAATTTTCTTGTTCAGGACTAGTACGCTATTGCCTGGAGCCCTGTGGTTCCAATGGGATGACCAAAGTGTGAGCAGAGATCAAAATAAAACACACACCATTTAGGGAACTCGATATTTAACCAGGTGTCCAGAATAGTGGCAAACAGTATTGTGTCAATTTGCTGAGATGCTGTCTTCCAAGAAAGTAAATTCCAGCATGACCAGTGACTAGAGGAGGACACATTTCAAGGACTTGTAAAAAGTCATTTAGCACAACACTGAATTAGGTGAAAAGTAGAAGAGTCTGTCAGTCTTTCAAGTTTTAGTAGGAGAAACTTAAAACATGTAATAGCTGTTACATGAATAACTTCATAGTTTTTGGAGAGGTCTAAATCACTACGAGTGAGGGCTTCCCTGAATCACAAAGTTAAAAACAGTAAAAGAAACAGTTTCAAAAACCATTCAACCAATAAAATACAAACATTAAGTCCAAAGGGTTTCACTGGTTTTGAAACCACTTATGGAATGCACATTTATTGAAAAGGCTTACCCTGGGTTCTGCTTTACTCAGACCTTGTACATGAGCAACTGTGAAAGCAAAATTCAAAATGTAATGTAAAGTGCCCATCCAATTGGTGAAACCATGACCCAATAGACATTTTCTCTTTTGAAACTTTTTACATTAACCATATGTGCTCTCAAAAGAAAGGAATACACAGGATTTAGGTGATTTTTTTTTCAGTATTTTGTGTTCCACCAGATTTATTTAAAGATCGCCAGTCCTGCATCCACTGCCCAATGCAGGAGACCATACATATGACAACCAACATGAGAACTTCCCTTCTACAGCCTGATTAAATCATCATGAGAATATAATTTTCCATTCATCATCAAAGATTTTTACATCAGATTAACCAGCTCTCTTGCTTTCCCATGTTTTTCCCTGGTTTTTGTTTGTTGAAATGGATGAGGTCTGTTCTCAGTCTTGATCTCCATCTTCCCTATATTTCCAAACATATTCATCTGGGAAACATGTAAAGATCTTATTTGGGGCTTGTTTCATTATTTTCAAATAGCTGCTCTTGAAATTCAACTTCTAGCACTGTCTCTCATATCCAAAGCCAAGTGCTTGCATAGGATTTCTGTTGAGAAATTTCACACAAAGCTCTTATCCTACAGGTGAATGATGACAGCAAGTCTTCACTGAATATCTTAGGGAACAGGACTCAGCCAAATGACAGGCATGACAAGGGAAAAGCATGTGCTCAAGGAAAGAAAATATCAGAGATCATGTACCAGGCCCTGGCATGTTTCATATCCCATTGATAGTACATCCATGTTTAGATTTGCACGCATTTCAATCCACAAATTCTAAGCAGTGAAGCCTTCAGAGAGAATACTGTGGCATACCAGGCTTACGAATATCCATGCTACTTAAATTTGCCCTACATGGTCTTCTGTGCCACTATGGTTTCCAAGGCCACGCCCAGCATTGTGACTCAGGTCTCCTACTGCAAACTTGTATGCTAGACCCTAAATTCCAGCTCACAATGCTGCTCAGCCAATCAAAGCCCAGTGTGTTTGCCTGGAAACCACAAGCTTGGGGATTTCTGTGAACTGTTTAAGCCCAACTCTGCAGCATTTCACCTCATACAACCAGGCCTATGAATATTTATCCTATTTAATTTTGCCCTACAAGGTCCTCTGTGCCACTGTAGTCTACATGTTAATGCCCAGCATTGTGACTGAGGTCTCCTACTGCAAACTCCTATCCTAGAGCCTAAATTCCAGCTCACAATGCTGCTCAGCCAATCAAAGCCCAGTGTGGTTGCCTGGCAACCACAAGTTTGTGGTTTTCTGTGAAGTGTTTCAGCCCATCTCTGGAGCTTTCCACCTCATACAAACACAGCCATTCCAATCAAGCAGTATTTGATTAGACTCTCTATGTTCTGTCAGAATTTTCTTTACATTTTTAGTGATCAAGCAAATTTGACATATTTTGAGAAGTGAAGGGACATAATGAGCTCTGTCTTTAGCTCTGTCTGTAGTCTATGGGTTCCAAACTTGACTACCCCAGTCTATTAAATTTTCAAACATAGAATGCCAAAATTTTCAGGGGAGGAAAGAAAACACCACAATGATTTGTGTTCTGCCGAGTTTCTGGTGGCTTGGGAAACAAACCTGCAAACCATACATGCATCTCTGCTGGATTACTGCCACCATGGTAGTATCAGTTAGCACTGAAAGACAGCAACCAGAAGATGAGTCCCAAAGTGAAAGTGAATCCTTGCAATGCATTAATATTTGGAGTGTCTGTTCAACTACTCAGCTTCCATGGGGTTCACATGTCTCTGTTAGCTATTTCAAGGAGGCCTGCAGCCCTTACAGCATGACTGTGAACACTAAACATGAGGTACTAGCACAATACCTAAACCAACATAATGCTAGATAGCTTATAACCAGCAGGTATTACCAGAATTCAAATGTAACATGGTGAAAGTGAAACACTTAGAAACGGGATCCAAATGACCCTTCCCCTCAAAATCCCAGGAATTTTCTCATGGCATGGAATATTTAGTGTCCACAACTCATGAAGTGAACCCAGGGACCTAGGCCAAGTGCGTCTAGTTTTCTGTGGTTCTCTTTATGGAAACAGCATCTTATGAAGTTGTCGAAAGAGGCTTTGAGATAACTTCTTAGCCCAAGATGGACGGGAACTCCCAAGGATCCATCCACCTCAGCCCCCAGATTGCTGGGATTATAGGCATGAGCGACCAAGCCAAGCATGAGCACAGAGATTCTTACATAGTTTGTGAAATCCCACTACTGGTCTAGAGGTAGCTTCTGTGCTTCAGGCTTTACGAATATGCCTCTCTTTGTTTTGGCTCCCCTTGTTAAGGTGTCCAATTCTATTGTGAAGAGCTCCAAGGCCCCAGGCAAGGGTGTGGCTGCCCTTTCTCTGGTGTGTCCTTGGATAATTGCAGCAAAGGAGAACTGGGTTCAAATATATTGGATCCTGTTCATTTGAAGAGGAAATGAGTAAAGATTCATGAGTTTATGAGGACATGCAAGGGGACTGAGTGGCTATGATAGAGACAAAACTTCAGGCCATGGGCTGAAGACTGAGGCTTCTGTACCTCTACCTTCATGAATAGTGTTTACATGAGCCTGCTGAGCCAATGTGTGCTCTCAAATGTAATTTAATGTGTTTTGTTTGAATTTGTTTTGTTTTTTGCTTTCGTTTTTTACATGGAAGGAACATTACCATGGTGTGAAGAAACTGGAGTGTCTTACCTAAGAGATATTTGAAAAAAGGGATCATTCAGCAGGCAAGAAATTCTCAATTGCCCTTGGCGTTTCAAAAAATGTGAAATAAAGTTGAGCGTGTCCTGTCCATGTCTCCTTACAAAGATTTAACCTCCTATTTGAAAGGAATTTCTGTTTCTTTGAAAGTTCAACCTGCCCTGAAACAAAGATAATTCCTCTTTTCCGCATTCTGCTTGAAACCACTTCCTTTGTTTGTTATATTTTGTTCCGCAGAAACACTTGGAGATGACTACAGCAAGAGTTTCCCATTGGTGGAAATTCTACGGAGACACAGGAAGTAATACCATACAACTTCAAGTGAAGTGCACTGTCCCTTAACAACGGCAAGTCTGGGAAAACCTCCAGTAACTGAAAAATATTAGAAAGTCTGAAGGTTAGTGAAAGAAAATGGGCCTATACTCAGTTGGATAGGGCTTCTCCTGGAGCACACATTTGTAGAAAAAGTAATTATGAGAGACGAATGAACTCCCAAACTGGAAAGGAAATTTTGTTGTTCACGCCTAGAAAGGTATTGCCTGGAGCCCTGTGGTTCCAATGGGATGACCAAAGTGTGAGCAGAGATCAAAATAAAACACACACCATTTAGGGAACTGGATATTTAACCAGGAGTCCAGCATAGTGGCAAACAGCATTGTGTCAATTTGCTGAGATGCTGTCTTCACAAGAAAGTAAATTCCAGCACGACCAGTGACTAGAGGAGGACACATTTCAAGGACTTGTAAAAAGTCATTTAGCACAACACTGAATTAGGTGAAAAGTAGAAGAGTCTGTCAGTCTTTCAAGTTTTAGTAGGAGAAACCTAAAACATATAATAGCTGTAAGATGAATAACTTCACAGTTTTTGGAGAGGTCTAAATCACTACGAGTGAGGGCTTCCCTGACTCACAAAGTTAAAAATAGTAAAACAAACAGTTTAAAAAACCAATCAACCAATACAATACAAACATTAAGTCCAAAGGGTTTCACTGGTTTTGAAACCACTTATGGAATGCACATTTATTGAACAGGCTTACCCTGCGTTCTGCTTTACTCAGACCCTGTACATGAGCAACTGTGAAAGCAAAATTCAAAATGTAATGTAAAGTGCCCATTCAATTGGTGAAACCATGACCCAATAGACATTTTCTCTTTTGAAACTTTGTACATTAACTATATGTGCTCTCAAAAGAAATGAATACACAGGATTTAGGTGATTTTTATTTCAGTATTTTGTGTTCCACCAGATTTATTTAAAGATCTCCTGTCCTGCATCCACTGCCCAATGCAGGAGACCATACATATTACAAGCAACATGAGAACTTCACTCCTATAGCGTGATTAAATCATCATGAGAATATAATTTTCCATTCATCCTCAAAGATTTTTACATCAGATTAACCAGCTCTCTTGCTTTCCCATGTTTTACCCTGCTTTTTTTATCTTGAAATGGGTGAGCTCTGTTCTCAGTCTTGATCTCCATCTTCCCCATATTTCCAAACATATTCATCTGGGAAACATGTAAAGATCTTATTTGCGGCTTGTTTCACTATTTTCAAATAGCTCCTCTTGAAATTCAACTTCCACCACAGTCTCTCATATCCAAAGCCAAGTGCTTGCACAGGATTTCTGTTGACAAGGTTCACAGAAAGCTCTTATCCTACAGGTGAATGATGACAGCAAGTCTTCACTGAATATCTTAGGGAACAGGACTCAGCCAAATTACAGGCATGACAAGGGAAAAGCATATGCTCAAGGAAAGAAAATATCAGAGATTATCTACCAGGCCCTGGCATGTTTCATATCCGATTGATAGTACATCCTTGTGTAGATTTGCACGCATTTCAATCCACAAATTCTGAGCAGTGAAGCCTTCCGAGAGAATACTGTGGCATACCAGGATTACGAATATTCATGCTACTTAAATTTGCCCTACAAGGTCCTCTGTGCCACCCTGGTCTCCATGGCCACACCAAGCATTGTGACTCAGGTCTCCTACTGCAAACTTGTATCCTAGAGCCTAAATTATAACCCAAAATGCTGCTCAGCCAATCACAGCCCAGTGTGTTTGCCTGGAAACCACAAGCTTGGGGATTTCTGTGAACTGTTTAAACCCAACTCTGCAGCTTTTCACCTCATACAACCAGGCCTATGAATATTTATCCTATTTAATTTTGCCCTACAAGGTCCTCTGTGCCACTGTGGTCTACATGGCAATGCCCAGCATTGTGACTGAGGTCTCCTACTGCAAATTGTATCCTAGAGCCTAAATTCCAGCTCACAATGCTGCTCAGCCAATCAAAGCCCAGTGTGGTTGCCTGGCAACCACAAGTTTGTGGTTTTCTGTGAAGAGTTTCAGCCCATCTCTGGAGCTTTCCAATTCATACAAGCACAGCCATTCCAATCAAGCAGTATTTGATTAGACTCTCTATGTTCTGTCAGAATTTTCTTTACATTTTTAGTGATCAAGCAAATTTGACATATTTTGCGAAGTGAAGGGACATAATGAGCTCTGTCTTTATCTCTGTCTGTGGTCTATGGGTTCCAAACTTGACTACCCCAGTCTATTAAATTTTCAAACATAGAATGCCAAAATTTTCAGGGGAGGAAAGAAAACACCACAATGATTTGTGTTCTGCCGAGTTTCTGGTGGCTTGGGAAACAAACCTGCAAACCATACATGCATCTCTGTTGGATTACTGCCACCATGGTAGTATCAGTTAGCACTGAAAGACAGCAACCAGAAGATGAGTCCTAAAGTGAAAGTGAATCCTTGCAGTGCATTAATATTTGGAGTGCCTGTTCAACTACTCAGCTTCCATGGGGTTCACATGTCTCTGATAGCTATTTCAAGGAGGCCTGCAGCCCTTCCAGCATGACTGTGAACACTAAACATGAGGTACTAGCACAATACCTAAACCAACATAATGCTAGATAGCTTATAACCAGCAGGTATTACCAGAATTCAAATGTAACATGGTGAAAGTGAAACACTTAGAAACGGGATCCAAATGACCCTTTCCCTCAAAATCCCAGGAATTTTCTCATGGCATGGAATATTTAGTCTCCACAACTCATGAAGTGAACCCAGGGACCTAGGCCAAGTGTGTCTAGTTTTCTGTGGTTCTCTTTATGGAAACAGCATCTTATGGAGTTGTCGAAAGAGGCTTTGAGATAACTTCTTAGCCCAAGATGGACGGGAACTCCCAAGGATCCATCCACCTCAGCCCCCAGATTGCTGCGATTATAGGCATGAGCGACCAAGCCAAGCATGTGCACAGAGATTCTTACATAGTTTGTGAAATCCCACTACTGGTCTAGAGGTAGCTTCTGTGCTTCAGGCTTTAGGAATATGCCTCTCTTTGTTTTGGCTCCCCTTGTTAAGGTGTCCAATTCTATTGTGAAGAGCTCCAAGGCCCCAGGCAAGGGTGTGGCTGCCCTTTCTCTGGTGTGTCCTTGGATAATTACAGCAAAGGAGAACAGGGTTCAAATATATTGGATCCTGTTCATTTGAAGAGGAAATGAGTAAAGATTCATGAGTTTATGAGGACATGCAAGGGGACTGAGTGGCTATGATAGAGACAAAACTTCAGGCCATGGGCTGAAGACTGAGGCTTCTGTACCTCTACCTTCATGAATAGTGTTTACATGAGCCTGCTGAGCCAATGTGTGCTCTCAAATGTAATTTAATGTGTTTTGTTTGAATTTGTTTTGTTTTTTGCTTTTGTTTTTTACATGGACGGAACATTACCATGGTGTGAAGAAGCTGGAGTGTCTTACCTAAGAGATATTTGAAAAAAGGGATCATTCAGCAGCCAAGAAATTCTCAATTGCCCTTGGCGTTTCAAAAAATGTGAAATAAAGTTGAGCGTGTCATGTCCATTTCTCCTTAGCAAAGATTTTACCTCCTATTTGAAAGGAATTTCTGTTTCTTTGAAAGTTCAACCTGCCCTGAAACAAAGATAATTCCTCCTTTCCGCATTCTGCTTGAAACCACTTCCTTTGTTAGTTATATTTTATTCCACAGAAACACTTGGAGATGACTACAGCAAGAGTTTGCCATTGGTGGAATTTCCACGGAGACACAGGAAGTAATACCGTACAACTTCAAGTGAAGTGCACTGTCCCTTAACAATGGCAAGTCTGGGAAAACCTCCAGTAACTGAAAAATCTTAGAAAGTCTGAAGATTAGTGAAAGAAAATGGGCCTATACTCAGTTGAATAGGGCCTCTCCTGGAGCACACATTTGTAGAAAAAGTAATTATGAGAGACAAATGAACTCCCAAACTTGAATGGAAATTTTTTTGTTCAGGCCTAGAATAGTATTGCCTGGAGCCCTGTGGTTCCAATGGGATGACCAAAGTGTGAGCAGAGATCAAAATAAAACACACACCATTTAGGGAACTCGATATTTAACCAGGGGTCCAGAATAGTGGCAAACAGCATTGTGTCAATTTGCTGAGATGCTGTCTTCACAAGAAAGTAAATTCCAGCACGACCAGTGACTAGAGGAGGACACATTTCAAGGACTTGTAAAAAGTCATTTAGCACAACACTGAATTAGGTGAAAAGTAGAAGAGTCTGTCAGTCTTTCAAGTTTTAGTAGGAGAAACCTAAAACATGTAATAGCTGTAAGATGAATAACTTCACAGATTTGGAGAGGTCTAAATCACTATGAGTGAGGGCTTCCCTGACTCACAAAGTTAAAAATAGTAAAAGAAACAGTTTAAAAAACCAATCAACCAATACAATACAAACATTAAGTCCAAAGTGTTTCACTGGTTTTGAAACCACTTATGGAATGCACATTTATTGAACAGGCTTACCCTGCGTTCTGCTTTACTCAGACCCTGTACATGAGCAACTGTGAAAGCAAAATTTAACATGTAATGTAAAGTGCCCATTCAATTGGTGAAACCATGACCCAATAGACATTTTCTCTTTTGAAACTTTGTACATTAACTATATGTGCTCTCAAAAGAAATGAATACACAGGATTTAGGTGATTTTTATTTCAGTATTTTGTGTTCCACCAGATTTATTTAAAGATCTCCTGTCCTGCATCCACTGCCCAATGCAGGAGACCAAACATATGACAAGCAACATGAGAAATTCACTCCTACAGCGTGATTAAATCATCATGAGAATATAATTTTCCATTCATCATCAAAGATTTTTACATCAGATTAACCAGCACTCTTGCTTTCCCATGTTTTACCCTGCTTTTTTTATCTTGAAATGGGTGAGCTCTGTTCTCAGTCTTGATCTCCATCTTCCCCATATTTCCAAACATATTCATCTGGGAAACATGTAAAGATCTTATTTGCGGCTTGTTTCACTATTTTCAAATAGCTCCTCTTGAAATTCAACTTCCACCACAGTCTCTCATATCCAAAGCCAAGAGCTTGCACAGGATTTCTGTTGACAAGGTTCACAGAAAGCTCTTATCCTACAGGTGAATGATGACAGCAAGTCTTCACTGAATATCTTAGGGAACAGGACTCAGCCAAATTACAGGCATGACAAGGGAAAAGCATATGCTCAAGGAAAGAAAATATCAGAGATCATCTACCAGGCCCTGGCATGTTTCATATCCGATTGATAGTACATCCTTGTGTAGATTTGCACGCATTTCAATCCACAAATTCTGAGCAGTGAAGCCTTCCGAGAGAATACTGTGGCATACCAGGCCTACGAATATTCATGCTACTTAAATTTGCCCTACAAGGTCCTCTGTGCCACCCTGGTCTCCATGGCCACACCAAGCATTGTGACTCAGGTCTCCTACTGCAAACTTGTATCCTAGAGCCTAAATTATAACGCAAAATGCTGCTCAGCCAATCACAGCCCAGTGTGTTTGCCTGGAAACCACAAGCTTGGGGATTTCTGTGAACTGTTTAAACCCAACTCTGCAGCTTTTCACCTCATACAACCAGGCCTATGAATATTTATCCTATTTAATTTTGCCCTACAAGGTCCTCTGTGCCACTGTGGTCTACATGGCAATGCCCAGCATTGTGACTGAGGTCTCCTACTGCAAACTTGTATCCTAGAGCCTAAATTCCAGCTCACAATGCTGCTCAGCCAATCAAAGCCCAGTGTGGTTGCCTGGCAACCACAAGTTTGTGGTTTTCTGTGAAGTGTTTCAGCCCATCTCTGGAGCTTTCCACCTCATACAAACACAGCCATTCCAATCAAGCAGTATTTGATTAGACTCTCTATGTTCTGTCAGAATTTTCTTTACATTTTTAGTGATCAAGCAAATTTGACATATTTTCAGAAGTGAAGGGACATAATGAGCTCTGTCTTTAGCTCTGTCTGTGGTCTATGGGTTCCAAACTTGACTACCCCAGTCTATTAAATTTTCAAACATAGAATGCCAAAATTTTCAGGGGAGGAAAGAAAACACCACAATGATTTGTGTTCTGCCGAGTTTCTGGTGGCTTGGGAAACAAACCTGCAAACCATACATGCATCTCTGTTGGATTACTGCCACCATGGTAGTATCAGTTAGCACTGAAAGCCAGCAACCAGAAGTTGAGTCCCAAAGTGAAAGTGAATCCTTGCAGTGCATGAATATTTGGAGTGCCTGCTCAACTATTCAGCTTCCTTGGGGTTCACATGTCTCTGATAGCTATTTCAAGGAGGACTTCAGCCCTTCCAGCATAACCCTGAACACTAAACATGAGGTATTAGCACGATACCTAAACCAATATAATGCTAGATAGCTTATATCCAGCAGGTATTACAAGAATTCAAATGTAACATGGTGAAAGTGACACACTTAGAAATGGGATCCAAATACCCTTTTCCCTCAAAATCACAGGAATTTTCTCATGGCATGGAATATTTAGTCTCCACAACTCATGAAGTGAACCCAGGGACCTAGGCCAAGTGTGTCTAGTTTTCTGTGGTTCTCTTTATGGAAACAGCATCTTATGAAGTTGTCGAAAGAGGCTTTGAGATAACATCTTAGCCCAAGATGGACGGGAACTCCCAAGGATCCATCCACCTCAGCCCCCAGATTGCTGGGATTATAGGCATGAGCGACCAAGCCAAGCATGAGCACAGAGATTCTTACATAGTTTGTGAAATCCCACTACTGGTCTAGAAGTAGCTTCTGTGCTTCAGGCTTTAGGAATATGCCTCTCTTTGTTTTGGCTCCCCTTGTTCAGGTGTCCATTTCTATTGTGTAGAGCTCCAAGGCCCCAGGCAAGGGTGTGGCTGCCCTTTCTCTGGTGTGTAATTGGATGATTGCAGCCCTGGTGAACAGGAATCAAATATATTGGATCCTGTTCATTTGAAGAGGAAATGAGTAAAGATTCATGAGTTTATATGGACATGCAAGGGGACGGAGTGGCTATCACAGAGACAAACTTCAGGCCATGGGCTAAAGACTGAGGCTTCTGTACCTCTACCTTCTTGAATAGTGTTTACATGAGCCTGCTGAGCCAATGTGTGCTCTCAAATGTAATTTAATGTGTTTTGTTTGAATTTGTTTTGTTTTTTGCTTTTCTTTTTTACATGGACGGAATATTACCAGGGTGTGAAGAAGCTGGAGTGTCTTACCTAAGAGATATTTGAAAAAAGGGATCATTCAGCAGCCAAGAAACTCTCAATTGCCCTTTGCATTTCAAAAAAGTGAAATAGAGTTTAGCATGTCATGTCTATGAATCCTTACCAAAGATTTTACCTCCTATTTGAAAGGAATTACTGTTTCTTTGAAAGTTCAACCTGCCCTGAAACAAAGATAATTCCTCTTTTCCGCATTCTGCTTGAAACCACTTTCTTTGTTAGTTATATTTTGTTCCGCAGAAACACTTGGAGATGACTACAGCAAGAGTTTCACATTGGTGGAAATTCCACGGAGACACAGGAAGTAATACCTTAAAACTTCAAGTGAAGTGCACTGTCCCTTAACAATTGCAAGTCTGGGAAAACCTCTAGTAACTGAAAAATCTTAGAAAGTCTGAAGGTTAGTGAAAGAAAATGGGCCTATACTCAGTTGGATAGGGCCTCTCCTGGAGCACACATTTGTAGAAAAAGTAATTATGAGAGACAAATGAACTCCCAAACTTGAACGGAAATTTTTTTGTTCAGGTCTAGAATAGTATTGCCTGGAGCCCTGTGGTTCCAATGGGATGACCAAAGTGTGAGCAGAGATCAAAATAAAACACACACCATTTAGGGAACTCGATATTTAACCAGGGGTCCAGAATAGTGGCAAACAGCATTGTGTCAATTTGCTGAGATGCTGTCTTCACAAGAAAGTAAATTCCAGCACGACCAGTGACTAGAGGAGGACACATTTCAAGGACTTGTAAAAAGTCATTTAGCACAACACTGAATTAGGTGAAAAGTAGAAGAGTCTGTCAGTCTTTCAAGTTTTAGTAGGAGAAACCTAAAACATGTAATAGCTGTAAGATGAATAACTTCACAGATTTGGAGAGGTCTAAATCACTATGAGTGAGGGCTTCCCTGACTCACAAAGTTAAAAATAGTAAAAGAAACAGTTTAAAAAACCAATCAACCAATACAATACAAACATTAAGTCCAAAGTGTTTCACTGGTTTTGAAACCACTTATGGAATGCACATTTATTGAACAGGCTTACCCTGCGTTCTGCTTTACTCAGACCCTGTACATGAGCAACTGTGAAAGCAAAATTTAACATGTAATGTAAAGTGCCCATTCAATTGGTGAAACCATGACCCAATAGACATTTTCTCTTTTGAAACTTTGTACATTAACTATATGTGCTCTCAAAAGAAATGAATACACAGGATTTAGGTGATTTTTATTTCAGTATTTTGTGTTCCACCAGATTTATTTAAAGATCTCCTGTCCTGCATCCACTGCCCAATGCAGGAGACCAAACATATGACAAGCAACATGAGAAATTCACTCCTACAGCGTGATTAAATCATCATGAGAATATAATTTTCCATTCATCATCAAAGATTTTTACATCAGATTAACCAGCACTCTTGCTTTCCCATGTTTTACCCTGCTTTTTTTATCTTGAAATGGGTGAGCTCTGTTCTCAGTCTTGATCTCCATCTTCCCCATATTTCCAAACATATTCATCTGGGAAACATGTAAAGATCTTATTTGCGGCTTGTTTCACTATTTTCAAATAGCTCCTCTTGAAATTCAACTTCCACCACAGTCTCTCATATCCAAAGCCAAGAGCTTGCACAGGATTTCTGTTGACAAGGTTCACAGAAAGCTCTTATCCTACAGGTGAATGATGACAGCAAGTCTTCACTGAATATCTTAGGGAACAGGACTCAGCCAAATTACAGGCATGACAAGGGAAAAGCATATGCTCAAGGAAAGAAAATATCAGAGATCATCTACCAGGCCCTGGCATGTTTCATATCCGATTGATAGTACATCCTTGTGTAGATTTGCACGCATTTCAATCCACAAATTCTGAGCAGTGAAGCCTTCCGAGAGAATACTGTGGCATACCAGGCCTACGAATATTCATGCTACTTAAATTTGCCCTACAAGGTCCTCTGTGCCACCCTGGTCTCCATGGCCACACCAAGCATTGTGACTCAGGTCTCCTACTGCAAACTTGTATCCTAGAGCCTAAATTATAACGCAAAATGCTGCTCAGCCAATCACAGCCCAGTGTGTTTGCCTGGAAACCACAAGCTTGGGGATTTCTGTGAACTGTTTAAACCCAACTCTGCAGCTTTTCACCTCATACAACCAGGCCTATGAATATTTATCCTATTTAATTTTGCCCTACAAGGTCCTCTGTGCCACTGTGGTCTACATGGCAATGCCCAGCATTGTGACTGAGGTCTCCTACTGCAAACTTGTATCCTAGAGCCTAAATTCCAGCTCACAATGCTGCTCAGCCAATCAAAGCCCAGTGTGGTTGCCTGGCAACCACAAGTTTGTGGTTTTCTGTGAAGTGTTTCAGCCCATCTCTGGAGCTTTCCACCTCATACAAACACAGCCATTCCAATCAAGCAGTATTTGATTAGACTCTCTATGTTCTGTCAGAATTTTCTTTACATTTTTAGTGATCAAGCAAATTTGACATATTTTCAGAAGTGAAGGGACATAATGAGCTCTGTCTTTAGCTCTGTCTGTGGTCTATGGGTTCCAAACTTGACTACCCCAGTCTATTAAATTTTCAAACATAGAATGCCAAAATTTTCAGGGGAGGAAAGAAAACACCACAATGATTTGTGTTCTGCCGAGTTTCTGGTGGCTTGGGAAACAAACCTGCAAACCATACATGCATCTCTGTTGGATTACTGCCACCATGGTAGTATCAGTTAGCACTGAAAGCCAGCAACCAGAAGTTGAGTCCCAAAGTGAAAGTGAATCCTTGCAGTGCATGAATATTTGGAGTGCCTGCTCAACTATTCAGCTTCCTTGGGGTTCACATGTCTCTGATAGCTATTTCAAGGAGGACTTCAGCCCTTCCAGCATAACCCTGAACACTAAACATGAGGTATTAGCACGATACCTAAACCAATATAATGCTAGATAGCTTATATCCAGCAGGTATTACAAGAATTCAAATGTAACATGGTGAAAGTGACACACTTAGAAATGGGATCCAAATACCCTTTTCCCTCAAAATCACAGGAATTTTCTCATGGCATGGAATATTTAGTCTCCACAACTCATGAAGTGAACCGAGGGACCTAGGCCAAGTGTGTCTAGTTTTCTGTGGTTCTCTTTATGGAAACAGCATCTTATGAAGTTGTCGAAAGAGGCTTTGAGATAACATCTTAGCCCAAGATGGACGGGAACTCCCAAGGATCCATCCACCTCAGCCCCCAGATTGCTGGGATTATAGGCATGAGCGACCAAGCCAAGCATGAGCACAGAGATTCTTACATAGTTTGTGAAATCCCACTACTGGTCTAGAAGTAGCTTCTGTGCTTCAGGCTTTAGGAATATGCCTCTCTTTGTTTTGGCTCCCCTTGTTCAGGTGTCCATTTCTATTGTGTAGAGCTCCAAGGCCCCAGGCAAGGGTGTGGCTGCCCTTTCTCTGGTGTGTAATTGGATGATTGCAGCCCTGGTGAACAGGAATCAAATATATTGGATCCTGTTCATTTGAAGAGGAAATGAGTAAAGATTCATGAGTTTATATGGACATGCAAGGGGACGGAGTGGCTATCACAGAGACAAACTTCAGGCCATGGGCTAAAGACTGAGGCTTCTGTACCTCTACCTTCTTGAATAGTGTTTACATGAGCCTGCTGAGCCAATGTGTGCTCTCAAATGTAATTTAATGTGTTTTGTTTGAATTTGTTTTGTTTTTTGCTTTTCTTTTTTACATGGACGGAACATTACCAGGGTGTGAAGAAGCTGGAGTGTCTTACCTAAGAGATATTTGAAAAAAGGGATCATTCAGCAGCCAAGAAACTCTCAATTGCCCTTTGCATTTCAAAAAAGTGAAATAGAGTTTAGCATGTCATGTCTATGAATCCTTACCAAAGATTTTACCTCCTATTTGAAAGGAATTACTGTTTCTTTGAAAGTTCAACCTGCCCTGAAACAAAGATAATTCCTCTTTTCCGCATTCTGCTTGAAACCACTTTCTTTGTTAGTTATATTTTGTTCCGCAGAAACACTTGGAGATGACTACAGCAAGAGTTTCACATTGGTGGAAATTCCACGGAGACACAGGAAGTAATACCTTAAAATTTCAAGTGAAGTGCACTGTCCCTTAACAATTGCAAGTCTGGGAAAACCTCTAGTAACTGAAAAATCTTAGAAAGTCTGAAGGTTAGTGAAAGAAAATGGGCCTATACTCAGTTGGATAGGGCCTCTCCTGGAGCACACATTTGTAGAAAAAGTAATTATGAGAGACAAATGAACTCCCAAACTTGAACGGAAATTTTTTTGTTCAGGTCTAGAATAGTATTGCCTGGAGCCCTGTGGTTCCAATGGGATGACCAAAGTGTGAGCAGAGATCAAAATAAAACACACACCATTTAGGGAACTCGATATTTAACCAGGGGTCCAGAATAGTGGCAAACAGCATTGTGTCAATTTGCTGAGATGCTGTCTTCACAAGAAAGTAAATTCCAGCACGACCAGTGACTAGAGGAGGACACATTTCAAGGACTTGTAAAAAGTCATTTAGCACAACACTGAATTAGGTGAAAAGTAGAAGAGTCTGTCAGTCTTTCAAGTTTTAGTAGGAGAAACCTAAAACATGTAATAGCTGTAAGATGAATAACTTCACAGATTTGGAGAGGTCTAAATCACTATGAGTGAGGGCTTCCCTGACTCACAAAGTTAAAAATAGTAAAAGAAACAGTTTAAAAAACCAATCAGCCAATACAATACAAACATTAAGTCCAAAGGGTTTCACTGGTTTTGAAACCACTTATGGAATGCACATTTATTGAACAGGCTTACCCTGCGTTCTGCTTTACTCAGACCCTGTACATGAGCAACTGTGAAAGCAAAATTCAAAATGTAATGTAAAGTGCCCATTCAATTGGTGAAACCATGACCCAATAGACATTTTCTCTTTTGAAACTTTGTACATTAACTATATGTGCTCTCAAAAGAAATGAATACACAGGATTTAGGTGATTTTTATTTCAGTATTTTGTGTTCCACCAGATTTATTTAAAGATCTCCTGTCCTGCATCCACTGCCCAATGCAGGAGACCATATATATGACAACCAACATGAGAACTTCACTCCTACAGCCTGATTAAATCATCATGAGAATATAATTTTCCATTCATCATCAAAGATTTTTACATCAGATTATCCAGCTCTCTTGCTTTCCCATGTTTTTCCCTGGTTGTTGTTTGTTGAAATGGGTGAGGTCTGTTCTCAGTCTTGATCTCCATCTTCCCTATATTTCCAAACATATTCATCTGGGAAACATGTAAAGATCTTATTTGGGGCTTGTTTCACTATTTTCAAATAGCTCCTCTTGAAATTCAACTTCCACAACAGTCTGTCATATCCAAAGCCAAGTACTTGCACAGGATTTCTGTTGAGAAAGTTCACAGAAAGCTCTAATCCTACAGGTGAATGATGACAGCAAGTCTTCACTGAATATCTTAGGGAACAGGACTCAGCCAAATTACAGACATGACAAGGGAAAAGCATATGCTCAAGCTAAGGAAATATCAGAGATCATCTACCAGGCCCTGGCATGCTTCATATCCCATTGATAGTATATACATGTTTAGATTTGCACGCATTTCAATTTACAAATTCTGAGCAGTGAAGACTTCCGAGAGAATACTGTGGCATACCAGGCCTACGAATATTCATACTACTTAAATTTGCCCAACATGGTCCTCTGTGCCACTATGGTTTCCAAGGCCACGCCCAGCTTGTGACTCAGGTCTCCTACTGCAAACTTGTATCCTAGAGCCTAAATTCCAGCTCACAATGCTGCTCAGCCAATCAAAGCCCAGTGTGTCTGCCTGGAAACCACAAGCTTGGGGATTTCTGTGAACTGTTTAAGCCCAACTCTGCAGCATTTCACCTCATACAACCAGGCCTATGAATATTTATCCTATTTAATTTTGCCCTACAAGGTCCTCTGTGCCACTGTGGTCTACATGTTAATGCCCAGCATTGTGACTGAGGTCTCCTACTGCAAACTTGTATCCTAGAGCCTAAATTCCAGCTCACAATGCTGCTCAGCCCATCAAAGCCCAGTGTGGTTGCCTGGCAACCACAAGTTTGTGGATTGCTGTGAGTGTTTCAGCCCATCTCAGCAGCTTTCCACCTCATACAACCACAGCCATTCCTATCATGCAGTATTTGATTAGACTCTCTATGTTGTGTCAGAATTTTCTTTACATTTGTCGTGATCAAGCAAATTTGACATATTTTGAGAAGTGAAGAGAAGTAATGAGCTCTGTCTTTAGTTCTGTCTGTTGTTTATGGGGTCCAAACTTGACTACCCCAATCTATTAAATTTTCAAACATAGAAAGCCAAGTCTTTCAGGGGAGGAAAGAAAACACCACAATGATTTGGGTTTTGCCGAGTTTCTGCTGGCTTGGGAAAGAAACCTGCAAAGCATACATGCATCTCTGCTGGATTACTGCCACCATGGTAGTATCAGTTAGCACTGAAAGCCAGCAACCAGAAGTTGAGTCCCAAAGTGAAAGTGAATCCTTGCAGTGCATGAATATTTGGAGTGCCTGTTCAACTATTCAGCTTCCTTGGGGTTCACATGTCTCTGATAGCTATTTCAAGGAGGCCTGCAGCCCTTCCAGCATAACCCTGAACACTAAACATGAGGTATTAGCACGATACCTAAACCAATATAATGCTAGATAGCTTATATCCAGCAGGTATTACAAGAATTCAAATGTAACATGGTGAAAGTGACACACTTAGAAACGGGATCCAAATACCCTTTTCCCTCAAAATCACAGGAATTTTCTCATGGCATGGAATATTTAGTCTCCACAACTCATGAAGTGAACCCAGGGACCTAGGCCAAGTGTGTCTAGTTTTTTGTGGTTCTCTTTTTGGAAACAGCGTCTTATGAAGTTGTTGAAAGAGGCTTTGAGATAACTTCAAAGCTCAAGATGGACGGGAACTCCCAAGGATCCATCCACCTCAGCCCCCAGATTGCTGAGATTATAGGCATGAGCGACCAAGCCAGGCATGAGCACAGAGATTCTTACATAGTTTGTGAAATCCCACTACTGGTCTAGAAGTAGCTTGTGTGCTTCAGGCTTTAGGAATATGCCTCTCTTTGTTTTGGCTCCCCTTGTTCAGGTGTCCATTTCTATTGTGTAGAGCTCCAAGGCCCCAGGCAAGGGTGTGGCTGCCCTTTCTCTGGTGTGTCCTTGGATGATTGCAGTCCTGGTGAACAGGAATCAAATATATTGGATCCTGTTCATTTAAAGAGGAAATGAGTAAAGATTCATGAGTTTATATGGACATGCAAGTGGACGGAGTGGCTATCACAGAGACAAACTTCAGGCCATGGGCTAAAGACTGAGGCTTCTGTACCTCTACCTTCTTGAATAGTGTTTACATGAGCCTGCTGAACCAATGTGTGCTCTCAAATGTAATTTAATGTGTTTTGTTTGAATTTGTTTTGTTTTTTGCTTTTGTTTTTTACATGGACGGAACATTACCAGGGTGTGAAGAAGCTGGAGTGTCTTACCTAAGAGATATTTGAAAAAAGGGATCATTCATCAGCCAAGAAACTCTCAATTGCCCTTTGCATTTCAAAAAAGTGAAATAGAGTTTAGCATGTCATGTCTATGAATCCTTACCAAAGATTTTACCTCCTATTTGAAAGGAATTACTGTTTCTTTGAAAGTTCAACCTGCCCTGAAACAAAGATAATTCCTCTTTTCCGCATTCTGCTTGAAACCACTTTCTTTGTTAGTTATATTTTGTTCCGCAGAAACACTTGGAGATGACTACAGCAAGAGTTTCACATTGGTGGAAATTCCACGGAGACACAGGAAGTAATACCTTAAAACTTCAAGTGAAGTGCACTGTCCCTTAACAATGGCAAGTCTGGGAAAACCTCTAGTAACTGAAAAATCTTAGACAGTCTGAAGGTTAGTGAAAGAAAATGGGCCTAAACTCAGTTGGATAGGGCCTCTCCTGGAGCACACATTTGTGGAAAAATTAATTATGACAGACAAATGAACTCCCAAACTGGAATGGAAATTTTCTTGTTCAGGCCTAGAACGCTATTGCCTGGAGCCCTGTGGTTCCAATGGGATGACCAAAGTGTGAGCAGAGATCAAAATAAAACACACACCATTTAGGGAACTCGATATTTAACCAGGGGTCCAGAATAGTGGCAAACAGCATTGTGTCAATTTGCTGAGATGCTGTCTTCACAAGAAAGTAAATTCCAGCACGACCAGTGACTAGAGGAGGACACATTTCAAGGACTTGTAAAAAGTCATTTAGCACAACACTGAATTAGGTGAAAAGTAGAAGAGTCTGTCAGTCTTTCAAGTTTTAGTAGGAGAAACCTAAAACATGTAATAGCTGTAAGATGAATACCTTCACAGATTTGGAGAGGTCTAAATCACTATGAGTGAGGGCTTCCCTGACTCACAAAGTTAAAAATAGTAAAAGAAACAGTTTAAAAAACCAATCAGCCAATACAATACAAACATTAAGTCCAAAGGGTTTCACTGGTTTTGAAACCACTTATGGAATGCACATTTATTGAACAGGCTTACCCTGCGTTCTGCTTTACTCAGACCCTGTACATGAGCAACTGTGAAAGCAAAATTCAAAATGTAATGTAAAGTGCCCATTCAATTGGTGAAACCATGACCCAATAGACATTTTCTCTTTTGAAACTTTGTACATTAACTATATGTGCTCTCAAAAGAAATGAATACACAGGATTTAGGTGATTTTTATTTCAGTATTTTGTGTTCCACCAGATTTATTTAAAGATCTCCTGTCCTGCATCCACTGCCCAATGCAGGAGACCATACATATGACAAGCAACATGAGAACTTCACTCCTACAGCGTGATTAAATCATCATGAGAATATAATTTTCCATTCATCATCAAAGATTTTTACATCAGATTAACCAGCTCTCTTGCTTTCCCATGTTTTACCCTGCTTTTTTTATCTTGAAATGGGTGAGCTCTGTTCTCAGTCTTGATCTCCATCTTCCCCATATTTCCAAACATATTCATCTGGGAAACATGTAAAGATCTTATTTGCGGCTTGTTTCACTATTTTCAAATAGCTCCTCTTGAAATTCATCTTCCACCACAGTCTCTCATATCCAAAGCCAAGTGCTTGCACAGGATTTCTGTTGACAAGGTTCACAGAAAGCTCTTATCCTACAGGTGAATGATGACAGCAAGTCTTCACTGAATATCTTAGGGAACAGGACTCAGCCAAATTACAGGCATGACAAGGGAAAAGCATATGCTCAAGGAAAGAAAATATCAGAGATCATCTACCAGGCCCTGGCATGTTTCATATCCGATTGATAGTACATCCTTGTGTAGATTTGCACGCATTTCAATCCACAAATTCTGAGCAGTGAAGCCTTCCGAGAGAATACTGTGGCATACCAGGCCTACGAATATTCATGCTACTTAAATTTGCCCTACAAGGTCCTCTGTGCCACCCTGGTCTCCATGGCCACACCAAGCATTGTGACTCAGGTCTCCTACTGCAAACTTGTATCCTAGAGCCTAAATTATAACGCAAAATGCTGCTCAGCCAATCACAGCCCAGTGTGTTTGCCTGGAAACCACAAGCTTGGGGATTTCTGTGAACTGTTTAAACCCAACTGTGCAGCTTTTCACCTCATACAACCAGGCCTATGAATATTTATCCTATTTAATTTTGCCCTACAAGGTCCTCTGTGCCACTGTGGTCTACATGGCAATGCCCAGCATTGTGACTGAGGTGTCCTACTGCAAACTTGTATCCTAGAGCCTAAATTCCAGCTCACAATGCTGCTCAGCCAATCAAAGCCCAGTGTGGTTGCCTGGCAACCACAAGTTTGTGGTTTTCTGTGAAGTGTTTCAGCCCATCTCTGGAGCTTTCCACCTCATACAAACACAGCCATTCCAATCAAGCAGTATTTGATTAGACTCTCTATGTTCTGTCAGAATTTTCTTTACATTTTTAGTGATCAAGCAAATTTGACATATTTTGAGAAGTGAAGGGACGTAATGAGCTCTGTCTTTAGCTCTGTCTGTGGTCTATGGGTTCCAAACTTGACTACCCCAGTCTATTAAATTTTCAAACATAGAATGCCAAAATTTTCAGGGGAGGAAAGAAAACACCACAATGATTTGTGTTCTGCCGAGTTTCTGGTGGCTTGGGAAACAAACCTGCAAACCATACATGCATCTCTGTTGGATTACTGCCACCATGGTAGTATCAGTTAGCACTGAAAGACAGCAACCAGAAGATGAGTCCCAAAGTGAAAGTGAATCCTTGCAGTGCATTAATATTTGGAGTGCCTGTTCAACTACTCAGCTTCCATGGGGTTCACATGTCTCTGTTAGCTATTTCAAGGAGGCCTGCAGCCCTTCCAGCATGACCGTGAACACTAAACATGAGGTACTAGCACAATACCTAAACCAACATAATGCTAGATAGCTTATAACCAGCAGGTATTACCAGAATTCAAATGTAACATGGTGAAAGTGAAACACTTAGAAACAGGATCCAAATGACCCTTTCCCTCAAAATCCCAGGAATTTTCACATGGCATGGAATATTTAGTGTCCACAACTCATGAAGTGAACCCAGGGACCTAGGCCAAGTGTGTCTAGTTTTCTGTGGTTCTCTTTATGGAAATAGCATCTTATGAAGTTGTTGAAAGAGGCTTTGAGATAACTTCTTAGCCCAAGATGGACGGGAACTCCCAAGGATCCATCCACCTCAGCCCCCAGATTGCTGGGATTATAGGCATGAGCGACCAAGCCAAGCATGAGCACAGAGATTCTTACATAGTTTGTGAAATCCCACTACTGGTCTAGAGGTAGCTTCTGTGCTTCAGGCTTTACGAATATGCCTCTCTTTGTTTTGGCTCCCCTTGTTAAGGTGTCCAATTCTATTTTGAAGAGCTCGAAGGCCCCAGGCAAGGGTGTGGCTGCCCTTTCTCTGGTGTGTCCTTGGATAATTACAGCAAAGGAGAACAGGGTTCAAATATATTGGATCCTGTTCATTTGAAGAGGAAATGAGTAAAGATTCATGAGTTTATGAGGACATGCAAGGGGACTGAGTGGCTATGATAGAGACAAAACTTCAGCCCATGGGCTGAAGACTGAGGCTTCTGTACCTCTACCTTCATGAATAGTGTTTACATGAGCCTGCTGAGCCAATGTGTGCTCTCAAATGTAATTTAATGTGTTTTGTTTGAATTTGTTTTGTTTTTTGCTTTTGTTTCTTACATGGACGGAACATTACCATGGTGTGAAGAAGCTGGAGTGTCTTACCTAAGAGATATTTGAAAAAAGGGATCATTCAGCAGCCAAGAAATTCTCAATTGCCCTTGGCGTTTCAAAAAATGTGAAATAAAGTTGAGCGTGTCATGTCCGTTTCTCCTTAGCAAAGATTTTACCTCCTATTTGAAATGAATTTCTGTTTCTTTGAAAGTTCAACCTGCCCTGAAACAAAGATAATTCCTCCTTTCCGCATTCTGCTTGAAACCACTTCCTTTGTTAGTTATATTTTGTTCCACAGAAACACTTGGAGATGACTACAGCAAGAGTTTGCCATTGGTGGAATTTCCACGGAGACACAGGAAGTAATACCTTAAAACTTCAAGTGAAGTGCACTGTCCCTTAACAATGGCAAGTCTGGGAAAACCTCCAGTAACTGAAAAATCTTAGAAAGTCTGAAGGTTAGTGAAAGAAAATGGGCCTATACTCAGTTGGATAGGGCCTCTCCTGGAGCACACATTTGTAGAAAAAGTAATTATGAGAGACAAATGAACTCCCAAACTTGAATGGAAATTTTTTTGTTCAGGCCTAGAATAGTATTGCCTGGAGCCCTGTGGTTCCAATGGGATGACCAAAGTGTGAGCAGAGATCAAAATAAAACACACACCATTTAGGGAACTCGATATTTAACCAGGGGTCCAGAATAGTGGCAAACAGCATTGTGTCAATTTGCTGAGATGCTGTCTTCACAAGAAAGTAAATTCCAGCATGACCAGTGACTAGAGGAGGACACATTTCAAGGTCTTGTAAAAAGTCATTTAGCACAACACTGAATTAGGTGAAAAGTAGAAGAGTCTGTCAGTCTTTCAAGTTTTAGTAGGAGAAACCTAAAACATGTAATAGCTGTAAGATGAATAACTTCACAGATTTGGAGAGGTCTAAATCACTATGAGTGAGGGCTTCCCTGACTCACAAAGTTAAAAACAGTAAAAGAAACAGTTTAAAAAAACCAATCAGCCAATACAATACAAACATTAAGTCCAAAGGGTTTCACTGGTTTTGAAACCACTTATGGAATGCACATTTATCGAACAGGCTTACCCTGCGTTCTGCTTTACTCAGACCCTGTACATGAGCAGCTGTGAAAGCAAAATTCAAAATGTAATGTAAAGTGCCCATTCAATTGGTGAAACCATGACCCAATAGACATTTTCTCTTTTGAAACTTTGTACATTAACTATATGTGCTCTCAAAAGAAATGAATACACAGGATTTAGGTGATTTTTATTTCAGTATTTTGTGTTCCACCAGATTTATTTAAAGATCTCCTGTCCTGCATCCACTGCCCAATGCAGGAGACCATACATATGACAAGCAACATGAGAACTTCACTCCTACAGCGTGATTAAATCATCATGAGAATATAATTTTCCATTCATCATCAAAGATTTTTACATCAGATTAACCAGCTCTCTTGCTTTCCCATGTTTTACCCTGCTTTTTTTATCTTGAAATGGGTGAGCTCTGTTCTCAGTCTTGATCTCCATCTTCCCCATATTTCCAAACATATTCATCTGGGAAACATGTAAAGATCTTATTTGCGGCTTGTTTCACTATTTTCAAATAGCTCCTCTTGAAATTCAACTTCCACCACAGTCTCTCATATCCAAAGCCAAGTGCTTGCACAGGATTTCTGTTGACAAGTTTCACAGAAAGCTCTTATCCTACAGGTGAATGACGACAGCAAGTCTTCACTGAATATCTTAGGGAACAGGACTCAGCCAAATTACAGGCATGACAAGGGAAAAGCATATGCTCAAGGAAAGAAAATATCAGAGATCATCTACCAGGCCCTGGCATGTTTCATATCCGATTGATAGTACATCCTTGTGTAGATTTGCACGCATTTCAATCCACAAATTCTGAGCAGTGAAGCCTTCCGAGAGAATACTGTGGCATACCAGGCCTACGAATATTCATGCTACTTAAATTTGCCCTACAAGGTCCTCTGTGCCACCCTGGTCTCCATGGCCACACCAAGCATTGTGACTCAGGTCTCCTACTGCAAACTTGTATCCTAGAGCCTAAATTATAACGCAAAATGCTGCTCAGCCAATCACAGCCCAGTGTGTTTGCCTGGAAACCAGAAGCTTGGGGATTTCTGTGAACTGTTTAAACCCAACTGTGCAGCTTTTCACCTCATACAACCAGGCCTATGAATATTTATCCTATTTAATTTTGCCCTACAAGGTCCTCTGTGCCACTGTGGTCTACATGGCAAAGCCCAGCATTGTGACTGAGGTGTCCTACTGCAAACTTGTATCCTAGAGCCTAAATTCCAGCTCACAATGCTGCTCAGCCAATCAAAGCCCAGTGTGGTTGCCTGGCAACCACAAGTTTGTGGTTTTCTGTGAAGTGTTTCAGCCCATCTCTGGAGCTTTCCACCTCATACAAACACAGCCATTCCAATCAAGCAGTATTTGATTAGACTCTCTATGTTCTGTCAGAATTTTCTTTACATTTTTAGTGATCAAGCAAATTTGACATATTTTGAGAAGTGAAGGGACGTAATGAGCTCTGTCTTTAGCTCTGTCTGTGGTCTATGGGTTCCAAACTTGACTACCCCAGTCTATTAAATTTTCAAACATAGAATGCCAAAATTTTCAGGGGAGGAAAGAAAACACCACAATGATTTGTGTTCTGCCGAGTTTCTGGTGGCTTGGGAAACAAACCTGCAAACCATACATGCATCTCTGTTGGATTACTGCCACCATGGTAGTATCAGTTAGCACTGAAAGACAGCAACCAGAAGTTGAGTCCCAAAGTGAAAGTGAATCCTTGCAGTGCATGAATATTTGGAGTGCCTGTTCAACTATTCAGCTTCCTTGGGGTTCACATGTCTCTGATAGCTATTTCAAGGAGGCCTTCAGCCCTTCCAGCATAACCCTGAACACTAAACATGAGGTATTAGCACGATACCTAAACCAATATAATGCTAGATAGCTTATATCCAGCAGGTATTACAAGAATTCAAATGTAACATGGTGAAAGTGACACACTTAGAAATGGGATCCAAATACCCTTTTCCCTCAAAATCACAGGAATTTTCTCATGGCATGGAATATTTAGTCTCCACAACTCATGAAGTGAACCCAGGGACCTAGGCCAAGTGTGTCTAGTTTTCTGTGGTTCTCTTTATGGAAACAGCATCTTATGAAGTTGTCGAAAGAGGCTTTGAGATAACTTCTTAGCCCAAGATGGACGGGAACTCCCAAGGATCCATCCACCTCAGCCCCCAGATTGCTGCGATTATAGGCATGAGCGACCAAGCCAAGCATGAGCACAGAGATTCTTACATAGTTTGTGAAATCCCACTACTGGTCTAGAAGTAGCTTCTGTGCTTCAGGCTTTAGGAATATGCCTCTCTTTGTTTTGGCTCCCCTTGTTCAGGTGTCCATTTCTATTTTGTAGAGCTCCAAGGCCCCAGGCAAGGGTGTGGCTGCCCTTTCTCTGGTGTGTAATTGGATGATTGCAGCCCTGGTGAACAGGAATCAAATATATTGGATCCTGTTCATTTGAAGAGGAAATGAGTAAAGATTCATGAGTTTATATGGACATGCAAGGGGACGGAGTGGCTATCACAGAGACAAACTTCAGGCCATGGGCTAAAGACTGAGGCTTCTGTACCTCTACCTTCTTGAATAGTGTTTACATGAGCCTGCTGAGCCAATGTGTGCTCTCAAATGTAATTTAATGTGTTTTGTTTGAATTTGTTTTGTTTTTTGCTTTTGTTTTTTACATGGACGGAACATTACCAGGGTGTGAAGAAGCTGGAGTGTCTTACCTAAGAGATATTTGAAAAAAGGGATCATTCAGCAGCCAAGAAACTCTCAATTGCCCTTTGCATTTCAAAAAAGTGAAATAGAGTTTAGCATGTCATGTCTATGAATCCTTACCAAAGATTTTACCTCCTATTTGAAAGGAATTACTGTTTCTTTGAAAGTTCAACCTGCCCTGAAACAAAGATAATTCCTCTTTTCCGCATTCTGCTTGAAACCACTTTCTTTGTTAGTTATAGTTTGTTCCGCAGAAACACTTGGAGATGACTACAGCAAGAGTTTCACATTGGTGGAAATTCCACGGAGACACAGGAAGTAATACTTTAAAACTTCAAGTGAAGTGCACTGTCCCTTAACAATCGCAAGTCTGGGAAAACCTCCAGTAACTGAAAAATCTTAGAAAGTCTGAAGGTTAGTGAAAGAAAATGGGCCTATACTCAGTTGGATAGGGCCTCTCCTGGAGCACACATTTGTAGAAAATGTAATTATGAGAGACAAATGAACTCCCAAACTTGAATGGAAATTTTTTTTTTCAGGCCTAGAATAGTATTGCCTGGAGCCCTGTGGTTCCAATGGGATGACCAAAGTGTGAGCAGAGATCAAAATAAAACACACACCATTTAGGGAACTCGATATTTAACCAGGGGTCCAGAATAGTGGCAAACAGCATTGTGTCAATTTGCTGAGATGCTGTCTTCACAAGAAAGTAAATTCCAGCACGACCAGTGACTAGAGGAGGACACATTTCAAGGACTTGTAAAAAGTCATTTAGCACAACACTGAATTAGGTGAAAAGTAGAAGAGTCTGTCAGTCTTTCAAGTTTTAGTAGGAGAAACCTAAAACATGTAATAGCTGTAAGATGAATAACTTCACAGATTTGGAGAGGTCTAAATCACTATGAGTGAGGGCTTCCCTGAATCACAAAGTTAAAAATAGTAAAAGAAACAGTTTCAAAAACCAATCAACCAATACAATACAAACATTAAGTCCAAAGGGTTTCACTGGTTTTGAAACCACTTATGGAATGCACATTTATTGAACAGGCTTACCCTGCGTTCTGCTTTACTCAGACCCTGTACATGAGCAACTGTGAAAGCAAAATTCAAAATGTAATGTAAAGTGCCCATTCAATTGGTGAAACCATGACCCAATAGACATTTTCTCTTTTGAAACTTTGTACATTAACTATATGTGCTCTCAAAAGAAATGAATACACAGGATTTAGGTGATTTTTATTTCAGTATTTTGTGTTCCACCAGATTTATTTAAAGATCTCCTGTCCTGCATCCACTGCCCAATGCAGGAGACCATACATATGACAACCAACATGAGAACTTCACTCCTACAGCCTGATTAAATCATCATGAGAATATAATTTTCCATTCATCATCAAAGATTTTTACATCAGATTATCCAGCTCTCTTGCTTTCCCATGTTTTTCCCTGGTTTTTGTTTGTTGAAATGGGTGAGGTCTGTTCTCAGTCTTGATCTCCATCTTCCCTATATTTCCAAACATATTCATCTGGGAAACATGTAAAGATCTTATTTGGGGCTTGTTTCACTATTTTCAAATAGCTCCTCTTGAAATTCAACTTCCACAACAGTCTGTCATATCCAAAGCCAAGTACTTGCACAGGATTTCTGTTGAGAAAGTTCACAGAAAGCTCTAATCCTACAGGTGAATGATGACAGCAAGTCTTCACTGAATATCTTAGGGAACAGGACTCAGCCAAATTACAGACATGACAAGGGAAAAGCATATGCTCAAGGAAAGGAAATATCAGAGATCATCTACCAGGCCCTGGCATGCTTCATATCCCATTGATAGTATATACATGTTTAGATTTGCACGCATTTCAATTCACAAATTCTGAGCAGTGAAGCCTTCCGAGAGAATACTGTGCTATACCAGGCCTACGACTATTCATGCTACTTAAATTTGCCCAACATGGTCCTCTGTGCCACTATGGTTTCCAAGGCCACGCCCAGCTTGTGACTCAGGTCTCCTACTGCAAACTTGTATCCTAGAGCCTAAATTCCAGCTCACAATGCTGCTCAGCCAATCAAAGCCCAGTGTGTTTGCCTGGAAACCACAAGCTTGGGGATTTCTGTGAACTGTTTAAGCCCAACTCTGCAGCATTTCACCTCATACAACCAGGCCTATGAATATTTATCCTATTTAATTTTGCCCTACAAGGTCCTCTGTGCCACTGTGGTCTACATGTTAATGCCCAGCATTGTCACTGAGGTCTCCTACTGCAAATTTGTATCCTAGAGCCTAAATTCCAGCTCACAATGCTGCTCAGCCCATCAAAGCCCAGTGTGGTTGCCTGGCAACCACAAGTTTGTGGATTTCTCTGAGTGTTTCAGCCCATCTCTGCAGCTTTACACCTCATACAACCACAGCCATTCCAATCATGCAGTATTTGATTAGACTCTCTATGCTGTGTCAGAATTTTCTTTACATTTGTCATGATCAAGCAAATTTGACATATTTTGAGAAGTGAAGAGAAGTAATGAGCTCTGTCTTTAGTTCTGTCTGTTGTTTATGGGGTCCAAACTTTTCTACCCCAATCTATTAAATTTTCAAACATAGAAAGCCAAGTCTTTCAGGGGAGGAAAGAAAACACCACAATGATTTGGGTTTTGCCGAGTTTCTGCTGGCTTGGGAAAGAAACCTGCAAAGCATACATGCATCACTGCTGGATTACTGCCACCATGGTAGTATCAGTTAGCACTGAAAGCCAGCAACCAGAAGTTGAGTCCCAAAGTGAAAGTGAATCCTTGCAGTGCATGAATATTTGGAGTGCCTGCTCAACTATTCAGCTTCCTTGGGGTTCACATGTCTCTCATAGCTATTTCAAGGAGGCCTGCAGCCCTTCCAGCATAACCCTGAACACTAAACATGAGGTATTAGCACGATACCTAAACCAATATAATGCTAGATAGCTTATAACCAGCAGGTATTACAAGAATTCAAATGTAACATGGTGAAAGTGACACACTTAGAAACGGGATCCAAATACCCTTTTCCCTCAAAATCACAGGAATTTTCTCATGGCATGGAATATTTAGTCTCCACAACTCATGAAGTGAACCCAGGGACCTAGGCCAAGTGTGTCTAGTTTTCTGTGGTTCTCTTTTTGGAAACAGCGTCTTATGAAGTTGTTGAAAGAGGCTTTGAGATAACTTCAAAGCTCAAGATGGACGGGAACTCCCAAGGATCCATCCACCTCAGCCCCCAGATTGCTGTGATTATAGGCATGAGCGACCAAGCCAAGCATGAGCACAGAGATTCTTACATAGTTTGTGAAATCCCACTACTGGTCTAGAAGTAGCTTCTGTGCTTCAGGCTTTAGGAATATGCCTCTCTTTGTTTTGGCTCCCCTTGTTAAGGTGTCCATTTCTATTGTGAAGAGCTCCAAGCCCCAGGCAAGGGTGTGGCTGCCCTTTGTCTGGTGTGTCCTTAGATGATTGCAGCCTAGGTGATAGGGTTCAAACATATTGGATCCTGTTTATTTGACGAGGAAATGAATAAAGATTCATGAGTTTATGTGGACATGCAAGGGGACTGAGTGGCTATGATAGAGACAAAACTTCAGGCCATGGGCTGAAGACTGAGGCTTCTGTACCTCTACCTTCTTGAATAGTGTTAACATGAGCCTGCTGAGCCAATGTGTGCTCTCAAATGTAATTTAATGTGTTTTGTTTGAACTTGTTTTGTTTTTTGCTTTTGTTTTTTACATGGACGGAACATTACCATGGTGTGAAGAAGCTGGAGTGTCTTACCTAAGAGATATTTGAAAAAAGGGATCATTCAGCAGCCAAGAAATTCTCAATTGCCCTTGGCATTTCAAAAAAGTGAAATAAAGTTTAGCATGTCATGTCCATGTCTCCTTACCAAAGATTTTACCTCCTATTTTTATGGAATTACTGTTTCTTTGAAAGTTTAACCTGCCCTGAAACAAAGATAATTCCTCCGTTCCGCATTCTGCTTGAAACCACTTCCTTGGTTAGTTATATTTTGTTCCACAGAAACACTTGGAGATGACTACAGCAAGAGTTTCCCATTGGTGGAAATTCCACGGAGACACAGGAAGAAATACCTTACAACTTCAAGTGAAGTGCACTGTCCCTTAACAATGGCAAGTCTGGGAAAACCTCTAGTAACTGAAAAATCTTAGAAAGTCTGAAGGTTAGTGAAAGAAAATGGGCCTATACTCAGTTGGATAGGGCCTCTCCTGGAGCACACATTTGTGGAAAAATTAATTATGAGAGACGAATGAACTCCCAAAGTGGAATGGACATTTTCTTGTTCAGGCCTAGAACGCTATTGCCTGGAGCCCTGCGGTTCCAATGGGATGACCAAAGTGTGAGCAGTGATCAAAATAACACACACACCATTTAGGGAACTCAATATTTAACCAGGTGTCCAGAATAGTGGCAAACAGTATTGTGTCAATTTGCTGAGATCCTGTCTTCACAAGAAAGTAAATTCCCGCACGACCAGTGACTAGAGGAGGACACATTTCAAGGACTTGTAAAAAGTCATTTAGCACAACACTAAATTAGGTGAAAAGTAGAAAAGTCTGTCAGTCTTTCAAGTTTTAGTAGGAGAAACTTAAAACATGTAATAGCTGTTACATGAATAACTTCATAGTTTTTGGAGAGGTCTAAATCACTACGAGTGAGGGCTTCCCTGAATCACAAAGTTAAAAATAGTAAAAGAAACAGTTTCAAAAACCATTCAACCAATAAAATACAAACATTAAGTCTAAAGGGTTTCACTGGTTTTGAAACCACTTATGGAATGCACATTTATTGAACAGGCTTACCCTGCATTCTGCTTTACTCAGACCCTGTACATGAGCAACTGTGAAAGCAAAATTCAAAATGTAATGTAAAGTGCCCATTCAATTGGTGAAACCATGACCCAATAGACATTTTCTCTTTTGAAACTTTGTACATTAACCATATGTGCTCTCAAAAGAAAGGAATACACAGGATTTGGGCGATTTTTTTTTCAGTATTTTGTGTTGCACCAGATTTATTTAAAGATCTCCTGTCCTGCATCCACTGCCCAATGCAGAAGGCTCCACATATGACAACCAACATGAGAACTTCACTTCTACAGCCTGATTAAATCATCATGAGAATATAATTTTCCATTCATCATCAAAGATTTTTACATCAGATTAACCAGCTCTCTTGCTTTCCCATGTTTTACCCTGGTTTTTGTATCTTGAAATGGGTGAGCTCTGTTCTCAGTCTTGATCTCAATCTTCCCTATATTTCCAAACATATTCATCTGGGAAACATGTAAAGATCTTATTTGGGGCTTGTTTCAGTATTTTCAAGTAGCTCCTCTTGAAATTCAACTTCCACAACAGTCTGTCATATCCAAAGCCAAGTAGTTGCACAGGATTTCTGTTGAGAAAGTTCACAGAAAGCTCTAATCCTACAGGTGAATGATGACAGCAAGTCTTCACTGAATATCTTAGGGAACAGGACTCAGCCAAATTACAGACATGACAAGGGAAAAGCATATGCTCAAGGAAAGGAAATATCAGAGATCATCTACCAGGCCCTGGCATGCTTCATATCCCATTGATAGTATATACATGTTTAGATTTGCACGCATTTCAATTCACAAATTCTGAGCAGTGAAGCCTTCCGAGAGAATACTGTGGCATACCAGGCCTACGAATATTCATGCTACTTAAATTTGCCCAACATGGTCCTCTGTGCCACTATGGTTTCCAAGGCCACGCCCAGCTTGTGACTCAGGTCTCCTACTGCAAACTTGTATCCTAGAGCCTAAATTCCAGCTCACAATGCTGCTCAGCCAATCAAAGCCCAGTGTGTTTGCCTGGAAACCACAAGCTTAGGGATTTCTGTGAACTGTTTAAGCCCAACTCTGCAGCATTTCACCTCATACAACCAGGCCTATGAATATTTATCCTATTTAATTTTGCCCTACAAGGTCCTCTGTGCCACTGTGGTCTACATGTTAATGCCCAGCATTGTCACTGAGGTCTCCTACTGCCAACTTGTATCCTAGAGCCTAAATTCCAGCTCACAATGCTGCTCAGCCCATCAAAGCCCAGTGTGGTTGCCTGGCAACCACAAGTTTGTGGATCTCTGTGAGTGTTTCAGCCCATCTCTGCAGCTTTACACCTCATACAACCACAGCCATTATAATCATGCAGTATTTGATTAGACTCTCTATGCTGTGTCAGAATTTTCTTTACATTTGTCGTGATCAAGCAAATTTGACATATTTTGAGAAGTGAAGAGAAGTAATGAGCTCTGTCTTTAGTTCTGTCTGTTGTTTAAGGGTCCAAACTTGACTACCCCAATCTATTAAATTTTCAAACATAGAAAGCCAAGTCTTTCAGGGGAGGAAAGAAAACACCACAATGATTTGGGTTTTGCCGAGTTTCTGCTGGCTTGGGAAAGAAACCTGCAAAGCATACATGCATCTCTGCTGGATTACTGCCACCATGGTAGTATCAGTTAGCACTGAAAGCCAGCAACCAGAAGTTGAGTCCCAAAGTGAAAGTGAATCCTTGCAGTGCATGAATATTTGGAGTGCCTGCTCAACTATTCAGCTTCCTTGGGGTTCACATGTCTCTCATAGCTATTTCAAGGAGGCCTGCAGCCCTTCCAGCATAACCCTGAACACTAAACATGAGGTATTAGCACGATACCTAAACCAATATAATGCTAGATAGCTTATAACCAGCAGGTATTACAAGAATTCAAATGTAACATGGTGAAAGTGACACACTTAGAAACGGATCCAAATACCTTTTCCCTCAAAATCACAGGAATTTTCTCATGGCATGGAATATTTAGTCTCCACAACTCATGAAGTGAACCCAGGGACCTAGGCCAAGTGTGTCTAGTTTTCTGTGGTTCTCTTTTTGGAAACAGCGTCTTATGAAGTTGTTGAAAGAGGCTTTGAGATAACTTCAAAGCTCAAGATGGACGGGAACTCCCAAGGATCCATCCACCTCAGCCCCCAGATTGCTGCGATTATAGGCATGAGCGACCAAGCCAAGCATGAGCACAGAGATTCTTACATAGTTTGTGAAATCCCACTACTGGTCTAGAGGTAGCTTCTGTGCTTCAGGCTTTAGGAATATGCCTCTCTTTGTTTTGGCTCCCCTTGTTAAGGTGTCCATTTCTATTGTGAAGAGCTCCAAGGCCCCAGGCAAGGGTGTGGCTGCCCTTTGTCTGGTGTGTCCTTAGATGATTGCAGCCTAGGTGATAGGGTTCAAACATATTGGATCCTGTTTATTTGAAGATTAGTAAAGCGTAAATGAGTAAAGATTCATGAGTTTATGTGGACATGCAAGGGGACTTAGTGGCTATGATAGAGACAAAACTTCAGGCCATGGGCTGAAGACTGAGGCTTCTGTACCTCTACCTTCTTGAATAGTGTTTACATGAGCCTGCTGAGCCAATGTGTGCTCTCGAATGTAATTTAATGTGTTTTGTTTGAATTTGTTTTGTTTTTTGCTTTTGTTTTTTACATGGACGGAACATTACCATGGTGTGAAGAAGCTGGAGTTCTTACCTAAGAGATATTTGAAAAAATGGATCATTCAGCAGCCAAGAAATTCTCAATTGACCTTGGCATTTCAAAAAAGTGAAATAAAGTTTAGCATGTCATGTCCATGTCTCCTTATAAAGATTTTACCTCCTATTTGAAAGGAATTACTGTTTCTTTGAAAGTTCAACCTGCCCTGAAACAAAGATAATTCCTCCTTTCCGCATTCTGCTTGAAACCACTTCCGTTGTTAGTTATATTTTGTTCCAAAGAAACACTTGGAGATGACTACAGCAAGAGTTTCCCATTGGTGGAAATTCCACGGAGACACAGGAAGAAATACCGTACAACTTCAAGTGAAGTGCACTGTCCCTTAACAATGGCAATTCTGGGAAAACCTCTAGTAACTGAAAAATCTTAGAAAGTCTGAAGGTTAGTGAAAGAAAATGGGCCTATACTCAGTTGGATAGGGCCTCTCCTGGAGCACACATTTGTGGAAAAATTAATTATGAGAGACGAATGAACTCCCAAACTGGAATGGACATTTTCTTGTTCAGGCCTAGAACGCTATTGCCTGGAGCCCTGCGGTTCCAATGGGATGACCAAAGTGTGAGCAGTGATCAAAATAACACACACACCATTTAGGGAACTCGATATTTAAACAGGTGTCCAGAATAGTGGCAAACAGTATTGTGTCAATTTGATGAGATCCTGTCTTCACAAGAAAGTAAATTCCAGCACGACCAGTGACTAGAGGAGGACACATTTCAAGGACTTGTAAAAAGTCATTTAGCACAACACTAAATTAGGTGAAAAGTAGAAAAGTCTGTCAGTCTTTCAAGTTTTAGTAGGAAAAACTTAAAACATGTAATAGCTGTTACATGAATAACTTCATAGTTTTTGGAGAGGTCTAAATCACTACGAGTGAGGGCTTCCCTGAATCACAAAGTTAAAAATAGTAAAAGAAACAGTTTCAAAAACCATTCAACCAATAAAATACAAACATTAAGTCTAAAGGGTTTCACTGGTTTTGAAACCACTTATGGAATGCACATTTATTGAACAGGCTTACCCTGCATTCTGCTTTACTCAGACCCTGTACATGAGCAACTTTGAAAGCAAAATTCAAAATGTAATGTAAAGTGCCCATTCAATTGGTGAAACCATGACCCAATAGACATTTTCTCTTTTGAAACTTTGTACATTAACCATATGTGCTCTCAAAAGAAAGGAATACACAGGATTTGGGTGATTTTTTTTTCAGTATTTTGTGTTCCACCAGATTTATTTAAAGATCTCCTGTCCTGCATCCACTGCCCAATGCAGGAGACCATACTTATGACAACCAACATGAGAACTTCATTTCTACAGCCTGATTAAATCATCATGAGAATATAATTTTCCATTCATCATCAAAGATTTTTACATCAGATTAACCAGCTCTCTTGCTTTCCCATGTTTTACTCTGGTTTTTGGCTCTTGAAATTGGTGAGCTCTGTTCTCAGTCTTGATCTCCATCTTCCCCATATTTCCAAACATATTCATCTGGGAAACATGTAAAGATCTTACTTGGGGCTTGTTTCATTATTTTCAAATAGCTGCTCTTGTAATTCAACTTCCACCACTGTCTCACGTATTCAAAGCCAAGTGCTTGCAGAGGAATTCTGTTGAGAAATTTCACAGAAAGCTCTTATTTTACAGGTGAATGATGACAGCAAGTCTTCACTGAATATCTTAGGGAACAGGACTCAGCCAAATTACAGACATGACAAGGGAAAAGCATATGATCAAGGAAAGGAAATATCAGAGATCATCTAACAGGCCCTGGCATGTTTCATATCCCATTGATAGTACATCCATGTGTAGATTTGCACGCATTTCAATCGACAAATTCTGAGCACTGAAGCCTTCAGAGAGGATACAGTGGCATACAAGGCCTACGAATATTCATGCTACTTAAATTTGCCCAACATGGTCCTCTGTGCCACTATGGTCTCCATGGCCATGCCCAGCATTGTTACTCAGGTCTCCTACTGCAAACTTGTAGCCTAGAGCCTAAAGTCCAGCTCAAAATGCTACTCAGCCAATCACAGCCCAGAGTGTTTGCCTGGCAACCAGAAGCTTGGGGATTTCTGTGAACTGTTTAAACCCAACTGTGCAGCTTTTCACCTCATACAACCAGGCCTATGAATATTTATCCTATTTAATTTTGCCCTACAAGGTCCTCTGTGCCACTGTGGTCTACATGGCAAAGCCCAGCATTGTGACTGAGGTCTCCTACTGCAAACTTGTATCCTAGAGCCTAAATTCCAGCTCACAATGCTGCTCAGCCAATCAAAGCCCAGTGTGGTTGCCTGGCAACCACAAGCTTGTGGATTTCTGTGAAGTGTTTCAGCCCATCTCTGTAGCTTTCCACCTTATACAACCACAGCCATTCCAATCATGCAGTATTTGATTAGACTCTCTATGTTGTGGCACAATTTTCTTTACATTTGTAGTGATCAAGCAAATTTGACATATTTTGAGAAGTGAAGGGAAGTAATGAGCTCTGTCTTTAGCTCGGTCTGTGGTCTATGGGGTCCAAACTTGACTACCCCAGTCTATTAAATTTTCAAACATAGAATGCCAAATGTTTCAGGGGAGGAAAGAAAACACCACAATGATTTGGGTTCTGCCGAGTTTCTGGTGGCTTGGGAAACAAACCTGCAAACCATACATGCAATCTCTGCTGGATTACTGCCACCATGGTAGTATCAGTTAGCACTTAAAGCCAGCAACCAGAAGATGAGTATCAAAGTGAAATTGAATCCTTGTAGTGCATGAATATTTGGAGTACCTTTTTCAACTATTCTGCTTCCTCGGGGTTCACATGTCTCTGATAGCTATTTCAAGAAGGCCTGCAGCCCTTCCAGCATAACCCTGAACACTAAACATGAGGTACTAGCACAATACCTAAACCAACATAATGCTAGATAGCTTATAACCAGCAGGTATTACCAGAATTCAAATGTAACATGGTGAAAGTGACACACTTAGAAACGGGATCCAAATGCCTCTTTCCCTCAAAATCCCAGGAATTTTCTCATGGCATGGAATATTTAGTCTCCACAACTGATGAAGTGAACCCAGGCATCTAGGCCAAGTGTGTCTAGTTTTCTGTGGTTCTCTTTTTGGAAACAGCATCTTATGAAGTTGCTGAAAGAGGCTTTGAGATAACTTCTTAGCCCAAGATGGACGGGAACTCCCAAGGATCCATCAACCTCAGCCCCGAGATTGCTGGGATTATAGGCATGAGCGACCAAGCCAAGCATGAGCACAGAGATTCTTACATAGTTTGTGAAATCCCACTACTGGTCTATAGGTAGCTTGTGTGCTTCAGGCTTTAGGAATATGCCTCTCTTTGTTTTGGCTCCCCTTGTTCAGGTGTCCATTTCTATTGTGAAGAGCTCCAAGGTCCCAGGCAAGGGTGTGGCTACGCTTTCTCTGGTGTGTCCTTGGATGATTACAGCCCAGCTGAACAGGGTTCAAATATATTGGATCTTGTTCTTTTGAAGAGGAAATGAGTAAAGATTCATGAGTTTATGAGGACATGCAAGGGGACTGAGGAGCCATGATAGAGACAAAACTTCAGGCCATGGGCTGAAGACCGAGGCTTCTGTACTTCTACCTTCTTGAATAGTGTTTACATGAGCCTGCTGAGCCAATGTGTGCTCTCAAATGTAATTTAATGTGTTTGGTTTGAATTTATTTTGTTTTTGCTTTCGTTTTTTACATGGAAGGAACATTACCATGGTGTGAAGGAGCTGGAGTGTCTTACCTAAGAGATATTTGAAAAAAGGGATCATTCAGCAGCCAAGAAATTCTCAATTGCCCTTGGCATTTTAAAAAAAAGTGAAATAAAGTTTAGTGTGTCATGTCCATGTCTCCTTACCAAAGATTTTACCTCCTATTTGAAAGGAATTACTGTTTCTTTGAAAGTTCAACCTGCCCTGAAACAAAGATAATTCTTCCTTTCCGCATTCTGCTTGAAACCACTTCCTTTGTTAGTTATATTTTGTTCCGCAGAAACACTTGGAGATGACTACAGACAGAGTTTGCCATTGGTGGAATTTCCACGGAGACACAGGAAGTAATACCATACAACTTCAAGTGAAGTGCACTGTCCCTTAACAATGGCAAGTCTGGGAAAACCTCTAGTAACTGAAATTCTTAGAAAGTCTGAAGGTTAGTGAAAGAAAATGGGCCTATACTCAGTTGGATAGGGCCTCTCCTGGAGCACACATTTGTGGAAAATTTAATTATGAGAAACGAATGAACTCCCAAACTGGAATGGAAATTTTCTTGTTCAGGCCTAGAACGCTATTGCCTGGAGCCCTGTGGTTCCAATGGGATGACCAAAGTGTGAGCAGTGATCAAAATAACACACACACCATTTAGGGAACTCAATATTTAACCAGGTGTCCAGAATAGTGGCAAAGAGTATTGTGTCAATTTGCTGAGATCCTGTCTTCACAAGAAAGTAAATTCCAGCACGACCAGTGACTAGAGGAGGACACATTTCAAGGATTTGTAAAAAGTCATTTAGCACAACACTAAATTAGGTGAAAAGTAGAAAAGTCTCTCAGTCTTTCAAGTTTTAGTAGGAGAAACTTAAAACATGTAATAGCTGTTACATGAATAACTTCATAGTTTTTGGAGAGGTCTAAATCACTACGAGTGAGGGCTTCCCTGAATCACAAAGTTAAAAATAGTAAAAGAAACAGTTTCAAAAACCATTCAACCAATAAAATACAAACATTAAGTCTAAAGGGTTTCACTGGTTTTGAAACCACTTATGGAATGCACATTTATTGAACAGGCTTACGCTGCATTCTGCTTTACTCAGACCCTGTACATGAGCAACTGTGAAAGCAAAATTCAAAATGTAATGTAAAGTGCCCATTCAATTGGTGAAACCATGGCCCAATAGACATTTTGTCTTTTGAAACTTTGTACATTAACCATATGTGCTCTCAAAAGAAAGGAATACACAGGATTTGGGCGATTTTTTTTTTCAGTATTGTGTGTTCCACCAGATTTATTTAAAGATCTCCTGTCCTGCATCCACTGCCCAATGCAGAAGGCCCCACATATGACAACCAACATGAGAACTTCACTTCTACAGCCTGATTAAATCATCATGAGAATATAATTTTCCATTCATCATCAAAGATTTTTACATCAGATTAACCAGCTCTCTTGCTTTCCCATGTTTTACCCTGGTTTTTGTATCTTGAAATGGGTGAGCTCTATTCTCAGTCTTGATCTCCATCTTCCCTATATTTCCAAACATATTCATCTGGGAAACATGTAAAGATCTTATTTGGGGCTTGTTTCACTATTTTCAAATAGCTCCTCTTGAAATTCAACTTCCACAACAGTCTGTCATATCCAAAGCCAAGTAGTTGCACAGGATTTCTGTTGAGAAAGTTCACAGAAAGCTCTAATCCTACAGGTGAATGATGACAGCAAGTCTTCACTGAATATCTTAGGGAACAGGACTCAGCCAAATTACAGACATGACAAGGGAAAAGCATATGCTCAAGGAAAGGAAATATCAGAGATCATCTACCAGGCCCTGGCATGCTTCATATCCCATTGATAGTATATACATGTTTAGATTTGCACGCATTTAAATTCACAAATTCTGAGCAGTGAAGCCTTCCGAGAGAATACTGTGGCATACCAGGCCTACGAATATTCATGCTACTTAAATTTGCCCAACATGGTCCTCTGTGCCACTATGGTTTCCAAGGCCACGCCCAGCTTGTGACTCAGGTCTCCTACTGCAAACTTGTATCCTAGAGCCTAAATTCCAGCTCACAATGCTGCTCAGACAATCAAAGCCCAGTGTGTTTGCCTGGAAACCACAAGCTTAGGGATTTCTGTGAACTGTTTAAGCCCAACTCTGCAGCATTTCACCTCATACAACCAGGCCTATGAATATTTATCCTATTTAATTTTGCCCTACAAGGTCCTCTGTGCCACTGTGGTCTACATGTTAATGCCCAGCATTGTCACTGAGGTCTCCTACTGCAAACTTGTATCCTAGAGCCTAAATTCCAGCTCACAATGCTGCTCAGCCCATGAAAGCCCAGTGTGGTTGCCTGGCAACCACAAGTTTGTGGATTTCTGTGAGTGTTTCAGCCCATCTCTGCAGCTTTACACCTCATACAACCACAGCCATTCCAATCATGCAGTATTTGATTAGACTCTCTATGCTGTGTCAGAATTTTCTTTACATTTGTCATGATCAAGCAAATTTGACATATTTTGAGAAGTGAAGAGAAGTAATGATCTCTGTCTTTAGTTCTGTCTGTTGTTTAAGGGTCCAAACTTGACTACCCCAATCTATTAAATTTTCAAACATAGAAAGCCAAGTCTTTCAGGGGAGGAAAGAAAACACCACAATGATTTGGGTTTTGCCGAGTTTCTGCTGGCTTGGGAAAGAAACCTGCAAAGCATACATGCATCTCTGCTGGATTACTGCCACCATGGTAGTATCAGTTAGCACTGAAAGCCAGCAACCAGAAGTTGAGTCCCAAAGTGAAAGTGAATCCTTGCAGTGCATGAATATTTGGAGTGCCTGCTCAACTATTCAGCTTCTTTGGGGTTCACATGTCTCTGATAGCTATTTCAAGGAGGCCTGCAGCCCTTCCAGCATAACCCTGAACACTAAACATGAGGTATTAGCACGATACCTAATCCAATATAATGCTAGATAGCTTATAACCAGCAGGTATTACAAGAATTCAAATGTAACATGGTGAAAGTGACACACTTAGAAACGGATCCAAATACCCTTTTCCCTCAAAATCACAGGAATTTTCTCATGGCATGGAATATTTAGTCTCCACAACTCATGAAGTGAACCCAGGGACCTAGGCCAAGTGTGTCTAGTTTTCTGTGGTTCTCTTTTTGGAAACAGCGTCTTATGAAGTTGTTGAAAGAGGCTTTGAGATAACTTCAAAGCTCAAGATGGACGGGAACTCCCAAGGATCCATCCACCTCAGCCCCCAGATTGCTGCGATTATAGGCATGAGCGACCAAGCCAAGCATGAGCACAGAGATTCTTACATAGTTTGTGAAATCCCACTACTGGTCTAGAGGTAGCTTCTGTGCTTCAGGCTTTAGGAATATGCCTCTCTTTGTTTTGGCTCCCCTTGTTAAGGTGTCCATTTCTATTGTGAAGAGCTCCAAGGCCCCAGGCAAGGGTGTGGCTGCCCTTTGTCTGGTGTGTCCTTAGATGATTGCAGCCTAGGTGATAGGGTTCAAACATATTGGATCCTGTTTATTTGAAGATTAGTAAAGAGTAAATGAGTAAAGATTCATGAGTTTATGTGGACATGCAAGGGGACTTAGTGGCTATGATAGAGACAAAACTTCAGGCCATGGGCTGAAGACTGAGGCTTCTGTACCTCTACCTTCTTGAATAATGTTTACATGAGCCTGCTGAGCCAATGTGTGCTCTCGAATGTAATTTAATGTGTTTTGTTTGAATTTGTTTTGTTTTTTGCTTTTGTTTTTTACATGGACGGAACATTACCATGGTGTGAAGAAGCTGGAGTTCTTACCTAAGAGATATTTGAAAAAAGGGATCATTCAGCAGCCAAGAAATTCTCAATTGCCCTTGGCATTTCAAAAAAGTGAAATAAAGTTTAGCATGTCATGTCCATGTCTCCTTATAAAGATTTTACCTCCTATTTGAAAGGAATTACTGTTTCTTTGAAAGTTCAACCTGCCCTGAAACAAAGATAATTCCTCCTTTCCGCATTCTGCTTGAAACCACTTCCTTTGTTAGTTATATTTTGTTCCAAAGAAACACTTGGAGATGACTACAGCAAGAGTTTCCCATTGGTGGAAATTCCACGGAGACACAGGAAGAAATACCGTACAACTTCAAGTGAAGTGCACTGTCCCTTAACAATGGCAATTCTGGGAAAACCTCTAGTAACTGAAAAATCTTAGAAAGTCTGAAGGTTAGTGAAAGAAAATGGGCCTATACTCAGTTGGATAGGGCCTCTCCTGGAGCACACATTTGTGGAAAAATTAATTATGAGAGACGAATGAACTCCCAAACTGGAATGGACATTTTCTTGTTCAGGCCTAGAACGCTATTGCCTGGAGCCCTGCGGTTCCAATGGGATGACCAAAGTGTGAGCAGTGATCAAAATAACACACACACCATTTAGGGAACTCGATATTTAAACAGGTGTCCAGAATAGTGGCAAACAGTATTGTGTCAATTTGATGAGATCCTGTCTTCACAAGAAAGTAAATTCCAGCACGACCAGTGACTAGAGGAGGACACATTTCAAGGACTTGTAAAAAGTCATTTAGCACAACACTAAATTAGGTGAAAAGTAGAAAAGTCTGTCAGTCTTTCAAGTTTTAGTAGGAGAAACTTAAAACATGTAATAGCTGTTACATGAATAACTTCATAGTTTTTGGAGAGGTCTAAATCACTACGAGTGAGGGCTTCCCTGAATCACAAAGTTAAAAATAGTAAAACAAACAGTTTCAAAAACCATTCAACCAATAAAATACAAACATTAAGTCTAAAGGGTTTCACTGGTTTTGAAACCACTTATGGAATGCACATTTATTGAACAGGCTTACGCTGCATTCTGCTTTATTCAGACCCTGTACATGAGCAACTTTGAAAGCAAAATTCAAAATGTAATGTAAAGTGCCCATTCAATTGGTGAAACCATGACCCAATAGACATTTTCTCTTTTGAAACTTTGTACATTAACCATATGTGCTCTCAAAAGAAAGGAATACACAGGATTTGGGTGATTTTTTTTTCAGTATTTTGTGTTCCACCAGATTTATTTAAAGATCTCCTGTCCTGCATCCACTGCCCAATGCAGGAGACCATACTTATGACAACCAACATGAGAACTTCATTTCTACAGCCTGATTAAATCATCATGAGAATATAATTTTCCATTCATCATCAAAGATTTTTACATCAGATTAACCAGCTCTCTTGCTTTCCCATGTTTTACTCTGGTTTTTGGCTCTTGAAATTGGTGAGCTCTGTTCTCAGTCTTGATCTCCATCTTCCCCATATTTCCAAACATATTCATCTGGGAAACATGTAAAGATCTTACTTGGGGCTTGTTTCATTATTTTCAAATAGCTGCTCTTGTAGTTCAACTTCCACCACTGTCTCACATATTCAAAGCCAAGTGCTTGCAGAGGAATTCTGTTGAGAAATTTCACAGAAAGCTCTTATTTTACAGGTGAATGATGACAGCAAGTCTTCACTGAATATCTTAGGGAACAGGACTCAGCCAAATTACAGACATGACAAGGGAAAAGCATATGATCAAGGAAAGGAAATATCAGAGATCATCTAACAGGCCCTGGCATGTTTCATATCCCATTGATAGTACATCCATGTGTAGATTTGCATGCATTTCAATCCACAAATTCTGAGCACTGAAGCCTTCAGAGAGGATACAGTGGCATACAAGGCCTACGAATATTCATGCTACTTAAATTTGCCCAACATGGTCCTCTGTGCCACTATGGTCTCCATGGCCATGCCCAGCATTGTTACTCAGGTCTCCTACTGCAAACTTGTAGCCTAGAGCCTAAAGTCCAGCTCAAAATGCTACTCAGCCAATCACAGCCCAGAGTGTTTGCCTGGCAACCAGAAGCTTGGGGATTTCTGTGAACTGTTTAAACCCAACTGTGCAGCTTTTCACCTCATAAAACCAGGCCTATGAATATTTATCCTATTTAATTTTGCCCTACAAGGTCCTCTGTGCCACTGTGGTCTACATGGCAAAGCCCAGCATTGTGACAGAGGTCTCCTACTGCAAACTTGTATCCTAGAGCCTAAATTCCAGCTCACAATGCTGCTCAGCCAATCAAAGCCCAGTGTGGTTGCCTGGCAACCACAAGCTTGTGGATTTCTGTGAAGTGTTTCAGCCCATCTCTGTAGCTTTCCACCTTATACAACCACAGCCATTCCAATCATGCAGTATTTGATTAGACTCTCTATGTTGTGGCACAATTTTCTTTACATTTGTAGTGATCAAGCAAATTTGACATATTTTGAGAAGTGAAGGGAAGTAATGAGCTCTGTCTTTAGCTCGGTCTGTGGTCTATGGGGTCCAAACTTGACTACCCCAGTCTATTAAATTTTCAAACATAGAATGCCAAATGTTTCAGGGGAGGAAAGAAAACACCACAATGATTTGGGTTCTGCCGAGTTTCTGGTGGCTTGGGAAACAAACCTGCAAACCATACATGCAATCTCTGCTGGATTACTGCCACCATGGTAGTATCAGTTAGCACTTAAAGCCAGCAACCAGAAGATGAGTATCAAAGTGAAATTGAATCCTTGTAGTGCATGAATATTTGGAGTACCTTTTTCAACTATTCTGCTTCCTCGGGGTTCACATGTCTCTGATAGCTATTTCAAGAAGGCCTGCAGCCCTTCCAGCATAACCCTGAACACTAAACATGAGGTACTAGCACAATACCTAAACCAACATAATGCTAGATAGCTTATAACCAGCAGGTATTACCAGAATTCAAATGTAACATGGTGAAAGTGACACACTTAGAAACGGGATCCAAATGCCCCTTTCCCTCAAAATCCCAGGAATTTTCTCATGGCATGGAATATTTAGTCTCCACAACTGATGAAGTGAACCCAGGCATCTAGGCCAAGTGTGTCTAGTTTTCTGTGGTTCTCTTTTTGGAAACAGCATCTTATGAAGTTGCTGAAAGAGGCTTTGAGATAACTTCTTAGCCCAAGATGGACGGGAACTCCCAAGGATCCATCAACCTCAGCCCCGAGATTGCTGGGATTATAGGCATGAGCGACCAAGCCAAGCATGAGCACAGAGATTCTTACATAGTTTGTGAAATCCCACTACTGGTCTATAGGTAGCTTGTGTGCTTCAGGCTTTAGGAATATGCCTCTCTTTGTTTTGGCTCCCCTTGTTCAGGTGTCCATTTCTATTGTGAAGAGCTCCAAGGTCCCAGGCAAGGGTGTGGCTACGCTTTCTCTGGTGTGTCCTTGGATGATTACAGCCCAGCTGAACAGGGTTCAAATATATTGGATCTTGTTCTTTTGAAGAGGAAATGAGTAAAGATTCATGAGTTTATGAGGACATGCAAGGGGACTGAGGAGCCATGATAGAGACAAAACTTCAGGCCATGGGCTGAAGACCGAGGCTTCTGTACTTCTACCTTCTTGAATAGTGTTTACATGAGCCTGCTGAGCCAATGTGTGCTCTCAAATGTAATTTAATGTGTTTGGTTTGAATTTATTTTGTTTTTGCTTTCGTTTTTTACATGGAAGGAACATTACCATGATGTGAAGGAGCTGGAGTGTCTTATCTAAGAGATATTTGAAAAAAGGGATCATTCAGCAGCCAAGAAATTCTCAATTGCCCTTGGCATTTTAAAAAAAAGTGAAATAAAGTTTAGTGTGTCATGTCCATGTCTCCTTACCAAAGATTTTACCTCCTATTTGAAAGGAATTACTGTTTCTTTGAAAGTTCAACCTGCCCTGAAACAAAGATAATTCTTCCTTTCCGCATTCTGCTTGAAACCACTTCCTTTGTTAGTTATATTTTGTTCCAAAGAAACACTTGGAGATGACTACAGCAAGAGTTTGCCATTGGTGGAATTTCCACGGAGACACAGGAAGTAATACCATACAACTTCAAGTGAAGTGCACTGTCCCTTAACAATGGCAAGTCTGGGAAAACCTCTAGTAACTGAAATTCTTAGAAAGTCTGAAGGTTAGTGAAAGAAAATGGGCCTATACTCAGTTGGATAGGGCCTCTCCTGGAGCACCCATTTGTGGAAAATTTAATTATGAGAAACGAATGAACTCCCAAACTGGAATGGAAATTTTCTTGTTCAGGCCTAGAACGCTATTGCCTGGAGCCCTGTGGTTCCAATGGGATGACCAAAGTGTGAGCAGTGATCAAAATAACACACACACCATTTAGGGAGCTCAATATTTAACCAGGTGTCCAGAATAGTGGCAAACAGTATTGTGTCAATTTGCTGAGATCCTGTCTTCACAAGAAAGTAAATTCCAGCACGACCAGTGACTAGAGGAGGACACATTTCAAGGATTTGTAAAAAGTCATTTAGCACAACACTAAATTAGGTGAAAAGTAGAAAAGTCTGTCAGTCTTTCAAGTTTTAGTAGGAGAAACTTAAAACATGTAATAGCTGTTACATGAATAACTTCATAGTTTTTGGAGAGGTCTAAATCACTACGAGTGAGGGCTTCCCTGAATCACAAAGTTAAAAATAGTAAAAGAAACAGTTTCAAAAACCATTCAACCAATAAAATACAAACATTAAGTCTAAAGGGTTTCACTGGTTTTGAAACCACTTATGGAATGCACATTTATTGAACAGGCTTACCCTGCATTCTGCTTTACTCAGACCCTGTACATGAGCAACTGTGAAAGCAAAATTCAAAATGTAATGTAAAGTGCCCATTCAATTGGTGAAACCATGGCCCAATAGACATTTTGTCTTTTGAAACTTTGTACATTAACCATATGTGCTCTCAAAAGAAAGGAATACACAGGATTTGGGCGATTTTTTTTTTCAGTATTGTGTGTTCCACCAGATTTATTTAAAGATCTCCTGTCCTGCATCCACTGCCCAATGCAGAAGGCCCCACATATGACAACCAACATGAGAACTTCACTTCTACAGCCTGATTAAATCATCATGAGAATATAATTTTCCATTCATCATCAAAGATTTTTACATCAGATTAACCAGCTCTCTTGCTTTCCCATGTTTTACCCTGGTTTTTGTATCTTGAAATGGGTGAGCTCTGTTCTCAGTCTTGATCTCCATCTTCCCCATATTTCCAAACATATTCATCTGGGAAACATGTAAAGATCTTATTTGGGGCTTGTTTCAGTATTTTCAAGTAGCTCCTCTTGAAATTCAACTTCCACAACAGTCTGTCATATCCAAAGCCAAGTACTTGCACAGGATTTCTGTTGAGAAAGTTCACAGAAAGCTCTAATCCTACAGGTGAATGATGACAGCAAGTCTTCACTGAATATCTTAGGGAACAGGACTCAGCCAAATTACAGACATGACAAGGGAAAAGCATATGCTCAAGGAAAGGAAATATCAGAGATCATCTACCAGGCCCTGGCATGCTTCATATCCCATTGATAGTATATACATGTTTAGATTTGTACGCATTTCAATTCACAAATTCTGAGCAGTGAAGCCTTCCGAGAGAATACTGTGCTATACCAGGCCTACGACTATTCATGCTACTTAAATTTGCCCAACATGGTCCTCTGTGCCACTATGGTTTCCAAGGCCACGCCCAGCTTGTGACTCAGGTCTCCTACTGCAAACTTGTATCCTAGAGCCTAAATTCCAGCTCACAATGCTGCTCAGCCAATCAAAGCCCAGTGTGTTTGCCTGGAAACCACAAGCTTGGGGATTTCTGTGAACTGTTTAAGCCCAACTCTGCAGCATTTCACCTCATACAACCAGGCCTATGAATATTTATCCTATTTAATTTTGCCCTACAAGGTCCTCTGTGCCACTGTGGTCTACATGTTAATGCCCAGCATTGTCACTGAGGTCTCCTACTGCAAACTTGTATCCTAGAGCCTAAATTCCAGCTCACAATGCTGCTCAGCCCATCAAAGCCCAGTGTGGTTGCCTGGCAACCACAAGTTTGTGGATTTCTGTGAGTGTTTCAGCCCATCTCTGCAGCTTTACACCTCATACAACCACAGCCATTCCAATCATGCAGTATTAGATTAGACTCTCTATGTTGTGTCAGAATTTTCTTTACATTTGTCGTGATCAAGCAAATTTGACATATTTTGAGAAGTGAAGAGAAGTAATGAGCTCTGTCTTTAGTTCTGTCTGTTGTTTATGGGGTCTAAACTTGACTACCCCAATCTATTAAATTTTCAAACATAGAAAGCCAAGTCTTTCAGGGGAGGAAAGAAAACACCACAATGATTTGGGTTTTGCCGAGTTTCTGCTGGCTTGGGAAAGAAACCTGCAAAGCATACATGCATCTCTGCTGGATTACTGCCACCATGGTAGTATCAGTTAGCATTGAAAGCCAGCAACCAGAAGTTGAGTCCCAAAGTGAAAGTGAATCCTTGCAGTGCATGAATATTTGGAGTGCCTGTTCAACTATTCAGCTTCCTTGGGGTTCACATGTCTCTGATAGCTATTTCAAGGAGGCCTGCAGCCCTTCCAGCATAACCCTGAACACTAAACATGAGGTATTAGCACGATACCTAAACCAATATAATGCTAGATAGCTTATAACCAGCAGGTATTACAAGAATTCAAATGTAACATGGTGAAAGTGACACACTTAGAAACGGGATCCAAATGCCCTTTTCCCTCAAAATCACAGGAATTTTCTCATGGCATGGAATATTTAGTCTCCAAAACTCATGAAGTGAACCCAGGGACCTAGGCCAAGTGTGTCTAGTTTTCTGTGGTTCTCTTTTTGGAAACAGCGTCTTATGAAGTTGTTGAAAGAGGCTTTGAGATAACTTCAAAGCTCAAGATGGACGGGAACTCAGAAAAATCCATCCACCTCAGCCCCCAGATTGCTGCGATTATAGGCATGAGCGACCAAGCCAAGCATGAGCACAGAGATTCTTACATAGTTTGTGAAATCCCACTACTGGTCTAGAGGTAGCTTCTGTGCTTCAGGCTTTAGGAATATGCCTCTCTTTGTTTTGGCTCCCCTTGTTAAGGTGTCCATTTCTATTGTGAAGAGCTCCAAGGCCCCAGGCAGGGTGTGGCTGCCCTTTGTCTGGTGTGTCCTTAGATGATTGCAGCCCAGGTGATAGGGTTCAAACATATTGGATCCTGTTTATTTGAAGATTAGTAAAGAGTAAATGAGTAAAGATTCATGAGTTTATGTGGACATGCAAGGGGACTTAGTGGCTATGATAGAGACAAAACTTCAGGCCATGGGCTGAAGACTGAGGCTTCTGTACCTCTACCTTCTTGAATAGTGTTTACATGAGCCTGCTGAGACAATGTGTGCTCTCGAATGTAATTTAATGTGTTTTGTTTGAATTTGTTTTGTTTTTTGCTTTTGTTTTTTACATGGACGGAACATTACCATGGTGTGAAGAAGCTGGAGTTCTTACCTAAGAGATATTTGAAAAAAGGGATCATTCAGCAGCCAAGAAATTCTCAATTGCCCTTGGCATTTCAAAAAAGTGAAATAAAGTTTAGCATGTCATGTCCATGTCTCCTTATAAAGATTTTACCTCCTATTTGAAAGGAATTACTGTTTCTTTGAAAGTTCAACCTGCCCTGAAACAAAGATAATTCCTCCTTTCCGCATTCTGCTTGAAACCACTTCCTTTGTTAGTTATATTTTGTTCCAAAGAAACACTTGGAGATGACTACAGCAAGAGTTTCCCATTGGTGGAAATTCCACGGAGACACAGGAAGAAATACTGTACAACTTCAAGTGAAGTGCACTGTCCCTTAACAATGGCAATTCTGGGAAAACCTCTAGTAACTGAAAAATCTTAGAAAGTCTGAAGGTTAGTGAAAGAAAATGGGCCTATACTCAGTTGGATAGGGCCTCTCCTGGAGCACACATTTGTGGAAAAATTAATTATGAGAGACGAATGAACTCCCAAACTGGAATGGACATTTTCTTGTTCAGGCCTAGAACGCTATTGCCTGGAGCCCTGCGGTTCCAATGGGATGACCAAAGTGTGAGCAGTGATCAAAATAACACACACACCATTTAGGGAACTCGATATTTAAACAGGTGTCCAGAATAGTGGCAAACAGTATTGTGTCAATTTGATGAGATCCTGTCTTCACAAGAAAGTAAATTCCAGCACGACCAGTGACTAGAGGAGGACACATTTCAAGGATTTGTAAAAAGTCATTTAGCACAACACTAAATTAGGTGAAAAGTAGAAAAGTCTGTCAGTCTTTCAAGTTTTAGTAGGAGAAACTTAAAACATGTAATAGCTGTTACATGAATAACTTCATAGTTTTTGGAGAGGTCTAAATCACTACGAGTGAGGGCTTCCCTGAATCACAAAGTTAAAAATAGTAAAAGAAACAGTTTCAAAAACCATTCAACCAATAAAATACAAACATTAAGTCTAAAGGGTTTCACTGGTTTTGAAACCACTTATGGAATGCACATTTATTGAACAGGCTTACCCTGCATTCTGCTTTATTCAGACCCTGTACATGAGCAACTGTGAAAGCAAAATTCAAAATGTAATGTAAAGTGACCATTCAATTGGTGAAACCATGACCCAATAGACATTTTCTCTTTTGAAACTTTGTACATTAACCATATGTGCTCTCAAAAGAAAGGAATACACAGTTTTTGGGTGATTTTTTTTTCAGTATTGTGTGTTCCACCAGATTTATTTAAAGATCTCCTGTCCTGCATCCACTGCCCAATGCAGGAGACCATACATATGACAACCAACATGAGAACTTCACTTCTACAGCCTGATTAAATCATCATAAGAATATAATTTTCCATTTATCATCAAAGATTTTTACATCAGATTAACCAGCTCTCTTGCTTTCCCATGTTTTTCCTTGGTTTTTGTATCTTGAAATGGGTGAGCTCTGTTCTCAGTCTTGATCTCCATCTTCCCCATATTTCCAAACATATTCATCTGGGAAACATGTAAAGATCTTATTTGGGGCTTGTTTCATTATTTTCAAATAGCTGCTCTTGAAATTCAACTTCCACCACTGTCTCACGTATTCAAAGCCAAGTGCTTGCAGAGGAATTCTGTTGAGAAATTTCACAGAAAGCTCTTATTTTACAGGTGAATGATGACAGCAAGTCTTCACTGAATATCTTAGGGAACAGGACTCAGCCAAATTACAGACATGACAAGGGAAAAGCATATGATCAAGGAAAGGAAATATCAGAGATCATCTAAAAGGCCCTGGCATGTTTCATATCCCATTGATAGTACATCCATGTGTAGATTTGCACGCATTTCAATCGACAAATTCTGAGCACTGAAGCCTTCAGAGAGGATACAGTGGCATACAAGGCCTACGAATATTCATGCTACTTAAATTTGCCCTACAAGGTCCTCTGTGCCACTATGGTCTCCATGGCCATGCCCAGCATTGTTACTCAGGTCTCCTACTGCAAACTTGTAGCCTAGAGCCTAAAGTCCAGCTCAAAATGCTACTCAGCCAATCACAGCCCAGAGTGTTTGCCTGGCAACCAGAAGCTTGGGGATTTCTGTGAACTGTTTAAACCCAACTGTGCAGCTTTTCACCTCATACAACCAGGCCTATGAATATTTATCCTATTTAATTTTGCCCTACAAGGTCCTCTGTGCCACTGTGGTCTACATGGCAAAGCCCAGCATTGTGACTGAGGTCTCCTACTGCAAACTTGTATCCTAGAGCCTAAATTCCAGCTCACAATGCTGCTCAGCCAATCAAAGCCCAGTGTGGTTGCCTGGCAACCACAAGCTTGTGGATTTCTGTGAAGTGTTTCAGCCCATCTCTGTAGCTTTCCACCTTATACAACCACAGCCATTCCAATCATGCAGTATTTGATTAAACTCTCTATGTTGTGTCACAATTTTCTTTACATTTGTAGTGATCAAGCAAATTTGACATATTTTGAGAAGTGAAGGGAAGTAATGAGCTCTGTCTTTAGCTCGGTCTGTGGTCTATGGGGTGCAAACTTGACTACCCCAGTCTATTAAATTTTCAAACATAGAATGCCAAATGTTTCAGGGGAGGAAAGAAAACACCACAATGATTTGGGTTCTGCCGAGTTTCTGGTGGCTTGGGAAACAAACCTGCAAACCATACATGCAATCTCTGCTGGATTACTGCCACCATGGTAGTATCAGTTAGCACTTAAAGCCAGCAACCAGAAGATGAGTATCAAAGTGAAATTGAATCCTTGTAGTGCATGAATATTTGGAGTACCTTTTTCAACTATTCTGCTTCCTCGGGGTTCACATGTCTCTGATAGCTATTTCAAGAAGGCCTGCAGCCCTTCCAGCATAACCCTGAACACTAAACATGAGGTACTAGCACAATACCTAAACCAACATAATGCTAGATAGCTTATAACCAGCAGGTATTACCAGAATTCAAATGTAACATGGTGAAAGTGACACACTTAGAAACGGGATCCAAATGCCCCTTTCCCTCAAAATCCCAGGAATTTTCTCATGGCATGGAATATTTAGTCTGCACAACTCATGAAGTGAACCCAGGGATCTAGGCCAAGTGTGTCTAGTTTTCTGTGGTTCCCTTTTTGGAAACAGCATCTTATGAAGTTGCTGAAAGAGGCTTTGAGATAACTTCTTAGCCCAAGATGGACGGGAACTTCCAAGGATCCATCAACCTCAGCCCCGAGATTGCTGGGATTATAGGCATGAGCGACCAAGCCAAGCATGAGCACAGAGATTCTTACATAGTTTGTGAAATCCCACTACTGGTCTATAGGTAGCTTGTGTGCTTCAGGCTTTAGGAATATGCCTCTCTTTGTTTTGGCTCCCCTTGTTCAGGTGTCCATTTCTATTGTGAAGAGCTCCAAGGTCCCAGGCAAGGGTGTGGCTACGCTTTCTCTGGTGTGTCCTTGGATGATTACAGCCCAGGTGAACAGGGTTCAAATATATTGCATCTTGTTCTTTTGAAGAGGAAATGAGTAAAGATTCATGAGTTTATGAGGACATGCAAGGGGACTGAGGAACCATGATAGAGACAAAACTTCAGGCCATGGGCTGAAGACCGAGGCTTCTGTACTTCTACCTTCTTGAATAGTGTTTACATGAGCCTGCTGAGCCAATGTGTGCTCTCAAATGTAATTTAATGTGTTTGGTTTGAATTTATTTTGTTTTTGCTTTCGTTTTTTACATGGAAGGAACATTACCATGGTGTGAAGGAGCTGGAGTGTCTTACCTAAGAGATATTTGAAAAAAGGGATCATTCAGCAGCCAAGAAATTCTCATTTGCCCTTGGCATTTTAAAAAAAGTGAAATAAAGTTTAGTGTGTCATGTCCATGTCTCCTTACCAAAGATTTTACCTCCTATTTGAAAGGAATTACTGTTTCTTTGAAAGTTCAACCTGCCCTGAAACAAAGATAATTCTTCCTTTCCGCATTCTGCTTGAAACCACTTCCTTTGTTAGTTATATTTTGTTCCGCAGAAACACTTGGAAATGACTACAGACAGAGTTTGCCATTGGTGGAATTTCCACGGAGACACAGGAAGTAATACCATACAACTTCAAGTGAAGTGCACTGTCCCTTAACAATGGCAAGTCTGGGAAAACCTCTAGTAACTGAAATTCTTGGAAAGTCTGAAGGTTAGTGAAAGAAAATGGGCCTATACTCAGTTGGATAGGGCCTCTCCTGGAGCACACATTTGTGGAAAAATTAATTATGAGAAACAAATGAACTCCCAAACTGGAATGGAAATTTTCTTGTTCAGGCCTAGAACGCTATTGCCTGGAGCCCTGTGGTTCCAATGGGATGACCAAAGTGTGAGCAGTGATCAAAATAACACACACACCATTTAGGGAACTCAATATTTAACCAGGTGTCCAGAATAGTGGCAAACAGTATTGTGTCAATTTGCTGAGATCCTGTCTTCACAAGAAAGTAAATTCCAGCACGACCAGTGACTAGAGGAGGACACATTTCAAGGACTTGTAAAAAGTCATTTAGCACAACACTAAATTAGGTGAAAAGTAGAAAAGTCTGTCAGTCTTTCAAGTTTTAGTAGGAGAAACTTAAAACATGTAATAGCTGTTACATGAATAACTTCATAGTTTTTGGAGAGGTCTAAATCACTACGAGTGAGGGCTTCCCTGAATCACAAAGTTAAAAATAGCAAAAGAAACAGTTTCAAAAACCATTCAACCAATAAAATACAAACATTAAGTCTAAAGGGTTTCACTGGTTTTGAAACCACTTATGGAATGCACATTTATTGAACAGGCTTACCCTGCGTTCTGCTTTACTCAGACCCTATACATGAGCAACTGTGAAAGCAAAATTCAAAATGTAATGTAAAGTGCCCATTCAATTGGTGAAACCATGACCCAATAGACATTTTCTCTTTTGAAACTTTGTACATTAACCATATGTGCTCTCAAAAGAAAGGAATACACAGGATTTGGGCGATTTTTTTTTCAGTATTGTGTGTTCCACCAGATTTATTTAAAGATCTCCTGTCCTGCATCCACTGCCCAATGCAGAAGGCCCCACATATGACAACCAACATGAGAACTTCACTTCTACAGCCTGATTAAATCATCATGAGAATATAATTTTCCATTCATCATCAAAGATTTTTACATCAGATTAACCAGCTCTCTTGCTTTCCCATGTTTTACCCTGGTTTTTGTATCTTGAAATGGGTGAGCTCTGTTCTCAGTCTTGATCTCCATCTTCCCCATATTTCCAAATGTATTCATCTGGGAAACATGTAAAGATCTTATTTGGGGCTTGTTTCACTATTTTCAAGTAGCTCCTCTTGAAATTCAACTTCCACAACAGTCTGTCATATCCAAAGCCAAGTACTTGCACAGGATTTCTGTTGAGAAAGTTCACAGAAAGCTCTAATCCTACAGGTGAATGATGACAGCAAGTCTTCACTGAATATCTTAGGGAACAGGACTCAGCCAAATTACAGACATGACAAGGGAAAAGCATATGCTCAAGGAAAGGAAATATCAGAGATCATCTACCAGGCCCTGGCATGCTTCATATCCCATTGATAGTATATACATGTTTAGATTTGCACGCATTTCAATTCACAAATTCTGAGCAGTGAAGCCTTCCGAGAGAATACTGTGCTATACCAGGCCAACGACTATTCATGCTACTTAAATTTGCCCAACATGGTCCTCTGTGCCACTATGGTTTCCAAGGCCACGCCCAGCTTGTGACTCAGGTCTCCTACTGCAAACTTGTATCCTAGAGCCTAAATTCCAGCTCACAATGCTGCTCAGCCAATCAAAGCCCAGTGTGTTTGCCTGGAAACCACAAGCTTGGGGATTTCTGTGAACTGTTTAAGCCCAACTCTGCAGCATTTCACCTCATACAACCAGGCCTATGAATATTTATCCTATTTAATTTTGCCCTACAAGGTCCTCTGTGCCACTGTGGTCTACATGTTAATGCCCAGCATTGTCACTGAGGTCTCCTACTGCAAACTTGTATCCTAGAGCCTAAATTCCAGCTCACAATGCTGCTCAGCCCATCAAAGCCCAGTGTGGTTGCCTGGCAACCACAAGTTTGTGGATTTCTGTGAGGGTTTCAGCCCATCTCTGCAGCTTTCCACCTCATACAACCACAGCCATTCCAATCATGCAGTATTTGATTAGACTCTCTATGTTGTGTCAGAATTTTCTTTACATTTGTCGTGATCAAGCAAATTTGACATATTTTGAGAAGTGAAGAGAAGTAATGAGCTCTGTCTTTAGTTCTGTCTGTTGTTTATGGGGTCCAAACTTGACTACCCCAATCTATTAAATTTTCAAACATAGAAAGCCAAGTCTTTCAGGGGAGGAAAGAAAACACCACAATGATTTGGGTTTTGCCGAGTTTCTGCTGGCTTGGGAAAGAAACCTGCAAAGCATACATGCATCTCTGCTGGATTACTGCCACCATGGTAGTATCAGTTAGCACTGAAATCCAGCAACCAGAAGTTGAGTCCCAAAGTGAAAGTGAATCCTTGCAGTGCATGAATATTTGGAGTGCCTGTTCAACTATTCAGCTTCCTTGGGGTTCACATGTCTCTGATAGCTATTTCAAGGAGGCCTGCAGCCCTTCCAGCATAACCCTGAACACTAAACATGAGGTATTAGCACGATACCTAAACCAATATAATGCTAGATAGCTTATAACCAGCAGGTATTACAAGAATTCAAATGTAACATGGTGAAAGTGACACACTTAGAAACGGGATGCAAATACCCTTTTCCCTCAAAATCACAGGAATTTTCTCATGGCATGGAATATTTAGTCTCCACAACTCATGAAGTGAACCCAGGGACCTAGGCCAAGTGTGTCTAGTTTTCTGTGGTTCTCTTTTTGGAAACAGCGTCTTATGAAGTTGTTGAAAGAGGCTTTGAGATAACTTCAAAGCTCAAGATGGACGGGAACTCCCAAGGATCCATCAACCTCAGCCCCCAGATTGCTGCGATTATAGGCATGAGCGACCAAGCCAAGCATGAGCACAGAGATTCTTACATAGTTTGTGAAATCCCACTACTGGTCTAGAGGTAGCTTCTGTGCTTCAGGCTTTAGGAATATGCCTCTCTTTGTTTTGGCTCCCCTTGTTAAGGTGTCCATTTCTATTGTGAAGAGCTCCAAGGTCCCAGGCAAGGGTGTGGCTGCCCTTTGTCTGGTGTGTCCTTAGATGATTGCAGCCTAGGTGATAGGGTTCAAACATATTGGATCCTGTTTATTTGAAGATTAGTAAAGAGTAAATGAGTAAAGATTCATGAGTTTATGTGGACATGCAAGGGGACTTAGTGGCTATGATAGAGACAAAACTTCAGGCCATGGGCTGAAGACTGAGGCTTCTGTACCTCTACCTTCTTGAATAGTGTTTACATGAGCCTGCTGAGCCAATGTGTGCTCTCGAATGTAATTTAATGTGTTTTGTTTGAATTTGTTTTGTTTTTTGCTTTTGTTTTTTACATGGACGGAACATTACCATGGTGTGAAGAAGCTGGAGTTCTTACCTAAGAGATATTTGAAAAAAGGGATCATTCAGCAGCCAAGAAATTCTCAATTGCCCTTGGCATTTCAAAAAAGTGAAATAAAGTTTAGCATGTCATGTCCATGTCTCCTTATAAAGATTTTACCTCCTATTTGAAAGGAATTACTGTTTCTTTCAAAGTTCAACCTGCCCTGAAACAAAGATAATTCCTCCTTTCCGCATTCTGCTTGAAACCACTTCCTTGGTTAGTTATATTTTGTTCCACAGAAACACTTGGAGATGACTACAGCAAGAGTTTCCCATTGGTGGAAATTCCACGGAGACACAGGAAGAAATACCTTACAACTTCAAGTGAAGTGCACTGTCCCTTAACAATGGCAAGTCTGGGAAAACCTCTAGTAACTGAAAAATCTTAGAAAGTCTGAAGGTTAGTGAAAGAAAATGGGCCTATACTCAGTTGGATAGGGCCTCTCCTGGAGCACACATTTGTGGAAAAATTAATTATGAGAGACGAATGAACTCCCAAAGTGGAATGGACATTTTCTTGTTCAGGCCTAGAACGCTATTGCCTGGAGCCCTGCGGTTCCAATGGGACGACCAAAGTGTGAGCAGTGATCAAAATAACACACACACCATTTAGTGAACTCTATATTTAACCAGGTGTCCAGAATAGTGGCAAACAGTATTGTGTCAATTTGCTGAGATCCTGTCTTCACAAGAAAGTAAATTCCAGCACGACCAGTGACTAGAGGAGGACACATTTCAAGGACTTGTAAAAAGTCATTTAGCACAACACTGAATTAGGTGAAAAGTAGAAAAGTCTGTCAGTCTTTCAAGTTTTAGTAGGAGAAACTTAAAACATGTAATAGCTGTTACATGAATAACTTCAGAGATTTTGGAGAGGTCTAAATCACTATGAGTGAGGGCTTCCCTGACTTACAAAGTTAAAAATAGTAAAACAAACAGTTTCAAAAACCATTCAACCAATGAAATACAAACATTAAGTCCAAAGGGTTTCACTGGTTTTGAAACCACTTATGGAATGCACATTTATTGAACAGGCTTACCCTGCATTCTGCTTTACTCAGACCCTGTACATGAGCAACTGTGAAAGCAAAATTCAAAATGTAATGTAAAGTGCCCATTCAGTTGGTGAAATCGTGACCCAATAGGCATTTTCTCTTTTAAAACTTTGTACATTAACCATATGTGCTCTCAAAAGAAAGGAATACACAGGATTTAGGTGATTTTTTTTTCAGTATTTTGTGTTCCACCAGATTTATTTAAAGATCTCCTGTCCTGCATCCACTGCCCAATGCAGGAGAACATACATATGACAACCAACATGAGAACTTCACTTCTACAGCCTGATTAAATCATCATGAGAATATAATTTTCCATTCATCATCAAAGATTTTTACATCAGATTAACCAGCTCTCTTGCTTTCCCATGTTTTTCCCTGGTTTTTGTATGTTCAAAAGGGTGATGTCTGTTCTCAGTCTTGCTCTCCATCTTCCCCATTTTTCCAAAACATATTCATCTGGGAAACATGCAAAGATCTTATTTGGGGCTTGTTTCATTATTTTCAACTAGCTGCTCTTGAAATTCAACTTCCACCCCTGTCTCACGTATCCAAAGCCAAGTGCTTGCACAGGATTCCTGTTGAGAAATTTCACAGAAAGCTCTTATTTTACAGGTGAATGATGACAGCAAGTCTTCACTGAATATCTTACGGAACAGGACTCAGCCAAATTACAGACATGAGACGGGAAAAGCATATGCTCAAGGAAAGGAAATATCAGAGATCATCTACCAGGCCCTGGCATGTTTCAT